>NC_140558.1:106956-749456 GCF_057381845.1 Rhamphochromis longiceps | reverse complement strand
AGTGCTAATAAAAGATGTCTTTAAAGTTCCTTTGACCTCACTATGTAACCACCGGGCTTCTCATCCTGCTCCCTCACTTGTCTTCTGCATGTGTTTAATATGCTAAAAGGACCTTAGCAGGATTTGAAGCTGTATTTACTGTCTCATGTCTCGCTGTCAGCTCTCAAAGAGCCAAACATGGTACGGCGTGTTCACATAGACCCTTCCAGAGAAAACACTGTATATTTATAAATCCAGGTTTCATCTTTCGTTTAAGGCAAAACCTGCTGTGACTTCACGCTTTATATCCACATTGCAATATTACAGCACATTACTGTTCCATTAGACTCAGCAGCTGCTTGACCAGCCAAGTCTAATGGAAAGACACAGAGCAGCGGCGTGAGCCAGCACTGGACCCTTCACTGCCCCACCAATATTCTGGTCAAACGATTCAATTACTACTTCAACAGAGCAGCGAGCCAAAGAAAGCAGGCGGCCCCACTCTGTGATCGTGTGTGTGTGTGGAGGTAAACTAAAAGGGGACCTAACTGAACCCAGCTGCTCCACTGAGACGGTGCTGCAATGAGGCCAGAGTGAGAGGCAGACAGAGATAAAAGAAAGCGATGGGTGCTGAGGATTGGGCTTTGATGTAGACGGGGAAGCAAGTGCCGGTGATTGTTTTTCTCCACACTTTGGTGACAATTTGATATTTTTTGTACTCTTCAGAAGAATCCACTTTTCAGACTGCTGACACAAGAAGCACACAGCTGCTGACACAAGAAGCACACAGAACATCAAACTATCAGCAGTGGCAGGAGAGAGCCTCGTTGGGAACGAGTCACACAATCCTTCACAGGCACGCTCGTATCTTTGTTCATCACCCAAACATCACTTTCAACAATAGCCAGGTTATTATATTGCACTTTTCTTTATACAGCATGTGTCATTTACACAAGCTGTGACGATCATACTTCATACTCTGATGAATACATCAGAGACCAACGTTTGCCCGAGGACACTTTGGCATGTAAGCTTCAGTAGACCCACACATACACGAAAAAAGATTTGTCTTTAGTTTAGCTAATGAAACGTTTCCACGTTCACAGGCAATTATATATGTAAAATCTTTATATCCTTAAAAATAGTTACAGACATCTGCTGTAATGTAATCTATTACTGTCAGAACAAGAGCAGTAGTAATTGTAATCCTATTGACAATGATGGGGAACCTTTTTCTTTAGAATAATTCTTTTGTACTTTCCAGAAATGCAGTGTTATGTGTAGTGAAGTGTTTTCATATTGTTTCATTGCTTCTTTTCCTGGTGGTTTCAAAACTTCCTCCACCTCTTGTCATTTTCAGCACTGCAGAATAGTGCAGATGTGGAGTGCAGGCAGCAAGCTATGTTTTAATCTGATCCAGTTTATCGTTGCGCACTGCATGTATGGTCAGCTGCAGTCTGAAGCAATCTGAGCAGTCAGTAATAGTATGAGTGCTTAATAAAGGGCATTTAAATGACTGAGCCTGGACACCAGTTTACCTCAGTGGGTGAGCAGGCGACTGTTCCTGGTTGGAGTCCAACCTGCAAAGACGTTTTATGTCTTTTTTTAGGATGCCTGATGATGTCTTAGCTCACATTTGTGCAGTTCACCAACTTCCAATTAACCTCCTGCTCCAGACTGCGGTCTGTTGCCTTTCACAGGTGTTATTTATCCATATTTCATTTTTTGTTTAATAATAATGGATTGGATTTATATAGCGCTTTTCAAGGCACCCGAAGCGCTTTACAATGCCACTATTCATTCACTCTCACATCCACACACTGGTGGAGGCAGCTACGGTTGTAGCTACAGCTGCCCTGGGGCAGACTGACAGAAGGCTGCCATATCGCACCGTCGGCCCCTCTGGCCATCACCAGTAGGCGGTAGGGTAAAGTGTCTTGCCCAAGGACACAACGACCAGGACAGAGAGCCCGGGATCGAACCGGCGACCTTCCCAACCCCTGAGCCACGATCGCCCCGTGTTTGTTTTAGCTTTGGTCTTAACCTCGGGTTATTCAAAGTAGGAGGCTTCTAAAGCTGTTTTTAATACTAACATTGCAGTGGTTTCCTATTCATTTCAATAGGAGGGGGCTAAATGAATCTGCGTAGCCAGAACCAGTAAGCCCTGAAATGCAGATTTAATATGTGCAAGCTTTTATTTTGACAGTGTATTACTATTTGGGTAGTCAATGTGGGACAAAGTGTGAAAGAGTCAGCTAGAAACATGTTAAATGCATGTTTTTTTTATTTATTTTGAAAGTCTAGCAAACTTCCTGTCAGTCATCAGAACTCTGAATGAAATTTAAAGGTGTTCATTGGCTGAGTGAGGGCCGTGCTTCAGTTTGAGTGGTTCTGATAAACATGCTCACACACAAAGGATCAGCCATGTTGACTTTCACACTTGTTGAGACATTGCCACACACTGGTTGCTATGGCGACTAAAGGCTTTAAGAGAAGGGGTGAAAACCCTGCTGTATGAGTCCTGCTTAATTTATGCTACTGCAGTTGATCCATTTGTGGAGGATTTGAGTTTGGAGAGCCTGTGGAGAGAAGTTTGAACCACCACAAACCTCTAAAGCTGTATGTGACTCAGTGTGAATGGCACTGTGCACAGGTTGGTCAGGTTCAGCAGTAACAGAAGTGAAAAAACAATATCGAAGATCAAAAAATATGACATGAAAAGTAGAGAAAGCAGCTGCAGTCGACACCTTTCATCTGCTTCACTGCTGTTCTTTGTGTGTCATTAACTTTGTTCTTGGCCAGCTGACAGACCAACAGCAGTATAGACCGGGTGTACCACACACTGTGCACACAGATGCTATCTGTAGGCAGACGGGCAGTCTGAAGCTGCCCACGGACTGCCAATGCACTGCCAGCGCTCAGCTATAATTTCCCCGTCATTCAAATCGTGGGAGAAAGGGAGGCACACTCAGAGCTGGCTACACTGTGTGTAATATGGATCTGGTCGCAGTGTAACGGCGCCCTGTGCTCCTGATTTCCAAAAGACATTCAGGAGCTGTTTCATGATCATTCTCTGTGGATGAGGAGGTCGGAGGAGGCTGTGCTGAGCTGGGAGTTAGGACAGAACTGTAATATAATAATTCATTTTTAACGTACATATTATGTAGAGCAAAGTAACATTGTAGCAAAAATAGATAACCTGTTCATCTAAGAGGTCAGCGGTGTGAAACAATGCAGAGATTTCTAATGTTCAGTATCTCTGCTCGTTTGCTTTCTTCTAGTCGCCCCTCGCAGCGTTCCTCTCTCCCATCGTCTTTATGTTCCATCAGTTTTTATCTCTCTGCATTTTGCTGAACAGCACAGATGTGAACTCCGGAAAAACATATCTGCTGTGTGCTGCTGTGTGTAATCCCCCTCTTCTTCTCTCTTTGCTCCTATTCCTTTCATCGCTCGCCTTTTCCTCCCCTCCTCTGTCATCTCTTTGTGGTTTTTCATTTTAAGCCGTTTTGTCATTTGGGTCAGCTGTATGTTTTGGCGTCCTCTTCTTTGTGCGACTCTTCATCCTTTCTCTGGTGGAAGAGTGCAGGCCACGTGAGCGACGACTGACAGGCAGCGTTTTCATCTTCCACCCTTTTTCAGGCAGACAGCGTCTGATTCATGTGTCCGTCATCCTGTCTGCCCGAGGGCCATTGAGCCAGGGACAAAAGATGCAAGCAGTCGAGCATCTCTTCTCTCTCCTGTGTAGATGTTTTCATTACCCTCCTCTCTGACTTGTGTCTCCTTCTTTGCTTGTCACTCTGCTGTGCTTCTAGCGTCGGTCTTGCTCTGTCAGTTTTTCTCCTTTCGTTCGTAATACAGCCACCATCCATCAGTCACTCTGCTGTTTTCTCCCCTTTATCTCTCCCATCATGACCTTCATCTCTCTCCATTCCCTGCTCCCTCCACTTATCTGGGTTACTGAGCTGGTTCATTTCATGGAGCAGAGAATGATGGGTGTGTTTTGGAAAATTATGTAGGACAGTGAATTTATTTGATCCAATCTCAGCCGGTGTATTTGATTGTTTAAACAGTGTGATTGTGGCTGGCGATGGATCCAGCTTCAGCTGGACAGCCACATGTCCCAGAGTGCTCACCAGTCACAGACTGAGCATCAGAAGGACTAAGCAACTGAGCTTAGTCCTTGCCACTGTGAGTAAATCAGAATCGATCTAAACCAACAGGCCAGTGCAATCTGCATGCGGACACACCCTCATTTCTATCTAAAAAAGCAAACATTTGTATATAAGGAAACATGTTCACCTCCAGGTGAAGCAAAAAAAGCAGTGACGATGCTGTAAGGGAGTATCCTCCACAGGGTAAGGCACAATGGTGTCAGATAACAACAAAAGAAAGACTCTCGCTGTGGTTCAAGTATGAAAGAGAAAAACCTGGGCATCAAAGTTAATGTGGAACAAAAAGCTAACAGACAGTAAAAGCAGTGAACAGGACGAGCAGGTAATGTGTCAGCCAGGGAGGAGAAAATGATTGCAACGGAAAACAATCATTCCATACTGTCCAGCATCCACGGAGTAGTGCCGAGCACGAGTGTGCAAGTGACGACACGCAGAAGAAACATCAGAGAAATGTTTCAATGAAACGTTTGAAGCTTGAGCAGTTGTGCTGAGACGCCTGAACACACAGGGCGTGGGTGCTGTGATGTTGGTGGACGTGTGTGTGAAAACACACACACGTCCACCAACATCAGATTCACTTAAACTGAGTATCAGTTAGCGATGTGTCAGCTCATGTCTGTGACTCACCAGCTGTCTCTCTGCTCTTATTAAAACTATCCATCTCTGCATGGATACACCACTGCACAGTGCTTACTGTGTGTGTAATCACATTTACTTTCACTTTGGTATGGTCCTGGTACCAGGCCATATTGGTTATTAAAATATGAGCAACCAAGTGATGGCGGCACACTCGGCCCTCCCAGTGGCAACGATGGAGCGGGGGCTTAAACTGCAGCAGCATTGTGCTGGATTTCTGCTGCATCTGATCTGACAGGCTTGCACTTCAGACGTTTAAGAACACTTTCACAATCACTGTCATTGGCTTTGTGTGAGAAACTGTTGGAATTATAAGCTCACTGGATGTTTTTCTGTGGTCCAGTAGACTTTGTGTATCCGTGTATTTCATTAGCCTGGAGCTGTGAAGCTGTGAGTCTACAGAAGACCTCGAAGCAGCACGTCAGGAAAAGGCTTCTGCTGGTTTGATAGCTGTCACTGATAAGGTAGAGTGCTCCTTTTCTTCTTTGTCTTTTTTCTGTGTGTGTGTGTTTGCGTCATGTAGTGCATTAGAAGATAGGAAGCAGCCACAGTGAAGGACAAGCATTTCTCATCCATTTATGAGGCCGTCAGCATAAAAGGCAGCCAAGCTTGTTAATGAGCTAAGACTGAACTGAAGCACACACGCACACACACGCACGGGCTGAGTCACATGAAGTTCACATGTCAAACTCTCTATCAAAGAGCAGCTCTATTCATGCACCTCAGCTGACATATGGGTTTGTGGGGATCAGAGTTCATCTTCATTTCATGTTTAAAAGGAATATTTGACATTATGGAACCCGTCTTCCTCACTTGTGTGTGTCTGTGTGTGTGTGTGTGTGTACGCCGAGGTTATCGATCTGTGATGCACGGTAGTTTGTTTTCTCCCTGGGGTTAAGGATTAGCAGCTCACACACTGGGATATTCATTTTCTAATCTTTTAATCAGTGGTGAACATTTATGATTGTGTGTCTGTGTGTGTGTGTGTGTGTGTGTGTCACAGAGAGAGACTCAGAATTATGATGAAAACATATAGTTAAGCTACATTGTTACTACTGAGTAAGCACAGAGTTCATTCCCAGTACAACGACCGCAGTAACACTCACATACAATATTTGTGACGATGTGAAACCGTTAGGTGGAGGGTTACTGCTGTCACCTGACGGCAGGAAGGTTCCTGATGAAAACACAAATACTTCAGTTACTTCAAAACTTTAATGCTAAATATTAGAACTGTTATTCATTTGAGACAACAAGCTGAATAACTGGAACTCTTATTAGTTACACTCTACTTGAAGTTGTTTTTGCCGATATCAACCTGACAATAATGTTGATATCAGTTCACCAAGCCCACACCTTTAGTTATTTAAAGACACATTTGTCTTTAATAGATGTGATCTATGACAGCGGTCCCCAACCTTTTTTGCGCCACGGACCGGTTTATGCCCGACAATATTTTCACGGACCGGCCTTTAAGGTGTCGCGGATAAATACAACAAAAAGAAGATTTATTCATAACACACGTGAAAAGACCCAGGAAAACCGAGTAAACGATCAAAACGATAACAAAATAACACTGAAAACCAATAAAAACCCTGAAAACCAGACATTTCACACCTGAGCCTCAACTCTCGCGGCCCGGTACCAAACGACTCACGGACCAGTACCGGTTCGAGGCCCGGGGGTTCGGGACCGCTGATTTATGACACCAAACATCACAGAGTTTGCTGAGTAGCTTGTATTGGATGCATATGTTGCAAAACTTTCAAAGTATATATCACAGAAAAGGATGTGCATTGCATCTCTTGTATACAGAAGAAAGAAAGGCGTTTGGAGCGACTCTTTGTAGATATTAGATCGTTTAGCTGTGTTTATGTGAGAGAAGAGAATACACTCACATCAGTAAAATATGAGGGGTTTTATTTTCCTGCTTAAAGGATCATTGGAACAAACAAACATTTGTGGAGCTCTGAGTCAGAGAGCAAACAGAGTCAGTGTGGGTCACACTGGGCTCTGTGTGTTGGCCGGCTTCCAGTGGACCAAGCCAAGCAGATAATAAGGCAGCAGCACCTCACTGGCCAGCGGTTCAAGAGCCCTCAGCGCTGTGTGAGTGTGTGTTTGCTTCCATATGTATGTGTGAGCGTTCTGCTAAATAGGCTGTGATATTACTCCTTCTGTTGTGTGGGGAGGTGAGAGGTGGCACTCGAATGGAAAGAAACAATATTGATTTTTGCTTTGCAAACAATACCACCAATAATAGTATTGTTTATTTGTTTGGTTAGAAACTAAACAAATAAACAATTTACCACAACTTTTAATCATCTCTGCAAATATACCACTGCATCATCTGTAGTACTCTAGTTGTTTGGTGGTCTGACCCAGTATGGTCTTCAATCAAAAACACGTCTGTGTCTGGAAGCTATTTGATAACCTGAAGAAAAGCACAAATGGAAGATATTGTTGAAGTTCTGATGGCAAACCAAGCGAGCCATTGTCTAAGAAGGTAAATGATGGCTGTGTGAATATCATGACGGTTCTCTTAATCTCAAATTCTTTCTAAATGTCAGTCCTCACATGAATTCATAAGAAAGTTTGTTCTCACTTCCTGTTTGGAAAACAGAATCAGCATCCTTACCAACAGGAGTCTCCTAAACAAAAGCAAAAAGTTAGGTGTAATAAATGTATTGTTGCTATGAGGCAGCAGTGCTACCCAGCTGTAATGATGGATCAGCATGCTGGCTTACAGAAACCTGGTTGTGGGAGGATGAATATGTTAGTTTAAACACATCAATAACCCAGAAAGAATGGCAGCAGTCTTATTCCAGGTTTAATCAACCATAGAGCCACACAGAAAGCCTAACTCTTAGCCTTATGTACCCTAATGTCATCGCCAACTACAGGAAGTCAACACCTGCCTGCAATGGTGAAGCCTCCCTACCAGATGTGCTGAACATGTATACACAGTTCGATGCTCAGAACAAGGTGATGATGAGGAAGTCCACCCCACCTCACAATCACCAGGTTCTGGGTCTGACCTCGGCTGATGTGAGGAAAACTCTTCGCAGAGTTAACCCACAGAAAACTGCTGGTCCAGATAGCATCTTTGGGAGAGTGTTCAGAGAACTGGCAGATGTTCTCACTGACATCTTCAACCTCTCCCTGAGCACTGCTGTCGCCCCAACCTGCCTCGTTCCTGTGCCAAAGAATCCGTCGGTGTCCTGCCTCAAAGACTACCGTCCCGCTGCACTCACACCCATCATGATGAAGTGCTTCGAGAGGCTCGTCACGAGGCACAGTAAGACTCTGCTGCCACTCACACTGTTCTCAAAAGCACAGAATTTCAATACATGGAAAAATAAAGGCATTACCGAGCTCTAACAGATAATCACAAACACAGCTTTCATAATGAAGAATGGATCCATCACTATAGTTTATACCACCAATGCTTTTCACAGTGCAAACAACGTGAATCAGTCACATGAGACAAACAAAAAGCTAACCTGCAGACATGTGTTTTTAAAAAGACATCACCAAGCTCAGGGCGTCTAATCAAACTCACTACAGACTTAGAAAGACCCTCCCCATTTTAAAAGGCCAGAAAGACTTATAAATAAAATGAAAACATTCTCCATGATAAATAAAACCAAGCTCTTAAATATTATATGATCAACCACAGCACTTGCATCACAGTCAGAAAACAAACAACAAAAGCCCTTAATGGGTCCATCAGATGCTCACTCTTTCCTCTGACATTAGATTCAATCATCTAATGTGTCACAGAGGCAATCTGGGGCTGCCCACCCATGCAACAGTTTGGAACCAAAAAGTTACCTATAACTTTATAATTTCATTTTCCACTTTGCCCATCTCTCTGCTTATTACAGCTGGCAACGTATCAGTTGGAAACCGCACCATTTGTCTAACATCAGCAGATATACTGTCCTTGTGTTTAATGCTGCAACAGTAAACGGGCTCCGGGCCTGAGTCATGCACTGGCCTCTCTGGTCTGAGGGCGACCCACATTAAAGAGCCTAACCAACCCCCCCCCCCCCCGTGTGATTACAAAGGACAAGAGAGGTGGGAACGAACGAATGCTGAACATCCTCTGGAGGTAAATACTGAATGGGCCAGTTCTTGTACAGTGCTTTTCTACTCTTCTGAGTACTCAAAGTACTTCATTCAACACATCATATTTACACAGGTTTCCTATATGTAAGTGTTTTCTATCTAACGTCCTCACAAATACACACTCCGATGGATTTTCTTTTCCCGTTTCCCCTCCTATGACAGGACGACATCCACCAAATGTTCATTTAAAACATTTATTTCTGAATTGCTTCAGTCACCAATGAAGCTCGGGCTATGAGGACAGCTTTAATCTGCTGGACTCACACCAACAGACAGAAGACGAGTACGACTGTAAACTGAAGAACATGCCAAACTGTGTCTCTGCACTGTACCTGCAGTCTGAGCATCGTTAGTGGAGCTATTTCTCCATGCTCGTGGGCTAATACTACTCCAGTCCTATCACAAGCCAGTCCCCAAACAGCCCACTTCAAACCCCAACTCCCTCAAGGGCTTACACAGGCTGACTTAGCCTTGGCAGGATATGACATGCCATTAAGCGTCCACCATGCCACAACACTTATTTAGAGACATCTGTGCTTGAAAATATTTCACGACTTCTCTCAGGACCTCCATGGATTAAAATAAGGGGGCTGGTGTGTTTTAAATGCAGAGATACACAGAGGGAACACTGGAGAGAGAGGATCCTGTAGAAGAGTCCACTGGGGTTGGTGCAGCCACAGCTAATGTGATTTCCCTGCCGTGACTCATTGAGGAGGTATATAAATACCCACACAGGCCCCTGTCACTGACACACATATGCTCCCCAACTTTCGTTAAATCCATGAGACACACAGACAGAATTTAAAGCCCACATATTTTTCTTTCCCCTCCAAAACTCTGAGCTGCTGTTTATCTGTGAGCAGGGTTACACTCGGGGAGTAAATGAGAAAAACTGAGATGGGTGAGGGTGGGCGGCACCAAGTGCCCCGCATTTTCTCGTAGAGCACAGCGATGGGGTTTATTTCTGGCAGGTCTTCAGCTGCAGCTGTTAGCACACACGGAGAGGAGCAGAGTGATGTGGCCATGATGCCACTCACATTTGGAGCTGCTATCCAAAGCTGCTCAGAGATAAGGAAGCATGTGTGTGTCCTCTGAGCTTCAGCAGAAGCAGCACCCTGCTGATTCATTTATTCATCGCTGAGACAATCACATAAAACAAAGTAAAGGTGTACTTCAGCTCAGTGACCACAGAGCCTGAAGGAAGCTCTGCTCTGATAGATACCTGTGTGTGGTTTGTGGCCGTCACAGGTGCGGTTCAGGCAGAACGACGGGTTCTCCGTGCTAGCTTGATGTTATTACATGACTGAAACAACATAGTGCTGTTCACTACATGCTACACCAGCCTCACATGTTCCTTTCACTGTATCTGACACAAGAACATCCTAAGCCACACAGAACATGAAGCCGCATCATGACCACTGTAAGTCCATCAGCTACCAAAACAGCCCTGACTCAACCCTTCTGAGGACAGTTACAGGCTGTTAGCTCAAGCAGCCGCCCTGTTCATGAGTGTGTGGACTACCTGGAAGAATCAAATCAAAATGTATTTATATAGCACATATTAAAAACAACAACGTTGACCATAGTGCTTCACAGTCAGTAAAAGCATGAGACAATTAAAGCAAAGCAATAAAAACAGGGCAGGAAACAATAGGTGACAACACAACAAGGCAGATAACAGCCAACTAGTTAGAATCAAAAGCCAAAGTAAAAAGAGGTTTTAAGACGTGATTTAAAAGACTGGCTAGACTCGGCGGTACGAATATGAACAGGGAGGTTATTCCAGAGTCTGGGTGCCACGGTTGCAAAGGCCCGGTCACCGCTCGACTTCAGTCGAGACTTACGTTGTGCTTGGAGCATCTGATTGGACGATCTAAGTGCTCTATTAAGAAGGACACGCAGAAACATTCTGGGTTCATTGGCCCATCCAACAACATGAAGTGCTACATCTATTTAAAAGACTCCCCACCTTCAAACATGTAATTAATATGATGTAAAACAAACGTGCACGGTCCTGAAGTGTGCGTGTCCAGGAGGGACACAGTAATGATCATTATGCTGGAAGTGCAGCTGCCTGATCTGCTGCCTTGTATAAGGATGAGATGCCAGCATGAGCTCACACACCAGCAGCAGTCAGGCTGGCTTCCACACACTCACTGAGTTTTTATCTGGAGATCGCTCTGCAGTATGACCTGAGCAATAAGCAGACTTAGGCTCCATCTTCTTTCCCGATCACGTCTTCAGCCATCATGTGTGCACACTACAGTGTTTCTTCATTTGTGTAATGCAGAGTGCGGCGCTCTGCCTGTCAGTCTGTCTGTCACACCCTCAGATCCTCCACTCATGAATATTCACACTCAGTGTGATTAAACCCGTTCTAATCCAGGAGAACGAGTGGGACGACAGAGAGCCCCCCAAGTGCCACGCTGCTCCTCTCGCGCTGAAATAAACAAACTGCATCCTGGCAGCACGCTGCAGTCTCCTGACATGCAGTGCACAGACAGCCAATGTTGAAGCAGCAGGAGATGGAATTTGACCCGAGCACAGTGAGCACAAGCACAAAGAGAAAAAGGGCCTCTTTCTTGTAATTGCATCAGCACCTCGTTAACAATAATGCAATTAAAAGGAGGCTGCTGGAAGACAAGCAACTCAAAGGAATTTTTCCTCCTCACTCCATTTTCCCGCGTGAGGCTGAGGTATGTTAATGTCAATTGGATTTTGCTTGTTATCTCTCCAGCCGTCCTAATCCGATCCCTGGGAAAGTCAGGGAACGAGATGTCGAGTCAGTTGAAAAATTTGCTGGGCTGATAAGAGAGAATGGGGATTTGTCTTTCCACAATGCAGCGCTGCTGGAGTTTAGAAAGAATGAAAACAGTGTCACATGTGGGACTGTAAAGGGCAGAGTGTGAGCTGCTACACACACACATACCAATCCATCCACAGATTGTGTGGACACATGAAGAGTGAAAGCTGTGTGGGCAGCGACATGTGTGACGGTAACAGTTAGGTCAGGGAGGGTCGTGTTTAAAATGCCCTCCGTGCTGACCCTCTGCAGGGCCGGCTCCACACTCGAGGTCACCATGGTTCACAAAGGAAACAGTGTCAGGGCTGTCGGGGGGGGCTAACCCAGCTCCTTCCAGCTACACCCACAGCCAAGGTTGGAGTATCAGCCTAATCCCATACCGCTGTTACATTAATAACATTTACCGTCATGTCTTTATGATCATCTGTAAGGAGAAATCAAGCTCAGCTTGTGATATCAAACTACCCGAGGATGTAAAGTTGCTGCTCATTAGTAAAATAATAAATGAACAGGCCCGGGATAAATACAGTGAAAGAATAAATGATGTCATTCAGACCAAAGTGAATCATTAGCCTGAGGCAAGCTGCTCTCACTCACACTCTGCACAGCTCATGTTAGCATAACTGAGCTTCCAGCACCTTGGATGAGGAGGACCGAGGTTCCTCACTGTGTTACTGCAGAGTAAACATCTGCTTATTTCTTTGCCAAGCACGATAACCTTGGTTTTATCCTAACTTAGAAGCATTTAAATAGTTTATTTTACATATTTCATTTGACAGATTTAGACAGTGAGAAATTTCTCAGCCTTAGTCTATATGAGTTATGTTTGTCTTACATACGTTTATGGAGGATGTTTGGTCTTATTGGCCACACGTAATGCTGCTGTCTGTCTCACAGTTGGCTTGAACCCTGGCTAAGGCCTCCCCGTCTGGAGTTTCTCTCTGCGCCTGTGTGGGTTTTCTCAGGTTACTATAGCTGGCTTAAAGGCTCATGGGTCAGAGACATGTATGTCAGGTTAATACTTGATTCTAAACGGTAAAACAGGGCTGTTCAACTCCAGGCCTCGAGGGCCGGTGTCCTGCAGGTTTTAGATCTCACCCTGGGTCAACACACCTGAATCCCATGATTAGTTCATTAGCAGGCTTCTGGAGAACTTCAGGACATGTTGAGGGGGTCGTTTAGTCATTTTAATCAGCTGTTCTGGATTAAGGACACATCTTAAACCTGCAGGACACCGGCCCTCGGGGCCTGGAGTTGGACATCCCTGCAGTAAAACAGCCCTCTGTGTATAAATCTATGATCAAATGTAGGTTGTAGGCTGAAACCATTTGAGTGGTAAGTTGGATTAGCAGAGCACAATACAGCTGCTGCTCCACAGTCCCGTCCACACCTGTGACAAACATTCAAACCCAGGAGATTGACAGAAGTGGAGTGAACTCATCCACAGATCTGTCTGTGCACGCTCTTCATGTAACTCAACATCAAACTCTCGGTAAAATGAATATTTTCATTTCAAGCCTGGGCGCTTCCCTGTAGTCTGACTGTTTAGTAACCCAACACATAAACTGGTGTTTTGAGGAACTAGTGCAAAGTTTAACTGAACTAAGCTTAAAGTGGAGAATCCCTCTAAAGACACAGCTACTGGTCATCACTGCAGTGTTTCACGTTTTAGTCTCAGACAGCTCAGTCTGTTGAAAACATCTCTGAGTGTCCAGCACACGTGGCTTTAGAGCTCTCGCCCTGATCTTGGTAGGATGCTGGTGGCTGTTAAAATGAACAGGCTGTGCTTGGCTTATAAAGCAGCACATCGTTTATCTACAAACTGAAAGAAACTCCAGCATTAGCTGGTGTTTGTCACCTATCATGTGTGTTGTACACAAGAAAGTGTGCTTACACCCAAGGAGGCCATTTTATTCATCCATGTTAATGTTTTACAGGGAGAGGGGTGGAGAAACAAAAGGACAGGCAGTCACCCACTCTTCCAAGAAGGCAGACGTTTGACCTAATTAGTATGCAAACATATGCACGGAAGAGGGAGGACGTTCAGCTCGGTGTTGTTGGTAATTTAAGGCGAGAGAGGAGAGAGTGCTCCCTGTCCTCCATTCATCCATCCACCTCTCCTGCCTTTTGTGCCCTGTAGCTCTGAATCCCTCCAGCCTACATTAATTCCCAGACAGCTCTGTGTTTGGTGGCTGGAGGACATGGCGGGAAGACCCAACATCCATAAATTAAGATGCAGGAAAGCAAAGAAAGCAGGGCACAAGGCTGTGCATTGTTTTTGTATTGTTCTTTGTGATGTGCAGGGAAGAACAGTTGGTCTAAATGCTTTGTTTGTGTTGTTAGCATTGTCTTAGACAATGTAGTTAGTCGAGACTGATACTCAGATGATCCTCGGGCTCACAAAGACAAAGGGCAGAATACTTCTCTGCAGCTGATTACCTCATTCCCCTGACAGGAGCCAGACATCGCTGCAGTAATTATGATGATGTAAATCTGAAAACAAAAGACTGAAAGGAAAAGGGTGGAAAGGAGAAACTGCTTGAGCATGTTGGCATTTGGTAAGAAGGGCACTCGGAAACCCCTGCTGCTTCATAGCATCGTGCATCCCAGGCACACTTCCTCATCTCCTCTGGCCTTTGGTGCAAAAGACATCGCTGCTTATTGTCTGTGATGTTTTAAGTCCCGGGAATAAGACAGAGAGTTGGAGACGGGGGTGAGGACGGAGATCAGGCAAAGGTCGGGGTTATGGGGACGGACGGAGTAGTAACATCATAAGATATGATGGAAGAAATAAAATGAAATGAAGGTGAATGTGTATGAGAAGGATAAAGAGCGAGAAAACGGATGGTGGGCAAAGGAGACCACAAAGGCAATGAAGGCAGCGACTAATGAATGCAAAGCAAGGGCAAAACAAAGAAGTTCAGAGATATGTCCAAGACTCATCATCAGTCCACTGCAGAGTTGGATGTCTCGAGACCACTTTTACGTGGTCTTGGTCTCATCTTGCCTGCGAGTTTGCTGCAGACAGAGGAGAGCTTAAGTTTGAGCAGGTACCAAAGCAAATCATTCGTACTGAACTAATAATGTAAATATGACGGTGCATCACAAAAGATTGATATCAAACTGATCACTTGGTTGTGTTACTTGCTCTTCGAGTGAATCAACAAATGGATAAATAAAAAGCCGAACAGCAATGCTGATTTTTTAGAGAGTCTTAGCTTACATTTCATATTTTCAGTTGTTACCCTCCACGGCTAAACAAACTCTCTAAATCGGTTTCAGTTGTGTACTGATGAACACAACAATGGACATAAGGAGCTTCTTTCAAAGAAAAAACTCAGGTAGATGTTATTTTATATATTATGCTTTGTATGTTGTTCAGTATATTTCTATGCAAAACAAGAGGAATTTCAATACACAGCAGTATATTCACAGTTGAAACCAGATATTTACACTTTAGGGAGAAAACATAAAAACGTTTTTTTTACTGTTAAACATCAATTTAGAGTAAACTTTTGTTTTAGATAAATAAATGTTGAAATATCTTTTGAATTAGTTAAATGTCAGAATAAAAAGAGGGAGCTGTCTATTCAAATGTAGGAGTACATGTACACTAAGCTTATTGTTAATTAATAAGAAACTCCAGACGATTCCATTCTGAGCTGAAGAAGCTTCTGATAGGTTCGTAGAGTCCATGTGAGCAAATTGGTGGCACAGCTGTGGATGCATATAAGGCAAAACACAGAGCCTGTTTCTGTGACATGGGAACATCAAGAGATGTCAACCAAAACACCAGGAAAAGAACTGTGGAGCTCCATAAGTGTGGCTCAATTTTGAATACAATTTGGTGCCATTTGCAATTAAGAAATACAGACAATGTCTCTCTTTACTCTTAAAGTTAACAAATATGTTTTTTATATTTATCAATCTAAAAAAATAAACATTTAGTCTGATTTGATGTTACAATTAAAAAAGTGTTTGTGTTTTTATCTGAAGAGTAAATATCTGGTTTCAACTGTATATTTGATGATGTTGGTGTTTGGCTTGATTGTCAGCACAAAGAGGGAGAGAGAGGAACAGAGAAGGAGAGAGAGAATGACGACAGAACAGAGATGGAACAAGAGCAGGTGAGACACACATGTTAGTCAAATGGTTGTTTGCCAAAACTCATCAGAACATGTACCTAGTATCTAGTGTTTCTTTTTAGATACCATTTGTTACTTTTCAAATTCTATATTTATTAAGTTATGCAGCTTGTTTGCACAACGAGGCTAAATAATTATATAAATTTTCTCAATCTAAATATTGTACTTTGGTAGAATTAAAAAATAAGTGTAGTGCAGGTCTATGATGATTTTTAGTGCTATTATCATCTAGTTCTGATTCTGGTTCTGTCTTGGTTACTGTTGTAGTCCTGTTTTAATTCTGGATCAGTTCTGGGTCTGGTTGAATTGGGGTTTAGTCCCTGTGTCTTGAAACAGGCCCGACTTTGTTCTGCCTTGCTGCTTAATTAAAAAACTAGTGGGAAGGAAAAACTCCCTTTTAACAGGAAGAAACCTCCGGCAGAACCAGGCTCAGGGAGGGGCGGGGACATCTGCAACAACTGGTTGGGGTGAGAGAAGGAAGACAGGATAAAGACATGCTGTGGAAGAGAGACAGAGGTTAATAACAGATATGATTCAATGCAGAGAGGTCTGTTAATACATAGTGAGTGAGAAAGGTGACTGGAAAGGAAAAACTCAATGCATCATGGGAATCCCCCGGCAGCCTATGTCTATTGCAGCATAACTACCACTCCAGCGGGTGGTGAAAGAAGCTGGCAGAATTATTGGAACAAGTCTGCCAGAGATCAGTAATATCTTCCCCACTCACTGTCTGAGGAGGGTGCACAGTATCCTGCGGGACCAACATCACCCTGCGCGCCACCTTTTCCATCTGCTGCCCTCAGGGAGAAGGTACAGGTCTATACAGGCCAGAACATCCAGACTGGCCAACAGCCTGTATCCACAGGCTGTGAGGCTCCTGAACTCTCTGCCCCCCTCTCACGGACAATAACCATATCCAACTTCTTAATAGCAATGAACTGGTCTGCATTGGTGCATCATATCTTTATTCTCTTCCCCCTCCTGCCCCCCCCCCTCTTTCTTAAATAGATAACTATCATATCTGATATCATATCTCACAGTACAATAATATTGAATGGGTTGCATTGTTGTATTTTGTCATGTTTCTCAGGTCTTTGTCTGAATTTCTACGAACATTATTGCTAAGGATTGTCTTATTGCATTGGAGTCACACTGGGTTAAATATGTACACTTGGGTTTTAAGGGGTATTTATTATTTTCTTCTTTTTTTGGGTTGTATGGAAGCCCCAAACGCAATTTCATTGTTCTTGACAATGACAATAAATAAATAAATACTAATACTAAATACTAAGGGAGGATTCAGGGTCACCTGGTCCAGCCCTAACTATATGCTTTAGCAAAAAGGAAAGTTTGAAGCCTAATCTTAAAAGTAGAGATAGTGTCTGTCTCCCGAATCCAAACTGGAAGCTGGTTCCACAGAATAGCATCTGGCTGCAGTTTAAAGACTTTTTTTGTCTCGGTCTCGGTCTTGGTCTCGTCTCAACTTGGTCTTGGTCTTGTCTTGGTCTCGGATTAGGCGGTCTTGACTACAAGTCTAGTCCACTGACAGAGATGTGTCACTGGGACAAAGTGAAGCTACCACCTACACCAAAACCTGTCAGCATCCATCAGCTCAGTGATGGAGTCACGGTTGGTGCCAGTGGAGCTGGAAAGCAGCAAAGAACAGGATGTTTCGGTGGTGTTGTTGATCACGGTCTGAGTGAGCGGCTGGTGTTTTCTCCGTCTCCTCCTGAGTTTTCCCAGATCTGCCTCAGGGTGGGGTCCTGGCCACTCAAACCCACCTGCCTTTCATCAACAGCAATCAGTTCGGCTGCATTTAAGCCCAGTGTCAGCTACCAGTGGTGACAATCTGGCCTCAGCTCCATCTCATTTACTTACCTCACTTCCTTGTGCCAACAGCTTGCGTAGTTTCCACCCTTACCTTACCTACAGCTTGCAGTCCTGAACCAGCTCCTCACTACTTCAGGAAATTGGATTTAGCTCATCTCAGCTGCCTGTTCTCCTGCCCGCGCTGGAATCACCTCCATCTCAGGCTGGAAAGGAAAACTCCCACCCACCCCCCTGAAGCCAGAACTCACTCCACTTGCACGTAGCTCACCCCACAGTCTGCCTCCTTCATGCTGCAGTGTGTTTTTCCTCTGTCTTCATGTACATTTCCCCTCTGTATTACATCGTCTCTCAGCCTGGTGTATATTCTCGCGCCGAGCCCCGTGCCGTGTCTCCCGAACCCTTGTGTTGTACTGCATTACACTCACTAAATTAATTGTGCTCTGCTCCTGTATCAGTAAAACCTGTAAAAAGATCACCGTCTGTTTTTGTATCTGCACTTGGGTCCATCTGTTGGGTCGGCCTACGGCCTGGTGACAGTCATTAGTATGTCACAGCTAAAGCTGAAGTGACCAAATGCCGAGCACTGTGGGAAAGAATGAACGCATAGCATGGCGAGTTAGCTAGAATTTACAAATTAAATAAATAAAGAGATCTGAGGAGAAGAAAGAATGGTAGGAAAAGGGTGATGAAGGGAGAAATGAAAGAGGCATGAAAGGAGAGAAAAAGGAGAGTATGGAGAGAAATAAAGAAAGATCTGAGACGTTAGAAAGAGATGTGGAAAAGCTGTAAGGACAGCAAAGCAGAGAGGAGAAAAGTACTAAGAGCACCGTGAGTAAAAGATGAATGTGCAGACAGATATTCAGCTGGCACTTACTAATCATTTTAATCCAGAAAACCCTTGTTTGGTTCTCACATTTGGGCTGGGGACCTCACCTCCATCCTGCAATGATTACTGCAAACACAAAGGTGAGGTTAGTCTGCGTATGCGACCTGATGGTTGTGCTTTGTGTTGTTTCTGCTCTCATTTGCTGTTTTAGCTGTTTGATGGTTGTAAAAATAGTTTTGTGACCTTTAACCTGAGATTCTGGCGTTTCTGCTAAAATACATTTCCACGTCCTCATTTTAGGTTTGACAGTGTTTTAGTAGGTAAAGGTAATGCTTTGACATGAATTGAGCTGCGGTTTGGGAACTGGCGACGGCTCCCGGGCCTGGTAGATCCCCGTGTACTAAATAGAAATGAAGAAGTTAAGAATTGAGAACAAGGAGGGAGGGGCACGTAAACGAGAATGAACAGCTTGCAGAACTGGGGGAACCTCTATAGATGACAACTGGAAGGAGCGTGTTTGAAGGCGTGGTCCCGCTCCTGAAATTGCGATACATAATCTCCAATTATATTGAAAATTTTCATGAATCGATAGCTAAAATTGATTTGAATCAGGGAAATCGATTTTTTAAACCTAACCTTAGATGTTACGATGCACACGTCAGGTCTACTTTTTTTTACACCACTCAGTTGCATGCATACCAAACTTAGAAGATAGAAACAAAGTATCGATTCTTTTGTGTTAATATCGACCTGATAACGAAACAGTTCATACTGTCAATAACTGGACTCATCCACCCACCTCCAGTGTGCTCCCAGCCACACAATGTCTTTTCAGGCCCTATGCTTCAGTAAAACAATGTTGCACCTGAACTGGCCTGTCTACACTCAAGAGAAGGTTTGGCTCAACGTGAAACCAGAATTACAACAAAGAGGATTCAGATGAGCTCGCAGCCATCACACAAAAGTCCTGCCTCTGTGGATCTGGTGCTCAGGGCCTGTTCTTGTGTCGCTACCATGTGCTCGGGTTTGGGCTCATCACACATCATCTTTAGAGTTGTAAATGGAACAAAACAAAGTAATTTCATCTGATCATTTAGTGCAATGCTTGTAGACTGTGTTGTGTTACCAAATCTTAGTGGAAGATTTGTACTGTGATCAAACTCATGTGTGTACTTGCTTTTGTTTGACAACACAGCACGGCCCACAGAGAAAGCAGAAAAGCCAGAACCCTCAGCAGCTGGTTAACGAATTGGCTAATTAGTGCTGATCAACAGCCTCATTATGTACTGCATGTCAGCCACACTGTGCAGTAGGACAGTAGCGATGAGAACTAGTGTGTTTTGCAGGGTCACAGGGCTGCAGGAAGGGGAGGAGTTTTAAAAGGCTACAGCAGAGACAGCGTCCTGCTGATCGTCGAGGGTGCCGCTGAAGGGAAATGAAATGAGAAAAAAGAAAATGAAAAGAAACTCTTAGAGTGCTTTCTTGTTGTGGTTTATCTTCTCTCTGTCTTCCTCTTTGTCCATCACTCTCTGTTCACATGTTGCTGTAAATAAGTCGGGACACCTACACACAGACATGAAGTAAATGTGATATCCCAGCCGTGCATGACACGTTCCAGCTGCAGCCTCCAGGAGTGGGCCTTTCTCCACAGGATCAGTCTGCTGTCTTATCAGAGAGTGAGGACAAAGAGTGTCCAGCAATGGGGGACAGGCATTACTGTGGACATAAGCTTAACTGTAAGGCCTGAATGTAGAACGCTGATGCTGAAACACTGCTCGCAGCCACCTCAGCATTTTGTTTCATGTTTATTTCTAAACTCAGGGTTTTGTCACATTATCAGCTCATACAAATTAGAGCTATATTAGGGCTTTCTAACAGCCACCTGCTAATGTTTTGGCCTTTCGAGTTCAAGGTGCCCACACTGTTGTTGTTTGTGAGACTAAAGGAGAGGGAGGAATAGCACTGGGACAATGCTTCTCCAACACACACACTCTCACTGGGCAGGAAAACAGATGAATCCCAGCTACTGATGGTGAAAAACAAAGATGTGTTCTGTTTTTGCTGCTTTCGTGGAAACCTAGCTGTGTGGGTCAGTGCTGGACGCTGAGGTGGATGCAGACAGTATCTCAGTCTTTCTATGTCAACACATGGAGGCTGTGAAGGATCTGCAGGCATGACTGGAAGGTTTTCAGAACCGCTACCAACAATTTGGATGAGTTTCGACCCCAACAAGCCTGAACACTGTGCTAAAGGTGGGAGGCTGACAATATGGTGACCTGATGCAGAGCCAACAACCTGAGGAGATGATGGTCAAATTCACGAGGAGCACAGCCCACCTCCCCAGTGGACCCTTGAGTCAGTACCCTCTGGCAGGAGGTCTATCAGGACAGATAGCTTACAGCACAAGAACAGATTCTTTTGATCTGTGTTTGCATAACAAAGCCTGACCCTACTGTGATACACTGTAACTATAAACTTCATACATCTCTGAATATCATCATAAATGCTGGAAACACTTGTGGACTTGTGATTGAAAGACAAATTAAATCACAGGGAGTCTGTTTTGCTGGGAGAGCTCAGGGAGATTATTCTGTCAGTACTAGTGAATCCACCTGTGTGAAATGGCCTAGATTAAACCTGCCACTCCTAACTTGCACAGTACACTTTCACCTTCCTCCAAAATTCTTGCATCTTCTCCACCCTGCAGTGGCATTGCACCTCAGTTCCAACATGTTCTTTCCTCTTTGGTCACAGTATCCTGAGGGAAAGACCCACTTACAGAAATATGCTAATGTCAATATTATTCTGCCGCACTTGTGTTATTCCATATTCATTCTTTTTTTAAATTCTTTAATGTGCAAATGAATGCAACACGACTCAAAGCCGTCCCCCCTACAGCACATGTCACACAGTGAAAAGTTCCACTCTGTAGTTTATATTTGATCAGTGCTGACACAGGATGTTTCTATCTTTTAATATTATACTCTTTCTAAAATCACACTGTGTGAAATGTAAAGGAAATCCAAATGTTTGAAGTGAGAAAATGAAGCATTTTAAGAAAAAGATCAATCACTTTGACTTTCATTGGAGCAATGTGTCTCTTCTCTTAACAACAGTTCATAAATGTCTGGAGCTGAGGAGAGCAGCTGTATTGTCTTAATGCATGGCCTCCCTGACATTTGTCAGCACATTAAGCCCGTGGCATTGGAGGCCTTCTTTTGCTACATGCAGACGAGGAGTTTGGACAACACAAGCTGCAGCAAAGCCACATCATCAGACAATGGCATTGAAAGTGAATGTGCCCTGACACGCTCGGATGTATCAGAGGTTGGAGATGGAGGTTTGTGTGGGTCAGGCTGACACGGGCAGGACTCGGGAAAAGGACTTTTTATTCTGTGTTTTTAAGAGCACTTTATTTTCATATAATTATCAGCACATCAGTGCACACCCACCAACAACCGGTATGACGAACGCGGCCGTGACTCTGGCAGACGAGCTGAACATTTCTATGCTTGCTTCGAGGCTGCAGCTAAGGACTCCAACAACGCTAGTGCTAGCGGCGCTAACGGCTGCAGACAGGAAGATACTGCCAGCACCGGAAACGTGCTCGTCATCTCCGAGCATGAAGTAAGGAGAGCCTCCAAGAGAGTGAACACCAGGAAAGCAGCAGGACCAGACGGCATCCCAGGTCGTATCCTCAGAGTCTGCGCATACCAGCTAGCTCCTGTGTTCACTGAGATATTCAACATCTCTTTATGTCAGTCGGTGATCCCCACATGCTTCAAAGAGTCCATCATTGTTCCTGTCCCAAAGAAACCCCACCCTGCTTCTCTCAATGACTATCGCCCTGTAGCCCTCACCTCAGTCGTGATGAAGTGCTTTGACAGAGTCCCCCGAGAGCAGCCATTTGGCTTTTCTACCTTTAAAACTCGCCTTCCAGCCAAATGGCTGGTAGGTGTTTAGCTAGGCTTTAGCTTCAGCCAAGTGGAAGCTAAATTGGCTAGTCATTCATATGTAAATTAGGTTGTTACCTGAGAATTCTGGAGGGGAGTGGGGGTGTGTGAATGAGGGGGTGGGGGAGCTGCTAAAAGCTGTGAACTTCCTTTTGTGTTTCATCTTGATGCATTCTCAATCATCCAGGGAAATAAATCTCCAAAAGTCACCAACTTGGAGTGTTTCAGTTTGCCATCTTAGGGAGAAATCAACACACATGGGTGTATGTCCTTTGTTGCTGAGATTTATTGATAAAAACAGTACAAAAAACCAACCATTTGTACACATATTTACAAATAATAATAAAAAGTGAGTGAGTACATTTCAACATTTTCAGCAATCACTCACAATCCTGGCACTGCCATGGTATCTGTAGTCTGCATTTACCACATGTGTATCTGTAGCAGCGAACACATCGCACAGTGGCATGATTGTTCTTGCATTTGTGTTTGACCTGACACATGGCTCTTTTTCCAGGGCTAGGTGTGGAGGGTTGTGTCCAAAGCAACTGTTCTTGTCTTGCCTTCTTCCCAGCTTCCCAACACTACCAAAAGGAAGGTTCGGGAGTACACTGTCTGCAGAGGAACACGGCGCTGGCCAGTTGCCGTGTTTTACAACATGATTGACATGGCAGCACTGAATGCACATGTGCTGTATCAAGCATGCACCGGGACGAAGGAAAGACGGGTGGACCTGGGGGAGCTTGCAAGAGAGTTGGCTCACTCTCATTTAGCTGGGAAGAAGGCAAGAAAAGAACAGTTGCTTTGGACACAACCCTCCACACCTAGCCCTGGAAAAAGAGCCATGTGTCAGGTCAAACACAAATGCAAGAACAATCATGCCACTGTGCGATGTGTTCGCTGCAAAAGATACACATGTGGTAAATGCAGACTACAGATACCATGGCAGTGCCAGGATTGTGAGTGATTGCTGAAAATGTTGAAATGTACTCACTCACTTTTTATTATTATTTGTAAATATGTGTACAAATGGTTGGTTTTTTGTACTGTTTTTATCAATAAATCTCAGCAACAAAGGACATACACCCATGTGTGTTGATTTCTCCCTAAGATGGCAAACTGAAACACTCCAAGTTGGTGACTTTTGGAGATTTATTTCCCTGGATGATTGAGAATGCATCAAGACGAACACAAAAGGAAGTTCACAGCTTTTAGCAGCTCCCCCACCCCCTCATTCACACACCCCCACTCCCCTCCAGAATTCCCAGATAACAAACTAATTTACATATGAATGACTAGACAATTTAGCTTCCACTTGGCTGAAGCTAAAGCCTAGCTAAAAGCCTACCAGCCATTTGGCTGGAAGGCGGGTTTTAAAGGTAGAAAGGGCACTGCTGCTCTCGGGGGACTCTAAGTGTTGAACGCCTGGTCAGAGACTTCATCATTTCTTCACTACCAGACACACTGGACCCAATACAGTTCGCTTACCGTCCAAATCGTTCCACAGACGATGCCATCTCTCATCTCCTCCACACATCACTCACTCACTTGGACACTAGAAGGGGGAATTATGTTAAAATGCTCTTCATAGACTACAGCTCTGCATTTAACACCATAATTCCCTCCACACTCACCACCAAGCTGGAGCATCTGGGACTCAGCTCATCTATGTGTCTGTGGATCTCCAACTTCCTAACTGGCAGACCTCAGGCAGTAAGGATGGGCGGACATGTCTCAGCCTCCACCACTCTCAGCACTGGAGCCCCCCAGGGGTGTGTTCTGAGCCCCCTGCTGTACTCTTTGTACACATATGACTGTGTGGCCACTACCAGCTCCACCACCATCATCAAGTTTGCTGACGACACCGTCGTGGTGGGCCTGATCTCTGATAACAACGAGACGGCCTACCTGAAGGAGATTAGGAATCTGGAGAACTGGTGCCAGAGGAACAACCTCCTTCTAAACGTCAGTAAGACAAAGGAGCTGATAGTGGACTTCAGCACTAAGCAGGAGAGGAACTACCAGACCCCCGTCATCAACGAGTGCCCAGTGGAGAGAGTGGACAGCTTCAAATGCCTCGGAGTTCACATCACGCAGGACCTGTCATGGTCCTGTCACATCAACACCGTGGTGAAAAAGGCCCGACAGCGTCTCTACCACCTCAGACGCTTGAGAGACTTCCAACTGCCCTCCAAGGTGCTCAGGAACTTTTACTCGTGCACCATAGAGAGCATCCTGACGGGAAACATCTTAACCTGGTTCGGGAACAGCACCATGCAGGACAGACGAGCTCTACAGAGGGTTGTGCGGTCAGCTGAGCGCACCATCCGCTCCGAGCTCCCTGACCTGCACTCAATCTACAGCAGGCGGTGCTGGACCAAGGCCAGGAAGATGGTGAAGGACCTCAGCCATCCCAACAACAGACTGTTCTCTCCATTGAGGTCAGGAAAGCGATTCCGCTCCCTGAAGACCAACACAGAGAGACTGAGGAGGAGCTTCTTCCCGCAGGCGATACGGTCTCTCAATCACACCACCACACAGTACTGACCCACACATACAGTTCTTACACACACACTGGACCTTCTGGACATTGTTTTCACTTCATCACTTAAATCACTTTAAGCATATTTGCACTGCACAAGACACTAAATAATGTGGATTGCACAACACTGGACATTATATTTCCTCATTTCCAGTTAATACTTGTACAGCTGCTGTTATTGTGTGTATATATATATATATTTATATTTCTTCATACATTCTTATATATTTCTATACTGTGTATTGTATATTTTGTTGTACAGTTATTTTATTTTCAACTTTAATTTATATATTTTATCTTATTCTTTCCCAGTTAAATTTACCCTTTATTCTAATTTGTGTTGTACAGTTATCTCATTTTAAACTTAATTTTTATATTTCATTTTTATTTTATTCGTTCCTAGTTAAATTTACCCTTTTTAATTTACATATTTATTTCCTATCTTATTCATAGCCTTTTCTTTTTTTTTCTTTAGGTCATGAGCAGTTGTCTAAGCATTTCACTGCATATCGTACTGTGTACGACTGTGTATGTGACGAATAAAATTTGAATTTGAATTTGAATTTGACATCACATGAAAGGGTTGGCAGTCAGCATATAATCTGGTTGTGCACCATGTTATCTATTCATGACTGGACTGGACTCTCTACAAGGCTTAGGGGGTTGCTCTGATGACGAGAGCAACTGGGGTCAGACGAAGGAACAGCGCTCTGTCCGGTCTCTCCCGTGCACGAGTAACATGAAGATTTTTTAAGGGGCAGGGATCGCTCAGTAGGTAAAGTGGTCGCCCCATGATCGGAAGGTCGGCGGTTCGAATCCACTTAACGGCTACCCTGAGGTACCCCTGAGCAAGGTACCGTCCCTACACACTGCTCCCCGGGCGCCTGCTTAGTGGGCTGCCCACTGCTTCACTGAGTGAATGGGTCAAATGCAGAGAAAAACAAGTAATTTCCCCATGGGGATCAATAAAGTATCCATTATTATTATTATTGATCACAGATCACATGTAAATCTTAGGTAACACTGAGATCAGTGCACACAAGTTAAGAGAGGACCAGGTCAAATGTGGGAACTCTGAGTGGTTTCTGCTGGTGACCATGAAGCCTTTCTTTGCTTCCTGCCTGTCCTAGTGGTCTTAAATACTTCTTTGCCATGTGTCTGATGTTATATAAGTGACATGGGAAATCTGAGCTGTAAGCAATGATTAGAGTATCTTGCTTGGAGAAAACAAACAAACAGAATGTTTTAAAATACCAAATGATTCCAGTGCACAGACAGCCTCAGAACTGGGATGCTAATTAGACATGTGAAGTCACATGACTGCACTGGTTCTCCATGGAAACACAGTAGACAGCAGTTTCTACAGTTCAGTCACCAGAAGGATCTCCTCAAACTGATGTAACAGTGATAGAAGTAGAATAGAATAGAATTAGAATAGAATTCAACTTTATTGTCATTGCACATGCACAGGTACAGGGCAACGAAATGCAGTTTGCATCCATCCAGAAGTGCTTTAGTGATATAGATATATTACAATATATATTAGCAATAATATAGATATGTGAGTATATTACAGAAATGGGTCTATTATGGTATGTTATAATGTACACGGTATGAAGTATGTTGTGAATATTCTATAACTATAAGTATGTACAGGCTGTAGTGAGTACAAGCTATGTACAGGATATGAACAGGATATAAATATGAAAAACTATACAGAATATGAAATAAATAACTTTACAGAATCTGGGATATACAGCTATACAGAAATGGGAACTATGCAAGTTGTAAACAGTTGTAGGATTAAAGATTATCGAATGTACAGAATGATTATTTACACAGAGCTATACAGTAGTGCAGTTAAGATAAGTGAGGGTGTAGATAGTTTCTACAGAGGCTATATAAAGTGCTAGTGGTTGTGAGTGGTGGTTCAGTCCATGTTATTATTGTGTTTGAGGGTACAGTTGTCCATTGTGGGTGTGTGTATGTTCAGTCCATGAGTTTAACGTGGGTCAGATGTCAGGAGGCAGAGTTCAGGAGTCTGACAGCTGTGGGGAAGAAGCTGTTCCGGTACCTGGTGGTCTTAGTAGTTTTATCCAAGTAGTTTTATTCTGTCTTTTATTGGTTTGGTTTTGTAGTGTGGTTTATATATTTTTGCATGCTTTTATTTTGAAAAGGTTTTTACTTCCTACCCATGAGTTAATCAAAGAAATTTTCCACACCTGCTCGCTCTGCAAAAACGATGGGAGGTGAGAGCAGTCAGGAGTCACAGAGCAGGTACAGCAGAGCACCAGGATGGATGTCAAGGAGCCTGAACCTGGAATCATCTGTGGAAGTGGTGGAGGTCCAACATGGAGGTCAACCTCCCCCATGTTGCAGGAGGTTGACCCAGTAAGAAGGCTTTTCCAAGAGAGACACAACCAGTGAAAAGAATCAATGCTTTGATTGTAGCTGCTGCTGGTACCACTGCCCTTTGATTGGTTGTAGCTGCTCTCCACCTGACCGAAAAAGGACCTCCCTCTTCCTTCTCCTCTTCCATTCAAAACATACTTAGAAAACAGGAAATACTTTGTATCAATAGGTAACTTCACATCTGAGCAGACAAGTATCACATGTGGAGTTCCCCAAGGTTCCATCTTGGGACCCCCTCTGTTTAACATTTACATGCTCCCACTGGCACAGATTATAAAGAACAACAAAATAAATTATCACAGCTGTGCAGATGACACACAAATATATATCACAATGTCACCAGGAGACCAAGGCCCTGTACAGGCTCTTGGTAAATGCATTGAGGAAATTAATGACTGGTTGTGCCACAATTTTCTCCAGCTAAACAAAAACAAAACTGAGGTAATAGTGTCATGGTCCTGGGTCGTTGACCCAGCGTTTTGCGTTTTTTCTGATCTGTATTAGTTTAGGGTTAACCTGAAGTTTGGTGTATTGTCAGCCCTACCTGTGTCTGTCCTTGGTGCTCTGTTCATGTCCCCGTGTTGTGTTGTACATCAGTCTGTTTCCTGTTTTATTTTGAAGGCTCGTGTTCTGGATTTCCTGTTCTGTTCTGAAGGTCTGTGTCTGTTATTGTGTTCAGCTTGTCTCCTCCGGTCCCCAGGTGTATTAGGTTCAGCTGTTCTTCCCTCCTGTGTGTGATTACCTGATTACCTTGTGCGTGTATATTTAGTGGGTGTCGGTCTGTGTTCGTTGTCGGCTCGTCTGCGTTCATCCATGTATCACTGCGTTAATCTACATTCATCTGCGTTCTATGGTGTTCCTGTCTCTGCGTCTCTCTGCCCCGCACCCCTTTGTATGGTCCCAGGTTTGTCACTTAGTTTCTCCCAGTTTAGGTTTCCGTTTGCAATTACTCGTGCTTCATTGCCTGTTTTTGCCACTACCACCCTGTAAATAAAACGTCACTCGTATCATCAGTTTGCTGCATTTTGGGTCCTCCTTTTCCTCCACACCACACGGCTCCCTCCGCCAGCCGTGACAAATAGTCTTTGGCGCCAAAGAAAAACGATTACAGGTCACCAGAGAACTTCAATCTATACATCTAAAAACCACAAACCAGGCGAGAAATTTGGGTGTAGTGATGGATGCAGACCTAAACTTAGAAAAACACATTAAGACAATAACAAAGTCAGCTTACTATCACCTCAAGAATATTTCAAGGATCAAAGATCTGATGTCTCAACAGGACCTGGAAAAACTAGTCCATGCATTCATCTTTAGTAGGCTTGATTACTGTAACAGCATCTTTACAGGTCTACCTAAAACATCAGTTTTTTACAACTCATTCAGAGCTCTGCTGCTCGAGTCCTCACTAAGACCAAAAAAGTGGACCACATCAGTCCAGCTCTGAGGTCTTTACACTGGCTGCCCGTCCGTCAGAGGATAGACTTTAAAGTTCTGATGCTGGCCTATAAAGCTCTGAATGGTTTAGGACCAAAATACATCAGTGACCTCCTGACCCAGTATGAACCTTCCAGATCCCTCAGGTCATCTGGATCCGGTCTTTTATCAGTTCCCAGAGTCAGAACCAGACATGGAGAAGCTGCATTCAGCTTTTATGCTCCTTATATCTGGAACAAACTCCCAGAAAGCCTCAGATCAGCTGAAACACTCAGTTTATTTAAATCCAGGTTGAAGACTCACCTGTTCTCAGCTGCATTTGAATAAAGCACCAAATCCACACTTTTAAGCTTAAATTTCAAAACTTACATTTAACTACTGATTTTATCTACTGTTCTGATTTTATCTGTTTTGATTTTATATACTGTTTTGTTTGTTTGTTGATTAGTTAGTTAGTTAGTTTTCTTGTTTTAATCAATTTTAAATCATGCTTTTTATTTGTTTTTGTTTCTAATGTCTCTGTAAAGCACTTTGAATCACCTTGTTGTTTAATTGTGCTATACAAATAAACTTGCCTTGCCTTGCCTTCCATCAGTACAACAGCACCCTAGCTTCCCCCACATCGAGTTCCAGATCACCTGACAGGAAACCCAGAGTGGCTGGGTTGAAGACACATGTACAATTGTGCTGATTTTTATCACCAATTCAACAATACAGGCTGATCCGGAGGGCCAGCTCTGTTCTAGGATGCACTCTGGACCCAGTGGAGGTGGTGAGTGACAGGAGAATGGTGGCTAAGCTGTCATGCCTGTTGGACAACATCTCCCACCCCATGCAGCTCCTTCAGTGGCTGCGGCACCCACGATGTGGGACGGAGAGATTTCGCAGGTCTTTCCTCCCCACTGCTGTCAGACTCCACAACATGGTCTCTGCAGAGGACCACACACATGCAGACATCTCATACACAATTGTACCTCTCACCCTGTCTCCTTCATGTGCAATGGCACCAGGTACAATCTTCAGTTTCAATTTTATTTCTATAGCACATTGTAAAGACCCAGGTACATCAAAGTGCTTCACAGACGAGCTGCATTTGCGGGGTTACAGCAGTAAAGGAGCAGGAAAATACAGTTATCAGTGTTACGGCCCTAGCCTCTCTCTCTCTCCTGAGGGTGCCTGTGTGGGCGTGTCCCACTACCTCCCCTGCCTGAGATACCACCTTTCCCTCTTGTACAGCTGACTCCCATCAGCAATTAAGGGTATTTAAGCCCAGAGCAGGGTGAGCTCTGGGCCAGAGTGCCATTTTGTGTGGGTACAGCTAGTGAGCTGAGTGTTTGCGGTGGTTTCCAGCTAGTGAGCTGTGTAGTGTAGTGATGGCCAAATGAAGCTTTCCGAAGCGCTGAAGCTTGTATTGAAAAACGGTTCATTACTCGAAGCTTTTCAACACAGTCCTCTCCGGTGACATCTGGTGGTGAAAATTTTGAAGAGCAGCTTGAATCTGCAAAATAAAACGGACTGCTCAATTATCACTGCTCACTCAAGAGTGGAGTTCTCTCTGATATTGGGCCACCGTTCCGTTGCTTTGAACATGTAATTGGTTTTGTTTTCTCGATTAGGGGGCTGAAAAAAATGTAATGCGTATTTGCGTAATACATTTTGATCAATAAACTTTCCCTATTTAAACATGCACTATGGTGGCCTTTCTTTGCTCATAACTCCTTGATGTTGGTAAATACAATAAGTGAGCAATATATATAATATACATATGATAATGCACAGCACATTATGGAGTATGCCCCTGCTGTGAAGTCCTGCCTCCATCTACTTGTCGTTTAATCACTGGACAGCTGGACAGGTTCATACAAAATATTAGATTAGGCCAATTGTCCTATACATATTTTTGACCTAGGGGTGGGATTGATTGTGAACTGGAAAGGGAAAATGCTTAGGAAGCTGAGTACGGCTGCATCGTCACTGATTTGTAGAATCATTTTGATTCGATACAGGATCCGATTCAATTTGATTGGAATCTGGAAAGTTTTGCCTCAGTCAGAAATATTACAAGTCTGATCATTTAACAGTATATATCCATAATTTCGTATCTATTAAAAGAAAGCTGACACATGTGAGACTTAATTAGAGATGTAAACAGAGAGTTATGAAACCTGCAGCTGCAGAAGCCAGCGAAAAAAAAAGAGGCAAACACAGCGCGGACCCGACGACACACCAAAATCTGACTCTGACGCGTCGGGTCCGCGCTCTGTGTTCACGTTTGTATGCAGAATCCGTAAACCTGCTCCCAGTTACTGTTTTAGCTGCATGGTGTTTGACGACATGTTGTGAGGTTTAACCTGAGATGCTGGTGTTTCAGGCATAATAACGTTAATTTACAAATCGACACGGGATTTTAATGAATCAATATCACTTTATTCAATTTAGCATGGATTGCAATCAGAAAGGCGATAATCAAAACCCACCCCTAATCAAGAACTTGCAAAGTAAAAACATGATCAATGTAAGGTAGCCCTTTTGTTATTTACAGTTAACAAGAGGATTAGTGTTACTGTGCGCTGGCTGAGTCTGTTTCTTTTCTTAGAAATAGTTTCTCCTGCCCTGGAGAAAATCCACTTGCATGGAACAGAAGAGGCTGTGGAGTGCAGGAACTACACTGCAAGTTGGTAGATATGCAGGTATTCCTGGGTCCTGCAGACTATCACCTAAAAACAATAAACAAAATGATTTTCTAAACTGTAGCAATGTAATGTACGTATAGTGTCAAATACATTGTTGTAGTCTTCATCAGCTTTAATTCACATGGAAGTGTTCCTAAAGTCATATGCTGTAATGATATTTACATTATGAAAACATGATTTTGGACATTTCAAGTTTTTCACTTCGGCAGATAAAATGAATTGAGCAAAATCAACTCAAAATATTCCCACACGCCAGAACGTCCTCTCTTCCTCGCTGGCTCCATATCTGTCAGTGGAATGATCACCTCGTCGCTATCTGTCACCATCAACACACTCCACGAATCCCGTGGATGATTCACTTCCTTATATCTGTTTGAATCAGGTACCGAAGCAGTTACGTGCGTAATGAAGCTTCGGACGTCACTGGTCACGTGACTTTTGCCAAACGAAGCAAGCCTCGACACAGTCCTTCTGAACCAGTGTGTTGTTTTTTTCGACACACGCTCCGGAGCGTCAGCTTCAAGCGGGCCATCACTAGTGTAGTGTGTTGTCCAGCTAGTGAGCTGTGTAGTGTGTTGTCCAGCTAGTGAGCTGTGTAGTGTGGTTTCCAGCTAGTGAGCTGCGCTTTCCTTTTGACTTTTTGCTTTATTTGACCAACGCCTGAGTTTTGTTTGTGTTTTGTTGGTGTTTTATGGTGATAACGGCTTGTCCGTCTCTTTTAGTTGAATTACTTCAATAAAACTGTTTTATTTAATTGTTTCGCCTCCTTGACTCCTTTTTCTGACCCGGTCACTTTTGTTACTTCCCCCTCACTGCCTAGACCCTCCCCCCCACCCCAGGGGAACGTAACAAGTGGGGGCTCGTCCGGGATTTTAGAAAAGGGAATTCTGTGTTGGATTTGGTTTTTTTTTTTTTTTTGATTATCTCACTTTGTCACCTTTTAGAGATTCACAACTTCCCAGTTTAGTTAGGTGAGTGTCCTGCCGAGCTTAGTTTTAAGTTCTTCCTTCGGGCACTCTTTTGTTGTTTTGCCTTTTTTATTTTCGGAGTAATCCTGGGCGGGGATTAGTTCCCTGTTGGTTCAAATCTTACCTCTCCAATCGGCTTTCTTCGGTACATCTGGCCTCATCTTCCTCTTCCCCTGTACCTGTTTGCTGTGGTGTCCCCCAGGGTTCTGTGTTAGGCCCGACCCTTTTCTCACTGTATATGCTTCCTTTAAGCGCTATCTTTGAGAAATACCACATTGCTTTTCACTATTATGCGGATGACATCCAGATTTATTTTGAGTTACATGATGATCTCGCTTTATCTTTAAATAACTTTCGTGAGTGCATGAGTGAGGTCAAGAAATGGCTGTTGGCAAATACTCTTATTCTCAATGAAAAAAAGACTGAAATCATGATTTTTGGCAGTAATGCCCTTCGCGCCAAACTTCAAGATGCCTTTGGCTTTCTTACTAGTTCTTTCTCTGATACTGTCAGGAATCTGGGTGTCTTGTTTGACAGCTCCTTTAAACTTGATAAACAGGTGTCTGCTGTTGTCAGATCTAGTTTTTATCAGCTTCGTCTCATCTCCAGGGCCAGACACTATATCCCGTATAATGACTTAGAAAAGCTCATTCATGCTTTTGTAACGTCAAGACTAGATTACTGTAACTCACTCTATTCTGGTCTCCATGTTACCCTTCTACATAGATTACAGGCAGTTCAGAATGCTGCGGCACGTATTCTAACTAAAACCAAGAAGTTTGACCATATTACTCCGGTTCTTGCTGAGCTGCATTGGCTGCCTATCAAATACCGTATTCAATTTAAAATTTTGCTGCTTACGTTTAAAATTATCAATAATACTGCACCAACCTATCTTAAGGAACTTTTAAACCCTTATGTCCCTGCCAGGGCTTTAAGGTCATCCTCGCAGTTATTGTTAGTTCAGCCCAGATCTCGGTTGAAATCTAGAGGCGATCGATCGTTTGCCTTTGCTGCACCTGAGTTATGGAACAGCCTCCCGATTGGCATTCGGGAGTCTGATTCTATTTTTTCTTTTAAAGCACGCCTTAAAACTTATCTTTTTGAACTTGCCTTCTCTACCCGTTAAATGCTGACTGTTAACTGCGACCTATTGCATTAACTTTTTACTATTCCTTCATTCTTGGTGTTCTCTATCATGCGGCACTGGGTCTGCTATAATCTATGTGCTGCAGTCCATTTTATTAGTGGCTTTCTACTGTGAACATTGTCTGCTGTTCTTATTATATTTGATATTAATGCTCTTAACTGTATTATTTTATTGTTTTTTTGTAAAGCACTTTGGTATGCCTAAGGCTTTTAATGTGCTCTATAAATAAAGGTTGTTGTTGTAGGCAATTCAGGGCCCCGGTCGCTGAAGTTCTGCCTTTCAAGTCGCCTCGAGCCCAGCACGCTCCAGAAGATAGGTAGGTAAAGTTTGTTGTGCTTAGGAACTGGGTAAGTTGTGTTTGTTTAGTGTATACTGCAAGAGGTAAGTTGGTCAGTTAAAGTAAGTTGTGTAGTTTTCCATTAATCGGTTAATTATTGGGTAGTCTGCGTGAGTTGGCAGACGGGTGTGGCAGTGTCCTAATTAGGTGGTGTTTTTCTAACCCTTCACCATCCCTAAAATGGTTGACACAGCTGCTAGTGTACAGGTGTCTAGAGGCTCGTTTGTGAGCAATAACATCCACCTGGTTCCAGTTTTCTGTGAGTCCAATGTTCATAGCTTCTTTATTGCCTTTGAACGCATAGCGACCGCACTGCAATGGCCTCAGGACATGTGGTGCGTGATGTTACTATGTAAGTTGACAGGTAAGGCTCAGGAGGTTTGTTCTGCTTTGTCAATGGAGGACTGCTTAGTTTATGAAAAGCTTAAAAGTGCTGTCCTCCAAGCCCATGAACTCATACCTGAAGCCTATAGGCAGCACTTTAGAGGTTTGGAGTTGGCACAGGGTCAGTCCTACCTTGACTTTGCTAGGGAGAAGGCAAAGCTCTTTGATAGGTGGTGTTCTGCAAGCCAGGTTAACGGCGTGGGGTCCATACGTGAGCTTATGCTGGTGGAAGATTTTAAAAACTTGGTTCCTGAGTCTATTTCTTGTTATTTAAGTGAGCAAAGGGTTTCCACTTTACAGCGGGCTGCCATACTGGCAGATGAGTTTACCCTAACTCATAAAACAAATGCGGTGGAATGTGACATCCCTTCTCACTGTAACACATCTTGGAGAGCTAGGAGGGAGCCAGCTAACAAGGCTGAAAAAGTTGTGGTTTCGAGACCCAAAACAAAGCTTTGTTTCTTCTGCCACAACCCTGGACACCTCATTGCTGACTGTTCGAAATTGAAACTCAAACGGAAAGCCGACTCAAAGCAAAATGTGCCTGCTTTGAGAAAAGCTAGTCGTGGTTCTCAAACCGACCAGGTTGCCAGGCCTAGTAAAAGGCTACACTTGGAGCATAATTGCTCAATCGTGTCATGTAGTCAGTGTGAGAGGTCAACTAACCCTGAGCTGCTGCTGGTTGACAATGTCCCAGTTCCTCAAAATGACCTGCAGGTGGACAGATCATGTATAACACCACCACTCAGACCTGCACCCCTGACTAACAAGCATGCCTGTACCCGTGACCTGAGCAATCGTCTGAAAACTGTTGCAGTAAGGTCTTCTGACTGCCTGCTGTGTTCTCCACATGTGATGGCTCAAAAAAGCCCTGGCTATCACATGAGACATTGTTTTGAGGGTTTTCGGCCACCCTCAGTAAGTATTTTTGAACCCATTGAGATGGGGTTGGCAGCTTCCGCGGGCAATGCCTAACCGTTGCTACGCGGTTTGGTAGGTGGAAAGCTTGCATTTCGTCCTGACACGGCTATGGACTCACTTTTGGTTATTGTGATTTGACAAACCATGGGTTTGCATTTATGGGAGGGGGTGTTACGGCCCTAGCCTCTCTCTCTCTCCTGAGAGTGCCTGTGTGGGCGTGTCCCACTACCTCCCCTGCCTGAGATACCACCTTTCCCTCTTGTACAGCTGACTCCCATCAGCAATTAAGGGTATTTAAGCCCAGAGCAGGGTGAGCTCTGGGCCAGAGTGCCATTTTGTGTGGGTACAGCTAGTGAGCTGAGTGTTTGCGGTGGTTTCCAGCTAGTGAGCTGTGTAGTGTGTTGTCCAGCTAGTGAGCTGTGTAGTGTGTTGTCCAGCTAGTGAGCTGTGTAGTGTGTTGTCCAGCTAGTGAGCTGTGTAGTGTGTTGTCCAGCTAGTGAGCTGTGTAGTGTGGTTTCCAGCTAGTGAGCTGTGTAGTGTGGTTTCCAGCTAGTGAGCTGTGTAGTGTGGTTTCCAGCTAGTGAGCTGTGTAGTGTGTTGTCCAGCTAGTGAGCTGTGTAGTGTGGTTTCCAGCTAGTGAGCTGCGCTTTCCTTTTGACTTTTTGCTTTATTTGACCAACGCCTGAGTTTTGTTTGTGTTTTGTTGGTGTTTTATGGTGATAACGGCTTGTCCGTCTCTTTTAGTTGAATTACTTCAATAAAACTGTTTTATTTAATTGTTTCGCCTCCTTGACTCCTTTTTCTGACCCGGTCACTTTTGTTGCTTCCCCCTCACCGCCTAGACCCCCCCCCCCCCCCCCCCGGGGGAACGTAGCATCAGCAAAAGAAAATACATTTATAAGATGGTGACGTGGCAACAAGAATGAACCGGGGAAAAGTTTAAAACTAAGTTGTTTGGAAGGCTTAAACAGGTGGGTTTTTAAATGTGATTTAAAGGATTGGATGGATTCCGACGCACAGACATCAATCGGCAAGCTGTTCCAGAGTTTTGGTGCGGCAAAAGCAAACGTACGATACCCCTACTCTTCCGTCGAGACATTGGTTACATTAAGAGTCCCTGGTTAGAGGATCTGAGTGCTCTCATGGGGATGTATAGGTCAAGCAGGTTGATTAAGTAGCTGGGTGCCAGGTTATTTAAAATTGTATACCTGGGTACCACCATCTCCCAGGACCTGAAGTGGGAGACCAACATCAACCCCATCCTCAAAAAGACCCAGCAGAGGATATACTTCCTGAGACAACTGGGGAAGTACAGTCTCCCACAGGAGCTGCTGATCCAGTTCTACACTGCGGTCATTGAGTCTGTCCTGTGCTCCTCCATCACAGTCTGGTATGGTGCAGCCACTAAACAGAACAGGAGCAGACTGCAGCGGACTGTACGGGCAGCAGAAAGGATCATCGGCGCCCCCCTGCCCTCCATCCAGGATCTGTACCTCTCAAGAACCAGGAAATGGGCAGAGAAAATCATCACAGACCCCTCACACCCTGCACACAGACTTTTTGATCTGCTGCCCTCTGGCAGAAGCCTACAGAAGCCTGCAGACCAGGACCACCCGACACAGGAACAGTTTCTTTCCCCTCGCCATCTCCCTTCTAAACAGTTGACCTGTCACACTGCTCCCACTGCCAGACTGCAGCTGCACCTTATGTACATTTTGTGGTATTCATTCCACCTCATTCATTTCTGTATTTTATGTATATAAGTTTAGATTAGTTATTTATAGTTGGTTTACACAGCTTTGTGCATGTATGTGTACGCATGTGTAATGTGTATATATAGACACGTGTGTGTGTGTGTGTGTGTGTGTGTGTGTGTGTGTGTGTGTGTGATTTACATTGCTGTGCTTGAGAGCCACCATCTACTGGAACCAAATTCCTTGTATGTGTCTGCACATATACTTGGCCAATAAACATGATTCTGATTCTGGCCTACCAAAGAAAGGTTTTAGAGGTCTACAGATGGTGCAAAAAATGAACAGATTGGCACCTTCATACCTCTCCAACCTTTTACACCTTTATGTTCCATCTTGTGCTCTACGATCTCAGGACTCTGGCTTTCTGAAGGTTCCTAGAGCCAGAAACAAGACAGTTGGACAGTGTGCTTTTTCTTTTCGTGCCCCATTTCTGTGGAACAACCTCCCTCAAGATATTCGGCATGCTCTGTGGAGGTTTTTAAAACTAAGTTGAAGACACATTTGTTCACCCTATCCTACATGTTTTAATTCTATGGCTTTCAGTTTTTAAATTTTTATTGTTTTTAACTTGTATTGTGTCTGTTACCTGTATTGCTATGTATCGCTTTTATTTTATTTATCGCTTTTGTTGTACAGCACTTTGTTTGAAAGCGCTTTATAAATAAAGTTATTATTATTATTATTATTAGTTGCAGGTGATGGATGAGGGAAAGTTGGAGGCCTAAATAAAGAGAATCACAGTAGTCCAATCTCAAAGTAACAAGAGCATGAATGAGCTTTTCAAGGTCATTATGTCGTAAGTAGGGCATTACCTTGGAAATTTGGCGTAGTTGGTAGAAGCTGGTTTTCACCACTGCAGCCACTTGCTTGTGTAATTTGAGGGAACTATCCAGCACTACTCCAAGGTTTCTGACAGTAAATGAAAGATGACTGGCATAGGATCCCAAGGTATCCGATAGCTGTTTCAAGGGCAAGTGACTGTCAAATATGATCATTCCTGTTTTGTTTTCATTAAGGGTGAGAGAGTTGTGCAGTAGCCAGTCTCTAACATCACGCGGGCAGTTGAACAACGGCTATAGTGGGGACTGGAGATCCAAATCCAGAGGAAAATAGATTTGGATATCATCCGCATAACAATGGAAAGAAATATTATGATTTCTGAAAATTTGTCCCAGGGGTAGCAGATACAAAGAGAACAGCGTAGGAATTAACACAGACCCCTGGGACACACCACAGCAGAGGGGTGGGGAGGAGGAAGAATGATTCCCCATAGAGACAGAGAAAGTTCTCTCAGCTAAGTGTGATTTGAACCATGAAAGTACTTTGCCTTTAAGACCAACTACATGTTCAAGCCTTGAAAGGAGGATGTCATGATCAACCGTATCGAAGGCAGAGGACAAGTCTAAAAGAAATAAAACCACAGGACGCCCTGCATCAACAGTTACAAGGAGGTCATTAAAAACCCTCACACTGTAAAATCTAATTAGTTCATAGAACTAAAAAAAAACATGTAAACTCGTTGCCTCAAAAAAACTAAAGCTTACTTAAGATGACTGTTAGGACAACTTCTTCATTGCAAGTCTGCAGTATTAAGAATAACTTGATATTTCTGACTGTACAATACTAATTGTTTACCTACTGACAAACATTTCAAGTTCAACTAAATTAAACAATTTGTGGTAACCTGAATATGACTAAAAATAATTAACAACACTTTTTGTAATGATGTTAAAATGAGCCCAACTTTTATTTTCAAACACAACAAAGTATAACAGCCAACATACTGGACACTGTTCTGCTGAACAACAAACAATTATATTGCCATCACTGTTATAATCTTACTGTCACGATCCTAGGTCTTTTGACCCAGCGTTTTGAGTTTTAGTTTATGTTTAAGCCCTTCAGGTTTTCTAAGTTCATTTTTATCATGCGAGGAGGTCTTGTGTTCCTGTGTTCATCATGTTTAGTTTTACTCTTCCACTGTGACGTTGTTATGTTCATGTGTGTCAGCTGTTCCCCCATGTGTTCCCACTTCTCTCATTAGCCTCCTGTGTGTATTTAGTCTGTGCGTTCTCATTCAGTCTTTGTTGGATCGTCTGCATGGTTCCCATGCCATGACCTGCGTTCAGGTTTTCATATATCCTCATCAACATTGCCATGTTTAGAGTTTTGTTTGTTTTTCTGGTTGCCAGGATTTTTCATAGTTCATGCTTCCTTTCTAGTTTACCCAGTTTAGGTTATTGCTTAGTTTGCATTGTTTTTGCCCTTTTATTTTGTACTGTTCTGTCTGCCTTAATAAACAGCTCATCATCAGTTAAGTTTGAGTTTGAGAGTGTCTGCACCTGGGTCCACTCTTCACACTCCACTCAGTTTTCCTCGGCAGACTGTGACAGAACAATCCGACCATTACATGGACCCAGCAGACAGTGAGCTGTATGAGCGCCAGGAGGCAGCCATCGCCCAGCTGGAGGAGGAGCTCCGCTGGAAGCCATGGCTTTTGGAGGTCCCCGAAGTTGCCAAAAGCCTCCGCTTGTTGCCCCACTCGCACCCAAGCCTCGGCCGCTTCAGGTGGGACTGCTCCGTTTTTCTTCTGATGTTCACGCTCCAGCCTCTGCATTGCCGTCCCACACGTCAGTTTCTGCACCTGTACCAGCTCCTCGGGTGAAAACGGCAGCTGCCCAGCCGTTGCTGGTGCCTGTCCCGGCTTCCAGGGTGAGGGGGGCTGGGAACCAGTCCACCCTTGCACCCATACCGGTCCCCAGGGTGAGGTCAGTCAGGCTACGGCCCATCTCCGCACCCGTACCTACTCCTTGGGGGGGAGCGGCTAGTGTCCAGCAGGTGCCTGCACCCGTTCTTGTTACTGCTGAAGGCTCAGGCAAGCCCGCCCAGCAGTCCTCCCTGTGTTCCAGAGGCTCAGGAGAGTTAAGTCCACAACCATCATCACCACCATCACTACTGCATGCATTTCAGTCTATAGCTCAGCCATTAGCTCTGTTAGCAGCTCAGTCCATAGTTCAATTTCCTGTGTTACCGTTAGCTCAGCCCTTAGCCCACTGGGCAGCTCAGCCATCTCCCCAGTGTTCAGCTCAGTCATCTGCTCCACCACCTGCTCAGCCTTCTGTTCAGCCAGTGGTCTCTGCACCTACTGGTCCTGCATCTGCTCAAGCGGGGGGGCCCGAGGAGACCGTCCAGCCTCATGCCTCATCAGCTGGAGGGCCCGAGGAGCCCGTCCAGCCTCCTTCTGTTCCACAACCTGCGGCTTCCACGCCGTTGCTTGCAGCGCCACCGCCTGGTCCTGCCTCGCCTGGTCCTGCCTCGCCTGGTCCTGCCTCGCCTGGTCCATGTCCGGCTCAGCCTGCTAAACGTCGTCCATGCCAGGTTTGGCGTCAGCGGCCACCTTCCAGGCCACTGACCGGACTTCGTCGCCAGTGCGGCCGGCCTCCTGACCTGCTCCGTCGCCACCGATGGCTCCGCGGTCGGCCCCCTGAGCTGTTCAGTCATGGACTGTTGAGCCGTCGGCCCCCCTGGTCGGCCCCCCTGGTCGGCCCCCTGAACTGTATAATCTCCTGTGAAGCCGTCCTCCGGGTCGGCCTCCTGAGTGGTGCTTTTGAACTTTCTTTGCCTGGAGTCATGGTCGCCACCCTGAAATGTTTATAGACTGTTTCCTCTGCTCCAGTGCCTTTCATGGACTTTTGTTTTGGACTATTTTGTGATTTTCCAGGTTTGCTTGGGGACAATTTGTTTAATTGGTCGGTTTCGTTTATTTTGTGACCCAGAAAAAGTAATACGTTTTTTAGCCGCGCTCCTCCGGCATTGCCGCGCTTACAAGTATGCACAGGCTCCGACAACCGCGACCGACAAATGCGATCCTCCTTTTCCCCAGACTACCCTTTCTGGGTCACAAAATAAACTTTTAAGATATTTTCAGGTGAGAATGTAGCTGTGTAATGCTCAAATATCTACTTAATTTATCAAAATATCACATATTTGCAAAAGTGCTTCCACGTTTTCGGAGAGCTCTGTTATCCATCAGCATGATAGCCGACCGGCTCGATTCAGCCGGCAAGCACAGCTAGCTCCTGGCCTATTATGTTCAACCCCCTGCGGTCTTTTGCTACTCAGGTTAAACATGATATTTATAGTTAGTTAGTTAGTTATGGCTATGGATTGAAAATCCCGCCCACACCCCTCCCCTAACGGCTGCACCTCCCGAAGAATTTTGTCTGGGCTCTTATCTCACTTTTTTATTTCAAACAATCAACAGAAAATTTCACAGTCATAGTTTTATGTAAGGTTTTTAAGGCTGTGGTGTTAATTTTTAAGTAACATGAGCCCAGCGGCAGCAGCAACGCTAGGCTAACACTAACTAGCTAGCAAGATTATAAACCTGGTGCTAAACTGAAAGAAGCCACAAAATCTGTTTGAATAAGAGTAAACATTTACTCACCAAGTCAGTGTATCAGGTAAAGATCCACAGCAATGACAATAATAATCTCTTGAGCTGAAGCTTCTCCAGGTTTGCTCAACATAACAAATGCACCATGAACATGCGGACTGATCCGAGAGGGAGGAGGATGGTAGTGACGTGGCATTTTCAAACCACATCTTTCATCCTTCCGCCCTGAGAAGCAAAACTTCCAGCTTACTTAGTTTTTCTAAGTTAAGACAACTCAAATAAATTGAGTTTATCAGCATTTTTGCATAAAAAGTACTGGTAACTTATTTAAATCGAGTTCTTTTTTTTTTTTTTTCTTTTCTTTTTTTTCTAAATGACATCAGAAACAGCAGTATGCGACATTACGTGATGGCAGAGCTTCAGTTCATCCTTTGTCATTTTTTTTTTTTTTTTTTTTTTTTTTTAATAAATAGGACAGGGGGAATGAATGAGAGAAAGAGGGGGAGAGAAAGAAAGAAAACCAAAGGGGAGAAGAGACGGTGAGAAGGGGGGGGAAGAGAAAGAAAAAAAAAAAAAGAACTCCTGGGTCACCTGTATGGAGAAAAAAAACAAACAAACAAAAAAAACAAACAGAGGAGACAGCAAACAACAAAGAGCAACATAATAATAGAGAAAACAAAGCACCATCACAATAAACTAGCTAGTCATAGATATCAATATTTACTAAATAATAAACGATATTGTGCAGCACGCAAGATAGACAGCGCACAGTGTGCTTTGAGGCAGCAGCCAAGAAAGCTTTAGTCCGCGTCTGTGAATACCCATGTGTGCATACCTGTGTGGATCAGCATGCTTGCATTCCAAAGGTTTCTCCATGTAATGATCTGCTAGGGAGTGTGGGGGGGCCACAGCCCCGTCCTCCAGGGTGTGAAGCGGGTATGGAGGAGATCAAAACTCCAGACATCCAGAGGCCCCCAGAACACAAGAGACCATGGAAGACCAACAGAGGGGCAGCCGCGCCACTGTTCCAGTAAGAGCTGAGGAGAGTCCCAGATGAGGGCTCGCCCAGCAGCCGCGGAGCAGAAGTCAGGGGGAGTTGCAGTGACGCGCCCGTGAGCTCCGCCGGCCCCCAGCTGTGTCTGAGTGACCGAGCCCCAGGCCGAGAGGCCGGGGGCACCCCACCTCCAAAGGGGCCCGAGCGAGCCCCAGGCCCCAGGCCCCGACAAGCGGCCGCCAAGGAGTGAGCCGGTGTGTACCCGGACGCCCACCCCCAGATACAAAGAACCACCAACACACCGACACCTGAGGGAGTCCGCCACCGGCAGGGGAAGTGGTGGTGGGTGGAGATAGGCCTCCAAACCTTGGAGGGCCTGAGGTGTCCCCAGAGAGGTGGCGTCTGATACCCAACCTGACATATAGACACAGACATACGGGCACACACAGACACAAACATCCATTCCCACCCTCATGCTCTCATATGCACTCACTCCACACTCAACCAACGTGGAGACAGACATAAAGAGACGCTGTACACACAATCACACTCCCCAAGCGTACTCTACAAACCGGGTCTAGGTACCCTTGCCCCTGGAGGGGGGAATTGCACCCAGACCCAGGTGGTGTTACCCTTTTCCCTGCGGTGGGGAGAGGCAGACCACCCCGACTCCGCAGCAGCAGGGAGGCCCCACACCCCAGACCGCAGTCGGACGGCCAACTCCTCCTACTAGCCCTCCCGCTCCAGCAGGCCGCAGAGAATTTAAATCGAGTTCTAATAACAAATTGATAAAAATTGAGTTCAGCCTATTTAGTATTTTTAATTAAACACAATATTAGATTTTACAGTGCAGTAGGGCTGTCTCGGTGCTGTGGTGAGGTTTAAAACCAGACTGGAATTTTTCACTGATTCCATTTGCCTCTAAGAAGTATAGTAATTGCTTAAGAACTATTTTCTCTAAGATTTTAGCCATAAAAGGAAGTTTATAAACCGGTCTATAGTTTGAAAGGACATTAGGATCGAGACTCCTTTTCTTGATAACAGGTTGCACGACTGCATGTTTGAAAGCAGCAGGGACGCAGCCTGATAAGAGTGATGAATTCATTAGAAGTGAGATGCAGGGTCCTATAGTGTTCAGGGCATTTTTGATAATGCGAGAGGGAAGCACATCGTGACAAGAGTTAGAGCTTTTCAATTGGCCTATTACTTCCTTAAGGGTTAGAAAAGATACAGGTTCAAACTTTTCTAGGACCGTTGAGGGTTCAGAAGTTGGAGGTTTGTCTACAATGGGTAAATATGAGGATCTTAGTGGTGTGATTTTATCTAAATTGTTAAGGAATTTTTCACATAGGGCTTGAGAGGTCTCAGTCTGAATGATGGAGAGTGGATTTATCAACGAGTTAAATCCTAAATAGAACCTGTGGCTTATGACTATTAGTCGCAATGATCTCCGATAGAAAAGAGGCTTTTGCGGTTTTAACAGCCTTCTGATATTTCTTCAGGCAATTATGAAGACTGTCCAAGAAGATCTGAAGTTTGTCTTTCTTCCATCTCCGCTCAGCTTGGCGACATTCATGTCTGAGAGTACAGGTGCAGTCATTCAGCCATGGTTGACGGGACGGTTTAAGGCGTTTAGTCTTTAAAGGGGCCACAGTGTCTAAGATAGAAGTACGAGTGGCGATAAAAGTTATAATAGTTACCCACACTGGGTTGATTCAGCGCCAAGGCCTCGAGCTTCCTGAAAACATTTTAGTGAATAATATTCAATAAGACCAGTCATTAGTCTGATCCTTTTAAAAGTAACTGGACATTTTTCTAGCACAATGACTGATTTGACACCTTTAAAGGTGCTGTTGACGATCAGCGACTTGCCCTGTGAGGGCAAAAAGTCCACCTGCGCAGAGGCTAATGTTAGGTTGAGTCTTGCAGCAGAGGATTATTCTTTGATTTCTTTTCATCAGAGACACAATGTAGCTAAAGATTGATGACAAGGCGCAGGACCTGTCGACACTCATTCAGTCGCCACTAGAACCAAACTGGTTTCATAAAAGGTAGGCACTCATCAACAAATACACGTAGATTACTTAATTTGATAGACTACTCATACAGTAAAAACCTAGAAACTACAATATTCTCTTTAGACGCAGAAAAAGCATTTGACAGAGTTAACTGGAAATTTCTATTTGCAACTTTACACAAATTTGGTTTTGGATCCTCTTTCATAAACTGGTTAAAAATATTATATAATTCCCCAACAGCTTGTGTTAGAACAAATGACCAGACATCCTCCAGCTTCTGTCTCTTGAGGGGCACCAGGCAGGGATGCCCACTCTCCCCTTCACTATTTGCATTTTTTATTGAACCACTAGCAGCAGCAATTAGACAGAATTCAGTAATTAAGGGCATAAAATGCAAGAACGTGGAACATAAAATCAGCCTTTATGCGGATGATGTGTTACTCTTTCTCCAAAATTCACAAACCAATATCTCTGGGGTGATTGAATTGATAAACTCTTTTGCAAGAATATCAGATTACTCAATTAACTGGTCAAAATCTACAGTCCTACCGATTAATTGTTCCTTCCATAATTCCTCTTCTACACCACTGCAATCGGGAAATATAAAATATTTAGGTATTAATGTTTCTCCCAAGCTTGCAGATCTAACTAAATTAAACCATATCCCACTTTTAAAGAAGGTAGAAGATGATCTGGCTAGATGGAAATGTCTACCCATATCACTCATGGGAAGGGTTGCCGCTATAAAAATGATGGTCTTACCAAAAATAAATTATTTATTCTCAATGATCCCAACTAAACCGCCACAAGATTGGTTCAGATCTCTAGATTCATGTATGTCCAAATTCCTTTGGAAAAATAAACCCCCACGTATAAGCTTAAAAACACTACAAAAGACCAAGGATAAAGGAGGACTAGAACTGCCTAACTTTCAGCACTACTTCTTAGCCAACAGGCTTCAGTTTATCTCAGGATGGCTAAAACACACCCTCTTAGATGAACCTTGGCTAGATGTAGAACAAGCACTCTGCAATAATCTAGAGATCTCAGACCTACCATTTATCAGCTCAAACATCCAACGACATGAATGCTTTAAAAGCATCAACATCAGCTCTTCTCTGACAGCATGGTGGGAGTTTCTAAAATTGACGGCGTCTTCATTAATCCCATGCAAACGTACACCTATCTGGAACAACCCTGACATATTACAAAACAATAATATGATAAACTTTTCAGATTGGAGTGATAAAGGAATCAAATATTTAGAACATATACTAGAAGGAACAGAATTTATTTCATTTGACGGACTAGTTACACAATATGGGATCAACAAGAAAAGATTTTTAGAATATCAACAAATTAAATCCATAGTAAAAATGAAATTTAAACCGGGTCAAGTTGAACTACAAACACCACCAAGTGTGGTTCAATTTCTTACTCTTAAACCCCCCAAATTACTATCCAAAATATACAGAATACTTTCTAAAACAGATGAATCAATATCACTTCCTATTGCAAAATGGGAAGCGGATTTATCAGTTAACTTAGACCTAAACTTCTGGTCTCAGATTTGCTTAAAAACCTTTCATCTAATTAGAAATCCCAGTCTTCAATTAATTCAATACAAAATATTACATAGAGTGCACTATACAGGTCATCGGATGTTCAAGATGGGCTTTACGTCTACCAACAACTGCTCACACTGCCAAACCAATTCACCGGACAATTATATCCACGCTCTTTGGTTCTGTCCACCAGTTCAGAAGTTTTGGCGCGAGATATGTGAAGACTTATCGAAGTGTCTGAAATGTAACATTCCAACTTCCCCCTTAGTGTGTTTGTTGGGCAGCTTAGATAATGTCACTTCAGAAAAGAATATAGCCCATATGGTTTTCACTGCCCTATGCATAGCCAAGAAAACAGTCCTCATGAACTGGAAAAATAAAAATAATCTTAATTCTAACCAATATAGAAATTATCTATTAGATTACATTAGTCTTGATACAGCCTCTGCCACCACATCAGATCAATTGCTCTGGGCTCCTTTGATCAGCTCCATCACCTAGTGGGGGTGGGGGGTCATAGTTTGGTCCCGCCTTCACTGTTGTGATTGGTGTGGGGGTAGGGACAGGCTTAGGGCGTCGGGGGGGTTCCCCGGAGGCATCTTCCTTGGGGGGCTCAACCCGGGGTAGCGGTCATGTCCGGTTAGGGGCTCTGTTGGCTCTCCGGTGACTGTTTCCTCGCGGCTGCGTGCAGCGGGGCTAGGGGAGGGTCTGTGCTGACGGACGTGGGTTACTGACCTGGTAGCCTGGCTGCCCCTGGGTGGGTCCGGGATGGGCATGAGGTTCTGGGGGCGCTCCGTCTCTGGGCTGGGACCCGGACCGGGCCTCGGGGGCTTGGGTCCTGGTTGGTGTGTTGCCGGGGTTGTGGGCGGGTGGGTGCATGGGGGCCCAGCCCTGGAGCAGGGTGCCGCCGGTGCGTCGAGCCACCTGGGGGGCTCTTCAACTGGTGGGGGAGATTGTCACATCTTGCAGGAGCTTTCCTCTCCTCAGGAGCTGCCTCTGCAGGAGGGGGAGATACAGGAGAGGTGGAGGAAGATCTCAGCCTGGGTGTTTATTGTCTTATGTAGTCTGGAAGATGAGTGGATGGTGGGGTGGGTGCAGTTTTCTCTGTGGTGGGGTTGGGTGGACTGTCCCGGGCTCTGTGGGGCCGGGCGGCGCTGCTGCACTGGGCCCGGTCTGGATGGGCCTGGGCCCCCTTTCCCTGGCGGGTCGCGGAGTATGGGGGTGCCTACTGGGGTCAGCGGGGGAGCTGGCCCCACCGCAGGGAAAAGGGAAACACCACCTGGGTCTGGGTGCAGTTCCCCCCTCCAGGGGCGGGGGCACCTAGACCCGGTTTGTAGAGTACGCTTGGGGAGTGTGATCGTGTGTACAACGTCTCTTTATGTCTGTCTCCACGTTGGTTGAGTGTGGAGTAAGTGCATATGAGAGCATGAGGGTGGGAATGGATGTTTGTATCTGTGTGTGCCTGTATGTCTGTGTCTATATGTCAGGTTGGGTGTCAGGCGCCACCTCTCTGGGGACATCTCAGGCCCTCCAAGGTTTGGAGGCCTATCTCCCCCTACCACCACTTCCCCTGCCAGTGGCGGACCCCCTCAGACATCGGTGCGTTGGTGGTTCTTTGTGTCTGGGGGTGGGCGTCCGGGTACACACCGGCTCACTCCTTGGCGGCCGCTTATCGGGGCCTGGAGCCTGGGGCTCGCTCGGGCCACTTCGGAGGTGGGGTGCCCCCGGCCTCTCGGCCTGGGGCTCGGTCACTCAGGCGCAGCTGGCTGCCAGCGGAGCTCACGGGCGCGTCACTGCAACTCCCCCTGGCTTCTGCTCCGCGGCTGCTGAGTGAGCCCTCATCTGGGACTCTCCTCAGCTCTTTCTGGGACAGTGGCGCAGCTGCCCCTCTGTTGGTCTTCCTTGGTCTCTTGTGTTCTGGGGGCCTCTGGATGTCTGGAGTTTTGATCTCCTCCACACCTGCTTCACGCCCTGGAGGACGGGGCTGTGGCCCCCCCACACCCTCTAGCAGATCATTACATGAAGGAACCTTTTAAAAAACAAAAAACAAGCGCGTCCATGCTCACAGGTGTACACACGGGTGATCACACCCACAAACTAACCCTTTTTGGCTCCTACCTCAAAGCACACTGTGTTCTGTTGATCTTATGTGCTGCACAATAATGTTTAACATTTAGTATTTACTCTCATATTCCCATATATCATTGTGATGTTGTTTATTCTATTACTCTTGTTCTCTTCTGCTTGCTTTCTTTTTTCTTTCTCAGCAGGTGATCCAGGTGATTGATATATGCATTTTTTTTTCTCTGCCCGTTCTGTTGGTTTTTGTCTTTTGCCCTTCTCCCCCGTCCCTCTTCTCAGCTGTTTCTCTTTCCCTCTTTCTTTCTCCCCTTCTTTCCTCCAGTCAAGTCTGTCCCGTATTCAGTAAGTGAAAATAAAATAAACAATAAAAGGTGAATCAAATGGACCATTACGGCAAGGCTGGGATGGTCAGTTTGGTAAAGTAAATCCGTTGGGCATCTTTCTTTGCCTTTAGACAACAATTCTGATGGCAAAAGAGCCAAACGGGACAGGCCAAAAAAAAAAAAAAAAAAAAAAGTAACTAGACATTTTTCTAGCACAATGACTGATTTGACACCTTTAAAGGTGCTGTTGACGATCAGCGACTTGCCCTGTGAGGGCAAAAAGTCCACCTGCACAGAGGCTAATGTTAGGTTGAGTCTTGCAGCAGAGGATTATTCTTTGATTTCTTTTCATCAGAGACACAATGTAGCTAAAGATTGATGACAAGGCGCAGGACCTGTCGACACTCGTTCAGTCGCCACTAGAACCGTTTCCTTCCCTCTGTTCTGTGCATTGTGTTTTTTACTGTGACCGAGGGAAGACAAAAAGAAAGCACTGTTTGCCTGGCTAACACTGGAGGGGAGAGACGGAGTTATTGTTAGAGAAATGGCTTTGGAGGGAATAAAGGCGAGCAAACACAAGATTACAATGAGACAGAGCGACAGCAAGACGCTTCTGGGGAGAGAAGGAAGAAAAACAAGCGGAGGAGGCGAACAAATAGAAGAGAGAGAGTTAAGCCAGATTGAGTGTGTCTGCCTCGGGTGGCACTAGTCACCCTGAATTATAAATGGTCTCTCACTTTCCAAGCCAAAACACACAACTACAATATAATACCCATGATGCATTGCCACTGGCAGGCCACTCCACCGTCCCCTGGGTTCGCCCTCCCCACTAATCTCTGCTCTGTGCTTTCCTTTCCCTCCATCATGCTCTCTCCATCTTCTCAGTCCCTGAAGTGGAGTATTTTGCGAACTTTGCCCTCCTTCGCTCTCTCCATCTTCCTCGCCTGGCCACTAAGCAGTAATACTGTGTCACTGTGAGCTGCTATCTCCCTGCAACACCCCCAACCCCATCAGCCTCCCCTCTATCTGGTTCTTTGTGCAAAAGAAAGTATCCATCTGCCATCCCTGAACACTGTCCTCCCTCGGCTGTCCCACTTTCCTTTGCAGCAAGCTTTTCACATTTTGTCCTTTCTGCTGCTCACATCCAGCCTATCAGATTCTCCGCCCTGCTCTTTCTGCAGTGACCCTGTATACTGTCCAACTTGATCACTAGCCTTCATGCTTTTCTCTAAAGTTGATAACCAAACAAACCAAATCCACAGCATGACTGCAGCACAGTGCAGTGTGTTATGTCACGTTGCTGGGGTGCAGATGTTAGTGGGCCGAGTGAGAACTCTGGTAACGCATGATACATGTTTGTTTGTAACAAAACCAGGAAAAGGATTATTCTGTCTTTATTTAGAAGTGGAGAACTTAAATGCAGAGAAATAACCTTTAAGACCCCCTGGGTTTGGCAGAGCAGACATAACATGGCTTAGGTGAGAATCACAGTGGATGGCTACCCCTGAAGCTGGTACTGCCAGAGGGAGTTCTTCCTCCCCACTGTTGCTCATATGATGATGGTCTTGGTGGGCTCTTCTCTGTAAAGTCGAATGGTTTTTACCTTACAGTATGAAGCGGCTGGGGCAGCTGATATTGTGAAATAAACTTTTGTAAATAAGCTGAGAAACATGCCAAGTTACAACAGCTTGGTGAGAAACATTTTCAGCTGGAGGGCTGGAGCCTATCCCAGGCAATCACTAACTGTACGTCTTTGGAGTGTGGGAGGAAGCCAGCGTACTGAGAGAGAAACCATGCTAACAGAAGTTCTCTCAAGTTCTTGTCGCTGTGAGGCATCAGTGCTAACCACTGCACCACCACACTGCCCTCATTTTGCCACTTGATTATATTTAAGTGTAAAGAGTTTCCAAATTCAGTTCCATGTTGGATCTGAATCTACATGGAAACATTTACTCACACTGTTTTTAGAGTCCAACAGTTCAGCTGTCTGTTCTTTGAAGAACGTGAACTTAAAGAGTCCACATGTAATGTCACAGAGAGAAACCATTGTGAGGTGTCGCTTTGTTAAAAGTGTTCTGATGCAGGTTTGATCATTACAGGGATAGTGGGAGTAGTTCCTTTCTGTGTGGTGCTGACACCCTGGTAGTCATGTGGGCACATGTACAAGAAGACTCAGCTCAGGCTGTTTTCTGCAGCTATTTTTTGATTCAACAATATATTGGAAATGCATTCATGTGAACTAGACAAAGATATTATAGTACTTGTATATTGATATATAAACGTCTGGTATATACAGTGGATGCAAAAGTATTCGGCCCCCTTGAACTTTTCCACATTTTGTCACATTACAGCCACAAACATGAATCAATTTTATTGGAATTCCAGGTGAAAGACCAACACAAAGTGATGTACACGTGAGAAGTGGAACGAAAATCATACATGATTCCAAATTTACAAATAAATAACTGCAAAGTGGGGTGTGCATAATTATTCAGCCCCCTGAGTCAATACTTTGTAGAACCACCTTTTGCTGCAGTTACAGCTGCCAGTCTTTTAGGGTCTGTCTCTACCAGCTTTGCACATCTACAAACTGAAATCTTTGCCCATTCTTCTTTGCAAAACAGCTGCAGCTGGACAGCGTTTGTGAACAGCAGTTTTCAGATCTTGCCACAGATTCTGGATTGGATTTAGATCTGGACTTTCACTGGGCCGTTCTAACACATGGATATGTTTTGTTTTAAACCGTTCCATTGTTGCCCTGGCTTTATGTTTAGGGTCATTGTCCTGCTGGAAGGTGAACCTCCGCCCCAGTCTCAAGTCTTTTGCAGACTCCAAGAGGTTTTCTTCCAAGACTGCCCTGTATTTGGCTCCATCCATCTTCCCATCAACTCCGACCAGCTTCCCTGTCCCTGCTGAAGAGAAACAGCCCCAGAGCATGATGCTGCCACCACCATATTTGACAGTGGGGATGGTGTGTTCAGAGTGATGTGCGTTAGTGTGTTAGTTTCCGCCACACATAGGGTTTTGCATTTTGTTCTCATCTGACCAGAGCACCTTCTTCCACATGTTTGCTGTGTCCCCCACATGGCTTGTGGCAAACTGCAAACGGGACTTCTTATGGTTTTCTGTTAACAATGGCTTTCTTCTTGCCACTCTTCCATAAAGGCCAACTTTGTGCAGTGCACCACCAGTAGTTGTCCTATGGACAGATTCCCGCACTTGAGCTGTAGATCTCTGCAGCTCGTCCAGAGTCACCATCGGCCTCTTGGCTGCATTTCTGATCAGCGCTCTCCTTGTTCGGCCTGTGAGTTTAGGTGGACGGCCTTGTCTTGGTAGGTTTACAGTTGTGCCATGCTCCTTCCATTTCTGAATGATTGCTTGAACAGTGCTCCGTGGGATGTTCAAGGCTTGGGGAATCTTTTTGTAGCCTAAGCCTGCTTTAAATTTCTCAATAACTTTATCCCTGACCTGTCTGGTGTGTTCTTTGGGCTTCATGGTGTTGTTTCTCCCAATATTCTCTTAGACAACCTCTGAGGCCTTCACAGGGCAGTTGTGGAGCTGTTTTGCAAAGAAGAATGGGCAAGAATTTCAGTCTGTAGATGTGCAAAGCTGGTAGAGACAGACCCTAAAAGACTGGCAGCTGTAACTGCAGCAAAAGGTGGTTCTACAAAGTATTGCCTCAGGGGGCTGAATAATTACGCACACCCTACTTTGCAGTTATTTATTTGTAAAAAAAATGTTTGGAATCATGTATGATTTTCGTTCCACTTCTCACGTGTACATCACTTTGTGTTGGTCTTTCATCTGGAATTCCAATAAAAATCATTCATGTTTGTGGCTGTAATGTGACAAAATGTGGAAAAGTTCAAGGGGGCCGAAAACTTTTGCTCGTCCATCAGCCACGACGTTGTCCACTTTCTGCCAGTAATGCTCAGTTCCAGCTCTGGGTGGATCTGCCCTTGCATTTTTGTTCCATTGCAGCAGCAGAGCACACCCTTGATGGGTCTTTGGAGAACAGAGTATTCTCTTCAACTATGCTTCTCTGCTACATCTCTTTGGCCTCGTGGCCACAGCTGTTTGTCTATAGAGAGCTTGTTGTAATCTGCAAGCATCTCCACACACAGATATCACCTCCCCCAGGGGTATGAGAGGGATATCATTTATTTCATTAATTATACAGAAATCCTCTGATGGTGTTGCAGTGGTCTGCTGTATTAGAAGAGGAGTACAGAGCGCTAGTCAGTGAGAGGAATGGCATGGTCTGAGATGAATCGTATGCTTATGAATTTAAATAAGACCAGAGAGATGATCGGCTTTATGTTGGGAGAGTGCTGATACGATGGAGAACTGGGAGTATCTGGACATCCACCTCACCAGGAGGCTGACATTAAAGACCAACCTAGAGTCTCCACCCAAAATAAAGGATGAGCAGTCAGTATTTCCTGTCTTACTTGTGGTAAACGTAGTGCACTTTGTACTTAGGAAGGCTGGCTCTGATTGGCTGCAAACTGAGTACGGCTCAAGCTGAAGCAGTGCCTGGTTTGCAGCTATGCTAACACACTCACAGGTGGTTGTGGTGCAAACCAAAGGATGTCATCTCATCCACCAATACTCACTGGCTGTGTTACTAGAAACACCTATTCAGTTGCTTGTTAGTGCAAAAATCGAATGTAATTATATAACAGCAGCTCAGTCCATGTAGTCATAGCCAAGATAGCCTGTAGATGTTCAAACTGAGCATCAAAATATGGACAAAGGTGATTGGCCAGGACATCTGAATATGGTCTTTTAAGTAAGTAGAGATGGTTGTGCAGAAAAATCCAAGAGAATAGAAACAGTAAGTAACAGATGTGAAATGTTAAATCAGAGGACAGAGACCAGACTACTTCAAGCTGATAGGAGGACAAAAGTAACTTAGATAACCTCTCATTAAAATCTCCAATTATTTAAGTTCTCCAAATATTGAGAGGTTATTTAATTGTGATCAAACCTGGAAGCATATGGGCTACAACAGCAGAAAACAAACCAGGTGCCACTCTTGGAAACTTGGACACCAGACAGAATGAGAAAACTGAGAAGTTGTCTAATGAGTCCCAGCTTTGCATACTACGTTCAGAATGTGGCATAAACGACACATTATTGATTCCTCCTGTCGTGTTCCAAGTTTTCAGTCTGATGTTGCAGGGGATATTCATCTCCTTTCAAAGTATAAAAATATGACAGGAAGTGTACTGTACTCAAATCCAACAGAGCCTCTTTGGGTGTCATGGATGTGCAGTCAACAAATGTGCAGCAACTGTGTGATGTCATCATGTAAAAAAATAATTAAAGCACTTCTGAACCTCCATCTCGAGGGCAGAAGTGTAACCAGTCTGTGTTGAAGGTGTGTGAGGATGGAGGCAGCTCTCCTCTGGACTCTGCGATGGTAGATGCTCTGCAGAGAGGAGTCCTGATGATCTTCTCCGTGGTTGTTATCACTCACTGCAGGCGTTTGCGCTCCATAGCAGTAGTGCTGCCGTATCATGCAGTAATGCAGCTGGTCAGTGTGCTCTCCACAATGTAGCTGTAGAACCTGCTGAGGATCTTGGCCGACATACCAAATTTCCTCAGCCTCCTCAGGAAATACAGCCGCTACTGAGCCTTCTTGGCCAGCTGTGTGGTGTTCATTGTCCAGGTGAGGTCCTCAGAGATGTAGACACCCAGGTACCTAAAGCTGCTCACCCTCTCCACTTCAAGGCCCCGGATAGACAGCGGTGGGTGAGGCCTCCTCTTCTTCCTCATGTCCACTATCATCTCCTATGTCTTGTCAGTGTTGAGGGTGAGGTTGTTGTCCTCACACCATGACACAAGACCGGCCTCCTCTCTCCTGTAAGCCGCCTCGTCTCCTCCAGTGATGCGACCGATCACTGCAGTGTCGTCCGTGCACTTCAAAATGATGTCTTTGTTGGAGGCGACACAGTCGTGGGTGAACAGGGTGTAGAGGACTGAGGACGCAACCTTGTGGGACGCCAATGTTTGTAATAATGCTGGCTGAAGTCCTGTTGCCAATCCTGACGGACTGGGGCCTGCCAGTCAAAAAGTCCTGTAACCAGTCACATAGGGTGGGGTACAGGCCGAGTGTTGCCAGCTTGTGAGTGAGTTTGTGAGGGATGACTGTATTGAAAGCGGAGCTGTAATCAACAAAAAGTACCCTGATGTATGAGTCTTTGTTTTCCAGGCGGGAGAGGGAATAGTGAAGAGCGGCAGCGATGGTGACTGACGTGGACCTATTGGGCTGTTAGGATTACTGCAGGGGGTCCAGAGTGTCTGTGATGTTGCTCTGGATGTAGGCTAGCACCACTCTCGAAGCACTTCGCAATGATTGGAGTGAGTGCAACTGGTCTATAGTCATTCAGGCAGGTGGCTGAGCTTTTCTTGGGGAGAGGAATAGTGGTTGTGGTCTTGAAGAATGTGGGGACGGTGTTCTGGCTGAGGGAGAGGTTGAAGATGGAGGTAAGAACCTCCGCCAGCTCATTACCACATGCTTTAAGAGCCCGTCCCGGGATGTTGTCTGGTCCTGTTGCCTTGCGGGGATTGATCCTCCTCAGGGCTTTGTGCACCTGGTCTATTGAGACCGCTGGCGGGGGTGGGGTGGTCTGGGGGTTCTGGCAGGTCTGGAGGGTCTGGGGGGCTCTCGAAGCGGGTGTAGAATGCATTGAGATAATCCAGAAGACCGTGTTCAGAGCTGATGGTGCTGGTGGTGACCCTATGCTCTGTGATGTGCTGCAGGCCTTGCCACATCCGCCTGGGGTCAGCAGAAGAGTAGAAGCCATCCAGCTTCTCTCTGTACTCCCTCTTAGCCACTGTGATGGCTTTCCTCAGTCCATACTTCGCGGATTTGTACTCCATCTAATTGCCTGATCTAAATGCGAGAGAGCGAGTATGCAGCATGTGTCGTACCTGACTGCTGATCCAGGGCTTCTGGTTGGGGAACTATCTGACTTGTGTGGTGGGCACAATATTGTCAACACAGGTGCTGATGTACCCAGTCACATATTCATTGCAGTCCTGTATGTTGACAGAGCAGTTCTCAATGGTGGCTCCAATTTGAAACACATCCCAGTCTATTTGGGTAAAGCAGTCCTGTAGGATGCTCAGTCTCTGGGGTCCACAGTTTAACAGGTCTGATGACACAGCTGGATTGTTTCAGTTTCTGCCTGAAAGCCGGGTACATGAACAGAGAGATGTGGTCAGACTGTCCAAAGTGGGGGCGTGGTGCAGCCCTATATGCATGTGTATGTTGGTGTAGACATGATCCAGGGTGTTCTTGTCACAGGTGGGAATGGCCACGTGTTATTTTGTGTGGTATTTTGGGAGTACAGTCCGTAAGTTGCATTTATTAAAGTCACCAGCGATGATAAAAACAGCGTATAAATGAGTCGTCTCTAATGCGCTGATGACGTCATTTCCCGAGCGCTGCCGCGGAGTCAGCTCATGGCGGGATGTAAACAATGACCAAAAACACAGCTGAGAACTCCCACGGCAGACAATAGGGGTGGAATTTCAGCATAAAAACTCCACATCTGGCACTATGACATAAGTGCAGTTTTAATGTAACTATATTCAAAGGCTGGCTTCTCCCTTTAAATAAAGACTGAGAGTGAGTGAAGCGAGTCTGCTTTGCATCGATGCTTTGGCACCAGTTCCCCGTTTATCCGAGTTCAAGCAGTCGACCTCCACACACATGATTCATAACATTTGATGTAAAGTTTCCATCAAATCTCTCACTTTTATGGATGTGCAGTGTTTTCCAGCTCTGTTTTCACCTCTGTGTGTGTGGAAACCTCCTGCCTCACTAATGAAAACAGTACCAGCCCTCGTTCCTCCTGCCTGCTCCTTTTCCTACAGCTTAACCCAGCCAACATGAGGGAATCTGGCCACAATCATGAGGAATGCAAACGGATGACACAGGGAATACTCATCCACACACACACACATGCACACGCATGCGCACACACGTGCACACGCATGCACACACACACACACAGAGCTTTGATGCCTTTTGAGCTGCTTTGTCTGCGCTGCTATAAACTCATATGTAAGACCGATGAGAAATGTGACAGAAGCTATTCTCTGGTTGAGCTGTGTGAAGCACTTAATGTGGCAAACACATTAGAGAGCTCACACCTCTGTGTCATGAAATAATATTTGCATAATTATGTAAAAATGGAGCCATCCAGTGTGTTGCAGTAATGAGGAGGGGAAATGAGCCTCACATGCAGAGGTCCAGATGACTGTGTGTGTGCATGTGTGTGTGTCTGTGTGCATGTGTGTGTGTCTGTGTGCATGTGTGTGTCATGTGTTCTGTTTCAAATTTACACACCTGGCGTTCAAATGAGAGCAGTCTTGGAGGGGCCGGCACGCCTCCAGGCTCACCACAACAAGGCAGCACTTCCTGTTTGATCTGTGTCTGAGATCAGTTTATCATAACATCTCCTCCATCTCCCTGCAGGCCCAGCTGACTCTGTAACAGACTCCAGGATGAGCAGCTTCATGATAAATGATCCCGGCCACTAATGTAAAAGCAAAACTTTTTCCATTCTTTTATCTTTTTGTGTCACAATCTTAAAATTCTTGTTTTACATCCTTAACTCTTTAACTTCAGTTAAAGGAGACCCAGTTAGATTACCAGAGTGATTCATGGTGTTAAACTGAGTATGTACTCTGGCGCACAAATGTGCATTACAGGTGTGTTCCAAGTTCATCACGTTAACAGATGATTTGGAAAGAGAAACCCATCTTCCAGATGTTTACACATGTATTCCTTTAGCACAACACTGACACTTGTAATTAGACCCACAAAGACCGACAAATTTAAAATGAATCTGTAAAAAACGAAAAAGGAGAAAAAAGTGCATGAAAAGGGAAAAGTCAGAGTGTTAAAGAGCGAGATGCTCAAACCTAAAACTATTTCTCTTTGTGTATGCTGCTGAAAAGTACGGAGCCCCACAGGGGACATGGGAGAAAAAAAAATTAAGACGGACGAGATCTCGCAGAACTAACTCGGGATCTCGCCAAAGTTTTAGCCGCCAGCTCCCAGACCGGGAGGTCAAGGCACGATGTGCCGGGAAAGTGGTGTTCCTCCCGGCTGTAGTAGGTCTCGACCTCCCGTTAGCTTCGAGATGGTGGGTGTCAGATCTCCGAAAACGTTGGAGCACTTTTGCAAATGTGTGATGTCTTGTAAACCGAGCTGATATCTGACGTTTACACAACTACATTCACGCCTCAAAATATCTTAGAAGTGTATTTTGTGACCCAGAAAGAGTAATATTACAAATAAGTACATGGCGCCATTGTTGGAATTCAACTTTTGCGAGATCTCGCAAAAGTCCGTCTTAATTCTTTATTCTCCCATGTCCCCTGCGGGGCTCCGTAGAAAAGCCCGTCAACATCCCGGCTGAGGAGATGAAAAAGGCTGCCTGAGTGACAGACTGGACCCGAGGACCAGCAGTGACACTGGGCACAGGAAGGGGATGAGCAGGCTCTAAAGGAGCTGAGCTTCCTCAGAAAATAATGTGTACCAGTCTGTTGATCCTGCTGGATCTCTGAACAAACTGAGGCAGCAGAGGTCCTCTTCTTCAGACTGATCAAAAAGACGTCAGGACAAAATTAATAACTCTTTGTTCTGTGACAGGTGAACAGTTTTTGCACGCAGCAATGAATTTTGTTCACTCTAATTTAGCTTTTCTTTGCTCAAAATAAATTTCTCCTCAAAATGCAACACTTGCACCTGCAAATTTTTTTTATGTGCGCTCAGAATAGTGGCACAAAATGAACGCCGTACACCATGAGCTGGCTGTTGTTATCACACTGCAAAAACACATTTTCAAGAAAGTAAAAAGTTTCATTTCTGAAACCTATTTAATGGGCACCAGTTTAGCTCCCCGCATTGAGCGGCCACCCACATGCTACGTGGCTGAGAGCGTGACCCACGTGTCTTCCCCTCTGTCTTCCTGTTAATTCTTCACTGTCCCTATCGATAAAGGCCAAAAATAAAATCTTTTTAAAAAGGCAATGTAGGCTTTTTCTTGTTTACGTGAAAATCTAAATTAAGGTGGAAAATCTTAGAGTAAGCAAATAATTCTTGAAGACAGCTTAATACTCTTTTTAGGTAAAGATGTTAAAGATTTCTGAAATTAAGCAAAACATTTTAGACAGTTTTGTGTAGTTAGAAGGCACAATGCAGATTTAAGAATATTTGGCGTATTTCAGGTATAGCTGTTTCTGCATTTGCTGCTAAACAAATAAAACTGAATTGATGTGCCAAACTTTCTGTTTTATACTTTATTGCTGCTGTTTCTTAGATTTATTGTCTACACATTATTTATCATTGCACTTTGGACTACAATTTGCAATTTCAATCTTTTTTTTTAAATTAATGTTTTTATATGATATATCTGTCTTATCACATTTTGAACCAAAGCTACATGATTGGTGTGTGAGTGACAAAGCTATGGAGCCCCGCAGGGGACATGGGAGAAAAAAAATTAAGACTGAGTTTTGCGAGATCTCGCAAAACTAACTCGGGATCTCGCAAGACTTTTGATGCTTTTGAACTTTCATACGTGTGAAGCTATAGAGCCCACGCTGTCAGAAGCAACATTAAACCTCAGCGGAGTTTGGGAGAGCAAAGAGGGAGTCATCACCTACCCTCCAAATGTGTTGGTTTCATCCTGCAAAGCATGCTGGGAGCCAGCTCTCATCTGCCCTGTCCACAACAGAACTGTGGTTCTCTGGAAGACCATCAAACCTTAGAGGGGTTTCCATGTTCTTTGTTTTAGTACTGTGGATAGAAACTTTCTCATTTTATGGACTCAAACTTCTGCGTTGTGTTACAGAGTGTTTTGTGTCTACTTGCTGTACAATGTGTAGAAGTGATGTGACTGATTAGCATGAGGTAAAATATAAATAAAGTATTGTGTGATGTACCCGGGGTCAGAGAAAATAAAGAATGCACAACAATAAATGAATCAACAAAAGAAAAAATGAAGGACAGCAGACCAAAGGACAGAAGGAGGAGAGAGGAAGACAAAAGCAGGACGGAGCAGCCGTGACACTGATTGTTTGGGTGGAAAGAGCTTTAGCTGACATGCGAGTCTGTGCCCAGATTATTTTATAAGTCTTGTTTTTCCACCAGCAGTTTTAGGCATCTCAATAACAAAGTCAAGGAAGGACATCAGGAAGACAAGGACGCAAAGCAGACATGGAGGAAGGAGGCTTAGGCTAATTAGTGACGGGATGGAATAAAATAGAGGAGAAGCAAAGGTTGGAAGAGACCACCGAACACTGGAGGACGAGGCGGGAATGAAATCATAAAGGTGAAGCTGAAACACCGTGTGGAGCCACAGAGTTACACAAATACATGAATCTTTCTTCAATTTCATTTCATGACAGTTTATGTGTTAGCCTTGTTGCCATCCTTGTACTATTTAGCAACCTCGACATTTGGTGGATTTATCCAACCACAGAGGAGCTGTTCATGTAAATACAGAGCGAGCCATGACACAACATTAGAAAACACAAACCTCTGTGTCAGTATGAAGGTCTTCTTAAAACTATTATTGTGGAGCAATGAAGCTCACAGGGCGTCAGGTGCTGCTGTGTGGCTGTACTGGCTGCACTGGCTAAAAGGGGATGCTGAGTGTGCATTTGAAGGCTGGAGAGGTGATGCTGGCACGACTGTGTCACTGCGGGTTGTATCCCACATTATTCTGCTGTGTTTTCATGAAGTGATTAGCAGCACTATTACATTTGGAGTGCTCTAACTTTGCCTCACTGGTGAGATTCAGGAAGGCATGATCGTGTTGGTTAAAACTGCGTTCCTGACGAGGGCCGGGAGCTCGCAGTAGACATGAACATGTTGGCTGATGTCACTCGGGTCATAGCATTAAAATTCCAAGTTTTAATCTTAGCCGTGTACTTGATGTTACTTTAAGAGGTTTTTGCTGGACTCTCAACACAAGCTTCACATCTGTGTTATTCATAGTAATGTATTTCTGTTTTTGCAAACACATGCAATCACTGTCAAAGTGACTTTACAGGCTCAAATTACTAAGGGGAAATTAGCATGGTGCTGACAGGGCAAAGGGGCAAACTGTCCCCAGCTTCAGTTGGACCAGCCTTCTACCATAAGCAGTGCAAAATATGAACAGTTCCAAAAATGACACAGTGTGAACGCAGGCTACAAAGTCAGATCAGTGACGAGCAGCTGAAGGAGAATCAACTCAGCTGCCAGCGTGAAGCAGACAGCTGAGCTGTTACAGCCATTACTCCGTGTAAACAGTGAAGTCCCTTCCTGAGTTCTTAGTGTTTTCTATATTTGTCATGTTTCAGATCTGGAAACAAATTTACTATTAGACAAAGATAACAAGAGCAAATATAAAGTGTTTAAAAGAAGTGCTCATTTATTAACAGGAAAGTTCTCCAAACCTGCCGGCACTGTGTGAGACTCACTGGCACTGAATAAAACATTCTATCTTCAGTCGGCATTTGGATCCTGATCCAGGACTTCATGACTTCCTCATCCAGGACTGGGTGACTCAGTCACTTATACCCAGACTGAAGTCTATCGCCTGAATAAATCTGTAACAAACTAATAGGTTAAAATAATGAGGACAGATCTGTCAGACACTGAACTGTGGTACCAGCACTTGTCTCCATCACTGCTTTCTCTGTGCTCCTGTTGTTTCTTCCACATTATCAGCTCTGCCTGCCAGCACACTCGAATAACGCTGTGCAGCATGCAGTTCTAGCTGTATCCCACTCAAACACAGTAAAAACTGATCTGTGTCCTTATTTAAGACCTTGAACTTGCTCAGATTTCATCATGATGTGTGTGTGTGTGCGCGCGCGCGTGCGTGCGTGTGTGTGTGTGTGTGTGTGTGTGTGTGTGTGTTGTAATAGAAGCTGATGCAACACAGTAACACAAGTGAAAGTGAAGAAGCCAGGCGCTGTTGAACCCTGCTGGTGCTCTGCTTCTGCTGTCTGTCATTGTCTATCAAAGCACATGTGTGCAAGTGTGGGGCACAGTACACACACACAGCACACGCACGCACACACACACACACACACACACACACACACACACACACACACACAGCAAGACACACTGTAATTATCCAGGAGTGAAATGAACTGTGAGAGCAGAGCAACTGTGTGTGTGTGTGTGTGTGTGTGTGTGTGTGTTTTCTAGTAGTACAGAAGCAGGTGGGTGTGTGTACTTGTTCTATTTAATTATTTGATAGTTTAGGAGTTTTCCATGATGGGACTTTTGACAGCTTCACACTGGTGTGTTTGGTTTAGGGTTAGGATGACCAAGAACAGCTGAAACCTCCAGTTTTCACCAGGCTCAGTGCTCCTGTTCACAGTTGTTCCTGAAATGTTTAAAAAGAAAATCAAAGAAATAATACCAGAAAAATGTTCGGGACTAATTTTAGTCTTGATTTAGTTTAAATACTAACTAATGCATTTGATTCAACTTTGACAGACACCTGACGTCTTACAGGTATAGCCCAAGTAAAAATACAGCAGTCATCCAGTCAAAGAGAATGTGGTGGACACAGAGTGCTGCTGGGTCCAGACCAGTGGGTGTTTGTAACCACAGCTCACAGCCTCCACCTCGGGATGGCACGGTTCTTTAAGATTTCCTCTGCCCCTTCTCTTCTATAATGCTTTTGATCCAATTTATGATTATTTTGTTCCCTTTGGTCCTTTTGGAGTCATTTGTGGACTTTTCACTCACTGCTGCTAATATCGGAGTGGTGTCACCTGCACTTTATTGCTACATTCAGTCTGTCTGTCATAGTTTTGGCACTGGTAGGATAGGGCACACAAAGATCTCTTACCTCCTTTCCTTTATTACGATAACTTGACCTGTCAGTGCAAACTGTCATCAGGTGTGAAGGAAAATGTATTTTTTCACAAAAATGAGCATTTACACAAGGCTGATGGTTGCTGGACTGGGTACACTACACACTACAGTAGTGGGAACAAGTCTGGAGCTGCCTTTCAAGACATTTGCAATGTTGTGATTTATTGAAAACCAGGCAAGCATAAATGTCGATAATCGATAAGAAGCCTTCAGCTGTCCAGGCATCCTGAAGGTCATTCAGTGCTCCTCTCTGGATCTTTTCTCTCTTTTCGTTGCCTCAACAATGTGTAGCTCCAGGCTGTTGGGAGGCCAATCCATGACTGAACAGGGAGTGACAGAGGCCATGCACATGAAAGGGAACGGAAGGGCGGCTACGAGAACATCTAATGCTGTGATTGCAGCTACTCCTCAGCTCTCTGAGTGTTCATCACAGCTTCATGAAACTGACCTGACAGTCCATTCTTAGTCAGTTTCCGTCATTGTGCAAAGGTTCTGTTCATAAGGTCAGAAACCTGCTCGAAACGTTTCTCCCACTGACAACAGAATCAGCCTTTTGGGATTTCCTTACCTGGATGACTGAGCGTGCATCAAGACATTATATTCAATGGCATATGTCTGCCATTGAAAGAGTCTTTCTTTCAATGGCAGACATATGCTGACATATATTTACTCAAAAATCCTGCAGGTTAAACTACAACACTGATTGACTTAAAGGGCTAAAGACTCCAGATTCCCCTTCAGTGCAGCATATTCTTTCAATGCCAAACACAGAAAGCCTGAGCTTTTTTCTGGCTGTGGCATTAAGTGTCAGAATGAGCAGCTGGGGGAGTCTCAGAGGGGGAGCATCCTCTCAGTCTGTTCAAAGACTCAGCTAGTCACGCTCTCAACGTGATTTGAAGATTATTTTTTCGAGCATTTTCATACAACCGTTTCTTGCCAACAGGCTGTTGCTCTACATCTAAATATAACATCTCTGTCATCTTACAGCGCCACGGGAGATTCATCTGGAGGTAGTGTTGGTTAGATGAGAGATACGGAACAAGTGAAATTTTCAATTAACCTACTTTGATCATCCTCCTAAGTGTTTTTTTTTAGAGATGTGGAGCCCCTCTGTGGATAACAGTATGTGTCTTTTCCAATTTGCCATTCTGTTATCTCGCAGGATCATCTCACACACACTCCTCCACTGTGCTGGGATTAAGACACTGTCAGCCTACATGGCAGATTAGCAACCCCAGGTTGTTGCTTTCATTTTCTCCTCTCTTAATTTCCCTCACACTCATTCTATCATAGCCTCCTTCTCTACTAAATGAGCCTCTTCAAGAGGATGAGCCCAGCTTGTAGCTGAAAATCATCACAGTTATGTGCCATGCAGAGCATGTGACCCAAAAAAGTTGCTTTGCATTTTTGGTTTAACTGGGAATTTAACAGACTTGCTGCACTGTACACTCAAATGGTGGATGGGAGGGGCTTATTTGTATTCAGATTATTTGATTATATCCAGATTGGAAATTTAAACTCTTATCCTCACATACTGTCACGGCTGGGGGAGGGAGCCGTGTGGTGTGGAGGAAAAGGAGGACCCAAAATGCAGCAAACTGATGATACGAATGACGTTTTATTTACAGGGTGGTAGTGGCAAAAACAGGCAATGAAGCACGAGTAATTACAAACGGAAACCTAAACTGGGAGAAACTAAGTGACAAACCTGGGACCATACAAAGGGGTGCGGGGCAGAGAGACGCAGAGACAGGAACACCATAGAACGCAGATGAATGTAGATTAACGCAGAAATACACGGATGAGTGCAGACGAGCCGACAACAAACACAGACCGACACCCACTAAATATACACACACAAGGTAATCAGGTAATCGCACACAGGAGGGAAGAACAGCTGATCTGAATACACATGATGACTGGAGGACACAAGCTGAACACAATGACAACAGACACAGACTTTCAGAACAAAACAGGAAATCTAGAACCCGAACCGGACACAAGGGGGGAGGACACAGAATAACTAGAACAGAGGGAAATAATCACAAAACACAAAACGCTGGGTCAACGACCCAGGACCATGACACATACAAGGTCCCAGCTTATCCTAAAGAGCCATGGAACCAGCTGCCAGTTTGGGTTTGGGAGGCTTTCCTTTTTGATAAAACATATAGTTGGATCAGGTGACCCTGAATCCTCCCTTGGTTACGCTCCAAAAGGCTGCTGGGGGATTCCCATGATGCACTGGTTGTCTCTGACTTTGTGCTTACACACCACTCCACATCATGTCTTTGTCCCTCTGCCCCTCCCAGAGTTCTTCCTTCCCACTGTCACTGAAGCTCTTGTTCATAAAGAGCCATCTGAGGTTTTCCCTGCTTTCTCTGTATGATTGTAGGGTCTACCTTACAATATAAAACACCGTGAGGCGACTGTTGTTTTGATTTGATGCTATATAAATAACACAGAATTGGAATTGAATTGAATTATTGGTCACATAGTTAGACAGAGTCATATTACATCATAGTTTCACATCAGTATTTGATTAGGGCGTATGGATGTTACTGTGTCAAACACGGTTTGGTATTTGGTTAACAGTCCAGTACACAGCCTGATTTAGAGAGGTGTTCTGTACTTACTGCAACTGGAATCAATACTAAGCACTTCAGAAATTCAAGCAGAGGAAGAAGGCAGCCAAAGCCTTGTGGCAATAGATGTATTTACTGTAAGGCCATAGCAGACGATTATCTACCTACTGACCTTAATCAACTTTAGAGCCATTAAAGCGGCCTGGGCAGGAGACAGAATGAAAGTAGAGGTCATAAAGCAACTTTGAAATGAGTTTGGTCAGGCGTAATGTAGGAGTCAGTGCTGCCTGCTAATGATAAGATGAAGGCTGATGTTCCTGCTGGTCGATGAAAGCTTTGAATGGATGCCAATTTCTGCCAGCAAAAGAGGAAAAGATACATGATGACATTAAAAGTTGTCATAATCAGTCAAATGCATTCCATTCACAACACTGAGAAAATAATCTATTTGCCAATTAATTCCTTATCACTAGCAGTAATTGACAGATATGTGTTCCCGTGCATTTCAGAGGACTTCCCTCGTCAGCCGATAGAAGTGCTTTGGTATGTCGTCGACATTACAGATGCAAACGTGCAGCAATGATGTGATGCAATCGTGTCAATGTGGGACGAATTTCAAGACTTTGTGTTCTGTACTTGTTGATCACAAACGTGTTTCCGAAATGCTCTGGTGGCTGTAGCTCAGGAGCCAATCATCTACTGATTGGAGGGTTGGTGGTTTGATTCCTGGCTCTTTCCCAAGTTGCTCTCCGATGCATCCGTCAAAGTATGAATGTTAGGTAGAAAGCACTTAAACATAGAAACAAGTGCTTGCATGAATGGGTGAATCAGGTGTGTTGTATACAGTGCTCTATAATAATAACTGTGACAGTAACAATTCTTCCCTCACCAAAGTAGCTCTGCTTTTCTGAAGTGCTCACGAACAAATTGACTATTTGCTAAGATGTTTATGTCTGTGCAGCTATTCTCATCAACCTCCAGCCAACGTTGGCAATTCCCAGGGTGCCAGATAGAAACACATTTCCAATGAAAGTCGATAAAATGAGCATGGACAAGCATCTCCAGTTCAGCTTTGGAGACAATAGTCCGAAGTTTGGCAATATTTCTTAGGTGAAAGAAGCAGGAGCGGGTCACAGATTTAATATGACTACTTGACTACTGACTAATAGGACTACTGCAAGTAGTTTAGAGAAATAAGTGGCTTCACTATATCATTAAACGTAGATAATAGTTCTTTTAAGTGCCACTTATGAACCTCAAGTTTTGTGGTTTTTCACAGGCGCTCAGTTTTGCAGAACATTCGCCTAAAGCTGCAGATAGCTTCTGTGAACCAGGGATTTAACAGTGCTGCCTTTCCTGATTTTAAGAGGAGCCACTTTATCTGTATTCTTTTACACTGCGAGTTGAAGGAGGCCACATGCCGTTCTATATCATCAGTTTCAGGTAAATTGTTATCAAACAATTCCACAGACTTGTGGGAGAAGAGAAACCAGAGACACAATAGAATAATAAAGACATAAAAGAGTAATCCACTTCTGTCCTAATGCTAGGACAGAGAACCTACACAGAAAGAAGAGCAAACAGATTTGGGACGAGGATCACATCTTGTTCAAATAAACACAAGAGAAAACCGGAGGTGTGACCTGTTTCAGGGGAGGTGTGGGAGTCCTGAACGTGCTAAAAGCTAATAGCTGGTAAATAGGGAAGTAAATGGTTTGGTTTCCTGTTAAGGGACACCCATTCTGCTCTTTACCAAACCCAACGTTATTGAACTCTAACCGATTGTCCTACATCGAGCTTCAGTGGCCATTAATCTGTTCTCTGTTTTACCTCCGCCTCCCTTTGAGCCACTTTTCTTGTCACTGGCTCCGCCTCACATGACCATATCAAGCATATTCCTGTACACTTCAAGGACCAGTGGTTTATCCATGCTGATCAATATTACTTCTAATCACACATGTTCAGTTCCCATCTCTCAGCTCCTGTGTACTTATAGACATGCACATTCTCCGTGTACCACTTTGACTGTGAACCCAGTGAAACTGTATAAATCATGTTTAGTGAAGCATGTTGATTCCCAAGCGATGCTCACTGTTTCAGCAATTCTTCTGCATACCTTTGGGCCTTTCTCCTTCACTTTCGTCTTATCTCTACCTCCTCTTCCACAGCGCTCCCAACCTATCATGAAAGCTCAATGTCAGCCAATTAGGAGACACGGTGACACCTCTCCGCCTCAAGCAGAAGAAATGAGGGCTTCTTGTTTCTTTGAAAGACGAGCCACAAAAGGCTTGCTCTCAAACCTGCTGTAGCACAAAAAGAATCACGCTTCCATAATTGGATGTCTCGGCTGATGTTCAAAAGGCGTCCTCTTCTCCTCAGATTGGAAGCAATAAACAATAGAGCATGAATAAACATTCATCACAATTATTCACGTCAGGGACGTAAACAAATGGTTGCCTTTTGTAAATATTTCACCCACTGTGTCTTCCTGCGACATTGCTTTGTGTGGTCCTGAGAGGGCTTGAAAAGAATCACGGGAGGGGAGATGATCTTTTCTGAGCTCGGGCGTTTTGTTAAACATTAACGGGGCCAATATGGTACGGAAGTGGCTTTAATCTTCTCTCCACAGAGCCGCTATCTCCTTCACCCGCCTCCCTCTCCTCTCATTTTCACCACTCACCTCTACACCTCTCCACCCCTCTCATCCTGATCTCCTTTCCCTCCTTTCATCTCTTTGCCCTATTCTGTCCTCTTTAAGCCCCCTCCCCTTCCCTCGGATTGACGGATTGGGCTATCAACACTCTGTGCTCTGCAGTATATCATCTTAGATCTGGGTTATTCAAATTAGGTTAAACTCTCATATTTTTTCTTCCTCCCCTCTCAGTGCTGGTTCCAGTTTAGACCCATTTGTCATTTTCCCCTTCCTCTGAGAGCGAGAGAGCCAAAACATCTTAATAGTGTTTAGATTGGATTCCAAATGAGGAAGGTGTAAGCATACTTACACTATATGAGCACTGAAGCTGGTCAAGTCTTTGGTGTTAGTCAGTAGCACAAAAGGAGCAGCAATAGTCTCACAGGCAGGATGTACAACAGTGCTACTACCTGACAGAGAACGGTGTCACATCTCTGCATCCTCATATACATCAAGTGCTATTTAGATATGTGGAGTACTTTACCCTGCACTATTAAGGCTTTGCTTGCAACACACTGCCTCCAGCTGTGTTTCTGTGGGATTTGACACCACATAGATTCTCACATGTGCAGTATTTCCAGTGACGCAACAATCATCCATCGCACACTGGATGAGCACAACTAGGGTGTTAATGCTTTAACACCCAAGACTGGCAGTTCTTAGTTCATTCAACCTTTTCTCTTATTTCATCAGCAACACATTCTCATTTGCCTTTCTCTCCTCTCGCTCGATAGACCGAGTATGCTGACAGGCCGGTCTTCTCCCTCCTCGCAGCCCCCTAAAGCACTGTTTCTTTTTCCATCATATCTCTTCTCTCTTCAAGCATCTGAATTTTGTGTTGCATATTTATTCCTGCAGAATTAGCATCACAAACACTCTTCTCGAGCTCGTTGTTATGCTTTAGAGTAGGGAGAGAGAGGGAAAGTAGATTATGCTTTACATTTCTCCCAGGCACACTAAAAGCAGGCTTTCTAGGCTTCCTTGTGCTTTTGAGCAGAGCTCAGGGCTTATGGAGACATACTCCGTCGACTTAAAGTAAAGAAGACTTAAAATAATGTTGCTTCTCTGGCATTCCCGCTCACCTCCCCTTTCCGTAGGTCTTATTTAGAATTTGTCATCCATCCCTCAACTTCTCCTGCCTCATACAGGCATACAAAAATTACTTGAGTAAAGCTTCAGCTTTTGCTTAACATTAGATTTAATGTGAAATGTGGAGGAGATTTAGTGTTTGGAAATGGAAATGGTATGTGCAGTCTTACTGACAAAAGTCCAATCACATTTAGCCACGTGGATGTGTAGTTGTTTATAATGCACACAGCCATGGACTATTGAGAATCTCCACTTACACGCACGTCTTAGGACTGTATGTTAGCACATGCAGTGAAGTCTACAATGCTCATCCCAAATGTACAAACAAAATGAATAATGTGGGTTAGCTTGGAATGATGAATGTCATTACAAGTGTTGGCAGGTTAATGCAGTCATGTTCTGTGTCTTATATCAGTGTCAAATACAGTGATAACAGCCAGCCTATGGTGGAGTAGCTAGTGCTGTAGTGAAGCACCCGGCAACAAACAACAAGCTGCTCTAGACCTGCATCTCCTGGTGTAAATGTCCCACAGGGAGGGGAAAGCAGTCCTGTGCTGGCGTTCTGCCATATGGATCACTCTCTGAAGAGCTTTTCGATCTTAGGCACAGCTGTTCCCATACCAGGATGCAATGTTCTGTGTGAGGATGCTTTCCACAGCGCCTGCATAGCAAGTCCTGAGGAGCACTTGAGAGACCCTGAACTTCCTCAGTTGTCGTAGGTGATACAGGCGCTGCCTAGCTTTTTTGGTCTGGACCTGAATGTGGGCAGACCATGTCAGGTCTGAGGAGATGTGGAAATTGAGATACTTGAAGGACCGTACCGTCTCCACTGGACCTCCATTGATGATAATGGGCTTGTAGTCTCTGTGCTGACTCCTTCTGAAGTCCACCACCAGCTCCTTGGTCTTGCAGATGTTCAACTGGAGGCGGTTGTCCTGGCTGTATAAGCTGTATGGCATTGGAAGAGAAGATTTGCCGAAATGTTCATGGATGCATCCGACATACTCAACTCTGCTGCTCTCCACTACTAAATGGTAAATTGACTGATTCTTATATAGCGCTTTTCTACTCTCCCGGAGTACTCAAAGCGCTCACCCAATCACACCCATTCTCACAAGCACTTTCTCTATACATAGTGCTTTATAACTACATTCACACACATTATTATTATTATTATTATTATTATTATTAATAATAATAATAATAATAATAATAATAATAACAACTTTATTTATAAAGCGCTTTCAAACAAAGTGCTGTACAGCTATTTGAAACTAAAAAGATGAATAAATAAAAGCGATAAATAGCAGTACAAGTAAAAGCACAATACAAGTTAAAAACTGTTAGAATTAAAAAACTAAAAGCCACAGAATTAAGACATGTAGGATGGGGTGAACAAATGTGTCTTCAACTTAGTTTTAAAAACCTCCACAGAGCATGCCTGCCTAATATCTTGAGGGAGGTTGTTCCACAGAAACGGGGCACGAAAAGAAAAAAGCACGCCCTCCAACTGTCTTTTTTCTGGCTGTAGGAACCTTTAGAAGGCCAGACTCCTGAGATCGTAGAACACGAGATGGAGCATAAAGGTGCAAAGGGTCAGAGAGGATTGGTAAACCGTAAATGGACTGGTTCTCATATAGCGCTTTTCTACTCTGTCTGAGCACTCAAAGCCCTTTATACAACTAATTCATTCACCCAATCACACCCATTCAACGCAGGCACTTCTTCTAAGCCTAAGTGCTTAGTATCTAACATTCATACACATTCCGATGAATGCATCGGAGAGCAACATGGGGTTAGTATCTTGCCCAAGGATATTTGGCATGCAGACTGGAGCAGCCTGGGATCGAACCACCGGCCTTCTGGTAAGTGGCTGATCTGCTCTGCCACCTGAGCTACAGCCACCCCAGTATGAAGGTACCAATCCATATAAAGCCTTGTAGGTGAGCAGCAGAACCTTAAAATCTGCTCAAACCTGACAAGGTAGCCAGTGAAGGGATCTCAGTACAGGCTGCCTGCCTGCCTTCCTGCCTTCCGTCCTTCCGTCCTTCCTTCCTTCCTTTTGAAGTTTGTTACTTTGAGTTTGGCATTAAAGCTGTTTTTCAGTTCACGTTTGTCCCCGGACTCTGCACTTCCGGTCCACCATTCCTGCCTGCTATTAGATTATTCTGTTATTATATGTTACCTTATATATGTAATCAAAGTAGTTGAAGTATGATACTGCTGTAGATCATATTATACCCTTTAATATAGAGTGTGTGAGCTGTATGTAGTTTAGTTCTCATTATACTTTTGAGTTAACAGAACATATTCACATATTAGTTTATTAGATAAGTGTGCATCACTCTGTATCCTTGATCTGCTGTGAATGTATTACATGCTTAATTGTTGAATCATGAAGAGAAGCTTGTAAGCAGGAGACTCTGTGTCTAAGACAGGGGAGATAGACAGACCACATTCCATACCCCCACCTTACAGAAAGCAGAGAAACAACTGCCGAGGTCATAACTTAGGCGCTGTAACAGAGAAAGAATGTGATGTTTTGGCTTTTACGACTAGATGGGGGCCACTAGAGACTATAAAAAGCTGAGCAACCCGTCACCATTTTGAGACTTGCTGTGACCCTCTTCAGGCATGTCTCCCCATCATGATGGTCCTTATGCTCTTAAGTGTTGAATTGTATGGAAATAAATGATTGTTGATTGAGCATAAATACACCGAGTATTGTCCTTCCTTCAGCCCAAAGATTCAAAGAATTGGGAGATTTCAACACTGCACACAGCCATTTATAACAGAAAGAGCCGGTTCTCTAAAAAGAGCCAGAAATCCCATCACTATTACATAGCCTGCACCTGGGGTCTCGCCCCGTGTGGTACACCCCAGCCTCTATGGATCTCATGCTCAGAGTTTGTTCCTATGCTGCCATGATTAGTGCCTCTGTGCTGTCTTTCAGTCCAGCTTTGTCCTGCCACTGTTAGGACTTCTGGATGTCATCCACTCAAGGGCCTGTCCTTCCATGAGGTTCTTCTCCTTGCTCGTCTTTTTGATTGTTCTGCTGCCTGAGGTATTCACTAAAGATGAGGCCATTTGTGGCCATCTGGATGTCTGTTGTCTCATCCTGGATAGTGGTTCTGACACTCACTAGTCCTCGGCCTCCATCCTTTTACTTAGGGTATATTTAACAGAGTCCCAGGTACTTGTAGCTGTCCTCGATGTTCCCTTCTGTTAGTACAATCCTCTCAGTTCTGACTACCTTCCCTCTCTTTGTTATCACCCAACTACACCTCTCCAGTCTGAATGACATTCTGATGCTGTATATCCTGGCGGTGTAGATCAGTGAATGTCTCGTTCACTCTTGGCATACACCTTGATGTTATCCATGTACAGGAGGTGTCTGACAACTGCTCCACTCTGTAGTTGGTATCCGTAGCCAGTCTTGTCAATGATCTCACTGAGGGCCTATGCAGAACAGCAGTGAGGACAGAGCATCTCCTTAGTATATCCCGCACTTGATGGTGACTTGTGCTATTGGTCTCTACTATTGTGATCCAAGCCCTAATGTGATGCAGGCCAGGTGAAGGAAGTGTGAAATGAAGTCTACAGAGGACTCGTTCTTCTTCTTAGCATAGTGATGGAGATCACTCCTTGTTTCCTGTCCATGCCCAGAAACTCAAAGCACTTCGTGACTGTAGAAGTTAATGCTATTGGCCAGTAGTCATTTTGGCATGATTTGAAACAAGGAAAGGAAGGAAGGAAGGAAGGAAAGCTCTACAGCAGATCAAGCCTCCTCACTGGCTTGATCTGCTGTAGTCTCCTTCTCCATGTAGGATACTGCTCCTCGTGGCCTTTATTCTTATACTCAAGTGTGTCTGTGATCACTGCTGCCCTGGTGTAGATCAGCTGATTAGTTTCGGTGATGTAGGGATACTCTGCAATGCTTCAGTCATATCTTCTAGTAGGCCTTCCGATTGTACTTCATGTAGTCTTGGTAATCAGTCACAGAGGGTCCAGGTTTGCAGCTTCAACATGATCCTATCTCTCAGGTCTGCTGCTCTTGCACTCAACACATCTTCAGTTGCACTTGGGGCTTGGTGCCCAATCTCGTGTCAGGGTGATAATATCTCCCCTGTGGCGTGGGTCCTCCTTGCTGTAGCATTCGTATTGTACCTCATCGATGTACAGTTGTGATAGCAGTTGCTTCTTCTGAATGTTGGAAAACTGTGTCACAGTGAACAAGCAGGCTCAGCTGCAGGTTTTTTTTTTTTACACAATCACCAGGTGCTGTATACAGAGGATGGCAGGTTCCACATGTGAACACTGCCTTATGCACCATCCCCAATACCTGCATCACTGAACTCAATATATGTGGGCTCAAAATGTGGTCATAAATATTTTGTACTTGTAAATCAGGATTTGTATGTGTAAAAATATTTTTCTCATATTATAAGCACAAGAAAAGTGTTTCAAAATTATATTAATATACCATTAGGGCGACTGCTGCTAAAGAATTAAAATTCACTGTGTGTATATCATTCTAATTATGTGCTGATAGTATGCTTGAAATGCACCTGGAATGAGCTTTGTACCAAAAATCTGGATAAACCTTCACCTACAGTGAATGTGTGAGATTTCCACTTACTCCAAATGAAACATCACAGTAAATAATACTTCAAATTTTAAGGTGACCCTTATGAAAAGGACACTGAGGGAACAGTTTACCCTGCCCGGGATAGGGTTACCGGGGCCCCGCCTTGGAGCCAGGCCCGGGGAGAGTGCCCGAGGGCGAGCGTCTGGTGGCCGGGCCTTAGTCCATGGGGCCCGGCCGGGCACAGCCCGAAGAGGAGACATGGGCCCATCCTCCCGCAGGCCCACCACCCGCAGGAGGCGCCATAGGGGTCGGGTGCATTGTGTGCCGGGTGGCGGCCAGGAGCGGAGGCCCTGGCGGACTGACCCCCGGCTGCCAAGACTGGCAATAGGGACATGGAATGTAACCTCTCTGGTGGGGAAGGAGCCTGAGTTAGTGCGTGAGGTTGAGAGGTACCGGCTAGATATAGTCGGGCTCACCTCTACACATGGCTTGGGCTCTGGAACCAGTCTCCTGGAGAGGGGCTGGACTCTGTCTCAGTCTGGAGTTGCCCCTGGTGAGAGGCGGCGGGCTGGGGTGGGTATCCTAATATCCCCTCGGCTTGCTGCCGGTACGTTGGGGTTTTTCCCGGTGGACGAGAGGGTTTGTTCCCTGCGCCTTAGGGTCGGGGAACAGGTCCTGACTGTCATCTGTGCTTATGCGCAGAGTGGCAGTTCAGAGTACCCAGCCTTCTTAGAGTCCCTGGGGGGGGGGGGTGCTGGAGGGTGCTCCACCTGGAGACTCTATGTCCTGCTGGGAGACTTCAATGCTCACGTGGGTAACGACAGCGAGACCTGGAGGGGCGTGATTGGGAGGAACGGCCTCCCTGATCTGAACCCGAGCGGTGCTCTGTTATTGGACTTCTGTGCTAATCACAGTTTGGCCATAACGAACACCCTGTTCTAACATAAGAGTGTCCATAAGTGCACGTGGCACCAGGACGCTCTAGGCCGTAGGTCGATGATCGATTTTGTAATCGTATCAGCAGACCTGCGACCATATGTTCTGGACACTCGGAGAGGGGCTGAGCTGTCAACTGATCACCACCTGGTGGTGAGTTGGATCAGGTGGCGGGGGAAGACGCTGGACAGACCTGGTGCACCTAAACGCGTAGTGAGGGTGTGCTGGGAACGTCTAGCAGAGGCCCCAGTCCGCGAGATCTTCAACGCACACCTCCGGCAGAGCTTCAACAGCATTCCGAGGGAGACTGGGGACATCGAGTCCGAATGGACCATGTTCAGCGTCTCCATTGCCGAAGCTGCTGCATTGAGCTGCGGCCGCAAGGTGGTTGGTGCCTGCCGTGGTGGTAATCCCCAAACCAAATGGTGGACACCAGAGGTGAAGGGAGCCACCAGGCTGAAGAAGGAGTCCTATCGGGCTTGGTTAGCCTGTGGGACTCCGGAGGCAGCCGACAGGTATCGACAGGCCAAGCGGAATGCGGCTCGGGCAATGGCTGAAGCAAAAACTCGGGTGTGGGAGGAGTTCGGAGAGGCCATGGAAAAAGACTTTCGGACTGCCTCGAAGAGATTCTGGCAAACCGTCAGACGTCTCAGGAGGGGAAAGCGGTGCTCTACCTGCACTGTGTATAGTGCTGGCGGAGCGCTGCTGACGTCGACTGAGAAAATTGTCAGGCGGTGGAAGGAATACTTCGAGGACCTCCTTAATCCCACTGACACGTCTTCCGAGGAGGAAGCAGAGTCTGGGGATGAGGGGAATGACCCGCCAATTTCTGGGGGCGAGGTCACTGAGGCAGTTAAACAACTCCTTGGTGGCAGAGCCCCTGGTGTTGATGAGGTCCGCCCCGAGTTCCTGAAGGCTCTGGACGTTGTAGGGCTGTCCTGGTTGACACGCCTCTGCAATGTTGCGTGGAGATCAGGGGCAGTACCTGTGGACTGGCAGACCGGGGTGGTGGTCCCCATCTTTAAGAAAGGGGACCGGAGGGTGTGTTCCAACTACAGGGGGATCACACTCCTCAGCCTCCCTGGGAAAGTCTATGCCAGGGTGCTGGAAAGGAGAGTTCGTCCGTTAGTCGAACCTCGGATACAGGAGGAACAATGCGGTTTTCGTCCTGGTCGCGGAACACTGGACCAGCTCTTTATCCTCTCCAGGATACTTGAGGGTGCATGGGAGTTTGCCCAACCAGTCTACATGTGTTTTGTGGACTTGGAGAAGGCATTCGACCGTGTCCCTCGGGGTGTCCTGTGGGAGGTGTTGCGGGAATATGGGGTGTCTGGCCCATTGCTACGGGCCATTCGATCCCTATACAACCGTTGCAAGAGCTTGGTTCGCATTGCCGGCAATAAGTCGGACTCGTTTCCGGTGGGTGATGGGCTTCGCCAGGGCTGCCCTTTGTCTCCGGTTCTGTTCATAATTTTTATGGACAGGATTTCTAGGCGCAGCCAAGTGGCGGAGGGCTTTCGCTTTGGTGGCCTCAGAATCTCATCTCTGATTTTTGCAGATGATGTGGTTCTGTTGGCTTCATCGGGTGAGGGCCTCCAGCTCGCACTGGAACAGTGGGTGGAGTGCCCACTCCGGGTCGGGGATGAGTTCCTGCCCCAAGTGGAGGAGTTCAAGTATCTCGGGGTCTTGTTCGCGAGTGATGGGAGAAGGGAGCCGGAGATCGACAGACGGATTGGGGCTGCAGCTGCAGTAATGCGGACGCTGCACCGGTCCGTCGTGGTGAAGAGGGAGCTGAGTGTAAAAGCGAAGCTCTCAATTTACCAGTCGATCTACGTCCCTACCCTCACCTATGGCCACGAGCTGTGGGTAGTGACCGAAAGAACGAGATCGCGGATACAAGCGGCAGAAATGAGCTTCCTCCTAAGGGTGGCTGGCCTCTCCCTTAGAGATAGGGTGAGAAGTTCGGCCATCCGGGAGGGGCTCAGAGTAGAGCAGCTGCTGCTCCACATCGAAAGGAGCCAGCTGAGGTGGTTCGGGCATCTGACAAGGATGCCCCCTGGGCGCCTCCTGGGTGAGGTGTTCCAGGCATGTCCCACCGGGAGGAGGCCCCGGGGCAGACCCAGGACACGCTGGAGAGATTATATCTCTCGGCTGGCCTGGGAACGCCTTGGTATTCCCCCGGACAAGCTGGAGGAGGTGGCTGGGGAGAGGGAGGTCTGGGCCTCTTTGCTTAGGCTGCTGCCCCCGCGACCCGGCCCCGGACAAAGCGGATGAAGATGGATGGATGGATGGATGGAAAAAAAGACAAAGAAAAGAGACAGGCCTAGGATAGTTAAACACTCAAACCCACACCTGCTCTTTCTTTGCTTTGCTTTGTTTTGTTTGTTTTTTTACTTTAAATATGATTATTTGCCAAAACCATTTTCTGTTCTGAATATATCAGAAAATGAATTATTCCATGAGATGAGCCAGGATAATCCAGTATTTATCACTGGGTGGAGCAGTGTACTCAACAGTGTTTAAAATGACTGGAGGTGACTGTTGTTAGAATTTGGTACTTTATGAATAGAATCGAATAGAACTGAACAAATGATCCTTTGCATTAATGGCCAATATCACACAAAATGTCGAAATAAAAATGCAAATGAAACAGTTAAAGTTAACGAAGAAAACAAGGGTGTGCTGATAGAAATGGAGAAAATTAACCTGACATTAACTTAAAATGAGAATGAAATCAGAAATCTCCAGAAAGACAACGTCCCAAAGACGAGAACTTTAAGTATCTTAAAGTAGTTTAAGATGAGAAGAACTTTAAGTATCCAACACCTGAACGGTATCGGTGGGGGGGGGGGGGGGGGGGGGGTGATGTATTGAAAACAATAAAAAAATAGTAAAAGTAAATAAGAAAAAAAGTATAAAAAAAAGCCAAAGTACTATGTACAGATGGTTATTACATACATCTCCATGGTTTTATTTAGTGAGGCCTTAGACACTGAGGTGCAGTAAAATACGGTGCAGTACTGACATCTTTCACTTCATGTCATGGCCAAGACTGTGAATGCTTATGTGCATGAGAAAGTTTTGACTCCCTCTGCCATTATACTCAGAACTGAGCTCAGGTGCTTCCACTGGTAATCTGTCAGATGTTTCGACAACTTGACTGGAGTAATTTCCAACCACTTGTAATTTCAGTTGGTTGAACCTGATTGGTTGGACCTGGAAAGGCAAACACCTGCTTATGTAAGGTCCCATAGCAGACAATGCACGTCAGAGCACAAACATCATTTCATTTCAGTTTAGTTTTATTTATATCGCGCCAAATCACAACAACAGTTACCTCAAGCTGCTTTATATTGTAAGGTGAAGATCCTAGAATAATACAAAGAAAACAGAGGAAACTATCATATGACCCCCCCCCCCAATGAGCAGGTGCTTTGGTGATAGTGGGAAGAAAAAATTCCTTTTTAACCAAGATAGACAGATAGGACAAAGACACACATCTGGTTAGATACCATGTTTTTAAGATTTAAATAAATAAACCAAGCCATGGAGTTGTCTGTAGACCTCTGAGATAGTATTATATTAAGGGTAGAGAATAATTTCTCAATTATTAATTTCTAAGGTTCCAATGAGCAACGCGGCCTCCATCATTTGTAAATAGAGGAAATTTGGACCCACCAAGATTTTTCCTAGAGTAGGCTGCCTGGCCAGTCTGAAATAATGGGGTAGGAAGGCCTCTGGGTTCTTCATCCTGTCTGAGTTCCAGCCTTGCTCTGTATAGAGACAGAAGGACGACAGTCATTTCTGCAGTGCTCTCCAAATCAGGCCTGTATGATGGAGCACCCAGATGGAAGTCACTCCTCAGTAAAAGGTCTACCTTCAGCCCTAACCAGAGTTTTACAAAAGATACCTGAAGGACTCAGACCATGAAAAACAAAATTCTCTGCTCTGATGAAACAAAGATTGAACTCTTTGGCCTGAATGCCAAGCATGATGTCTGGAGGAAACCGATCACCGCTCATTACCTGGTGAGTATCATCCCTACAGTAGTGCATGCTGTGGGGATGTTTTTCAGCAGCAGAAACTGAGAGATTAGTCAGGGTTGAGGGAAAGATGAATGCAGTGATGTGCTGAGACATCCTTAATGACAACCTTGATGCCCTGGGTCTCGGACTGGGGCAATTCTACAACAGGACAATGACCTGAAGCCGTTAGCCAAGATATTAACCCTCTGGGGTGACAGGTGCACCGGCGGGACCAAATTTTGAGATGTAAGACATTAAGCGTGTTTGGTATGTGTAGTTAGTGTGTTGTCTTATTTAGTTAGTGTGTTGTACAGTCGATTGCTTTGTCTTGTGTGTCAAAACAATAAGATGACTGCTGAATGTCAAAGTTGCTAGCCAGAAAGTCAAAACCAAAGGCAGATTACAGTTTAAACACTGTCTCCAGGTGGGAAGCAGGAGGAGTGCTACACCTCCTGCTGTCAGGCCTGCGGGTATCAGACCTGTGATGTGCTCCTCTATCTAATAGAAATGATTTTTTGGTGGCACAAATAATTTGTGTGACTTCTAATTTGATGCAGAACACGTGCTTGTTCTGTAAAAAGTTTGAAATGGTTATTTAAGAGTGGCCTTAGTACAACTCTGTCAATGTCTTTGAGTGAGCTAGCTAGAGCCTAGACTTCACCTGGCTGAGCATCTCAGCAGAGATCTGAAAAAGACTATGCACTGGTGCTTTGCATCCAACCTGATGGAGCTCAAGAGGTTCTACAAAGAAAAATGGGACAACCTGTCCCAAATAGGTGTGCCAAAGCTCTAGCATCATACTAGCAAGGCGAGCCTGAGGACAGCTAGGGCCAACCTTTCCCGTGGCATCAGAGAGGCTAAGAGACAGTACTCCAGGAAAATATCTCATCACTTCAAAGACAGCAGAGACTCACGGAGCCTGTGGCGGGGCATTCAGACCATCACAGATTACAAGCCCCCACCACAGACCTGTGATAGCACTATCCCCCTGCTGAACGAGCTGAATACTTTCTTTGCTCGCTTTGAAGTCCAAAACAACACCACTGCACAGAAGACCCCACCCCCTCCTGGTGACCAGGTGATGACTCTGTCCCCGGACAGCGTGAGGAGATCCCTCAGCAGGATCAATGCACGTAAAGCTCCGGGTCCTGACAACATTCCTGGTCGTGTACTGAGAGACTGTGCAGTGGAACTCACTGATGTCTTCACAGACATCTTCAACATATCACTCATCCAGGCTGTCGTCCCCACATGTTTTAAAGCCACCACAATCATTCCAGTTCCAAAAAAGTCATCTCCCTCCTGCTTTAATGACTACCGTCCTGTTGCACTTACTCCCATCCTGATGAAGTGCTTCGAACAACTAGTCATGAAACACATCAAGACTGTCCTGCCCCCCTCCCTGGATCCCTTCCAGTTTGCGTATCGGCCCAACCGCTCAACCGATGATGCCATCTCCACTGCACTCCACTCAGCACTCACACACCTGGACAAAAAAGATTCATATGTTCGAATGCTGTTCATAGACTTCAGTTCAGCATTCAACACCATAATCCCCCAACAGCTCACTCAAAAACTGGTCCAGCTGGGGCTCAACACCTCACTGTGCAACTGGCTGTTGGATTTCCTCACCGGAAGACCTCAAGCAGTACGGGTCGGCAGTAATACATCCAGCACCATCATTTTAAACACGGGGGCCCCGCAGGGATGTGTGCTGAGCCCCCTCCTCTTCACTCTGCTGACCCATGACTGCACTCCATCATACAGCTCCAACCACTTCATCAAGTTTGCGGACGACACAACGGTGGTGGGTCTCATTAGCAACAGGGATGAGACCGACTACAGAAGTGAGGTGAGACGCCTGGCCACGTGGTGTGTTGACAACAATCTCTCTCTGAATGTGGAGAAGACGAAGGAGATTGTTGTGGACTTCAGGAGAATGCACACCCAACATGCTCCTCTGACCATTGACGGAGCGTCTGTGGAGAGAGTGAGCAGCACCAAGTTCTTGGGTGTGCACATCACAGAGGATCTCTCCTGGACGTACAACACCACAGCACTGGCCAAGAAATCACAGCAGCGTCTCTTCTTTCTCCGCAAACTAAGAAGAGCAGGAGCACCAGCCCCCATCATGTACACTTTCTACAGAGGCACCATCGAGAGCATCCTGTCGAGCTGCATCACTGTGTGGTTTGGAGCCTGCAATGCGTCCTGTCATAGAACCCTCCAACGCATAGTGAGAGCTGCAGAGAGGATCATTGGTGTCTCTCTCCCCTCCCTCCAGGACATTTACAGCACCCGTCTCACTAAAAAAGCCCTATGCATAGCGGCTGATCCCACGCACCCAATGCAAAGCTTCTTCAAGCTGCTGCCGTCAGGGAGGAGACTGCGGAGTCTCCAGGCCAGGACCAGCAGACTGAAGGACAGCTTCATCCATCAGGCTGTCAGGAAGCTTAACTCCCTCCCGATTCTGCCCCCTCTCCCCTCTTCTCCTCCATGGTCTCACTGAACTCTGTCACACACACACACACACACACACACTCTCTGACTCACTCACTGGCCTGCACCAGTTACCAGTCACTTTGTGGAGCATTGGACTGCCACTACCTCATAAGACTTTGTTGTTATACTATCTCTTACTGTACATTACTAAATCTCCATTTGCACTATTTGCCTATTTGCACTACTCTGCCTGGTTTACACTCAATGTCATTTACCCTTACCTGAATATTGTATATTGTATATTGCATAGCTTTCTTGTTAATTTGTATTGTATTTATTTAAATTTTTACTTTTTAATAATTTTATTTGCATTTTTTAATCACTCTCTTATATTTAAATGTTCATTTGCTATTTCATCTAGGGTTTGAGAGTAACGAAATTTCTATTCACTGTATGTCCTGTACATGTGGCAGAATTGACAAATAAAGTTGACTTTGACTTTGACTTTGAGCAACGACATAAGGCTTTAATTGGTGCCAAAGGTGCTTCCACAACAGTTTGAGCAGAGGCTGTGAACAATGATGTACATATTACATTTTTTTTAAAAATACATTTGCAAGAATTTCAAGCTTTTGTCAAGTGTTTTTTATTTTGCCATTATGGGGTTTTGTGTGCAGAATTTTGAGGTGGAAAATTAATACAATCATTTTGGGTAAGGCTATAATTGTCATGTCCGGTGTGGCAGACGTGTGGAGTTAGTAGAAAGGACCCAAAATGCGGCAGCTCTGATGCAGGTGAGTCTTTATTAACAGGAGTGGATACAAACAGCAATGGCGGGGGAACATGAAACTGGAACCTAAACTGGGCAGAGCTAACAAAACAAACCAGAACGAAGATGCAGGGAGACCGAGGTAAACAACACAGAATGACGGAAGGGAATAATGCAGACGAACCAGCAACGAGGACGAGGTAACACACATTATAAATACCTAGGTCTTACTGAGGACAGTGACTGGATTTATACCACCTATAAAAGATTTAATGTGCCCAATCCAGCTTTGCTGGTGCCCCACTGGTTGGCATGTATGCCGTTTAAAAATGGTTATTTAAAAAAAACTTGTATGTATACTATTCAGAACCTTGTCTGTAATTTGTTCTGTGATGAAAACTAGAAGTGTGTTAGGCACAAGGGGGTGATAAAAGATTAGGCAAGTAAGCAGGACGTGGAGCAACAGTTTTCTGACCGTCGCCGTTTTTATTGTGGTTTCGTTGTAACATAAAAGGAATGTAAATGGAGCACCCACCAGAGGCATTTGTTTGGTATTTTTCAGTTTGTATGGAGAATAAATGTTTTCCTTTTTTACATTCGCCTCGTTTTTTCTACCGAAAGGCATACAAGCAATTCAAGAAGAGCACGAGTCAGAAACTTTACGTCCTACAGAAGCAGCAGAGAAGGACCGAAGGTTGCCGCTACAGATATATTACAGAATATAGAAATATTATAGGTATGTTACAATGTACACAGTACACACAACCAAAGTAGGTTTGAAAAAACAACCTGAATGACAAATGAAAAAAGGAATGTATCATAAAAGCATTATTAATATTTAAGAGCCAACACATTCTGACCATCTGACTGTTGGTCTTACAGATTTCATCAAAACATCATTTGGACATTTGAAGCCAGAGTTGGAGCCATTGTTACGGCCTCATAGATTCAGATTTAAAGTTTAAAAGTGAAAATTGACATAATGAAAAATATTGATAGAAATACTGCACTTGCAGAAACAGATAATAGATAATTATTATAATTGATAATAATTGATGACTGACTTCAAGTATTATTTTGACTCTCAGGACTGTGATTGATGACCGTAAACAGTTAATGCAGAACATGTGTTAAACCTTTTGACTTCAAGTGAAAGTTAGATTTATACTGTGGTGTACAGAAGCAATGCTAATTGATGCCTCTGCATTCTGGTGTCATGAATGCATTCTGGATTTAAAGTGAGAGCCGCGGTGCAATGACAAGAACAGGTGACAGAAGTCTCAGTAGTCAGTCATGTTTTAGAAGGTGCAGTGCTGGTAGTTTGTGTCCTGTGAGGCTCTACAGAAGCCTGTCCCCAGCTCTGATGAAAACTGCAGGGGCAGAGCTTGCAGCCAATCCAGGCTAAACGCTCATGACAGCGCAGAAGCCCATGGGTCAATGAGATCTGTCCCAAAACTCACACGGGCAGGCACGTGCGCTCATGTCTACACAACCATGCACAGCTAAGCTGCCTTGGGTGTCCTGCTATGTCAAATTTGAAATTCTCCTTCCTCCGACTAACACTTAATTGATGTGCCCCGGGCAAACTCTGATCCTTCCATACCTTTATCCAGTGTGACTCAGTGACCCTCTCCTCAGACCCTAACCCTCCTGTCTTTATCAGTTAAACACTGTGAAGCACTAGCAGCTAGGTCACATTCTCACTTTCTCTTCCACTCTAGTTCACTCTGTTCAGGTAAATGGAAGGCACGGTGTTAGATTTTGTATTGTTGATTGTCATTTATGCTTAGAAACATTTACTTATATATGCTTAGAAGTATATAATCATTGGTAGATTGAAAGGATGTCTCATCCTAAAAGAGGTCTGTATTAACTATGTGTACATTCCTCTACACGAGTGTCCTGCTATAAATCACATACCCCTTAGGAGAGGGTTTATCTTTTCTTATTGATTTATGGTATAGCAAACACACATATGTCTGTTTTAGTCTAAGTGCTCTTTGTTTATAAATGAACTGTTGGACTTCCTCACGGTGTTATCTAGGATGAGGGGGGGGGGGGGGGTCTACCCTCTTCCTGACCAAGGATGTTTGCTTGTGTGCTTTTATGACCCTTTGATCAGCATCCACCACACACACACGCACCCACCACACACACACACACACACACATCCACCACACACACACACACCCACCACATACGCACACACACACACAGGCAAGCTACTCTTTGTGTGTATGTAGACGTCATATGTTAATGAACCTATGCATATTCATGTAACCTCAATAAAAGGGCAGCGGTACGGGAGAACGGACGAGAGCAACTGGGGTCAAGCGAAGGAACGGCGCTCTGTCCGGTTTTCTCCCATGCACGAGTAACATGAAGAACTTTGCCTACTTGTGTCTTACTTTGCAGTGTAATTATATTGTCTTCAACGTTCCAGCGGATGGGTTCAAGCTACAAACCTATCACACGGCACGATGAGTCGGTTTGAAATCCAGTGATATATCATGCAGTTGAAGGCAATAATTATTCAAATATTTTGGTTTAGCTTAGTTTACTATGGAAATACAAATAATATGTACGTCATGATATTAAACTCAACAGTTAACTCAAGTGACTTTATTTACTGAAGTAGCTCATAATGGAATTTACAATATGACCTTCCATGTTTTAAAATATCTGCAAAGATGAGCAGAATTTGCATGATTCATCCACAAAGATGAAAATGACATAACACTTCACCCAGTATTTTCATTAAGATATTCTTTTGTAAGAAACAGACTTAACATGATTATATTAAAGTATAGTACGTGAGTCATAACCAAAACTAAGTAAGAATAAAGGTGAGAGAAATGACTTCCTAACACCGAACAGAAATGAAGAGTTCTGGTTTTCTTGCAGCAGACTCTTTGATATGTTAACCTTGTTGCTCACTTATGCACCCTGGCCTGCTGAGCATCCTAAACCTCCAACATGGAGGTTGGGACACATGGAGGGATTGTTAGAATGGTCTGCCAACATTAATCGTCATTTCAAATGTAACCTGTAGCCATTTTAATAAAAAACAAAGTCAAGAAAACAAAGTGTCCTGGTACAGTATGTAAATGAAGCTCTATACACTGTGTGAGCTTTTTAAACATGAACATGAGTCACTTTGCATTTCATTTCATTTCCGTGTCACAGAGTGTGTACATGCTGCTCACCAGTAGAAACAACCTCAGTGTTTGTCTTTCAGTAGTACCCATCTGTATTTTCAGTATTTGCTTATGTATTTGCCTTGAAAATAATGAATATTCATTCTTTTTTAGCAGGACATGCAAAAGTTACGGAAAGCAGCTGAGAGCTTGGCCATGAGCACAAATGAGCTGCTTTTCTACAAATTTAAAGTGCAACAAAGATTCTTCAATACAAAAGTACAAAACATAACATGAATAAAATAATGATTTTACATTTTGATGAAAGCGTAATGTAGACACGTTTCTGTCTACATTACGGTCTGTGTGTAAATGTAAGGTTTCTGCAGCACATATCAGCAGCAATTTCCTAATGTTGTAAACCTGCTCAACATTTGGCAATAAACCCCTTTCTGATTCTGATTCTGATTCTAAAGCTCTTGATTATACCTGCATCAAGACTGCTCCGTTAACAAATCAGAACTCGTAGGCATAACATTATTAACTGTGGCATTTCTCGACGTCACTGTATCGCTGCATGCTCACTGCGAGCACTAAACAAACAAAGGCGTCTTCTTGTCTCTGTGTCTGTGCAAACACAGAGATGGAGAATTAATGTAGCATAAAGCCTCAGGGCCAGACAAACCCAAACACCGAACTATTTCCTTTTACTGTGTAAACTATGTTACACTGAAAAGGCCAAATTACAAACATTACTTGGATGCAAATAAAAACTTGCAAAACACAATGAAAATGTAGTGAGTGGGAAGGCTCAGGGAGGGGCAGCCATCTGCTGCAACTGTCAACACTCAACAGAAGCTAGAAAGCTTCACCCTGGACAAAGGATCTTTCTGGTCCAAGCATGGAGGCGGTGTGCCAAAGATCCCCATCTGAATGTTATTCCAAGTGCTCTACTTACCACATGATTTCTATTCTCTCTGATGCTTGTGATGTACCAGCTGCCTCATAGGAAGTACTGTGGTTTTTAGAAATCCTTAGCATCTCTACGTTAGAAGCAGTTACATCAAGTACAAGAATCAGACTCGGTGTCATTTGGATTACTCCAAATTCCCTTTATACCACAACTTATTCAAAGTCCTTTCACAAAGTATCCTTTGATTAGAAGTTCATGTGTGGCATTCAAAAAGAGTCTGGCCATGGCTTTAGGAGCGTGCAAAACTTTTCCTCTGCACGGTACTGAAGAGGCAGCTAAACTAATGGTGACGCTCTTCGTTTCTCAGTTGAACTGCACTCCAACCACAGATACAGTCAGCATCCACCAACACCCACCTAGGTCCTAAGGAGAGCTGCTCAGTGCTTGTCTAACTACAGTCTCCTCTACATGTATTTATCACTCAGAGCTAGCTGCTTATGTTACAGCAGCCATAATATCATAATCTATGTAATCAGTGCTGCTAGGCAACCAAGCACTCCCCAGTTGTTGTTGTTTATTTCTGTGGGGTCTTAATAGCATCATCACTTGTGCTGTAAGTAATCTTCTTTGTTTTTCCTCTTTTTATTCCACACAACCCAAAGTTCACTCTATAATAGATAAAGCCATTTTAGAAAGAGCCACAACTGGGTTTATTCCATTTTTGATCCCCATCGATTACAAAACCAACAGGCATCAATATAACCTGAGATCGTATTAATATTATGATCTCAGCATGCTTTGATCACTGCAGGCTTTAGAAGATGGCAGTTATCTTCATATGATGGAACTTTCTCAGTTATTTAAACTACAGGAATGTCTTAAAGACACAGACGATGTCTAATTTTTAAATTCAGATAAAACTGAGGTTATTCTATTTGTCCCGAAAAATGTTAGAAACGTGGTGTCTGCTCAGATACTTCAAGTTTAACCAAAGTAATGCCGTGTAGACTGACTGGACTGGGCTGGGGTTTTGTTGTGGGGCTTGTGTTTCTCCCATCTGTGGATGTCATCCTCACACCTTTCCACAATCAGACAATCAGGTATAGCAGGTACCAACTGGTAGACTGTGATGTGCCGAAAAACAGGGACTGGTTTCAAAACATGGATTTATTTTCTAAAAGACAAAATGCAGCTGCAGAATCAGTGGACTGCACTCTCTTCCATCATACAGTGCAGTCTGTGCAGTTCTGGCATATGATAATACAGAATTGTATGGTTTCCCTCATTATAAGAGCTAAAGTTATAATTTAGTAAAGGAAAAATCATTACAGGGAAATGAACCTTACCAGTGTGGAGTCTATGTAATTCTGGCTGGGAACCCCGCACATGCTTACTACTGGTTTTCCACGGATTAATGCCCCACTCCAACAGTGACAAAAATTCAATATAAATTAAAAAAAACCCAGGCAGCATGGTGGCACGGTGGTTGGCAAACTGGACCTTCAGCAAGAAGGTCCAGTTTTTGTTACTTTCCCTCTTCGCCTGGACCCTTTCAGGGGAACGTAACAAAGGTAAAAACAGATGTGTTTCAATTCACTGTGATTTACATGCCAAAAAGCTCTGCCAGCTCAAAACTGAATAGGAGGAAACATTACAAATAATCTTAAACATCTCATTTATGTTCAGAAAAATCTGTCTCATTAACAAAGGAAACTATTTGTGTTGTTTTCCTTTTCTGTCATCACATGGAAAACCGGCTCATTCAGCGGACCTGCAGTCTTTCTTTAGAGGTGGAACCAGTAACCAAGAGCAGAGTCTGATCACTCCACAGTCATTTATTTACTCTTGTGAGTTTACTCTGTGTCAAAAGGAGGCGGATTCAGCCTGTGCAGGTCAATAGGTGTCAAACAATTAGTTAATGAGTTTTTACTTATTTTGTGATTTTCTTGAGTGACAGAATATTTATAAAGATGTGAATAAAGTTTTTTAAGCTCATGTACAATAAAGACCTACATTATTAACCAGAAACCTTTGTAAGATAAAACTCTTAGTTAACAGCCTTATGGGTGGGTGACTTTGGCTCTGCTTTAAGTGGGTCTTCTGCCAATTTTAAAGTATGTGGATTGATCCCACTTTTTTTGCTCAACTGAGTAGAAAGGCTCTACATAAGTAGCATTTCATTTACCATTCATGGGTGAATAATACAGCTTTGTAGGAGTCCTTTGAAATGACTGATAAAGAGAAAATAGACTCTTAGAATAACCATGCCATTAAGCTGATAATCATAGTTAATGTGTGTAGGCTAAAAATGAATTAAATTTTCAGCATAAAGCAGTACTACATAATCAAACATGAGCAGTTACACTTTAACAGTAAATATAGCCAATACAAAATCCACCACAAGCCCAAGGCAAGCATGTGTTACATGTCAGGCAGCCTCCCTCAAGGCCTGCAGTCATTTTCAGGAATTTGACCTGAACAGTGTAGCTGTTTAATATGCAGACTGTGATGCTGACGTTATCTAGATAAAAAGTAGGCCTGAAAAAGCCACACAGATCTTCAGACTCACCTGACCTGCACCCACTAGAACAATGGGGACTCTTTCTGTCAGAGCTGCAGAAAGGTTACCTGAGAACTACAACAAGCTGTCCATACCCGAGGCCTTGGGAACTGCGAAGCAAAGCCTCTCAGCCTTGGCCAGCCACTTGAAGAGGTATAACAGAGAAGACTGGAAAATAGTCCAGCTGTACTCCACTGAACCATCTAAGGTGTACTCTCAGTGGGAGGGGATCGATATGAGAACAGCACCATCAAGGCTGGAGACAGAAACATTGCTGGAAGAACATGTGAGAGAAGGGTGCAACACATAACAACAATGCTTAGTGGCTAGAGGCTAGAGGCTCTAAAAGATCCTTGCAATATGGGGCCGTGCATTATCACGCTGTAACATGAGCTTATGGTCATGGATAAATGGCACAACTATGGTCCTCAGGATCTCAACACGGTATCTCTGTGCATTCAAAGTGCCAACAATAAAATGCACTCGTGTTCATTGTCCATAACCCCACCGCCACCATGGGCCACTCAATCCACAACGTTGATATCAGCAGACTGCTCATCCACATGACACGACACAAGCGGTCTGCCATCTGCCCTGAACTGTAAAAACATCTGTCAACAGAACACCTCTCCAACGTGCCAGACGCCATCAAATGTGAGCATTTTCCCACTCAAGGTGGTTAAAGAGTCACGTCCAGACCCCGATGAGGATGACGAGCATGCAGATGAGCTTCCCTGAGATGGTTTCTGACATTTTTTGCAGAAATTCTTTCGTTATGCAAACCGATTGTTGCTGCAGCTGTCCGGGTGGCTGGTCTCCACCTGGTCGATCATCCTGGAGGTGAACATGCTGGATGTGGAGGTCCTGGGCTGGTGTGGTTACATGAGGTTTGTAAGGCCGGTTGGATGTACTGCCAAATTGTCTGAAACACCTCTGAAGATGGCTTATGCAGAGAAATGAACATCCATTTCACAGGCAACAGTTCTGGTAGACATTCCTGCAGTCAGCAGGCCAACTGCACGCTCCCTCAAAAGCTACGACATCTGTAGTATTGAGCTGTGATCAAGCTGCATATTTCAGAGTGGCATTTTATTGTGGGCAGTCTAAGGCACACCTGTGCAATATTCATGCTGTCTAATCAGCACCTTGATATGCCACACCTGCGAGGAGAAGTTCTCACTAACACAGATTTAGGCTCAGTGGTCTTTGATCAATGGGTTTTGGTCAGTGGTTGTTGATCAATGGTCATAAGAATTTGCATAATTAAGATTAAGGAACTGACCTCCCAGCCCATTGTTCCTTCAGTGGGCTGGTTTCAGTCATTATGCAAATATCCTGTTTATAAGATTGGAAACCTGCAGTCAGCTGAGACTGAAGACGTCACCTGATGATGACGAAACGTTTCTGCCACAAAACGCTACGTCCAGATGAACAGAATCAACTTTTGGAGATTTACTTTCCTGGATGATTGAGCATCAAGACAGATTTAGACAGATCTGTGAACAATATTTGAGAGTAATGGGTCCTTTGTGTATGTAGAAAATGTTTCAGATCTTTAAGTTCAGCTCATGAAAAATGGGAGCAAAAACAAAAGTGTTGCATTTATATTTTTATTCAGTGTATATTAGTATACTCCATATGATTCTATATATTGAGTACTTTAGGTGTTTCAGTATATTTTTATGTAAATCTGTCAATTTTTGTTTTGTCATTTCTTTATGGGTTTTGTGATTGATTGTGTTTTTGAGGATCTCTTGTATTTCAGTTAGGTTCTCTTTGTATATTAGTATGGTTGATTGTTTCATTTAGCATTTATTTTATCCTCTGTAGCCTGTTTATATCTAGTTCATCTTCTTTTGGTAATCCCTTTCTGCCTCTCTTCCTGTTCTCTGGGCCTTTATGTCTCTGTCTCTGCCTTTAGGTCTCTGTGTTAGTTCTTGTTTTATTTTGATAGTTTCATGTGTTTCCAGCTGAGTTTTACTTCCCCTGTCTCATTGATCCTGTGTATATATTTTGTCTCAACCTTCCTTCGTCCTTTGTCGCATCCTCCCACCAGGTACTGTAGTGTGCTTTCCTTGCTCCATATCGTCCTGTTATTCCTAATTTTCATCATTTGGGGAGACTGTGGCTCAGGGGGTTGGGAAGCGTATCTGTAACCGGAAGGTCGCCGGTTCGATCCCTGGTCGTTGTGTCCTTGGGCAAGACACTTTACCCTACCGCCTACTGGTGTTGGCCAGTAGGCGGTAGGTGCGATATGGCAGCCTTGCTTCTGTCAGTCTGCCCCAGGGCAGCTGTGGCTACAACTGTAGTTGCCTCCACCAGTGTGTGAATGCGAGAGTGAATGAATAGTGTCATTGAAAAGCGCTATATAAATCCAATCCATTATTATTTGTTTTTGTTGATGGAGAGTCCTTTAATAAATCCACCCTTTGAGTTTAAACTCTGTGTCCTGGGTTCTGTACACGGGTCCAGATCTTAGCCTCTTGAGGTAGGACTATAAGTTTTACTTCAGTTAACAGTCAGAGTAGTTATGATTATTAATGGAGATCAACTTTATCTTGTATAGCGCTAAATGTCATAGAATCCATCTGTACAAGCGGCCAGAGCTACACACAAGCCTGAAAAATCGACAAGATTACAAAGTAACAGAAACCTGGTAAAAGCCTGCGATGAAGAGTACGGGACAATGCACACAACATCTTCCTTTCTTTGCCTCACATGAAGATGTATGCAACACAATCTGCCTTTGGTAAGAGATTTAGGTGTCCGCTTTCTGGGGTCCTTTAAAGACTATGGTTTTGTTAACCTTTTTATCTGAACATCTCTGTGCTGAAGCAGCAGGTGAATAGCTAAGAGTCGTCTGCTCTTCTGAAAAACTTCCCACTGTTTCATTAAGTGTCAGGATGCTCACAGCTGTTGGATTTCATCAGTGGGGCCTATGACTACTGTGTTACCAGAATACTCTGTGTGTTGCACAAGAGGCTACACAAATGACAGCAACAAGCACATGCTTGCTGCTTGTTGTCTGCTCTAATCAAGTAAACAACATTGCTCTAATAAGAATATCTGAGCATGTTTATAGACAAGATCAAAAGAAAATGTGTTTTCCTTGTATTGTCGAGTTTCATATCATCATGACACTGACAACAAACAGCTTCTAACACTGCCCGTGGGATTTAAGCACACTTTACAGCAGATCAGCAGCCCTGAAACCTTACACCACTCATTTTAACAGCCAGTATATAAGAGAAACAGAGGGATACCTAAGGTTGTTAGGAGGTGGTGGGTAGGTGTATTGTTGTTGTTTGGGTTTTTGTTTTCCTTTTGGTTATAGGTAGGCGAGGCGGGGCTTGATGGCATTCCAACACACCTGCGACGCATCGGACGTCATCAGTGAGCGCTTTTAGGGAGCAGAGTCACGGACGTCTGGTGTCGGAGTATTGTCGCTGTCACAAGTGCCTGTTCCATCGCCTGCCCGCCTACCTAGGATTTTGTGTTGGCTATTGTGGATCCGCGACGGAGTGCCACGTTTCATCAGGCTGCGATCACCGCAGCGGCTGTGGTTTGGGTGGTCAAGTAAGCTCTCCAACTCTCTCCGTCCACTTGTGTTTAACGTTCGGCTATCAACGGTACGCCATAAGCTCTGTTTTGTTCCTTGTTGTCAGGTAGCTCCGGTGCGTCTGCTGCCTACCTGCATGCCTCGGCTCCGTCTCATCTCCTCGGTGTTTATCTCCTGGCACATTTTTATCCATCACTGTACATAGCCCCTTCCCTTGTAAATATCCCCCCTACTCGTGTATATAAACTTGCATCACAAACTATTTTTGCGTCCGTGTGTGTGTTTCTGCCACGTAATCCATCTGTGTAATCCAGCATACCTGACAAAGGTCTCACCTCTCAGTCTGATTCCAGCACTTTTGTCAGTAACTGAACCAACGTATATGTAACCTGTGTGTTACGTGCAGTGTTGGGCAACTTTCTTTGAAAAAGTAATTAATTATAGTTACTAGTCACTTCTTCAAAAAAGTAACTGAGTTAGTAACTGTGTTACAAGATTCTAAAAGTAATTAATTACTAGGAAAAGTAACTATTGCGTTACTTTAAAAAAGCGTTTAACCCTCTGGGGTCCAGGGTACAATTGGCCATTTTTAATTACTTTGGATGTTTCCTCCACATTTCACCTTTAAAAACTATTTATTTGCCTTGTTTGGTCTCATTGTTTTCAGCACAACCTCACGTGTCTGAATCTACAGTCATGTTTTCATTTTGACAAACTGTGTTAACACAATTGATCTAAAATCAGACAAAACACATAAAATCAGAGTAGAAAAAGTGATATTTTTTATTGTAACAATCACAAACATGTTTAATGAATCATATTTCATAACTTTAAATGCAGATATAAATTGTCAATTTTAAAGTCTTATGCACAAGTTTTGCAAACAACAAAGTTATTTGCAGCCATTTACCTTTTACCCTTTGTTAATAACCATTTCAAACTATTTACAGAACAATCAGCTGTTCTTCAATAAGATGCCACAAACTATTTGTGCCACTCCAAATATTTCTGTCTACTATAAAGGAGAACATCACAGCCTGATACCTGCAGGTCTGATAGCAGCAGGTGTGTCACTCCTGTTTCTACCTGGAGACAGCAGTTGCCTCATTGTTCTGACACAAAACTATCCACAACACTACACACGACAACACATGAACTACACACTCCAAACACGCTAAACCTCACAAATCTCTCACATCTCAAAACTCGCTATCACTCTCTCTCTTCCTAAACAACCAAATGTCATGTTGCTATATCATTTTTGATTGGTCGACATGGTGCATTTTTGTTTTCTTTTATTATTTTTTTGGTCATAAGCAGAGAGTGCTCGCTGCGCTGTCGTTAGACAGTAAACATGAAACCATTGAGGAAAAACACGCGTATATATTGTTTATCATGACTCTGGTTTTACGTGGGCGATCAACACAGTTTATAAACTGGTACATGTCACCTTGTTGCTTTGTCTTGAAGTGGTCATGTGATTGGCTTACCGCGACTACTTTATTCGTCCTCAGTCCAACAGCAGCACTCATGTGGTAACGCCGTTATTCCCATCACTGGTTACGTGTGATGTTGGCAGTGTTGTCTTGTGGCATGAATTTATGAGACAGAAAGCTCGATCTGTATTTAGTGTGAACCAACTGAAACACGAAAATACAGAAAACCATGAGCTGTGTATGCTAATGCAAAAAAAATAACAAAATGAGCACAATGCAAAAAACTAAACAAAAAAAGAAAATGAGATATATAAGAGATCACTGGAAATACTTTTAAACACAGACGTATTATGCAATTATTGGTATCTATAATTGTGTTTAGCAGTCTCAGCTAACTACAGCAGCCCATCCTACTGCACAAAGTAAACAAACGGCCATGGTCTTGGGTCATTTGACCCAGCCTTTTGGAATCAGTGGTGTTTTCTGATTTCTTTGAGTCAAATATTTAGGTTTTCTGTTTTCTCTTTGGACTGCTTTGTTTAGTTTCATGTTGAGCCCAACTTCTAAAAAACAACCACAAACTTTTCTTTAGTGGGCAGCCATCCCACCCACCACTTCTGCCCCCCAACCCTAAATGTGTTACAGTGTAAAATCTAATTAGTTCCCAGAACTCAAAAAAATTAAGGAACCTCGTTGCCTCAAAAAAATTGAGTAAAGCTTAGCTAAAAATGACTAAATTAGGACAACTTATTTATTTTGAGTACTTTGTACAAGCTCATTTGTTCCCAGAACTCAAAAAAATTGGATCAAGTTTACGTAAGATGACCAAGTTAGGGCAACTTACTCATTTTGAGTACACTGTACAGCCTTGTTAGTTCCCAGAACTCAAAAAAATTGAGGAAACTCGTTGCCTCAAAAAAACTAAGTGAAGCTCACTTAAGATGACTGTTAGAACAACTTATACAGTGCAAGTCTGCAGTATTAAGAATAACTTGATATTTCTGACTGTACAATACTAATTGTTTACCTACTGACAAACATTTCAAGTTCAACTAAATTAAAAACAATTTGTGGTAACCTGAATATGATTAAAAATAATTAACAACACTTTTTGTAATGATGTTAAAATGAGCCCAACTTTTATTTTGAAACACCACAAAGTATAACAGCCAACATACTGGACACTGTTCTGCTGAACAACAAGCAATTATGTTGCCATCACTGTTATAATCTTACAATGAAACAAAGTCTCAGATGTAATTATTCTGAAAATAAGTTTAGGCCTACCACAACTTTGTTTTGTACTTACTTATATAATCAAAATAAAATATTTGTTGTTCTGTCACAAGTGCAGTCTCTGATTTAAACAACACATTTGTTTTTCATTCCAACACAGGAGCTGGAATGTTGTAGTGTTTTAAGGATGCTTGTTTCCAGTCCAGGCATTACTGCTGAATGACTGTCATGGATCGAGGTGATCCAAATGTAGGTGCAGAAGAAAGTCTTTAACCTCCCTTAAGTACAGTGGCAGTGGATGTGGGTTGGAGATGCAATGAGCTTGAACCTGCAGACGACCATCTTCACTGACCACACCATCTGTGACGGAGACTCATCTCTCCTGGTGTCCTGCGAGCAAACAATCATATTTTTTGGACATGAACTTAATTGCTTTCTTAAAACATTTTTTTCTGCATTTGGTATAAAACAGACTCCAATTTAGACAACCTCAGGCTCCCTCCCCACGGAGAGGTGACATTCAATGTCCCACTGTCAGTCTGGATAGCCGGGACCACCACCCAACACACAATAATGCCATGAAAGCATCATTTTAAAAAGGGCTATGCAAACATGGCCAATGACTTTCATTCTAATGATGTGTAAAAAACAAATGTTGCTGTTAGAAAACTTGCAGACTTCACTATATACAGTGTCGTCCCTCTAAACTAAGTTTGGGGGATGTGATCTTTCAAGAAATGCAGACAAACTGTTGTTGTTTGTTTACTTACACAGCATGTCTTGTAGAATTAACTGGAGTCACCAGTAACAGCATAGTGCAGTCATATCTCAAGTCTAATAACAGAAGACAGGAAAAGATCAGTACAGAAGCAACTTCCCCAAACCAAAGCACAAATAAAACAATAAGTAAAACAGGCTGATCTAAAGTATGATTAAAGCTCAGCCTGATTAATATAAATGTCACTGACAGTTGCTAAAATATTGGAAAACCAAAATACTTACTGATGTCTTTCTGTCCAACAGCAGGAGTGCTGGTCCCGAGCCTCAAAGACAGTAAGAAGCAAGCAGAGGGAGAAAAAACAGAACATTTTTCACAAACCGATTTGATCCTTAATGACTGTGCAATCATTGTAACATAGAGATTGCTTATGTTGTTAAATAAAGGCTAGATTTGACATTAATAGATGCCACAGATGTTCAAAAGCTGCCACAAAGCATGAAAAAAAAAATGGACGTCTCTGAAAACTTCCACGCATTTTTGCAAATATGTGATGTCTTGATAAATCAAGCAGATATTTGACCTTTACACAGCTACATTCTCGCCTGAAAATATCTAGATATAAACAGGCTACAGATGATAAAATAAATGCTAAATGAAACAATCAACCATACTAATATATAAAGAGAACCCAACTGAAATACAAAAGATCCTCAAAAACACAATCAATCACAAAACCCATAAAGAAATGACAAAACAAAAGTTGACAGATTTACATCTTCTCCTCACAGGTGTGGCATATCAAGGTGCTGATTAGACAGCATGAATATTGCACAGGTGTGCCTTAGACTGCCCACAATAAAATGCCTCTCTGAAATATGCAGCTTGATCACAGCTCAATGCTACGGATGTCGCAGCTTTTGAGGGAGCGTGGAGAAGCAAAACTTCCAGCTTACTTCGTTTTTCTAAGTTAAGAAAACTCATATAAATTGAGTTTATCAGTGTTTTTTCATAAAAAGTACTTGTAACTTATTTTAATTGAGTTTTAATAACAAATTGATAAAAATTGAGTTCAACCTATTTAATATTTTTAATTAAACACAATATTACATTTTACAGTGTGCACAGTTGACTCAGTACGACAAATTCCCACATTAAGACCCTGGAACCATGGAATATAATGACCAGCAGTTAGTATCCATTAAGCTTCAGCAGCTCTGTCGTCGGGGAGCTCTGCTGAGACTGAATGAGAACCAGAGTATTTTCTCTGTTAACAGACATCTGTGAAGGTCACACTGCTGCTTTAATCCTATTGGCTCCAATCAGTGGTGCTCTCTCTCTGTTTGTCCGTCCCTAAGGCTAGCTTTCTGTTGTGTCCTTGTCTGCTGTGCTCACATCTCACAGCCCACATTAGTGCTATACTCACACATACGGCAGCATGTGCACTTAGACACACATGCATATCCACACACAGATCAGTTGTGGCCCCGGGGAGTGAGGGGTGTGACCCAGAGGCATTTCTATTTAATACAGATCTAACAGCTACTGTGTTTATTCCTGGCTCAATTTAACACCTTCTGCATACTTCCCACTCTCTACCAATCCCTCGCTCCCTGGGAGTGAAAAGGCAAAAAGGTGGTAGTAGTGTGAAAACACTGAACATGTTTTATGACACATATGCTTGCTGGTGTCAGTCAGTGTGTGTGTGCTTGCGTGTCAGTGTGCAGCTCCCTGCGAACAGAGTTGGGAGTTTGAACCCCTCCAAGATTACTGGATGCTATTTCTATCTCAGCAGTCAGGGTAAAGGGGGAATACTTGCCTATTGTCACAACAAAGAGGCTCCTGATTGGTTGTCAAGCATGATAGCACCCCCCTCCCAATCCACGACACATACAAACACACACACCGCCATCACAACTCCCAGGCTGGATTTTTTTGTGGTATCACTGTTTTGCTTATTTGTGTTGGTATTTGTCTGTACAGAGCCCACAGAGAGGGGTTTCCACTCACACAAACGTGCTTCATGCAGTCCTTCAAAATCCCAACAACATGTAGCTCGGCTGGTCGTCGGTCCAATGTCGATTGGTTGACAAGTGGGCCTATCAGACGAGGGAGCAACACCCGTTCTCCCCAACAAACATCCAAACATGAGAAGCACAGACAGCAGCTGCAGTGTGTTTAACACTTTGTTGTTAGAACTTCACTCTTCTCTTCAGCTGGCATGAACCACAATAGCACAAGAAAACCCACAGGCCAGTTTGAACTCTGTCTCCTTCTACCACAGGTCGATGTAGATGGGCTGTCTGCCAAAGCACTGCCCAATTCAATTCAATTTTATTTATATAGCGCCAAATCACAACATAAGTCGCCTCAAGGCGCTTCATAGATACAAAGAAAAAAACCCAACAATCATATGACCCCCCTATGAGCAAGCACTTTGGCAACAGTGGGAAGGAAAAACTCCCTTTTAACAGGAAGAAACCTCCGGCAGAACCAGGCTCAGGGAGGGGCGGTCATCTGCTGCGACCGGTTGGGGTGAGAGAAGGAAGACAGGATAAAAGACATGCTGTGGAAGAGAGACAGAGATTAATAACAGATATGATTCAATGCAGAGAGGTCTGTTAATATATAGCAGGAATCCACAAATGAGATATCTATGACACTGCAGGCATTTTCACAAGTCCACATTGTTGTGTAATGTAATGGTCATGTAGCAGTCCAGTGCTAGGTAGCATTAGCCACTATAACGTATTGGTCCAGGAGAATTAATAGCAGCAAACCCTGGAGAGCGTTAAAGGAGAAGCTTAATGCTTAAGAGGGTTCATTGGGCTTTTTATCTCTATGTTCTTCCTGTGCCTCCTCAGGTTATGCAGTTCACTGAATATTCATTTAACAGGTTGGCTAAATTGGTTCAAAGTGTGAATTTAGGAGTGAAGGTATGCCTTTCTCTCTGTGTTAGCCCTGTATGGATGGCAATGGGTAATGGATTCTTTGAATTTTCCTCTAGCATTTGCAGGATGATGAGACTGGGATCTGGGATCTGTGTCATTATCATCAAGGTTTTCTTGATGGTTTGATTGTTGTAGCCTTTTGATGGTTTTATCGAGCCAGTGAGCACTGGCCAGAAGTAGAAAAACAAAACAAAAAAATAAAAAAAACCCTACAAAATAAACCACATCAAAGTATAAATAGCTCTTTCTAGCAGAAAGTTTGCAAAAACAGTGCTATTTCCCTTTTTGTTTTTTGATCATAAGTCAGAGCCTCTTCATCAGTCTAAAGCTGGAAACATATTTGGAATTGAAGAATAATCAAATGAGACATCACTGACTGCAGTATGTTCTCCATATGTGGACAAAAGACTCTCGGACTTTGTTTTCATTGGATGATGACCAAGAGCTGAAGGCTCACCAAAATACCAATATATTTCCACTGAGCTGTTTCATTTGGATGTTGCCCACTGCACGAGGATTATTGAGGTCTTTCTTTTTTAAAAATCATAGATAAGCACCGACCCTATCATTCTCTCTCTCTTTCTATCCTTTGGCTTTATAATGATAACCCAACCAATGTCCAGTGCATGAGTTCTTGATTATTATGGGCCATCAGTGGTAGTGCAGGTTTGGCCACGTAAAACATTAATGGATTAGCGTCAGGGCTGGACTGGGACAAAAAAAAATCTGCCCGGGCATTTTGACTAGAGACCGGCCCACCAGGTATTAAAGCCATAAAGCCTTTGAATGAAAACAAACGCTGTTGTGACAGTGATGTACAGTCTTGTTGGTATACAGTGGGGCAAAAAAGTATTTAGTCAGCCACCGATTGTGCAAGTTCCCCCACCTAAAATGATGACAGAGGTCAGTAATTTGCACCAGAGGTACACTTCAACTGTGAGAGACAGAATGTGAAAAAAAAATCCATGAATCCACATGGTAGGATTTGTAAAGAATTTATTCGTAAATCAGGGTGGAAAATAAGTATTTGGTCACCTCAAACATGGAAAATCTCTGGCTCTCACAGACCTGTAAGGTCTTCTGTAAGAAGCTTTTCTGTCCCCCACTCGTTACCTGTGTGAATGGCACCTGTTTGAACTAATCATCTGTATAAAAGACACCTGTCCACAGCCTCAAACAGTCAGACTCCAAACTCCGCCATGGCCAAGACCAAAGAGCTTTCAAAGGACACCAGGAAAAGTATTGTAGACCTGCACCAGACTGGGAAGAGTGAATCTACAATAGGCAAGCAGCTTGGTGTGGAAAAAATCAACTGTGGGAGCAATCATCAGAAAATGGAAGACATACAAGACCACTGATAATCTCCCTCGATCTGGGGCTCCACGCAAGATCTCATCCCGTGGGGTCAAAATGATCATGAGAACGGTGAGCAAAGATCCCAGAACCACACGGGGGGACCTGGTGAATGACCTGCAGAGAGCTGGGACCAAAGTAACAAAGGTCACCATCAGTAACACACTACAACGGCAGGGAATCAAATCCCGCAGTGCCAGACGTGTTCCGCTGCTGAAGCCAGTGCATGTCCAGGCCCGTCTGAAGTTTGCCAGAGAGCACATGGATGATACAGCAGAGGATTGGGAGGATGTCATGTGGTCAGATGAAACCAAAGTAGAACTTTTTGGTATAAACTCAACTCGTCGTGTTTGGAGGAAGAAGAATACTGAGTTGCATCCCAAGAACACCATACCTACTGTGAAGCATGGGGGTGGAAACATCATGCTATGGGGCTGTTTTTCTGCCAAGGGGACAGGACAACTGATCCGTGTTAAGGACAGAATGAATGGGGCCATGTATCGTGAGATTTTGAGCCCAAACCTCCTTCCATCAGTGAGAACTTTGAAGATGGAACGAGGCTGGGTCTTCCAACATGACAATGATCCAAAACACACCGCCCGGGCAACAAAGGAGTGGCTCCGTAAGAAGCATTTGAAAGTCCTGGAGTGGCCTAGCCAGTCTCCAGACCTCAACCCCATAGAAAATCTGTGGCGGGAGTTGAAAGTCCGTGTTGCTCGGCGACAGCCCCAAAACATCACTGCTCTCGAGAAGATCTGCATGGAGGAATGGGCCAAAATACCAGCTACTGTGTGTGCAAACCTGGTAAAGACCTATAGTAAACGTTTGACCTCTGTTATTGCCAACAAAGGTTATGTTGCAAAGTATTGAGTTGTATTTTTGTTATTGACCAAATACTTATTTTCCACCCTGATTTACAAATAAATTCTTTACAAATCCTACCATGTGGATTCATGGATTTTTTTTTCACATTCTGTCTCTCACAGTTGAAGTGTACCTCTGGTGCAAATTACTGGCCTCTGTCATCATTTTAGGTGGGGGAACTTGCACAATCGGTGGCTGACTAAATACTTTTTTGCCCCACTGTATGTATGATTTCTATACATTTTACGTCAGATAAAAAACTTTGGTTGTAAGATTCAGATAATTATTTAATAAAAGCGAAATATTTTAAATGAGAATAAGAAAATAAAGTATTTCTTTGTGCCCCCCTCTCCCTGTTAACCCTTTAAGACCTACCATAGAACCAAGTCTGCCAGAGCTTATATTATATTTTTACATGCTGTGGAGCCATTTTTGAGAGCATTTCAAGTTGATATACATCAATACAACAATTATAGCCCAAATTTTAATAATATGTCTGCATTAAGTGTATAGTAATTACATAATTTGCAAAAAAGTGCAATACACTACAAAAAATTGAAAATAGTGTTTGTTTTTTACATATTCTTCTAGTTAGAGAAATTTAAGAAGCTTATCCCTCAAAACTGTAAATACAAAAAGTTGCGCAAAATAGTTTCCCACTACAGGAAATTTATTTTGAGTGTCTTCATAGTTTTATTTTTGAAATACACCAATTTTTATATACTGCAGGAAAAACAAAAATAAATATTATAATGCAAATTTGCAAAATAACAGCATGTGCATCAAAATGAACTATTTCCAGCAGTACAATATGAGTCCTAAGCATCCCAGAAACCACACAGAAAGCCATAAAGTCAAACATAACTTTTAAAAAGACCAGTATAGGCTCATGAGGCCCTGATGGTAAAAAACTACATTTCCACAAAATGATGTCACTTCCGGTTTCGGGCAGGTCATGGCGGCATGCGATAGTTCGTGCTGATGGACGTAGGAAGTGTTATGAACAGCTGATTGGATCGGCAAAGCTGTTTCTGGAATATTATGTTTTTGTTCCTGCAAGCGCTTTTTATGCAGTTTTTGCAAAGCTTTATGTGGAAGGAAACTGTGACCTAGGACAAGCTAATGGCATAAGATGTAAGTGCAACTCCTCTGGTTTCATATGCAAAAAACAAAAATTATTGCGCTAGCTTACGTGGTTGCAGTGCAACCGGGATTTAAAAATAGTTACCCAAAACGGAGCGTGCCCGCTCTGACCGGCTTTAAAGGGTTAATGCCCTACATGGCCCCTTGGCAAAACTTTGCTAGACCCGCCCCTGCATAGTTACCAGCTGTCAGCTACGTAAAAAAGGATCCTGGTGTTATTTGTCTCTCAGAAACAGTTCATAACTTCCCTTCAACTCATTCATGTCACCTGAAAGGTAAACCTGTTTCTCCATCACCTGTTCAGCTCTGATGATTCAGTAAGGACATCTCCTGGTTTCATCTTCATGTTTCCCTCTCACCACATATCCAAACCGACATCATGACCAGCAGCTTTACAGCTGTGGCTCCAGCAAACATCAGCTGATACTAGAAATTAATATTAAATTCTAACAACAGCTGATCAAGCGTAAACATTTTGACCAAAAATTATAATTGGCGTTTTAACCCTTCCCTTCTGAATGATCAAGAATTTATTAAATATCTCAATGCGAATATAGATATGTTTCTTGCTACCAATGATAACGGAGAAGTTTCGGATTCTACTTTATGGGAGACCTTTAAAGTCGTGATGAGAGGTCATGTTATTTCCTTTTGAATCTTCCAACAAAAAAAATATTGGGAAAAAGGCTTAAAGAAATAGAAAATAAGCTTCCTGAACTGGAAGAAGTATATAGATCATCTTTGTTGCAAACTGATTTAAATGAAAATCTGAAATTAAGGTGTGAATATAACACAATTTTAAATAAACGCATTAGCAATCTTCTCTTGAAGCTCAACCAGAGACATTTTGAATTTGGAGATAATCCAGAGGAACTGCTGGCAAATCAACTTAGAGGGGAACAAGCAAAACGAGCAATTCAAAAAGTGATAATGAAATCCGGTAAGGTAAGTACCAATCCAAAGGAAATTAATACTTGTTTTACCAAATTCTGTAAAGATCTGTATTCTAGAAAAAATTAAACCCTGTAAAAGCGATTTTAGCAACTTCTTCGATCAATTATCTATTCCCCAATTAGATGAAGCCCCGAGAGATGAAATTGATTCCCCTGTCTCCGAAAAACCATCTTTTAAGAACAATCCAAGCCTTACCACTGGGAAAGACAGCTGGCCCCGCTGGATTCGGTAAAAAATTCTATAAAGCCTTCCAGAATAAAATTACTCCTCTCATGCTTAGGATGATAAATGACTCCGTTAAAAATAAAAGGTTACCAACTTCACTTTACGATGCAAATATTTGTTTGCTTCACAAAACTGGAAAGGAGGAAGGTGACCCAGCAAATTATAGACCCATTGCTCTTTTAAATTGTGATCATAAAATCATATCCAAAGCCTTAGCTACTAGATTGAGCAAACATATTTCAACAATTATACATCCTAATCAAACAGGATTTATTCCTGGTAGATGGTCATTTAATAATGTCCGTTTATTATTAAATACAATTTACTCAGGTTATGGCAAAGAAGCTAAAACAGCAGTACTTTCTCTGGATGCCCAAAAAGCATTATGGTCTTATAAATTTGAGACTCTACAACAATTTGGTTTTGGGGAATATTTTAGAGATTCGATTAAAATGATTTATCTGTGTCCTGCATTCTCACTAATGCAGATAAATCCTCCCCCTTTCAACTACGATCCGTAGTGAGACAGGGGGATCCCCTCTCACTGCTTCTTTTTGATATAGCTCTGGAGCCCTTTTCCATTAACATAAGAAACCACCCTGGTATACAGGGAGTTAAATTTGGGAATGTTGAAAGTCTTGTTAATATGTATGCAGATGATTTACTGATCTGCCTTTCTGAACCAGAAATTTCATCCCCTAATCTTTTAAATTGCATTAAACACTTTGTGAAATTATCTGGATATATGATTAATTGGGACAAATCTGAATTTATGCCAATAACAGATAATCTATGCCCAAAGTTCCTCAGCTGACTCCCATTCAAGTTAATGACTACATCTTTTACCTACCCTGGCCTTAAGATCTCTAAAAATCCCAAACTCCTCTATAAATTGAATTTCTTGGAAATGCTGGACAAGCTCAAAGACGATATTAGAAAATGGAAACTGCTTCGTCTGTCTCTGATTGGTCGAATAAATGCAGTTGGTGTCTTTGCCACAATTTTTATATCTTTTTCAAAACCTTCCTATTTATTTGCCACTTAAATTTTTTAAGCAGCTTGATTCATTGATTCTTTCTTTCATTTGGGCAGGAAAACCCTCGGCTATCCAAGGCTCATCTTCAAAAAATACTTCCGGGGGGGTTGGGTCTCCCTGTGTTTAGACATTATTACTGGGCAGTAAATTCAAGAGCTCTATTGCACTGGCAGTGGGGTTCGCCTACTGATTATTGTTACGATAAGCTTCCGATCTGGCTGGCAGAGTCAGCAACAGTATCTGAAGCCTCATTACCGGTCTTATTGTTTTCTAACACGGGTTCTTCTAATGATTCAATCCGTCGTAATTTTGTTGTTAAACACTCCTTAAAGTTATTAAGTCAAATTAGGAAATCTCTTAAACTACCGGACATCTCAGTAAGAATGCCAATAATACATAACTACGTGTTTAAACCAGGTAAAATGGATAGGGTGTTTTTAGAATGGGGGGAAAGGGATTGAAATGCATTGAGGACTTATATAGATGACAGATTTATGTCTTTCCTCCAACTTCAACAAAAGTTTCAGTTACCTCAATCACATTTTTTTCGTTATCTTCAAATAAGGAATTTTGTTCAACAAAACTTTTCAGACTTTCCACTGAAGCCACTAAGTCACTTTGATATAATTCAGAAAGCAGATTTTAAACATCTGATATCTCAGTTTGTGAAGTGCTTTACAATCGCAACTGATTCTGATCGAATTAAGACATTCATCGGCTGAAGACCTTGGTGTTCCCTTCTGAGGACCAGTGGTCAAACTGTCCAACATTCAGAAAGGCTCAATAAACACCAGATATAAACTTGGTTTATATCTGACCCAGATAGACTGCAGGTCATAACTTCTTACCTGAAGTTCAGTTCACCTGACACTCGGACCGGCGCCCTCCTCGGGTCTCTGCTCCTCCTGCCTCCCCTTTCTCTCATCCACCTGCTGGCCTCTGTGGAAGCTCCACCATAGCCATCACCAGTTATTTTTTACACATCAGCCAGCATCTGGCCAATCCACCACCTCTCATTGACCGTTACAAAAAAATCCAACCAAACAAAAAAACATCGGCCCACAAAAATGAAAAATCACCACCGGGCCAGTGTCATGAACTGGCTGTGTGGAGGCAGAAGAGGACCCAAACGCAAAACTCACAGAGACAGGAACTGAAATCAAAATCACTGCTTTATTGCAGGCCTAAAAACGAAACAGAACTAAACTGGGAATACTAACAGAAGACCGAGGGAACACCGAAAGACACACAGGTTCAGGGAGGAGACATTGACAACGCGACACTGACCTGAGGGAGACATGCACATAAATACACAGAGGGTTAACGAGGGAAGTGGGAGCACACGGGGAGCACAGCTGACCAGAGGTGTGGACTTGAGTCAGACTCGAGTCATTAATTTTATGACTTTAGACTTGACTTGAAAAAATGTTCTAAGACTTGTGACTTGACTTAGACTTTTACACCAATGACCTGGGACTTGAATTGGACTTGAACCGGTTTACTTGAAAAGACTTGATATTTCACCCCAAATATAAAATTTAACATGCATGTAGAGATTGAAAATGTGACGTCATTCAGGGGTAGAACCACAAAGGATTCTGGGAACTCGTGGCAAGAGGTACTAGCGCACGCAGGCTTTCAATTGAAATCAGTCACACAGCGATAAAAAGAAACACAAAAATGGCAAGAAGCTGTTGTATTATTAACTGCAATAGCCGGTCACATGACAGCCACGGAAAGCCGACGGCTAAAGAGATCGGTTGTTATCGGATTACGTCGTTGAAGAGAAATTGTTCAAGCCATGTTTCCGAAGTAACAAAGAGGTGACTGGATTGCAGCCATTCAAAGAGCAAATATAACGTCCCAGAACCCTCCAGCTCACAGGTTAGTCTGCTCCAAGCATTTCCACAAAGGTCAGTCTTCTGTTTTAGTTAATACGTCATTTTCATAACATAATTGGTGATATAGGTTACAAGCAAGTCTGGCGCTGAACAGAAATTGTCGCGCTATGCTCCTTTATTTATTGTGCATAAATAGTGAATTGTCCTGACACAATATTGCGTTTCGCTTCTGTTATTATGGTACATTGACAAAAACATATACTTTTATTCACAGGATAAAACAGTTGTTTTGTATCACTAATTGCCCAGTACGATTACAGCATACAATATTATTGTCACTGCTACATTTCTGTGATGCGAACCAGAAATTATTTCCACTGCTAATTAATTACCGTTGAGCTCAAAGGTCCTATTAATAAACGGTTAACGAATGTGTATTTATGACGACGATTTGTGAGACTGGTAAACTTATGATACGTACGATGGTCTTTCGTTCTACACGGTGCATTTCAAGGCCCTGTACCCATCCGGCGGTAAACTGTACCTGGGCTTGTTGCAGTGACCTGAAGTTACTAAACTTTCATGAGTGTATGCACTCACTCCAAGAACCATATAATTATAAATATGCATATAAATATGCTACGATGAGATAGCTGACTTCATCTAACTAGCAAATGTTGTCCAGGCTACGTTGGTGATGCAGTTTTTTTTAATGTGTATGATATTTTTGTCATGCGATTTTAAAGCCGGTCCTACAAGCGCATCCAAGAATAACATGCAGCTTATCTCAGAACTGTCGGTGAAAATTATTCTTGGAGCTAGGTTTAATTGAGCTGCATTTTAAAGAGGTGCAATTTCACAATTTGTGTATATTTTCTAAGTTCACTATTTTGTCATGTGTTGAGAAAAACACAGATTTAAAAATTACATGGTCTAATATTTACATTTAGCATAACTGCAACATGCTTTTTTCGTTTTTTTTAAAGACTCAAAAGGACTTGAAATTCAAAATTTCAGACTTGTGACTTTACTTGGACTTTTACACCAGTGACTTGAGACTCGACTCTGACTTGCCTGACATTACTTGAGACTTACTTGAGACTTGCAAAACAATGACTTGGTCCCACCTCTGCAGCTGACACAGATAATCATACTGACGAGACACTGTCAAAGTAAAACTGGAAGTACACAGAGGTTCAGACAGGAGGAGAGAGAGCACGGGGAGAACACAGACATAACGGGCTGGGGAAAACATGGAATAAAACACAAGGAGAGACAAGGGCTCACAGATACATAGAGGGGCACACTGGGGATAAAAGTCACAAGGGGAAATCAAATAAGGAACAAAATACAAAAAGACATGAATACTAAGACTGCTGGGCCAACATGGCCCAGGATCATGCAGCCAGTCCACTTATGGTTAGCATTAAGATCCTTTCTAGAGGTATATTTCATTCATTCATGTTCATTCATTCATTCAATGTGGGCTTAACAGAGAAAACAAGACAAACTTATTGAGCTCAGAAAAAATGAATATGCTAAAATATGAAATAGATTGCTAGCATTGCAACACTCCAAACATTCATTAAAGTATAGCACGCTCTTTATTTCTAATCATGAGTACAGTAAGATGAATGACCAACCCGACCACATAGTTCGCACTTTACATACTTTCTTTTTTCCAGTTGCTCTTGCCTTCATACACAGCCGCACCTTTTCTGCTGCTTCCTACACACAACAGAAGGTCCCAGGACGTTTAATACAGGGGGAGGTGTGATGAGCTGATGGAGCTCCGGCATGTTAGCCTCCCCTGCAGCCGTGCCACAAACCACTCCCCACCACAATGTATTAAACATGTTCAGTCAAAATGAAAACGAATGGAGTATGAAAATCATCAAAAATGTGCACGTCATCACTGAACAGAAAACACTCCTTATTGTTAAGGATCAGATGTTGGGTTCCTAAGACTCACCATGTAAGGTCGAGACATCTGCACTGGAAACTGAAACATTTAACTTCAGTTGAAAGTTTGTGTTTTACAGGACTTCATGCTTGTTTTAACAATGTGTGCCTGATTTTTCAGGATGATACTGCACTAACTCACTGTTCATCTTTCTTTGAAGCTATCAAGTTGATCACAATTCCAGTTGTGTGTTTACCCAGACCTGCAACACACTGGCCCATAACAAGGCTCTGGTCATCACCTATGATGATGGGTCCTCAGAGGCTTACACGATAGTTAAGGTAGTAATTAAGTTATGGGCCGTGTTATCACAGGTCAACTCTCGAGGTCTTCCACAGTCCTTGCCTCTGTAAGTGGACCCAAATGCAGGAAATATGAATATTTCATATATCTTTTGTTCACATTTCTTTCAGGGACACCATGAGATTCATTAGAAGTTGCTGGACAATGTGGACCCTAAACATCTACACAATAATAATGGACAAATTAAAGAAATGGTTTGAACATGACTGAGCTCAGGCTGCAGAGAAACATATCTACATGGTTTTCGTAAATGCCAATATAATACTGTTCTCTCCAAATAAGCATGCACGCAGCACATTCCTTCCACTGTGTAGCTCTAGTAAATCCAGATGTGTTTGTGACTGCAAGACAAAGGCAGGCTACACATGAATATGTCAGGGAGCCTGTGTCTGCTGCTCGTACAGCGGGGACAGCTTAGTCAGTCAAATTCTCAAGACTCTTGTGACAAAATGCAAGTTCTCACAAACACATTGACTTTAGTCTAAAGCTGAGGAAAGTTAGCAGCAGGTCCAGACTTCAGCAAGTAGTGGTTGGGTCATTTCTCCTGGAACTTACTTGTTTGCTTTGAAGGACACTGCAGTGAAAAATCCAATAAGTTGGTTCTTTTGTGTGCTTATTATGAACATAGGTTCCAACCTTCAGACTGCTCGTAACGTTAACCCCAAAGTTGGTTTACTCTTCCTGTTCAGAAAGCAATCACAATCATATGCTAACATAAAATGTGCAATTTTTAGTTTTGCAGGTCTGCCAGGAGTTTTTCTGCTGACTGTGGCGACACCGTAAAGCCGCATGGAGCTTGGAGTGTCACTTAAAGTCCCAAGATCCCGGAGAACTCTGGGAGACTCAGACGAGAGGAAAATGATTGAAAGAAAAGAAAAAAAAATAGGTCACAGCTGTTCTCAATCTCCCCCCACCCCCGCCACACCAAGCACTCCAGCCAACCCACCTCCTCAGTGCACACACACACACACACACACACACACACACACACACACACACACACACACACACACACACACACACACACAAATTGGAACCATCTGCTTAGCCCTAGACATCATGTTTCATATGTTTATTTTCTCAGTCCAGGGGGAGAACAGAAAAAAGAAACTCCACATTCCAGAAGACACATGATCCCACCGGTCAGTGAAGGAGGAGGAGGAGGAGGAGGAAGGACAACATTAGATTTTTATTACAGTCCTGTGTGCAGTGCTGGGAGGTAGTGTCACCATGTGGAAACTGTTGAACTGCATTTACTGTAGCGTAATTCAAACAAAAGTAAGGTGGGCAACTTTTGTGTACATTTGCAATTGTAGATTTTTATTTTTCAGAACTTTTCAAAACAAAAAAGTGAAATCACTCAAATGCAGATTATCATGTGCCAAATAAGATAAGATAAGATAAGATAACCTTTATTAGTCCCACACGTGGGAAATTTGTTTTGTCACAGCAGGAAGTGGACAGTGCAAAAGTTATGAGGCAAAAATTAGAATACAATAAGAATAAATACAGTACACAACTGTACAGAATAGAATAAAATACTATATACAGTAGAATAAAATAAAATAAATATACAATAAGATAAAAATAGAATACAAATACAAATACTATATACAACTGAGTAAAAATACAACGATGACAGAAAGGATTATTGCACTTAGTATTATTGCATATGTATGGATGTGTGTGCTTGATCAGTTAAAGTCTTTATTATGGAGTCTGACAGCAGTGGGGAGGAAAGACCTGCGAAATCTCTCCGTCCCACACCGTGGGTGCCGCAGTCTCCCACTGAAGGAGCTGCTCAGTGCTGTCACAGTCTGCTGCATGGGGTGGGAGATGTTGTCCAACAGGGATGACAGCTTAGCCGCCGTTCTCCTGTCACTCACCACCTCCACTGGGTCCAGAGGGCATCCTAGAACAGAGCTGGCCCTTCGGATCACCCTGTTCAGTCTCTTCCTGTCCCCAGCAGAGATGCTGCCGCCCCAGCAGACCACGACCTGAGTCTCCGCAGCAGGTACAGCCTGCTCTGCCCTTTCCTGTAGAGGGCGTCTGAGTTATGAGTCCAGTCCAGTCTATTGTTCAGATGAACACCAAGGTACCTGTAGCTGTCCACAGCCTCAATGTCCATACCTTGGATGTTCAGTGGTTGCAGTGGAGAATGCTTGTGCCTGCAGAAGTCTACCACCAGTTCCTTGGTTTTACTGGCGTTGATCTGGAGGTAGTTCTGCTGGCACCAGTCCACAAAGTCTTGGGTCAGACCTCTGTACTCCTTGTCGTCCCCATCAGTGATGAGGCCGACTATTGCAGAGTCATCAGAGAACTTCTGCAGGAAGCACTGGGTGGAATTGTGGGAGAAGTCTGCAGTGTAGATGGTGAAGAGGAACGGAGCCAGAACCGTTCCCTGTGGGGCCCCCGTACTGCAGACGACCCTGTCCGACACACAGCCCTGAGTCCTCACATACTGTGGAATAGAGAAATGTCTAGGCCAGGGGTAGGCAACTCTAGGCCTCAAGGGCCCCATCATCACAAAAAAGCATTAAATGAAAAATCCTGTCCACTTAAGACTGGCTCTAGAAGCAAGACAGCACCCATAAACTGCCCTGTTGAAACTGTTATTTAAACTAGGTTTATGTATTCACCTGGAATGGCTGCAGGGTGTTGACAGAGAAGGCAAAGAAACTGTTCTCCTCCCCAAACTCTTCAGCCACCATATGGGTCCTTGGCCCTTCAACTGGGGACACAGCCTAGCTATTTTCAAGTGAGATTTACTGCAGCACATCATTCCATCTGTCCTCCATGTCCATTCCCTGCCTCGTTGCACAAATTTGCATGCATGCAAGCATTATATAGATACTGTGTTTATTTTCAATATTGCAGTTTACTGATGCAACTACTGCAGCTTAGTGTACGTGTCATTCAACAAAGGGAAAACATACACAGTCTCTATGCACAGTAACCAAGCCGACGGTCCGATAGACTCCACTCCGTATTTAGTCTCGATAGTGAAACAGACTCACAAAACCTCCTCGAGTAGAACAGGGCAGGATCCTGGACAGAAGAATGGTGAGTGGCGCACACATGGAAACAGGTAAACAGAGGGCAGGCGAGCATCTACCACGACTAGTTTGCACTCAAGGGCTGACTGAAACAATGTCCTCCATATTTGAAGGGAGCCAACTAATCAGCAGATGAGGAGCACTGGGGGTTGATTGTTGCAGGTATGCCAGAAACCAAGGAGACCAAGGCAACCCCGCCTCTTAACAATTATGGTGCGGTTACCACGCTACCAATGCCAACACACACACACACACACACACACACACACACACACACACACACACACACACACACACACACACACACACACACACACACGATTAACTCAGAGACACTAAATAAGTAATTTATACAATGCTTAAACTTAAATCATCTTCTTAATGCAAAGGAAAGAACAATGAATCCACAAGAAAAGTCAAAACACTGACGCTTGAAGCAGACCTTTGACCTCCATCAACTTCAGTGCAGCTGATCCCAAAGTATCTCCTCCATGAGGAGATCATGGGTGAAAGACACGCTTTTATTTTTATTTCATGTAGGTAAAAGTAAATGGTGTGTTAATGCAGTTAACAAATTGCTATTTTTTAAGCTAATTTTCAAGCCTGCTATAAAACAGCATACAGGAGGTTTGTGAATTTACATTTTACTACATATTTCCAACCTAACTGACTTATATTTTTCATCCAAAGATAATTTAGTTTGTATTTTTAACCAGTCCTTTAAGATACTCCATCTATTATCTAGCTCCAACAACAACAGCGCATGTGACAGGGCATCCAGGCCATCACCAACTACAGAAAGATGACACCTGCCTACGATGATGACACCTCCTGACCTGATGCCCTGAAGAAACTTCTATGCACGGTTTGACGCTGAGAACATTGTGTTGGCGAGGAAGTCCACCCCCCCTCACAACGACAAGTTTCTGTGTCTGACCACTTTGTGTTTACGTCTTTTTTTTGTGCTAGATTCTGTTGGTTTTGTGTCTCTCCAACCAAATCTGACTGAAGCAGCAGCAAAAGAAGGTCCAAACTCTGGTTCACATTTGGCTTCACATGAACTCCCTCTGACTTTTGCTGTTTTGCTTCCACCACGATAAAATCACACTTCCTGCACAGCTCTCTCTCTCTCTGTACTTCAAGAACAGTTTCCCATCTAAAAATCAGTTTTCTGCATTATTCGCTTGCTTGTTATGTACAAGTGTACTGTTGTGTACAGCGCTGTCGGCCCATTTTTTTTTATTTAACTGACTTCCGACAAGAAAGTCTCATTTCTGCTGATCAATACTGAACAAATGTAAACTTTTTATAATTATGCAAAATTACAAAACTCTCAGCTGTGTTTCTAATCAAACCTCTGTAACTTTGCTCTGCTTCACTTCAGCAGCATCAGGAAATCTTCACATGTTGATTCATGGTTTTCTTCTGTTTTTGTTCTACTGCAGAATATTTTTAAGGGTATCTGCTATAAAAACCCAGGCCAGGGGTTCGTTCTTCGTACCTCGCTTACTACATCCAAGATCAAATGACACATCCAAGATCAAATCATCGCGCTAACTTTGAGCTCGCTATTCCGGTTCTCCGAACACACCTGTTGTTGACGATTAGTACAGCTGGATGAAGTAATGTGAGATCACTGGGTGGCTTAACAGGGGCTACGCATCGATAGTAGAAACATTGATCGGCAACCCTTTGATTGGTCGGCGAAAATGTCGAAGGAGCGCGCTCAGTATTTTTCGGCAGCAGAGCAAGAACTCTTGAGTGAGGGATTTCAGGAGTTTCAGAGTTTAATTAAAACGCAAGGGAACACTGCAAAGGCTGCAAAAGCAAGGAGCGAGGGCTGGCAGGAAGTTGCTGACAAATTAAACTAGTAAGTAATTTAATAATAATAATAATAATAATAATAATAATAATAATGGATTGGATTTATATAGCGCTTTTCAAGGCACCCAAAGCGCTTTACAATGCCACTATTCATTCACTCTCACATTCACACACTGGTGGAGGCAGCTACGGTTGTAGCCACAGCTGCCCTGGGGCAGACTGACAGAAGCGAGGCTGCCATATCGCGCCATCGGCCCCTCTGGCCAACACCAGTAGGCGGTAGAGTAAATTTATTATATTATATTACATTATATCCTCTTTCACATTAGAGCCACAACAGGACCCACTAGAACATGGGAACAAGTAAAAGTGAAATATAAGAATATGCTACAGAATGGTAATATTTATCACTTATATTGCTTTTCGTCTCTTGGAAAGGGACCCTGAAATAATCTGTTTGTTTGTTTATAACAGCAACCAAGAAAAGGGCAGAGCAAAAAAAGACAGGTGGTGGTCCTGCACCCCCTCGTCAACAAGTTGGTTAAGTAAATAATACCCTCATGGGAATATCGATATCTCTCAATGAGCACACTGTCGCGCTGAGCTAAAGGATCCTGTCTATCCCGCAATATACGCTGAATTCTGAAAACTCTCCTTATCAATCTTGCACCTTCCGCAATGGGTGGCTCGCGTATACGGACAGGACATGGCTGCCACAGACTTCCCAAATCCACCTTCGCTTTTATAGCCGTGGTCTCTCATCTTGATTACACGAAGTGATTTACAATTACTACTCTGAAATATGAATTACATCTGTAATAATCACATACAGGAAATAGAATGATTAATAGTACATTTCCCTTTTTTTAGGAAATGACCTGTATGTATCTGTGTGAAATCAATAACAGAATCAAGTACTGCATTAACTTTAGTTACATTGATAATATTTATTTATGGTAAAACAGTGGTAAAATATCGCTGTTGCTTTCGTATAAATAAAGCGGACATACCTGAGTGGCCGCGATCTAATCTTGTTTACATAACGTAAGCCTGCTCCCGAGCAGGTTTACGCTTACGGATCTGTTGCTATGACAGCAAGTCCTGGATGAGCTTCGGAGAACCGAACGATCCAAGATCACGCGAAATCGTCAACAATCAAATCCAGCTAACTTACTTAGCGAGGTACGAAGAACGGACCCCAGGAAAATCTCCTTCGTGTTTTTCTGTTTTATCCTCAGTTACTTTGACACAAAGGCATCTGCTGTGATGCTCACACCTCTGATGAAGTCTCACAAGTGTCAGCTTTCTTTTTATAGATAGAAAAATACAGTGGGGCAAAAAAGTATTTAGTCAGCCACTGATTGTGCAAGTTCCCCCACTTAAAATGATGACAGAGGTCAGTAATTTGCACCAGAGGTACACTTCAACTGTGAGAGACAGAATGTGAAAAAAAAATCCATGAATTCACATGGTAGGATTTGTAAAGAATTTATTCGTAAATCAGGGTGGAAAATAAGTATTTGGTCAATAACAAAAATACAACTCAATATTTTGTAACATAACCTTTGTTGGCAATAACAGAGGTCAAACGTTTACTATAGGTCTTTACCAGGTTTGCACACACAGTAGCTGGTATTTTGGCCCATTCCTCCATGCAGATCTTCTCGAGAGCAGTGATGTTTTGGGGCTGTCGCCGAGCAACACGGACTTTCAACTCCCGCCACAGATTTTCTATGGGGTTGAGGTCTGGAGACTGGCTAGGCCACTCCAGGACTTTCAAATGCTTCTTACGGAGCCACTCCTTTGTTGCCCGGGCGGTGTGTTTTGGATCATTGTCATGTTGGAAGACCCAGCCTCGTTTCATCTTCAAAGTTCTCACTGATGGAAGGAGGTTTTGGCTCAAAATCTCACGATACATGGCCCCATTCATTCTGTCCTTAACACGGATCAGTCGTCCTGTCCCCTTGGCAGAAAAACAGCCCCATAGCATGATGTTTCCACCCCCATGCTTCACAGTAGGTATGGTGTTCTTGGGATGCAACTCAGTATTCTTCTTCCTCCAAACACAACGAGTTGAGTTTATACCAAAAAGTTCTACTTTGGTTTCATCTGACCACATGACATTCTCCCAATCCTCTGCTGTATCATCCATGTGCTCTCTGGCAAACTTCAGACGGGCCTGGACATGCACTGGCTTCAGCAGCGGAACATTTCTGGCACTGCGGGATTTGATTCCCTGCCGTTGTAGTGTGTTACTGATGGTGACCTTTGTTACTTTGGTCCCAGCTCTCTGCAGGTCATTCACCAGGTCCCCCCGTGTGGTTCTGGGATCTTTGCTCACCGTTCTCATGATCATTTTGACCCCACGGGATGAGGTCTTGCGTGGAGCCCCAGATCGAGGGAGACTATCAGTGGTCTTGTATGTCTTCCATTTTCTGATGATTGCTCCCACAGTTGATTTTTTCACACCAAGCTGCTTGCCTATTGTAGATTCACTCTTCCCAGTCTGGTGCAGGTCTACAATACTTTTCCTGGTGTCCTTCGAAAGCTCTTTGGTCTTGGCCATGGCGGAGTTTGGAGTCTGACTGTTTGAGGCTGTGGACAGGTGTCTTTTATACAGATGATGAGTTCAAACAGGTGCCATTCATACAGGTAACGAGTGGGGGACAGAAAAGCTTCTTACAGAAGACGTTACAGGTCTGTGAGAGCCAGAGATTTTCCTTGTTTGAGGTGACCAAATACTTATTTTCCACCCTAATTTACGAATAAATTCTTTACAAATCCTACCATGTGAATTCATGGATTTTTTTTTCACATTCTGTCTCTCACAGTTGAAGTGTACCTCTGGTGCAAATTACTGACCTCTGTCATCATTTTAAGTGGGGGAACTTGCACAATCGGTGGCTGACTAAATACTTTTTTGCCCCACTGTATAAATATGTAATGACAAATGATCAGAATTATAATATTTCAGACTTTCCCCGATTCAAAGCGAATCGATCAAATCCAATCGTGGATCGAATTAAATTGAATTGATTCTAGAAATCTGTGACGATACCCAGCCTAGACCCCATACACCCCTCACACACACACTCTTCACCCTGCTGTCTTCTGGAAAGAGGTGCCAGAGTATTCGAGCACTCACTACCAGACTGTGGAACACTTTCTTCCCCCAAGCCGTCAGCAGTGTTGGGAAGGTTACTGTTAAAATGTATTCCACTACAGATTACATGCCCCAAAATGTATTTTGTAACGTATTCCGTTACGTTACTCAGTTAGAGTAACTATTCTGAATACTTTGGATTGCTTAATTATCATGCTTTTTACAACTACATGAATGTACTATTGCTGTGTGATTTCAGAATCAGAATCAGAATCAGAATACTTTATTGATCCCTGGGGGAAATTATTTTTTGTTACAGTGCTCCATTTTAAACCAACATTAAGACAAGACAGACAATACGCTAACTAAGAATAGTACAATATATACATATATATACATACATACATACATAAGTCACTTATAAATAAATATTTGGAAAAGAAACATGTGTAGTTGTAGCAGCAAACAGTGTGTTAAGTGGATGCGTTGTACAGGGAGATGGCCACAGGCAGGAATGATTTCCTGTGTCGTTCAGTGGTGCTTTTCGGTAATCTCAGTCTCTCACTGAACGAGCTCCTGTGACTGACCAACATGTCATGGAGTGGGTGGGAGGTGTTATCCAACATTGTCTTTATCTTGGACAGCATCCGCCTCTCCGACACCACCTTGAGGGAGTCCAGCTCCATCCCCACAACATTGCTGGCCTTACGGATCAGTTTATTAAGTCTGTTGGCATCTGCGACCCTCAGCCTGCTCCCCCAGCATGCAACAGCATAGAGGATCGCACTGGCCACCACAGACTCATAGAAAATCCTCAGCATTTTCTGGCAGATGTTGAAGGACCTCAGTCGCCTCAAAAAATAGAGACGACTCTGGCCCTTCCTGTAAAGTGCTGTGGTGTTTTTAGCCCAGTCCAGTTTATTGTCAATGTGTACTCCAAGGTATTTATAGTCCTCCACAATGTCAACACTGACCCCCTGGATTGAAACAGGGGTCAAGTGTTTCCTGGTCTTCCTGAAGTCCACGATCAGTTCCTTGGTCTTTGCCACGTTGAGCTGCAGATGATTCTGCTCACACCACACCATTTATTACTATTACTGAAGGTCCGCAGCTCCGAACCGTAGTAAAGGGACCTCTGGCTAATACGTCGGGTTCGTGTCGGGCTCGTAGCCGAAAAATAGCTTTACTTTGTTGTGTGGGTCAACTTTGCTAGCGAGAGACAGAGAGAGGCGTTGAAAGGCTGAACTTATTGTTTCAGGGGAAAACACGAACACGGTGTACAGTCGAGTCTTAACAGCTTACTTACAACTGGGCTCGTCAGGCTCTCTTTTTGGCTGCAGTGGTTATTATTATATTTACATGCTTCCAGCTTTCTGCTCGGTGACAGCTCGTACTTTTCCTTTTTCTCCCTCCTCGCTCACTGACACATCACAGGTATGGCAGTCCATTCAACCTGCAGCACGGACTACACGATGCCCAATGGCCCATGTCGCCCGTATCAAAAACCGCTACTGACTGTGTTGATTGTCTGTCATTTGTAGCACCATGGACTTGGAGGAACGTTGTCTCACTTCACTGTGTACCACTGCACATGGCTGAAATGACAATAAACCCACTTGACTTTATATTGTGAGCAAAAGACCCCACAATAATACAGAGAAAACCCCAACAATCAGCAACAATCAGCTGGTTCCACAGAAGAGGGGCCTGAAAACTGAAGGCTCTGCCTCCCATTCTACTTTTAAATACTCTAGGAACAACAAGTAGGCCTGCAGAGCGAGAGCGAAGTGCTCTAATAGGGTGATATGGTACTACAAGGTCATTAAGATAAGATGGGACCTGATTATTTAAGAAACTACCTTATGAAACAAAGACAAACAGACCAAATTCCAGCTCGCTTTACAAATTCACAATAATCTTTCCTCCTTTCTTTTGCCTTCTACCATTTCATTTTCAGGCAGCAGTGGATATATGAGATGGCACCAGTAACTCTAATGCAGAAACTGAAATTTGCATCTATGTTTCTGTCCACATGTATATTTACAGAGACACACCTGCATATTTTTACATCAGCTGTTAATGTTGGAGGTTTCAAAATAGCTCACTCATAATCTCATGCAAAGATGGCAGTATTCAGTCAGAGCCATGGCTGTGATTATGTTGTGCAGAGAAAACAGAGGAAACAGGAAATTGGTGGCAGCTCATTCCCTCCTGCCAAACTTCAGCTGCTAACTGAGCATATGCTTTCCCTCCACAGTACCTCATTAGAGAGAGAGAAGGGAAGAAAATGGAGGAGAACAGAGGCTGAGGTGAGACACGAAGGAAGAAGTGATTGAAAGATGGATAAAAAGGAAGAAAAACTAAGAGATGACAGGAGAATGAGTAAGAGACGATGTGACCTTCAGGCAGTGAGCTGTGCTGTGACTGAAAAGCCCTGTGGTGTTAGGGAGAAGTCCCTCCCACAAGTTGAACAGACTGTCAAAGAACCTCGGGATACCACACACACACATGCACGCACACGTACACACACACGCGCACATACACACATGCACGTACACGCACATTCCCATCAGAAGGTCTAATCCCAGTGACGCAGTGCCCAGTGACGCAGTGCCCTGTACCCAGTGTGTGTGGCCTTCCTCCCACAGTATAAAAATATAAAGATGCATTTTTTTTAGGTTCATTGATGATTCTAAATTAGCTCTATACAGTGGTGCAAAAAAGTATTTAGTCAGCCACCGATTGTGCAAGTTCCCCCACTTAAAATGATGACAGAGGTCAGTAATTTGCACCAGAGGTACACGTCAACTGTGAGAGACAGAATGTGAAAAAAAATCCATGAATCCACATGGTAGGATTTGTAAAGAATTTATTCGTAAATCAGGGTGGAAAATAAGTATTTGGTCACCTCAAACAAGGAAAATCTCTGGCTCTCACAGACCTGTAACGTCTTCTGTAAGAAGCTTTTCTGTCCCCCACTCGTTACCTGTATGAATGGCACCTGTTTGAACTCATCATCTGTATAAAAGACACCTGTCCACAGCCTCAAACAGTCAGACTCCAAACTCCGCCATGGCCAAGACCAAAGAGCTTTCGAAGGACACCAGGAAAAGTATTGTAGACCTGCACCAGACTGGGAAGAGTGAATCTACAATAGGCAAGCAGCTTGGTGTGAAAAAATCAACTGTGGGAGCAATCATCAGAAAATGGAAGACATACAAGACCACTGATAGTCTCCCTCGATCTGGGGCTCCACGCAAGATCTCATCCCGTGGGGTCAAAATGATCATGAGAACAGTGAGCAAAGATCCCAGAACCACACGGGGGGACCTGGTGAATGACCTGCAGAGAGCTGGGACCAAAGTAACAAAGGTCACCATCAGTAACACACTACAACGGCAGGGAATCAAATCCCGCAGTGCCAGACGTGTTCCGCTGCTGAAGCCAGTGCATGTCCAGGCCCGTCTGAAGTTTGCCAGAGAGCACATGGATGATACAGCAGAGGATTGGGAGAATGTCATGTGGTCAGATGAAACCAAAGTAGAACTTTTTGGTATAAACTCAACTCGTCGTGTTTGGAGGAAGAAGAATACTGAGTTGCATCCCAAGAACACCATACCTACTGTGAAGCATGGGGGTGGAAACATCATGCTATGGGGCTGTTTTTCTGCCAAGGGGACAGGACGACTGATCCGTGTTAAGGACAGAATGAATGGGGCCATGTATCGTGAGATTTTGAGCCAAAACCTCCTTCCATCAGTGAGAACTTTGAAGATGAAACGAGGCTGGGTCTTCCAACATGACAATGATCCAAAACACACCGCCCGGGCAACAAAGGAGTGGCTCCGTAAGAAGCATTTGAAAGTCCTGGAGTGGCCTAGCCAGTCTCCAGACCTCAACCCCATAGAAAATCTGTGGCGGGATTTGAAAGTCCGTGTTGCTCGGCGACAGCCCCAAAACATCACTGCTCTCGAGAAGATCTGCATGAAGGAATGGGCCAAAATACCAGCTACTGTGTGTGCAAACCTGGTAAAGACCTATAGTAAACGTTTGACCTCTGTTATTGCCAACAAAGGTTATGTTACAAAGTATTGAGTTGTATTTTTGTTATTGACCAAATACTTATTTTCCACCCTGATTTACAAATAAATTCTTTACAAATCCTACCATGTGGATTCATGGATTTTTTTTTCACATTCTGTCTCTCACAGTTGAAGTGTACCTCTGGTGCAAATTACTGACCTCTGTCATCATTTTAAGTGGGGGAACTTGCACAATCAGTGGCTGACTAAATACTTTTTTGCCCCACTGTATGTGGTGTGCATAAAGATGTGGTGTGTGCATTTCCATGCATAGAATAAAGCACTGCATGAATCCATGGATAAATGTGTCTCGTAGTCTTTGTGTCTATATGGACAGGATAAGTTGCACTGTCCTGGAGAAACTGGAGCTCCTGGAGAACAAACTCTGCACAGCAAGGCCCTTAAAGTCCAGCTAATCACCGAGCCACTGCACTAATGTAATTAAGTGATACCCCAGGAAGGGAGACAGACTGCCACAATGGTGTAGCTACAGATGCATTTGAAAGGTAGAGGTAAAGGTATTTATGTGGGCAAGAATTTTCCCTGGGATTTTTATTCTAAACACTAACGTCATGTGCATCAGTCATCAACAAATACAGCAACGGGCCCAATAAAAGGGTCGCAGGACATTTTAAAGGCAAATACTCAGAGTTCCACTTTATTAACAGTCTCTCACGCCGATAAAGTGACAAAGAGCTCTGTGGGCTTTGAAATATCTGCTCTACCAAGATGTCACAACTCCCTAACCATGTCTTCACACAGTATGCCAACACCCTCGATCACCTGTCTCTGTGTCCTCCTCTCTGCCGGGTTCTGCCTTGTTGTTGTCTCTTGTTCTTATTGGTTGTCCTCTGTGGGATGTTCCACAACTCAACTCGCAACTCAACGACTCCACCCCCCCGGGGTTTGTTTACACCTGCCAACCTCGCGAGTCCGGCCGTGGTGGTGGCCTCGCGATAATCTATCGCGAGAACTGGAAAGTCTCGCCGCTGTCCGCCCCTACGTACAGCTCCTTTGAATCTGTTGTCTGTCAACTTTCAGGACCTACCCCAACTGTAATAGCTGTCATCTACCGCCCCCCAAAATTTAATTCTGTTTTTATCAGTGACTTTGCCGATCTGCTGACCAATCTAGCTACTGTCTCCCCTAATATAATATTGCTGGGTGACTTTAACGTTCACGTGGATAACTGCGACCATCCCCTTACCAAGGACCTTCTATCCTGCCTTGATAGCTTCAGCCTTAAACAATACATAAACTTCCCTACCCACATTAAGGGCCACACTTTGGACCTAGTCTGCTATTCTGGACTTACCCCCTCCATCTGTAGAGCTGACGAACTGCTAATTTCGGACCATCTACTTCTCTCCTTTAATGTTCACATGACCCTCTCTGTAATTAACAATCCCCGTATTATCTCTTTCCGGAATATCAAGAATATAAATCTTGATATCCTTTCCTCTGCTTTTTCTAGCTGCTTGTCTTCTAACAACTTAGCTATTCAAGAGGACCTGGTACTTTTTTATAATCATAGCCTTAGTAGTATTTTAAATTCCCTGGCTCCACAAAAAACCAGAACTGTACTTTTTTCTCGCTCTGCACCCTGGTACACCCCTGAACTCCGGCTACTGAAAGCTAAAGGCCGACAGCTTGAACGTCTCTATAAGAAAACTGGCCTTACTATTCATAAGGATATGTTTAATAACCACGTTCTGTTTTACCAGGAATGTATTAGTCAAACCAAATCTGCTTATTACTCTGCTATTGTCTGCTCAAGTGAGAACTCTACCAAGACCCTTTTCTCACTATTCAACTCTTTTAACAGGCCACCTGATTCTCTCCCTGCTCATCTCTATTCATCTAACTTCTGTGATGCTCTAATGCTATTCTTTATTGATAAAATTCATAAAATACACTTAGACCTGGACCCTAATGCTCAATGTAGCTTCTCTGTCCTAACTTCTCCCCCTTCTCACTTCCTCTCTTTTTTTCAACTTCCATCCTTAGCTGATATTGCTGATCTCATCCATAAATCAAAGCCTTCTACCTGCCAGCTCGATCCTATCCCCACTGTCCTCGTCAAAGCCTGCTTACTCCCTCTCCTTCCCCTCATATCTGCTATTATTCACTCTTCACTCACCACTGGAACTGTTCCTGCTTCCTTCAAAGTTGCTGCTATTACCCCAATTCTGAAAAAAACTGGTCTAGAACCCAACAACTTTAATAATTTTCGTCCTATCTCCAATCTACCATTTCTCTCAAAAATCCTTGAAAGAATAGTTGCTTCACAAGTCCATCTTCACCTAACTGATAATAACCTTTACGAACAGTTCCAGTCTGGCTTTCGTCCTCTACACAGCACTGAAACTGCTCTTATAAAAATAACAAACGACCTTCTTATAGCAGCTGATTCTGGTCTCCTCTCCATCCTTATCCTTCTTGATCTGAGTGCAGCTTTTGACACCATCTCTCATCCCATTCTCCTTAGCAGATTAGCTTCTATTGGTCTCTCTCACACTCCACTAGCCTGGTTTAAATCATACCTATCTGACCGCACTCAGTTCATTCAATTAAAATCCTTCACTTCTCAGCTTTCTCCTTTATCCACTGGGGTGCCCCAGGGATCTGTCCTCGGGCCCCTTCTTTTCATCATCTACTTTCTTCCACTCGGACATATTTTTCGTAAATATAATATTCAGTTCCACTGCTACGCCGATGACACCCAGCTCTATCTCTCTACCAAACCTGACTCTACTCTTCCTCCACCCTCCCTCATCCTCTGTCTAGCTGAACTTAATTCATGTTTCTCTTCCAACTTTCTTAAACTCAACAGCAATAAATCGGAACTTCTTCTGGTTGGCACTAAACGACTGCTATCCAGAATTAATAATTTCTCTCTCACCATCAATAACTCGCTGGTCCCTATCTCTCCCTCTGTGAAAAGCTTGGGTGTCATTCTCGATAGCACATTATCCTTTAACTCACATATCAATAATATTACACGTGCAGCATATTTCCAACTCCGTAACATTAATCGCCTCCGCCCCTTCCTCACACCTCACGCCACTGCCATTCTCATCCATAATCTTGTTATCTCTAGAATTGACTACTGCAACTCATTATTATTTGGCCTTACACAAAAATCTATCAACAAGCTCCAACGTGTCCAGAACTCTGCTGCCCGTATTATTACTAGGACTTCTTCTACCCACCACATCTCCCCAATCCTGAAGCAACTTCACTGGCTCCCGGTCAAATTTCGCATCCATTTTAAAATAATTCTGTATACATTCAAGGCTATTCATTCTCTCTCACCACCGTACCTCTCTGACTTATTACAGATGAAGCTCCCATCCCGCTGCCTCAGATCTTCATCTTCTCTTTCTCTCTCTGTTCCCTCTGCTCGTCTGATCACAATGGGAGGGAGGGCCTTTAGCTGCTCTGCCCCTCGACTTTGGAATTCCCTACCCCCGGACCTCAGAAATATTAGTTCATTCTCTCTTTTTAAGTCCACCCTCAAAACTCATCTGTTTAAAATTGCCTATTCTTAAATTTCTGTATGTTTTAACTTTTATCTTCTATTTTTATCATTGTGTATATTTCCAGTTTTTATCTGTTGTACAGTGTCCTTGGGTGCTTTGAAAGGCGCTATTTAAATAAAATGTATTATTATTATTATTATTATTATTATTATTAACCATGTACAGAATTCACCTGCTTGCTTCTACTACTGCATATTCACCCAATGTATATACTATATATATATAATGTTCTCCCCCCCCCCCACAATTTTTGCACATGTCGAGGAGCATGTCAGGCTACATTTCACTGTGTGTTATACTTGTATAACTATGCATGTGACAAATAAAGAACCTTGAACCTTGAACCTGCTTTGTCTGATTTTCCAAGTCTGAAGGAGAGAGAAAGTTCTCTCCATCTCATTGCTGTCATCTCTCTTCCAACCCTGTCAAAAAGGCATACCAAAGGTGATCTGAAGGCTCTCCAATTGAATCTTAAATCACCTCATAACACAGAAGACTTGAGGAGTCTTAAGTCTTAAGCTCAGTACAGCCACATCAGGTGTCCTAGGTGAGGTGTTTTTGGTTATTTTCACGTGATTATGTCTCTCAGTGCTCCACAGGACCAGACATTAGTGATTTGGAGGGGTGGATGGATACATGTTCTTTTTTTTTTTTTTTTTTTTTTTTTTTTTTTTCTAAATGACATCAGAAACAGCAGTATGCGACATTACGTGATGGCAGAGCTTCAGTTCATCCTTTGTCATTTTTTTTTTTTTTTTTTTTTTTTTTTTTTTTTTTTTTTAATAAATAGGACAGGGGGAATGAATGAGAGAGAGAGGGGGAGAGAAAGAAAGAAAACCAAAGGGGAGAAGAGACGGTGAGAAGGGGGGGGAAGAGAGACAAAAAAAAAAAAAAAAAAAAAAAAAACTCCTGGGTCACCTGTATGGAGAAAAAAAAAACAAACAAACAAACAAACAAACAGAGGAGACAGCAAACAACAAAGAGCAACATAATAATAGAGAAAACAAAGCACCATCACAATAAACTAGCTAGTCATAGATATCAGTATTTACTAAGTAATAAACAATATTGTGCAGCACGCAAGATAGACAGCGCACAGTGTGCTTTGAGGCAGCAGCCAAGAAAGCTTTAGTCCGCGTCTGTGAATACCCATGTGTGCATACCTGTGTGGATCAGCATGCTTGCATTCCAAAGGTTTCTCCATGTAATGATCTGCTAGGGAGTGTGGGGGGGCCTCAGCCCCGTCCTCCAGGGTGTGAAGCGGGTATGGAGGAGATCAAAACTCCAGACATCCAGAGGCCCCCAGAACACAAAAGACCATGGAAGACCAACAGAGGGGCAGCCGCGCCACTGTTCCAGTAAGAGCTGAGGAGAGTCCCAGATGAGGGCTCACTCAGCAGCCGCGGAGCAGAAGCCAGGGGGGGTTGCAGTGACGCGCCCGTGAGCTCCGCCGGCCCCCAGCTGCGCCTGAGTGACCGAGCCCTAGGCCGAGAGGCCGGGGGCACCCCACCTCCAAAGGGGGCCCGAGCGAGCCCCAGGCCCCAGGCCCCGACAAGCGGCCGCCAAGGAGTGAGCCGGTGTGTACCCGGACGCCCACCCCCAGACACAAAGAACCACCAACACACCGACACCTGAGGGAGTCCGCCACCGGCAGGGGAAGTGGTGGTGGGTGGAGATAGGCCTCCAAACCTTGGAGGGCCTGAGGTGTCCCCAGAGAGGTGGCGTCTGATACCCAACCTGACATATAGACACAGACATACAGGCACACACAGACACAAACATCCATTCCCACCCTCATGCTCTCATATGCACTCACTCCACACTCAACCAACGTGGAGACAGACATAAAGAGACGCTGTACACACAATCACACTCCCCAAGCGTACTCTACAATCCGGGTCTAGGTACCCTTGCCCCTGGAGGGGGGAATTGCACCCAGACCCAGGTGGTGTTACCCTTTTCCCTGCGGTGGGGAGAGGCAGACCACCCCGACTCCGCAGCAGCAGGGAGGCCCCACACCCCAGACCGCAGTCGGACGGCCAACTCCTCCTACTAGCCCTCCCGCTCCAGCAGGCCGCAGAGAATGGGGGTGGGAGAAGACTCCAAACCTCCCTCCACCCGCTCATTGTAGTGTTGATGCATATGTGTTCTAAGGTGCAATTAAAACCCAGGAGGGCATGGAGCTACCTGCCAAGGAGCAGCAGGTAAGCGCATAGTCCCTCCTGCTAACCCTCAATGACTAAGTGTATTTAAAATTGAGAGGTGGGCAACGACGTCAGGGGTGAGGTATACACCCTGATGGTGATTTGGACTCCGTGATTGTGCCCACCCCCAAGATCCTATATGTCTGTGTAATGAGAGTGTGAATAATGTGAATGTCTAAGATGTGGGATAAAATTGAGGCAGAGGCAGCCAGAAGGGGACGGGGGGGGGGGGGGGTAGCCTCCTCTGCACCCTGGTGACATACCCCCACTCCAAGGCCCTGCATGTGTGGGTGGTTGTGGAGGAGCGGGAAGAGGGAGGCAGCTGGAGATGGGGAGGGAAGGAAGGGAGGGGCAGGTAACCCCTCCCTGGGGCCAGCTCCCCCGCTGACCCCAGTAGGCACTCCCACCCTCCGCGACCCGCCAGGGAAGGGGGGCCCAGGCCCATCAGACCGGGGCCCAGTGCAGTAGCGCCCCCCGGCTCCACAGAGCCCTGGACAGTCCACCCAACCCCACCACAGAGAAAACTGCACCCACCCCACCAACCACACATCTTCCAGACTACATAAGACGGTAAACGCCCAGGCTGAGATCTTCCTCCACCTCTCCTGTATCTCCCCCTCCTGCAGAGAGTTCCTGAGAGAAGAAAGCTCCTGCCAGATGTGACCATCCCCCCCACCAGTTGAAGAGCCCCCCAGGCGGCTCGATGCACCGGCGGCACCCTGCTCCAGGGCCGGGCCCCCATGCACCCACCCGGCAACAACCCCGGCAACACACCAACCAGGACCCGAGCCCCCGAGGCCCGGCCCGGGCCCCCGCCCAGAGACGGAGCACCCCCAGAACCTCACGCCCATCCCGGACCCACCCATGGATACATGTTCAACAACCAATGACAGCCTGTAATTTGAGGCTTGCCTCTAAATGTGTCAACTCTGTAACAATTTCAGTAACTGTTCAAATATTTAGTTTTTATGTGGATTCAGAGTCTCTTTAGGTTCTTAGAAGAGTGCATTTGTTGTGGCTTCAGATAGCATCACATTTTTTTCCTCTGTGACCTCTTGATTAGCTGAAGCGTAGGTACTGTGTGGCTGACCTAGATTTTCTTCATCTGACCAAACCCCTCGTCTCCTTCGAAGCCTGCTTTTCCTCCATCGTTCCATGTGTCAAGTGAAGCTAAGTCCCATGGCTGAATGTCCGTGTGCTCTAATTGGTCTGTAGCATCTGTCCTCACACATACTCTCCAAATCCCACACAAACACACACACAAGTGTAACTGTGCATCTGTCTGACAATAAGAGGGAATACACAAAAAAAGCTTTCCAGGTTGCCACTCAAATTCTGAGCTCCATGTGCATGTTTGCCAACTGTTGTTAAAGCATAAAAGCCAGGTGTTTATGATAGGAACACAGTGTTTGGGTTTAGGGGGTTATTAAAAGCACTATTTCACTTGTTTGCATTCTGCACAACACACATACACACTGTGTGTGTTTTAAAAACTCTGGAGGAACATCTTTAATGACACACAGTGACCTGAAATTGCAGGCAGGAATGTATGCATAGCTTAATCCCTTATTTTGTTTTTCACAGGGATAATAAAAGCATATGTGCTGCTGCTTGTTTTTACATCAGCTATAAAAAGATGCTTTCTTGACTTCCAGGGGCCGCTGGCAAGTTGACTTGCTCAGAAAGGATCAAGCATGAGAAACAGAAGAGGAGTTTGCATCATTCCTTTAATCTGAGTGTTAAAAGAAGGGGATGGAGGGAAGTTGTGGGGGGAGGTGGGGGGATAAGCCAACAGCAAAGAGCAAAAATGACAAAAGGAAGAAAAGACGAGCCAAAACAAGAGAACAACAAAGGGAGAAAAATACAGTTTTAAAGTGCTCCTGGAGAAACAGCCAAATGTATGAGCATCCACCCTCAGACAGGACACACACACAGTGCAAATGCACTGATGACACACAGCACACATGCCTTCTGAGAGAAAGTATTCTTCCTGAGACTGACTTGCAGGCATTTAGCTTTTATTATACTGTGACAATGTTGGAAGAAAACTGTTGTTTTCCACACAAAAACCCCAACAACACATCCTCCTCTCTTTCCTCTCTATCACTTCACCCTCTGCAGCTATGGTTCCCTGAGGAGCAGCCTATTGATGCTAATAGTAAACTCCAAAGTTAAGAAACAGCTGGCTCTCAAAGAAGACACAATAGGCATCGGAAGAGAAGGGGAAGCAATGTCAGAGGGCAGGCAGATATGATGCCACGGTTATGACTTTCTGTGCTTTCACTATCAGAAGCCAGCAGCATACACACTACTGACTACACATAACATTCCCTTTTTGCAGAATTTAAGTGCACAAAAATTTGATTGTGACTTGTGTAAAGGTGGTGTTTCACATTTCTGCATTAAAATGTCTCCTCCAGTATATTTCCTGTCATGTCATTAGTTTTATCTGCACACTCTGAAGGAGGGGAGAAATAACTAATGCTGGGTGTTGGCCGCCATCTGCCATTGTCAGTTTGGACCGCTTCCTTTCTCGTGCTTTCCATCCTGAATCCTGATCAAAAAGAAAGTAAATGGGCTGAACCCTCCGGAAGCACCAGATCCATTCAATCTAATAGCTCTAAGAGGCATGTTCCAACTTCCATAGATGTCCCACCAAAAGTCAGGATCATTTCGGGCTGGCTGTATTCCTGACTGTGATGTTTCCTCCTGATACCTATGAAGCTGTGAAGCGCCTTGAGGCGACTTTTGTTGTGATTTGGCGCTATATAAATAAAATTGAATTGAATTGATACTGTCATGGGTCTGCTGTGTAGAAAGATGATGAGGAGCTAAATGCAGACACTTGAAGGCGAGAGGTCGGCAGTTTAAAGGCTGAACGAAAATACAAACAAGAGGTGAAACAGGTTTAACTAATAAAACTAGACTGGGCAAACTATAACTAAATACTAAATACTGAACACAGAACACGTGGAAATGAAACATGGAACATGATACCTGAAAAGAGACAAAAATCCCCAAAACTCAAACACCTAGGTCGCAGACTTTCCACCACGACAGGTACACACAAAATTAAAGAGTCTACCGCTTCTGGTAATTCTTTCCCTGCTAATTTTCTCTTGAAATTATGATAGAGCCCAGCCTCTATCAGTCTTGTACTTAGAGCTTGGTTCAAACAGAAACTCTTTTCCAACTGACTAGAGAATCCTCATAGAGGCTTGGTGAGCTCTCTCTGGAGGCTCTGGACGTGGTATTGGTGAAGTGAGTGGCAAAGGCTTGTCCACCGCTACTATATCTGTTTGGGTAACAATCATGAGTTTTGTTCATTTGCATCTGGAAGTCCCAAAAGTCCTTAGTTTGGTCATACTCGATCACCTTGGTGGGCATATCCCATTTTGACTTTGAGACTTCCAGACCATACTAGGCACAAACATTCTGTTGTACTATACCGGCCACTTGGTTATGGCGTTCCATGGATGCCCTGCCTGCTAGCATGTTGCATCCTCCTGTTATGTGCCGAATTCTCTCATGGCCATCATTGCACAGCCTGCACCTGGGGTCTTGCTTGGTATGGTAGAACCCAGCCTCTATCAGTCTTGTACTTAGAGCTTGGTCGTGTGCTGCCCTGATTAGAGCCTCTGTGCTGTCAGTCCACCTTTGTCCAGCCATTGGTAGGATTTCTTGATACCAGCCACGTCTTCTATCTGCTAGAGGTATATGCATGCAAGGGCCTGTCCTTTCATGTTAGTTTCTCTTCTTCTTCCTCCTCATTCTATGCAGGTATTTACTAAACCCATCTTTCTGATGTACTAATGGATCTTTCTTGTTTCATCCTGGAGAGTAGTTCTGACATTCACTAGTCCTTCTCAGGACTTGTCTTACTCTCTGCAGGTATTTGCTGGTTGGTGCTTTCCTAGCGGCACATTAATGGTTCCCATTTGCCTGTGGGATTCCAAAGTACTTATAGCTACCTCTATGTCTGCAATGTGGCCTTCTGGTAGTGCTGTCTCCTCAGTTCTAACTTTCCTCTCTTTGTTACAATACAACAACATTTTTCCTGTCCTGTTGACATTCTGATTGCTGTAGATCCTAGTGGTGTGGATCAGTGAATCAATGTCTCATTCACTCCTGGCATTCAGTTTTATGTCATCCATGTAGAGGAAGTGGTCAACAATTGCTTCATTCTCTAGTTGGTCTCTGTAACCAGTCTTGAGTGAGTTCAATGAGTGTACTAAGCTTTTATTAGCTAGCAGGAGTGAATCAAGTCAGGGCCTGGTACTGTCCAACGCTTCACATTGGAGCTGTTCTCATATTGTTCCACTGCCACTGAGAGTACACCTTGGTTGATTAAGTGGGGAACATATGGTTTGTTTTTCTGGTTTCTATCTTCTTGGTATACCTCTTCAAGCAGTTTGCCAAGGCTGTGAGCCTTTGCTTGACAGTTTCTAAGAGTGCAGTTATGGACAATCTGTTCTTAGGCACCCCTTTCTTCATCATACCTTTTTGCAATTTTAAAAGTTGACTAACTTCCCTCCATGCTATCTTGTTCTTGGCATACAGTCACTTTCTCTATAGAGTTGTTCTGGTCCTAGTGGCTTTTCATCTTGTAGTCAATCATCTTAAGGATCACTGGTGTAGATCACCTGCTCCGTTTCAATGAGGGTCACTGTAGTGATCATCCGTAAAGCTGCCTTCACATATCACAAAGGGTACTTCAGATAATATGGCAATTGATCACAGATGGTCCAGGTTTCCACCCTAGCCATGATACTCTCTTTCAGTTCAGCTGCTGTCACTTTCAATGGTGTCAGTGCACCAGTTGTTCTTGGGGCTTGGTACCCAATCTCAAGGGTGGGATCGATGATTTCGCCCTCCTGACTTAACATCCTGGTTCCCGTTGCTATAGCAGTTATGTTGTACCTTGTCAGTCTCCAGTTGTCATAGCAGTTGTTTCTTCCAGATACAAGACCAATGAGCCTCTAGTTGTTTCCATATTGGTCTAGATGTACAGTGTTGAAGAATTTATAGGATCTTCATTCTCCTCATATAACCCCTTTTGCTGGAATTATACGTGTAGTAGTCCCTACATGACAAATATTGATGTTTCTCTCTGAATGTGTTTAACTGGATTCCATTCAATGACCAGGCATTTTTTCCTTTCCCTTATTCTTTAATCAACAGCCATTTAATTCCACAATAGACTTAGATGAGCCCATTTGTTCAGGTTGCTTCTTCTGACATTATACAGTCATTGAAGTATTCAGTCTTAGGTTGCTTAGGTTAATTAAGACCTTTTAATTAAAAACCCAGAAATAAAAGGAAGCAAATAAATAAATGTAAATACAATCAACCAATCTTTATTTCAAACATATAAGTAACAACTGTACATCTTTATGAATTGATCTATTATTATTTAACTACAGATGTCTGAAAGTATTGCATTTTAAATATTTCCTTTTTATACAATTATACATTTTTAATGTATAACACAGCCGTATAAGTAGTTAATCCTATCTCATCCAAATACTGCTATATATATGTGTGTCTGTGAAGGTTCTGTCATCCAGGTCATCGTTGTCTAAGGAGCTTGGAAAGAAAAGGACGTCTTTAAGTTGCTTGAAGACGTTTCACCTCTCATCTGAGAAGCTTCTTCAGTTCTAAGGCGGAGAGTCCCAGATTTAAACCCAGTGGGAGTTTCCCCCCAAAAGAGGGACAAAAGAGGGACTACAAGAAGTAGCTAGCGGCCCTTTATGATCACCTGGCGGCAGCACAAATAAGGAGGTTGCAAACTGCAAGCACTCATCTGAAATGGCTAACACTGGGCAGAACAATCCTGATAAAGAAGGATCCCCACAAACTAAAACACCATCAAAATACTGGTTGATAACCTGCATCTGAGTAGGCATTTGGGAAGACATTGGGGAAAAAAACACCACAATGCCTAAGTACCAACTTCTGGTGGATAGAGCAGAACACCAGAAGTCAAAGACTAGTGAGACCAACCCGAGGACTACCTGGATTGACACGAAAGCTTATGACTCAATGTCCCACACATCAATACTACTGTGTTTGGCACTGTACAATAATGCACTAACTCAAAGCCAACCAAACAAGTCTCCATCAAGTGTGAAATATATGAAGAAATATATGAAGGTCATGCACTGTCCCCACTGTTGTTCTACACAGGCCTCAAACCCCTAACAGCCATTACTTAACTTCAGATATAGATTCAGGAGTGGGGTGACCATCCACCACTTCATGTACACAGACCAGTGTATGAATGTGAGAGTGAATGAATAGTGGTATTGCAAAGCGCTTTGGGTGCCTTGAAAAGCGCTATATAAATCCAATCCATTATTATTATTATTTGCATCAAAGTGTATCCCAGGAGAGAGCAGGACTTTGGCTCACTGATCCATCTCACCAGTATCTACAGTGAAGACATTTCATTTGGGATGTCATGTGGACTGAATAAGTGTAGCTGAATGGTTGCAAAGACAGGGATGATGATTTAGACTAACGAGTTGGAGTTGCCAGAAAACAGAATAGTGAATATACAGAACAGAGGTGTGCGTCCCACAGGCTAACAGGGACAACATAAATGACAAGAAATGAAGAACAGGAGGAGGAAACAAACCAAGCCCCTGCATGGGTGCACCGTCAACAGATGGAGGAAATGGCTGACATCAGAAAATCCTACATGTAGCTAGAAAAAGTCATCATAGGACAGCACAGAGACTCAGGTTTTGGTAGCACAAGAAAAGGTCATAGGTCTAGAACCGCTAAGAGGACCATATTGCAGACTATGCAAAGGTGCCTCTGAGACTATTTAACACATAGTAGCAGAATTCTGTATCCTGTGCATTTGAGCATAAACTTACAACACAGCCAAATATGAAGGACATATAAAGGAACAACAGACTCCTATGAACCCAGCTTCAGATAGCCTGTGCAGACACAGGTACGCTGGACTCTGGGCCTGTTGAAATTTCACTCAAATGTCACTTTCACTGTCAATGAGCGTGTTTGACTGTCAGCTTATCATTTGGTGTTGGCTTGGTGAAGCAGACCAAATAAAGCCAGAATTCCTGAAGAGAATAGGAAAAACACAGCTGTCACTGCAGTATTTCTAGTAGTGTGAAGTCAAATTTGCCGACTACAGCCTGGACATTGAGGTACCTGCTAGAGAGCAGGGTGAGTCGATGGGTGGGTGACAGAGGAGAGTTTTGGGGGAGCATCTGAGAGAAGTGTTTTATGCCTTAGGAGATGCTATTCTGTGTGCAGCTGGTGCATTGACAGGATTAGATACAGAGGAGAAGCCACGCTGACAGAGAAAGATGGAGGGCATCAAACACCCACACCGTCAACCCCATACACTCCCACTTCTCTCTCTCAGGGTAAAATATGATGCCAAGCCTAAGGCCCACCAACCATCTGATATTGACAAAACAACTCGGCTCACACTAAGATTTTATGGAGATGCTTAGTGATTGGCTCTGTGCAAATGCACAATGAGAAAAATGTTTACAATGAGGGGGTGCTGCATTAGCCTAAAACTGAAAAACTGTAGATAGGAACCAGTGTTACTCTATTACATCAATCCTTTGTAATGAAATACATCACAACAACTGTGATCATTTTAGTGGTCATTTTTCTGGACTGGTCAGTGAACAACTGGAAAATGCATTTTGATAGAATATGTAGTAGAAAATTCCACGGTTATGTTTAAGGACACTCAGTGCCACTGGCACTTCTTACAAATACAGTCATGGCAGTGCAGTATTGGGCTTCAAAGTCAGTCACTTCCAAATGCACTTAGCATGATGAAACAACTTTGTAGATAGTGGTACTAACAAAAGGCAGGGGGCAGAGTTGGTTAAGATTTTCATAATGAACTAGAATAGATCACAAACCATGAATTGTAATCGGCTATCTTTTAAACTTCTGTCACAAATCACAGTGATGTCCTGCCTGCACTCTCTTCTTCACCTCACTTGTGCACTGGTTGTTGCTTTGGATGGTTGAAACAAGGTATTCAGACTCATGTTCACTCTCTGTTCCTTGCATCTATCTCCCTCTAATCCACACACGTGTTCTGTCTTGCTTTCTGATTTTCATTTCTCTTCTCCACCTGCTCCCTACACTCACTACAGATCACAATGTCATTTGCAAATATCACAGTCCACAGAGAGTCCTGTCTGACCTCATCTGTCAACCTCTCCATCACCACTGAGGCGGCCGTAACTCAGGAGGTAGAGCAGATCATCTACAGTCTGGATGTCAAATATCTAAACTAACCCCAAGTTAAAATGTATGAATGTGTGTGAACATCAGCAGTGGCGATTTGGAGAAGGGTGGCAGATGTAATTGGCAGATAATGTTAAAAACAATTCTACCAACCGTTAACCATAATTCAATAATCCTATAAACCTAATAACCGAATGCACTTTTAACTCTTATTAGAATGAGATTTTAACCACTACGGTGCAAAGTTTTTAGATACTGCGTTGATAAAGTACAAGAGATACAATCAGTGCTTTGTCAGTGTTTACTCAGCAGTCAAGGACATCAATATTTGCATAGTATTTTTACTGACATATAGTGCACATATGTTTTGGGCAAAAACATTTTTGAATATTAAAATACGAACATTTGTAACAAACAATTGACAAATTAGCCAGTTCCAATGTAAAACTTTATCTGCCTGTTAAAAAAAGAAGATAATCTTCTCACAAACTGGTGATTTTGAAACAGGAAAAAAGTGGAGAAACAACTGAAAAGACTAACATTTGAATAAAACCTGAAAGCAAGTAAATACTTTCTATGCTGCCTTATGGTAAACTTTGGTAATATTGATAAAGAACAACACTGGCTGATGATGAAATACAGTCAGCTGGCATGGTGACACTGCCAGTATTAACCTGCAGGGCTGGACTGGGACAGAAAATCTGGCATTTTGACTACAGACCGACCCACCAGGTATTAAAGCCATAAAGACTTTGAATGAAAACAAATGCTGTTGTGACAGTGATGTACAGTCTTGTTGGTATATGTATGATTTCTATACATTTTACGTCAGATAAAAACTTTGGTTGTAAGATTTAGATAATTTTTTTTCCCTTTTTTTTTCCTTTTTTTCCCCCTTTTTTTTCCTTCTTTTCTTTCTCTTTTTTCCCTTTTTTTCCCTTTTGTTTTTCTCTTTTTTTCCCCTTTTCCCCCCCCTTTTTTCCTTTTTTTCCCCTTTTTTTCCTTCTTTTTTTTCTCTTTTTTCCCTTTTTTTTTTCTCTTTTTTTCCCTTTTTTTTCCTTTTTTTTTTTCCAAAAAAAAAAGATTTAGATAATTATTTAATAAAAGCTAGATATTTTAAATGATAATAAGAAAGAAAAGTATTTCTTTGTGCCCCCTTTCCCTGTTAATGCCCTACCTGGCTCCCTGGCAAAAATTTGCTAGATCCACCCCTGCACAGTTACCAGCTGTCATCTGCTTAGAAAAGGATCCTGGTGTTATTTGTCTCTCAGAAACAGTTCATAACTTCAACTCATTCATGTCACCTAAAAGGTAAACCTGTTTCTCCATCACCTGGAGAGTAAGAACAGCCGGCTGGTGTGGCAGGGTGTCCAGCAGCTGACAAACTACAAGTCCAAATCAGGTATGGCTGAAGGTGACCCAGCATTGGCGGAGGAGCTGAACATCTTCTTCACACGCTTTGAGGTCACTGCACCCTATGCCCCAGAGGAACAGCTACACCATACAGCCCACAGCAGCAGTACCATCATCACTCTGGAGGAGCATGAAGTGAGGCGCACCCTGCGGGCTGTTAACCCGAGGAAGGCAGCCGGCCCAGATGGCGTACCAGGACGTGTGCTGAGAGACTGCGCAGACCAGCTTGCCTATATTTTCACCAGGATTTTTAACCAATCCCTTGAACAGTCAAACGTCCCACCCTGCCTCAAGACCTCCACCATAATACCCTTGCCCAAGAAATCTCATATCTCTAGCCTAAATGACTATAGACCAGTGGCACTAACCCCGGTGGTGATGAAGTGCTTTGGGAAACTTGTGCGTTACCACATTACAGCAGCCCTACCCAGCAGCCTTGACCCACACCAGTTTGCCTACAGAGCAAACCGATCGACAGAGGACGCCATAGCAACAGCACTCAATGTAGCATTAACACATCTGGAGAGGCAAGGAAGCTATGTGCGTATGCTCTTTGTGGATTATAGCTCGGCATTTAACACCATTCTTCCATACAAACTGGACGCCAAGCTAAAAGACCTAGGGCTTCCTCACAGCACCTGTAAGTGGATCAATAGCTTCCTCACCGACCGCAGACAGAGAGTGAGAGTGGGATGTTACACATCTCCAGCCCTAAATCTAAGCACTGGGTCGCCACAGGGCTGCGTGCTTAGTCCACTGCTCTACTCGCTTTATACACACGACTGCACCCCCGCCCACCAGAGCAACGCCATTGTAAAGTTCGCAGATGACACTACTGTGGTGGGGCTCATATCTGGGGGAGATGAGTCTGCCTACAGAGATGAGGTGGAGCGGCTGTCTTCATGGTGCAAGGATAACAACCTTCTCCTAAACACGAAAAAGACCAAAGAACTCATAATTGACTACAGAAGACACAAGACAGAAATCCAACCACTAATCATCAGCGACGACTGTGTGGAGAGGGTGGCAGACTTCCGCTTCTTGGGAGTCAGCATAGAGGGAAACCTATCCTGGAGTGTGAATACCTCTGAGCTACTGAAAAAGACACAACAGAGACTGTACTTTCTGAGAGTGCTTAGGAAGAACAACATCACACAGAGACTGCTGGTGTCTTTCTACAGAGCCTCCATCGAAAGCATACTAACGTACTGCATAGGCATATGGTACGCTAGCTGCACAGTGGCTCAGAGGAAAGCACTCCAGGGAGTAATCAACGCTGCCCAAAGGACAATCGGCTGCCCTCTCCTCAAACTGAAAGACCTACACAGTTCCCGCTGCCTCAAAAGAGCCCATAACATCATAAAGGACACCTCACACCCTGGACACTCCATGTTCGAACTGCTGCCTTCAGGTAAACGGTATAGAACAACATACACAAGGACTAACAGATTCAAACACAGTTTCTACCCAATTGCAATATCATGTCTCAATGCTACTAAAAGTAGATGACTTTCATTGCCCCTGTTGTCATTTGTGCCCTTGATGTTGGAATGCTTTCAGACATGTTTTGTTGGATGCGCTAACAAATTGACTGAGTGATTGATTGTTTGAGTGATATATCAACTAGGTCGTATGCTGAGTGTCTGTATGGGGCCTTAGGCCTGGATTGCTTGGGTGTATCTACGGTATGAGAATACTGTATTTTATATGTATTTCTATCTTTTATATCCTATCATTATAGTTTTTAAGTATTTAATTATAGTTTTTAAGTATTTATCTTTTGTGATGTTGCACTGACCAGAGACATCTTTCAATTTCATTGTACCTGTGACAATGACAATAAAGAATATTCATTCATTCTGTTCAGCTCTGATGATTTAGTAAGGACATCTCCTGGTTTCATCTTCATGTTTCCCTCTCACCACATATACAAACCGATATCATGACCAGCAGCTTTACAGCTGTGGCTCCAGCAAACATCAGCTTTTACTAGAAATTAATATTAAATAAATTCTAACAACAGCTGATCAAGCTTAAACGTGCTGCTGTTGTTTAGCGCGACATCTGCTGGTTTCCTCTTTCTGGCGCAAAGTGGGCGATAAACAAACAAGAGAGAAAAGCTGATCAGCTGATCATTGATCAGTTTCATGATTGAAGTAGAAACAGGAGAGGGAGGGGGGAGAGAATGAGAGAAGAAGAGGCAGCTGTGCAGCGTAACGACAGAATAACTCCAGCTTTGTGTCTTTTTCCATTCTAGCTAAAGTTCGGGACAAACTGCGTCTCTTCTCAGCTCAATACGAAACGTGTAATATTTTCTCTGAATTAGGGACCATTCCATTTTTTTAAGGAGCCGTTGGCAACTCTACTAACTAACCTTATGAATAAAATAAAGTTCACTATCAGTAACATCACCCACCTAAATACTCCATCAAGCTGGCTAGAACGCAGTACGAGTTATTGCAACTGACGGTAAAAAGTCAGCACAACGAAAATAAACTGCACCTAAACTTAGTTTATATCTGACCCAGATAGACTGCAGGTCATAACTTCTTACCTGAAGTTCAGTTCACCTGACACTCGGACTGGCGGCTGCCTCGGGGCTCTCCTCCTGCCTCCCCTTCCCTCATCCACCTGCTGGCCTCTGTGGAAGCCCCGCCATAGCCACCACCAAACAACGGAGTTATTTTTACACATCTGCCAACATCTGGCCAGCCCACCACCTGTCATTGTTCATGCCATTACAAAAAAAATAAAAAAAATAAGTCACCGGGCATATGCCCGGTATGCCCGATGGCCAGTCCAGCTATGTTAACCTGCAACCAAATCTGCAGCTCCATACAGCAATGTTACGACTTAGATTATATCTTATAACTCATAACTCTTATGTTAGCTCCCCTCAGTAGCATACTGTCTGAAATATTCGACGGCTGCAATAATTCTTTAAGTGTTATTTTCTCCTTGGTATTCTAATTTCACCGAAGTTTACTAAACTCAACAAACTTAATATTACTTACCGGGACATTTATTCTGTCATCATTTTCTTTCACCGAAAAATTGTTTCCTGCAGTGCCGTCTTTCGTGCTTGGCTCTCCTACCTTTGCTAATGTGATGCACATAGCGCAGAAGTCGATGCTGCATTCACTTACACTCGGATATCTGAGCTTCACCGTGAAAACATAATCGTACATTTGATTGAATTTTATTGTTTTACATTTGGGGTGGCACCTGGGGTGGCCAGTCTGGTTGGGGGGGTGGCCTGTGCCCCCCCAGGCCACCCCGCTGGACACGCCATTGAATATCAGATCAATCGAAACCACGGCGTGGGTGCAGTTTTCTCTGTGGTGGGGTCGGGTGGGCTGTCCCGGGCTCTGTGGGGCCAGGCGGCGCTGCTGAACTGGGCCCCAGTCCGGATGGGCCTGGGCCCCCTTTCCCTGGTAGGTTGCAGAGTATGGGGGTGCCTACTGGGGTCAGCGAGGGAACTGGCCTCAGCGAGGGGTCACTTGCCCCTCCCTTCCTTCCCTCCCCATCTCCAGCTGCCTCCCTCTTCCCGCTCCACCACAATCACCCACACATGCAGGGCCTTGGGATAAAGGTGTGTCACCAGGGTGCAGGGGAGGCATTCCCCCTCTGTCCCCTTCTGGCTGCCTGTGCCACAATTTTATCTCACAACTTAGACATTCACATTACTCTCATTACTCTCATAACACATACATATAGGATCTTGGGGGTGGGCACGCTACACGGACTCCAAAAGACCATCAGGGTGTACACCTCACCCCTGGCATCGTTGCCCACCTCTCAATTTTAAATACACGTAGACATTGAGGGCTAGCAGGAGGGACCATGCGCTTACCTGCTGCTCTCTGGCAGGTAGCTCCATGCCCTCCTGGGTTTTAAATGCACCTTAGAACACACATGCATCAACACTACAATGAGCGGGTGGAGGGAGGTTTGGAGTCTTCTCTCACCCCCATTCTCTGCGGCCTGCTGGAGCGGGGGGGCTAGGAGGAGTTGGCCGTCCGACTGCGGTCTGGAATGTGTGGCCTCCCAGCTGCTGCGGAGTCGGGGCGGTCTGCCTCCCCCCACCGCAGGGAAAAGGGTAACACCACCTGGGTCTGGGTGCAGTTCCCCCTCCAGGGGCAAGGGTACCTAGACTCAGTTCTTAGAGTACGCTTGGGGAGTGTGATCGTGTGTACAGCGTCTCTTTATGTCTGTCTCCACGTTGGTTGAGTGTGGAGTAAGTGCATATGAGAGCATGAGGGTGGGAATGGATGTTTGTGTCTGTGTGTGCCTGTATGTCTGTGTCTATATGTCAGGTTGGGTATCAGACGCCACCTCTCTGGGGACATCTCAGGCCCTCCAAGGTTTGGAGGCCTATCTCCCCCCACCACCACTCCCCCTGCCAGTGGCTGATGCCCTCAGACATCGGTGCATTGGTGGTTCTTTGTGTCCGGGGGTGGGCGTCCAGGTACACTGCAAATTATCTGGTGCTTGCCATGATTTAAAATCTTATTTTTAGACAGGCCAGATTATTTGCCTTGTTTTAAAAAAGATTTACTTGTTTCTAAGTCTGGATTTTAGATAATAAACTTAAATCGAGAATAACCATATAATTGTGTCTATATTAGTACAGAAATCCAGAAATGGGAAGAATAACTCTTAAAATAGCCTACATTAGGTCTCTCACCAGATGTCTCTCAAAATATCACTTGTTTCAAGATAGAGTGACAAACTCAATTTGCTTGATTTAGGAAATTCACACAAGGCATCTGTTGAAAATATTATTTATTCAAAATCATGTCTGACTTCAAAGTTGTACATATAAGGGAAAAAAATTAATCACAATTTATGATACAAATCACATTTCAAAGACAGCTGTTTGTCCCAGCATGCCAGCATTATGTGGTACAACATTGACATTGGTTTAGGGAACATTTAATGACTGTCAACTTATATCATCACAAACTACACTAAGCCAATACTTGGTGCAACCCTAATCTTAAGGGTGATTTCTATGGGAAATAATATCAGAAAGACTGTATTTGATTGGAACAAACACACTGTCCTTAAAACTAATAGAAAAGTATGAAGTGTAATCAATGAGCTCATGGGCTAATTCTGTAGCTTGAGCAACAATGGGCACAGTTACTTCATATGCCAATAAGTCTTCATTTAAATTCAAAGTTTCATAGCATTGGTACTCAAAAGCAATAAAAGATGAGTCAATCAAAAAGATATCCTTTATCAGTCCAAACACAGGGAAAGTGCCATCCACGTCTGCAATAATCATGGACTTCCCAGCAATGTATTTATTGCCATTTAGAACATACCATTTCACTGAGACAACAGACTGCATGACATCTATTCCAAAAAATTCTTTAATTTTTTTCCTAACATATTCATTATTTTTAACAGCTGATACTGGCCCGGATTCCTTTTCTTTCGCAAAAATAGGATGTTCAGTGCCTATTTCATTTTGACAACACTCAAGAAATTGATTGTGGTTTGCTAGGGATTTACAAACATTTTTAAAATTTAACTTAGAAGCCCACTGTTTAAAATAGGAGTGCTTTGCCTCAAAGCGCATGCACATACTCCTTATTAAAGGTCCAAGGGATAAGATTTGACTGGGAAGATGCAACATATAATGTTGCTTAGGTATTATATTGGCTTCGGGAAAAAGTTGCTTGAACTGATACAGGTGTTCTTCAATCATATTTCTCAGTTGCAATACAGTTTGTAAAGAAATAATGGGAGCAAGAACTATTTGAATTATCATAATTAACTTTCTAATAAATACAACATACTCACTCTCCACACCATACAAAAGAAAAAGTAATATTTTTAAAAGAATTAGCATCTGTCCACAAGACTGTTTCAATTTGTTGTCGTTAGCCGCTAAAGTGCCAAAGCTAATAGGACATGGTTTATCCCGTATTTCAAGAGGTGAGTAAGGAAAATTTTGAATGTCTGAATTAAACTTGTCTAATTCCAATTGTCCTGAGAGAATTAGGTGTTTTAATACAAATTTAACTTCCATTGATGCAACACCTTCAAAAATAACATGCATTATGTCCTGTGGAGTTTGTTTGATCAGGTCAAATGCAGGAACATCAACTAGTCTGCTTCTTCTATTAATTCCATAAGTAGTTTTGAGGGACGCTTTCAATAAATCTGTGCTTGCTTTATCTATTTCAAAACACTGCCTGATATGTTTCTCCAGAGTTCTTTGAACAAACTTCTTCTCCTCAAAAACACTTTGCATATCATCAAAGTTGCATTCACAGTGTCTACATTTGCTATAAGCAAAACCAATCCCTTCTTTAAAGCCAGCAATCTCATGCTGGGCTAGCGTGTCTCCGCAAATGGCTATAACAGCACCAAACAATTCAATTTCACCATTTGACATTTCAATCCTTACACCATTGTAAAGCAGTGATAGATCTTGAAGTATTCTTTTCAGTACAACATCAATACCCCACTGAGAAATGTCACTTGCTTTAGCAATAGCAAGAAGTCGTATTGCAGCTAACTTTGACCTAAATTTTGGATCAATATTTCCTAAAGTATAATAAAACATGACCAATTTGTTTGCAGAAGCATGGGACCCTAAGGGGTTACATATTTCAATTTCATCTGTGTACAGTATTAATTGCAATGCATTTGGCCTCTGAGAAAACAAGGGGTGAGATGTAAAGAGGGACCCGTCTCTAAAATCATAGAAGAATCCCTCTCTGCTTCTTTGTGGTGCAGTGTTCAACATGGTAAAGATTCTCTCATTAGTCATTAACTGCTTTAGACTTTCAATTAATGGTACATAGTAAAAACTTTTGTTCCTTAAGGACATGACCCTTGAAAGACCTTGCTTTACCCAACATATCTTCTGGGATACTACTACTTCCTCGGCGTTGACTGGACAGAACATTTCCCCTATGGCTCTACACTGTCCATATGCAATGGTGGAGAAAGGATCCATGAATTTATCAAATGTAGCCAAAGCCTCATCTTGAAGCTGAGTGGTTCCCTCGGCATTATCTTCAAACACTGTCTTCATTCTTTCCTTGAGCGTATCCAAAAGAACAGCCTGATACTGTTGCACTCCTGAGATGATATGTTTGACCGTTCTCTGTGAAAACATTTGAAACAAAAGTAACTTATTCTGCATTTATATTAAAAAAAAATTTCTGAATTCCATTATGAACAAGTAAGACATTGATTGCCTTATGTAATGTATTGATCCATTAAGACTATAACATACCTGTGATAAGTGGCACTGTTCTTGAACACAGATAGCAAAAGCTGCAGCAGATCTGGTAATATCATGTCTGGTAAAGGATGTTTTAGCAACAGCTTCTTCCTTTAGAGCAGAAAAACAAAGTTAGTCCAAACTCCTGGCCAATTATAGAAATTCTTACATAACAGGTATAATCAGTTACACCTAATGATTGGTCCATTAAAAAACAAAGTGCATGACAGTGATTAGTGTTACAGTTGTGAATATTCAATATAATATAAGATAATATAATATTCATTCTTTGGAATAAAGAAAAAAAATGGAAAAGAAATCAAAGACAAAGAAACAATAAAAAAGGGGTTGTCCATTGTTTTGATGAGGCTAGGGATTGGATTCATGAGAATGAGATTTTATCTTTTTAAATAATGAATTTTTGTTCGCACTTAGATATTAGTTTCTTTACATGTTTGTTGTATTTATTAAATTATTTATGTATTTTTAAATCACGTAATTTAGATTTGCACTTAGAATTTATGTTAGTATTAGTATATGGATATATTTTATTGTATGCATTTATTAATTTATTTAATTTTCAAAAAAATCATTCTTATCCATGTTTTGGCAGTATTTCTAGCCAACAGATTTTTTTACAGTGCTTCCAAATACTCTGTGTCTTACCTGAAACTGTAATTCCTACGAGATACCCAAATTGCTGTCACATTGAACGATTTAAACGCGCTGAGAGTGTCTTTGATGCAAACTTCACCAGGAGACATGCCAGCCGCAGAGTGTGTGCCTTCTCCGGCTGCAGCATAGCCTGTACTATCTACACTGAACTGCTATTCTGTTTATTTGTTTTTCATTTCATCCTGCAGGATGAAATTGTGATTTAAAATCCAACCATGGTGGAAATCGCTTGTAACAGTTTGAAGAACAATATCTAGCGGTATAATATCGCGAGATCTCGTTAAATTTCTCTTGATTAAAAATGGAGAAAATGATTAAAAGTAATATAGGACCAAATACGAGGAGTTAGACATAGCTAAATTTGTCATCAGAAGCCACACTACATTTTATTTAGTTTAACACTTACCGCGCTCGGGCTGTCAACAACCTGAGGCTCCTGCACTTCAGGCCAAGATCCACCAGTTGATATTTCCACGGTGCTGGTTGTTGTTGCAGTACTACAGTTGGCAAAGACTGAAACACCAAAATTTTCCGATCCTAAAGAGTGGGATGTTGGGGGGATCCTCCATCCTCTTGGTGGGCTTCCATTCGTCAAATACAGAGGGTGCGTCCGTTTAATGTGGCGAAAGAATGAGTTAAAAACTCTGAAATCTTGTTCACAGCCATCTATTCCACAGTAAACCCAAAAATCCTGCCTTCGACCATGAGCTGCATTTATGTGGCTAAGGAGCACCTTCAGAGTTAAAGAAACAAAGATAAAACAGATCATACATCTCCAGAGCGCCATGGTGAACTGTTTTCGCGCAGTAGCAATGCAGCTTTACTTTACCGCTCTCCACTGAAGGCCACAGATGAGAGTGTGGGACCATGGGAAAGGTAGGCAATTTTAAAAATATATGCATCCTTAATTATCCAATTTTTCAGGTTTAAATTACATCAGTTATATTTATTTTTAGGCAATAAGTGTTTAAGACTGAATTTATATTTTTATTTTCTTTTTTTTTACTTAAAAAAAATTAAATATAAATAATTTTCTGCATGCGCATTCTCAGTTCCTGTCGTGACGTTACTTTCACGCGGGACAAACTCTTTTCCCCTGCTTTGTTAACCATCAGGACCGTTAGGAAGATCAAAATTATTTATCTAAACAAAGCGAACAGTAATTTAAGGTTGGTAACATTAAGTTGATTTGAAAAATACTATGGTACAACGGTGTTATTAAGATAAAGTCGTGTTTTGTGAGGGCTGCTAGTTAGCAATCTAGCTAATGTGTTAACTTTAGCTAAATGATCTTATTTAAGCTGTAGGATATTTCCAGGCACTGTGAGTGGAGGCTTTGGAACCGAACTAGAGAACTGCTGTCACGGCATGGACAACTTTGACGATGCCATACTGTCTGTGTTGCAGGGTAAGTCTTATTTTTCAGTTATTTTGGTACGTTAGCTAAGCAGCCTTAGCATCTGTTAGCATCATTTCTGAAACTTGGAGCTAGGATTGCACTCTACTCTGAACTTTATCCACATTATAGCCTTGAGCTGTCTTTGCCTAAATAGACTTGGAACATCATTCTTGAAGACAGCCAAAAATAGTTTTATTGCATTCCCAAATATTTGATAAACTGTTTTAAGTTTGACATTTTATCCTGTTAATATTACTTATTGCTAAAATACATTTATTGACAAAAAAAATGACCTCAATATGTAATAAGCCACGCCCAGGAAAAGAGAAATAAATATCACTTTTGAAGTTGTTTTTCTCTTTTACAGCTGCGAATATTGATGAGGAAACTTTGAGGAGCTTTACCCGGGATGACCTAAAGGATCTTTTTCCGGGCCATGAAAATTTCTTCCGTAGAAAGAAGATTTGGGATTTTATCAGCCAAAAGGTAAATACACATTATACCACTAAGAAGATGATTACTGTCCATATTGTCTAGCATTAATTTGCCTAATTGTGTATTTTTGTTTATATCCCACAACTGTTATAGTTTAAGAGTACTGACCAAGATGCCAACACTTTCCATCGAAGCGAGAGTAACCCCTTAGGCTTTGATGTGTCACAATGTCAGCCTCAAACTTCCACTCCCATTTCCTACACTGCTGACAAAAAAATGAAAATGCCAGACCCACCAGAGTATGTGGTGTATACAGATTCAGAGTTGGACATGGTGCGCAGTCAGTACTTTGCATTGCTCCACAGTGGAAAGGAAAAGGACTGTAGGATGTTGAAGGAGCTATGTTGCAGACTTGTAAGGAACACCGTCACCAGCATGGTTGCAATCCTCCGTGCTAGTCCCATGGGGAAAGAAGTAACATACCCCTCCAAACTCGAAATGAGAGCAATGTCGCAGAAGATTGTCGACTATTACCCCATGTTACGTGATGCTGACACACACATGCCATACGTAAGTCATTCTTTACTCACTACAATATCTAAAATTGAGCGAGATAAAAAAAAAAGAATGTACAAATATATATTATTTTACCACAGCTGACCATCTACACCAAACTGTACAAACGACTCCAAAATATGAAGTCTCCAAGGAAGAGGCAGGGCTCCATGCCACAACGAGGCAGGCCCAGGAAGACTCTTTTCAGCTCAGATGACACAGACAACGGGACTGAAGGTGACCTAAGTGGTGAAGCAAGTGGTTCAAGTGACTATACCATACTTCTTGAGAGCAATGATGACCTCAGTGAGGATAACTCAAATGCAGGTGTGTACTTTGGTCTGCTGTACTAATGACTTTTGGACATCTAAAACTTCAAAGAGACCACCTGCCCTCAGTTTTCTGTTCAGAGTGCATCACAAGATTTATACAGTGTTGAGTATTTTCCTTAACTTTCTAGCTATTCCCTGTTATTACATTCTGTTCATCTTCTGTTTTTTCCTCAGAGAAAGAATCCCAATTGCCGCTACCCTCCACTGTACCAACTACGTCAAACAATACTACGCTGGCTTTACCACTATTATCCAAGTCAGCCTCATGCTCTGCACCCAGGGCTGATATAGGTCCTTCAACTGCACCTCCAGATGATGTTGTTGGTAAGTCCACCATCACCCTTATCTACCTCTGTCTGACTGTGGTTCCTCTTACAGCTCTTTCCAAAATATGGTTGCAGCAATGAACCCCGTTCTAAGTGTTTATTCCATAAATCATAGTGGTTTGGCATTAACTCGAGTTGGTGTGTAAAATCAACATATGATAGATCCCTCATTCCAGTTTGCCAGTTAGCCATAGTAAGTATTTTAACACTTTGTGTTGTAATGGGTGTTACTCAGTGCTGATTATTTACACATGTAAATCCTCATGCTGGTCACATCTATCATGCCTTATCACAGTGTTTCTGTCATAGATCAAATTACCTAAAATATTTTTATCCATCAGCTCATAATCACTGTTCACACTGATGTGAACGATATACACAGTAAACAACCTTTACCTTATTTTCACCACAGTTTTATTCACGGGCATCTTAAACTGTCGTTTTAATATTTGATTCTGTTCAAACTAACAATTAACATAAATCCATGATCATTATAAGAAAAGGACACAAAGGGAAATGATCAGGACATATAGGGTCAGTTCATTACTCAAACATATTTAACCTAAACATTAATTCTCAGAAATATTATACTTAAAAACAACCATGCAACTAGAAATGACTGATTAGAAAAATCTGAATTTTGTGAAGTCTAGTTACACCATGTCTTACAATTGCTCTTTGCTTTCCCTAGCAGACCATGACAGCCTGAAGATGCAGGCAAGACATTACAAAACCTTGAGCAACATGTACAGGAAACCCAGTGCAAAACCCAACCAAAGTGACGTTGCTCAAATTTTGGACCTGGAGTTTGAGGCCAGACGAACTTTTATTGACGCAGATATTACAAGGGAAGAAGACAGGCCCAGAAAAGTATTTGAAGCATACCCGTGCTTCAAAGACATACAAAATGTAAGTTCAACTACCTTCAGTTAAATTCCTTGCTTTCTCTGGATAGGTTTAGTTAGTTCTTGACTAACTGAGCACAACTTTGTCATAGGCGATGGATGAACTGCGTCGCATCATTGGTGGCTCCAACTGCAAATACATAGATCAAATGAAGGGTCGATGGGCAGAGTTTTGTTCGAAAGTGCAGTTCTATGGCATTTGGAAGAAGGTCCTGAAACCTCCTCTCCCCTTGGATGTACGTGGAGGTAAGTGGCCTTTTCATACATTAAATCCACACATCAGATATGTTCGGATTGCTTTGTTGAGATACTTTTCTCTGTTCACAGTGGATTTTACTGTCACTCTCTTCAATGCACTTCCATCTCTTTTTCCTTCAAAAACTACACCACCAAAGCGGCTGGGAAGTGCCAGTGAGGCTCTCCTTCATATCCTCAAGGTGAGAACAGCTGCAATACCAGCCACTGTAACTTGTACTCCATTTACTTGTATTGTTATTATTAATATTATTATTTTGCTTTTCCTGCTTAATAAGAGTAGGTCGAAGTTCAATTCAGCAGGGATTAAATTACTCCTTATTCAGGATTTCTTAATTGTTATTCAAAACCTACTCCAGAGAGGCAGCACAGAGCAAAAGCACATTGCAGTTAGGATACAAGTAGAAGCAGTAAAATGATATATTTAAAAAGGCCTTCAAAAACTAGAATATGTAACAAAGTTAAAAGAAATTGTTTTAAAAAACAAATGAGAAAAAAAGCACAAATAGACATGATAAAAATGCTGCAAATTAGAGAAAATTCATGCTCAGAATTAATACATTTCCAAAATTTCATATTTATGTAAGTCAGATATTTTATATTTATTTCTTCTATTCCAACAGTAAATCAGTTGGAGCATTCTAAACTCTTGATATTGCTATTTGTGTCTTAAGCTGTTTGGATGCACAGCAACCCTTTCATTTAAAATCTTGAAGAATTTGTCCTTTTTTTGTGCTTCTTCTAGCCAGGTGAAGATGCAATGCTATACCTGGAGAAGTGGCCTCTCTCCTCCCCAGTGCTGCTTTTTGATGGAACAACCAGCATTGTTGCTGTAGGAAACATACCAGTGACCACTCTCCCCTTGGAGGATTTCTGGGAAGGAATGTTGGTGTTGATGGCATATTACTACACCTTGCACTTAACATACCCAAAATGTGTTGCAACGGTCCTCTCTGTCATACAAACTGAGGTAATCACTGATGCCATCCATGATCAAGATGCCACTAGTGCATATAAGAAAGCAATAGCTGAGTGGAAGTCGTTCTTTGAAAAATAGGTGAATACCAAGCAGGATTTTATCAGGTCATTTGCAGTTTGTTTAGTTTTGTAGTACGTTTGTACAACTTTGTTCCTAATTTGCCTAGCAATGTCCTGAGAAACGGCTGTACTTATAATGCTTTACAAATGAAAGTTGTTGTTTTTTTTTCTTAGTGACACTTTACCTGAGGCATGTAAAGTTTTAAGTCAGTAATGCCATTATTTATAACATTGTGAGACTATGTGACTGTCACAAAAGTTTAAGGCCAAAACTGTAATTTTTTTTCTGTGTTTAGGCCTTTTAAAGGGTTGATTTAGACTTTTAGGGATTGTGCAGCAGCCCTATTTTGTTTAAAAAAAAGGATTTTGTTCTCATGAGAGAAATAAATGTTGACATATATCACTCTTGTCCTGGTTGTGATTTCAGTAGAAGCCAAGGAGTAGGAAAAAGGTCTGTTTTAAGGTTTTTTTGCCTGGATTTAATATTGATTCGGCTCTATTTTAAGATAAGCCAACCTGAATCAAGAAACAAATTAATCATATTTCACTAATATTGAGTAGTTTTTCATAGTATTAGAACTATTTTTCTCGTTGCAGTGCATTCATTTGCTGCAAGTAAGAATTCAAAACATAAAAAAAGACTGTAATTTAGCATATTTAACTAATATTTGGGACTTGATATCAAGTAATTTTATCTTAAATTGAGCTCTTTAAAGATTATTTTAACCCTCTTCAATTCTCAAATGTGTTCTTTTATTTCTGGATTAAAAAATCTTATTTCAAGATTTCTTATTAAGTAAAATAAACTTGCTGCATGGACAGATAATTTCACTTGTTTTCAGTGCTTTTTGTATCAAATGTAGTATTTTTTTCCTAAATATAGACTAGCCATTTTTGCAGTGTACACACCGGCTCACTCCTTGGTGGCTGCTTGTCGGGGCCTGGAGCCTGGGGCTCGCTTGGGCCACCTTGGGGGTGGGGTGCCCCCGGCCTCTCGGCATGGGGCTTGGTCACTCAGGCACAGCGGGCTGCTGGCGGAGCTCACGGGCACGTCACTGCAACCCCCCTGGCTTCTGCTCTGCGGCTGCTGAGTGAGCCCTCATCTGGGACTCTCCTCAGCTCTTTCTGGGACAGTGGCGCGGCTGCCCCTCTGTTGGTCTTCCTTGGTCTCTTGTGTTCTGGGGGCCTCTGGATGTCTGGAGTTCTGATCTCCTCCATACCTGCTTCATGCCCTGGAGGACGGGGCTGTGGCCCCCCCACACCCTCTAGCAGATCATTACATGAAGGAACCTTTTAAATACAAGCGTGTCCATGCTTACAGGTGTACACACGGGTGCTCACACACTACACCCTTTTTGGCTCCTACCTCAAAGCACACTGTGCGCTGTCGATCTTACGTGCTGCAAAATAATGTTTAATATTTAATATTTACTGTTATATTCCCATATATCATCGTGATGTTGTTTATTATGTTGCCCTTTTTTTTCTTCTGCTTGTTTTCTCTTTTTTCTTTCTCAACAGGTGATCCAGGTGATTGATATATGCATTTTTTGTCTGCTTATTTTGGGGTTTTTTTGCCCTTTTTCCCCATCCCTCTTTTCCGCTGTTTTCCTCTTTCTTTCTCCCCTTTCTTTTCCCCAGTCAAGTCTGTCCTGTAAGTGAAAATAAAATAAACAATAAAAGGTGACTCAAATAGACCAATACGGCAAGGCTGGGATGGTCCATTTGGTAAATCCGTTGGGCACCTTTCTTTGCCTTTAGACAATAATTCTGATGGCAAAAAAGCCAAACGGGACAGGCAAAGAAGAAGAAGAAAGAAACCACGTAAGAATACAAAACAGTGCTTGTATCAATGGGTGAATGAGCCAAGTTGTATAAAGCTCTTTCAGAATCAGAATCAGAAAGACTTTATTTATCCCCAAGGGGCAATTAACATACAACAGAGCAGCATAAAGACTTGTCTTTCCCGTAACCCATTTATGGATTCGTTGGTGCCTTCAAAGCCTGGTAGAGCCACAGGTGAACTAACTCTTTGACTCCATGAGAGGGAAATAATTTTGGGGGGACACTTTCTGGCCGCCATCGACCCAGGTGGAGATGTCTGAGGAAAATCTGGGGGAAGAATCGGGCAGCTCCCCAGTCTCTCCTGTGGACAGCCTGAGCAAAAGCGAGGGGGAGTTGGACAGACAGCCGAAGAAATGTGGGAGGAAGAGGAGACCGAGCAGGAAAAATGGGGAGGACTCAGATAGCCCGACCCCTGGGAAAAGAGGGAAGAAGTCCAGCAGCTGCAGCCCCCAGTCTTTCGAGGAGCTCCAATTGCAGCGGGTCATGGCCAACGTCCCGGAGCGACAGAGGACCCAGTCTCTGAACGAGGCTTTCGCGGCTCTGCGGAAAATTATCCCCACTTTACCTTCGGACAAACTCAGCAAAATACAGACCCTAAAACTTGCAGCCATATACATCGACTTCCTCTGTTAGGTGCTGCAGAGTGACGAGGTGGACTCCAAAATGTCAAGCTGCAGTTATGTGGCTCACGAGAGCCACGCTTGGTCCATGTCCATGTCCAGAAATCATGCCCAAAATGGTGACTGCTGAATCTACTACTCACATTCTGAAACGGGACAATCTGGAGTCCAATGCTGGATACATGGGATCGCCTAATGACATCAGAAGTTTTGTGCAGAGGCCCGAAAGTGTCATATGCTGTTGGAGTGTCTGGTCGGGCATGGTCCAGGTTCCTGTCATCCGTCCTTTGGGGTGGAGTTGGCCAGCTCATCACCTGTTTTCAATCTCCGGGGCTCCACCTAGAGGGTTTTTAAGCCAGCACTGCCTCCCACTCCTCGCCAGTTCGTCCTGCTACCATCTGTGGTAAACTTGGCCTCCTCTGTGCTCAGACTCTGTATACCTGGATCATGGTTTAATGTGTTTTCTGTCTCCTGCATTCTTCAGATTCATCACCCGTCGCACTCACCAGTAGTGCTGGTTCCGTCTCCATCCTGTTTTTCCGTCTGCTCGGAACCCAAGGACCACATACACAACTTCTCCTCAGCCTGCCCTTCAGTCCATACTCTCCACCTCCTTGGAATCTGGACCGGACTCTCTACACTCTCGATCCTCTCTGGAATGCTCCCATGGCAGCCTTTTCCCCGCTTAATAACCAGGGTCTCCAAAAAGTTCCCGTTCGAGTTCTCCCTGTGCTCTACACCTGTTTCCCCGCCCACGGATTTCCCTTAGTTTCTGCGAATGGTTTCTGTTAAACCCAGTTCTGTTCACGTTTTTGTTCCTTCTAATAAATTATACATAGTTCGAGCAATTGAGTCTGCTTTTGAGTCCACCGCATCCTTGTCTGTGACAGAAAGGGACTCACAGCCATGTATGTTAGCTCCATACACCCCAATTCTGGTGTGTTTTCGTGCTGACGAATGTTTAAAATATCGCCTTTTTTAAATACATGCCTTTGGGCTTTATTTCTGTGGAGGTCAACGTGCATTATTGAAGTCTCCGTTTTTTTGTTTTTTATTTTTCTCGTTTTTGTGTGTGTGCGAGAGAGAGGGAGACTGTCAACTGGTGGTGTGGCTCACATTACAGGCTGACTTTGTGGATCTAACCTGTGCAAAAAAAATATTTTTCAGAATGCATTTATTTATTTATTGATGAAACGTGTTGGAGAATAGATCCTGTGTCTGAAATAGATACGTTCCTATTTTTTATTATCGTTTTTTCAGTTTTGTAAATGTTTGTATATAACTTTTTTTTGGATTAAAGAAAGACGATGAAAAAACAAAAAATTATAATAAGTTGCATATATCGGACACCCAGTTCAAGTATTGACACTTTTAATGAATGGATAGAAAAAACGTTTGCTTCGGTGAACCAAAAATTACTATTTATCTGTGGTGATTTTAATATTGATTTGCTAAATCCAACAAGGTTAAAAGCCATTGATGACTTTACTGACACGATGTACAGCTTATCACTATATCCAACAATAACGAAGCCAAGCAGAATAACATTACATAGCGCCACTATTATTGACAACATTTTTACTAATGCCATGGATTTCCAAATTAATAGTGGCCTGCTTGTCTGTGATATAACTGACCACTTACCAGTTTTTACTTTGTGTGACTGTGATTTAAAAAAAATAGATACCAAGATCATGATAGCAAAGTGAATAATAAATGAAGAAGCAATTCATGCCTTCAATTTCGATTTAGCACAACAAGATTGGAGTTCGGTGTATGAAGAGTCAGATGTGGACAAGGCTTATGATAATTTTCTAGATATTTTTACTATGTGGTACAATAAACATTGTCCTGTAAACGAACACATGACAAAGAAAAAAAGATAAAAAGTCCTTGGCTCACAAAAGGAATTATCAATGCTTGCAAAAAGAAAAACAATCTGTATAAACAGTTTATCAAAGTAAAAACAAAAGAAGTGGAACAAAGATATAAAGCATATAGAAATAAATTGACTGATATTATAAGAACGAGCAAACAACTTTATTATAGAAGAAGATTATATGAAAATGAAAACAATATAAAAGGAACTTGGGATGTGTTAAACAACTTAATTAAACAAGGATCTTCTGGAACATCATATCCTCAATATTTTACTGATGCAAATGGTGAAAATCACAACATGAGTAATATTGTCGATGGGTTCAATAAATTCTTCATAAATGTTGGCCCTGAACTAGCAGCGGACATCCCGTGTCATAAAAATGAAAATATCAGTAATATAAAATCAAATCCCTTTTCACTGTTCCTCTCAGCTACAAATGAGCAAGAAGTAATAAATATCACATTAAAATGTAAAAGTAAGTCTTCAATGGATTATCATGACATAAATATGTCTGTAGTTAAACAGGTTATTCTGAATATTGCTAGTCCCTTAACATATATCTGTAATTTATCATTTCAGTCCGGTTGTTTTCCAAAAAAAATGAAAATTGCGAAAGTAATACCACTATATAAAAGAAATGACAAACACAGTTTTACCATCTTATCTTTTTATAGGCCTAATTCTCAAAAATTCTAGAAAAACCTTTTAATTCAAGATTAGAAAAAGAAAAAAAAGAAAGAAAAAAAGAAAAAAAAAGAAAAAAAAGATTAGAAAAATTCCTTGAAAAACATCAAATAATAAATGTTGGTCAGTATGGTTTCAGAACGCAAAGAACCACTTCAATGGCGATAATTGAGGCAGTAGAAGAAATTACTGATACACTGGATAAAAATAAATATGCAGTTGGTATTTTTGTTGATCTCAAAAAGGCCTTCGACACAATCAATCACTCAATTTTATTGGATAAATTGGAAAGATATGGTATTCGAGGGAAAGCTGGTAACTGGTTAAAAAGTTACCTAACGGGTCGGGAACAATATGTTAGCATAGGGCATTACCACTCAGAGAAACTTGGTATTACATGTGGTGTTCCCCAAGGGTCAGTGTTGGGACCAAAACTTTTCAATGTATACATAAATGATATTTTTGATGTTTCTCAAGTACTTAAACTCATACTGTTCGCAGATGACACCAACATATTTTTCAGTAGCGATGATTATACTGATCTTGTAATAACCGTAAACAGGGAGCTAAAATTAATAAAAAAATGGATGGACATAAATAAATTATCATTAAATATAAATAAAACTAAAGCAATGTTTTTTGGTAATTTAAAATATAATATAGAATTACCAATTATCATTGAAGGTGTACCAATTGATAATGTGAGTGAAAACAAATTTTTGGGAGTCGTAATTGATAATAAAATTTCATGGAAACCCCACGTCAGACACATAAAAACTGTCACGGCCAGGGGGTTCAGCTGGTCGCTGATCAGCTGTTTCCCCCACTTTCTCTCTTCTCCTCTCTCTCGCCAGGGCTGAACTCATTATGGGTTCACGCCCTTGGCCCAAGCCCTCGGAGGAAGAAACACCTGTGCCTCATCAGTGTGGTATTTAAGACGGGAAGCAACGGCTGTTCTTCGCTGGATCGTTGTGAGCATCGCGTCAGTGAAAGTCGAGCGCCCCAGCAAGTATTTTCCCATGCAGTGTGTGTTTAGCATTTAACAAGCGTCTCTTTGTGTACAGATTCCCTGGACTGTTTTCCTCGTGTGCGAGTGGATTCGTGTCTGGATTGTGTGGAGAGAAACGAGCGTGTTCCCCTGGATTTTCCCCGGACCCCTGCCCCCCTCACCTTTTGTACATAGCACTGCCCCGCACCCTTGTAAATAGCACTGCCCCGTATCTGTGTATATACACTCCTTGGACATTGTTCTGTAATAAATTCTCTTGTGTACATCATCCCCGGAGTCCTGCGCGTGAGGCCACCTTGTACGTCGTGACAAAAACCAAAATTTCCAGAAGCCTCGCAGTTTTGAACAAAGTGAAACAATTCCTTGATAAAGATGCACTTCGTACTCTGTACTGTACCCTGGTTCTTCCATATCTTACATATTGTGTGGAAGTGTGGGGAAATACATATAAAAATACAACTAATCCATTAGTCACAGTACAGAAACGAGCACTGCGTATTATTCACAAGGCTGGTTATCTAGATCATACTCACAAATTCTTTCTTCAGGCAAAGTTACTTAAATTCCAGGATCTGGTTAATTACAATACATCCATAATTTTGTATAAAGCTTTTACTAAACTTTTACCGGCAAATTTACAAACTAGATTTGAAATTCGAGAAAAGGTTTATAATGTGAGAGGCTTTGGAGAATTCAAATTACCCAGAACTCGAACAACCCGTAAAGGTTTTTGTGTGTCTGTATGTGGTGTGAAAATCTGGAACAGTCTGAGTTTACAATTGAAACAATGCAAAAATATTCATAGATTTAAATTTCTCTACAAAGAGTTGGTCTGGTCACAGTATACTCAATGATGGTTTTTAGTGTGCTCTGTAATGTCTGTTCTCTTACCATTGCTGGTATGGATTCCAAGAGAGAAAAAAATAATAATAATAAATAAAGAAGAGTGTGCGTATGTATGTATATATACGTGCATGTGTGTGTAGATATATATGTATGTATGTATGTATATGTATGTGTGTTTGTTACTTGTAATTATTACTGCCTGTTACCTGTGGTAATGCAATTTATAATTTATATATTCTGTATTCAGTTATGAAGGCTCTAATTGTTGTTTGCGAGCTGCCGTTTAGATGCTTGTATGTGCCCGGGGCTGTTGATGGGTCTGTATGCAATGATGGGCGTAGCTGCGGGAAGTTTATTGTTTTTTTTTGTTGATGAGTGAGTATAGGGGTGGGATTTAATACGTTTTCTTCGTCCCACTCCTTTTTCAGGCAATTTTTGTTTTTTGTTTTGTGCATTTTATATTCAATATAGGTATTGTTGTGCCTGAAAATGAACAAATAAATGAATGAAATGAAATGAACGTTGAAGATAAGGACAAGAACTGGCAATAAGAGTGAGATAATAGCGCTTTGAGCGCTCAGTAGAGTAGAAAAGCACTAGAAAGGAACCGGTCTATTGCAAAGATGAACTGGATATGGGCAATTTTCACTTTTATCTCTTTCTTGATGATCCACATGTTTGATTCAGCAAACATTTTATGGCAGATACCCTCACTGACATACATCATAGACCATCACACGATGGTTCAGACACACGCAGACATGTCTGTTGATCCATCCATCCATTCATTCGGTTCCACTTATCCTTTTCAGGGTCGCAGGGGGTGCTGGAGCCTATCCCAGCTGTGAGAGGCGGGGTACACCCTGGGCAGGTCGCCAGTCTGTCAAAGGGCTAACACACAGGGATAGACAACCATTCATACTCACATTCACACCTATGGACAATTTTCAATTAACCTATCCCAGACAGAAAGACCCCGGCCTGATGGTGGAATTGAACTCAGGACTTTCTTGCCGTGCAACAACAGTGCTAACCACCGTGCCACATGAGGAATTTGGTGTGGTGTTTGTTGATGATCAAAAAAATTCAGAGGCAAAAAGTGTGTTCATATTTCTCACCCCTGGGGATGGAAATTGATAAGAATTGAGTAATTCCGATTCCATTAAGATAAGATAAGATAAGATAAGACTTTATTGATCCCACAACGGGGAAACTTTTGCGTCACCTCAGCTCAGGTACAGATATCAGAAGGAAATACAAAAATACAAATAAGTACAATCAATGAAAAAAAGTAAGATAATACACTATATACAATGGTAGCATACACAGTATGTGATTATGGATATAGTTGGAAATATGGAAGACAAAAACTATATAGCTTGATATAGCTATTGTACCACTACTATTCCTGTTTATAGACATGTACACACACACATGTACACACTAAATATACATATGTATACATATACATACATATATACCTGCACATGTCCATGCACATAGAAGGTCCATTATGCATGAAGTGGTGACCGTGGATGTTCACAGTGTCCAGTGACTTATGACATCGTGATTGAGGAGTTAGAGTCTAACTGCTGTTGGGATGAATGATCTGTGAAAGCGCTCCTTCCTGCAGCGAGGGTGTTTCAGTCTCTGACTAAAGGAGCTGCTCAGCCCACTCACAGACTCATGCAGTGGGTGATGTGGGTTGTTCATGATGGATGTCAGTTTTACTAACATACTCCCCTCACCAACCACCTCCACAGACTCCAGGGGGCATCCCAGCACGGAGCTAGACCTCCGCACCAGTTTGTCAATCCTGCTCCTGTCCCTGTCCGTGCATCCACTCCCCCAGCAGGCCACTGCATAGAAAAGGGCAGATGCTACCACAGTGTCATAGAATGTACTTAACAGAGTCCTGCAGATCCGAAGGACCTCAGTCTCCTCAGCAGGTGGAGTCGACTCTGGCCCTTCTTATACAGGACGTCTGTATTTGTAGTCCAGTCCAGTTTATTGTTGAGGTGAACACCCAGGTACTTATAAGAGTCCACTATCTCAATGTCTTTCCCTTGGATGTTCACCTCCTGAAGTCTATGATCATCTCCTTTGTCTTGCCGGCGTTGATTTGGAGTACGTTGGTCTCACACCAGCCAACAAAGTCACTGATGACCCCCCTGTATTCCTGATCATTCTCGTCTGATACGCATCCAATGATGGCTGTATCATCAGAGAACTTCTGTATATGGCAATCGTCTGAATTATAACAGAAGTCTGAAGTGTAAAGGCTGAACAGGAAAGGTGAGAGAACCGTGCCCTGTGGTGCCTCCGTGCTGCAGATTACCACTTCGGACACACAGTCATGGAGCCTCACATACTGTGGTCTGTTGGTAAGGTAGTTGATGGTCCATGCAGTCAGCTGTTTGCCTACTCCGGCTCTCTCCAGCTTCCCTCTCAGTAGTGCGGGTTGGATGGTGTTGGTATCACTTACCAATTAAATTCCTTATCGATTCTGATTGGGTTCACACTAGTTCCTTGTAGGGAACCAGATCTCTACAAGAACTGGTTCTCCATTCTTGTCCCTAATTAGCCCATTTTCTCAAACACAATGAGCAAATCAGGAACCTTGGCATTATTTTAGACAATGATATCTGTTTGATAATCATTTCACTGAGGCTATTAGTGCTGTTTTCTATCATCTAAAAAAGAGAAATTGGTCCATGCATTGATATCAAGACTTATCCTGATTATCAATATGACTTCAGCTCATTTGTGAAATTTGAATATAATATCCCAGTATTGAATGGTAATAATGGGTTCGCCCAGTGCATCTCTCATTTCATCAGTTACTATACACCACTAATCAAGATCAAAAAACTGCGTTTTTAGTCACTGTTGCCACAGGCTTTTAAAAATCAATTTATTTAATATATATTGTTATCAGTGAGTCAAATGTTGAAGTGTGTTTATTTAATTGATTGGCTATGGCAAAAAGTATTCAGATCCTAGTAGAAGTACCAGCACAGTAAAGTTCAAAATCAGTACCACTATCTATCAATGAGCCATACATACAGTGGGGCAAAAAAGTATTTAGTCAGCCACTGATTGTGCAAGTTCCCCCACCTAAAATGATGACAGAGGTCAGTAATTTGCACCAGAGGTACACTTCAACTGTGAGAGACAGAATGTGAAAAAAAAATCCATGAATCCACATGGTAGGATTTGTAAAGAATTCATTCATAAATCAGGGTGGAAAATAAGTATTTGGTCAATAACAAAAATACAACTCAATACTTTGTAACATAACCTTTGTTGGCAATAACAGAGGTCAAACGTTTACTATAGGTCTTTACCAGGTTTGCACACACAGTAGCTGGTATTTTGGCCCATTCCTCCATGCAGATCTTCTCGAGAGCAGTGATGTTTTGGGGCTGTCGCCGAGCAACACGGACTTTCAACTCCCGCCACAGATTTTCTATGGGGTTGAGGTCTGGAGACCGGCTAGGCCACTCCAGGACTTTCAAATGCTTCTTACGGAGCCACTCCTTTGTTGCCCGGGCGGTGTGTTTTGGATCATTGTCATGTTGGAAGACCCAGCCTCGTTTCATCTTCAAAGTTCTCACTGATGGAAGGAGGTTTTGGCTCAAAATCTCACGATACATGGCCCCATTCATTCTGTCCTTAACACGGATCAGTCGTCCTGTCCCCTTGGCAGAAAAACAGCCCTATAGCATGATGTTTCCACCCCCATGCTTCACAGTAGGTATGGTGTTCTTGGGATGCAACTCAGTATTCTTCTTCCTCCAAACACGACGAGTTGAGTTTATACCAAAAAGTTCTACTTTGGTTTCATCTGACCACATGACATTCTCCCAATCCTCTGCTGTATCATCCATGTGCTCTCTGGCAAACTTCAGACGGGCCTGGACATGCACTGGCTTCAGCAGCGGAACACGTCTGGCACTGCGGGATTTGATTCCCTGCCGTTGTAGTGTGTTACTGATGGTGACCTTTGTTACTTTGGTCCCAGCTCTCTGCAGGTCATTCACCAGGTCCCCCCGTGTGGTTCTGGGATCTTTGCTCACCGTTCTCATGATCATTTTGACCCCACGGGATGAGATCTTGCGTGGAGCCCCAGATCGAGGGAGATTATCAGTGGTCTTGTATGTCTTCCATTTTCTGATGATTGCTCCCACAGTTGATTTTTTCACACCAAGCTGCTTGCCTATTGTAGATTCACTCTTCCCAGTCTGGTGCAGGTCTACAATACTTTTCCTGGTGTCCTTCGAAAGCTCTTTGGTCTTGGCCATGGCGGAGTTTGGAGTCTGACTGTTTGAGGCTGTGGACAGGTGTCTTTTATACAGATGATGAGTTCAAACAGGTGCCATTCATACAGGTAACGAGTGGGGGACAGAAAAGCTTCTTACAGACGACGTTACAGGTCTGTGAGAGCCAGAGATTTTCCTTGTCTGAGGTGACCAAATACTTATTTTCCACCCTGATTTACGAATAAATTCTTTACAAATCCTACCATGTGAATTCATGGATTTTTTTTTCACATTCTGTCTCTCACAGTTGAAGTGTACCTCTGGTGCAAATTACTGACCTCTGTCATCATTTTAAGTGGGGGAACTTGCACAATCGGTGGCTGACTAAATACTTTTTTGCCCCACTGTATTACACTGTCTATTAAAAACAATGGCCATTAGTACTCTTCACAGAGAGTTGTGACCAGTATAGAAGTTCCAGACAATTTACCATGAACTTACATGGCACCTTTCTCCTCAAGCTGAGCACTCGAGGCACTTTTCTGGTGAAAAATATAAAAATATAAAATAATAATGGATTGGATTTATATAGCGCTTTTCAAGGCACCCAAAGCGCTTTACAATACCACTATTCATTCACTGGTGGAGGCAAGCTACAGTTGTAGCCACAGCTGCCCTGGGGCAGACTGACAGAAGCGAGGCTGCCATATCGCGCCATCGGCCCCTCTGGCCAACACCAGTAGGCAAGTAGGGTAAAGTGTCTTGCCCAAGGACACAACGACCAGGACAGAGAGCCCAGGGATCGAACCGGCAACCTTCCGGTTAGAGATGCGATTCCCAACCCCCTGAGCCACGGTCGCCCTGCCTGCTCAGACCAGCAGGCAGCTATACTATCCTGACTATAATGGAAATGTAAGCAGTACTCTGAAAGTAGAAATATGAAGCATTCCAAATAGTCAGTATATGATTATGCTTCATCAGTATCAGTGAAAACCTTTCCATGGGAAGCATCAGTCAGCACTGGTGTGGACATACAGACACTGTTCGATTACATGCGTGCACAAACATGAAGGGTTCGTCTTGGATTTCACAGAATGAGCTCCGCTGGCTCAGTGCCATCCAGATGCTGTCCTTTCTGTTGATTAGCACAATTTCACAGTTCATGTGAAAGTCATCTAAAAACCAATTAAAACAGGTTCACGCTACATTCCTCCTCATTTCCACACATCACAGGAACTGCCAGCAGAATTAAAAGGTAAGATCTGGTAATTACCTGCAAACCGGCCAAAAAAAATCAGATCTATTATGTGATTTTTCTACTGAGCTTATCACAGCCTTATCAGGCTGCAGAATGATTACAGAGCAAAACCCTGTGATGAAAAATGAGGACAAAATAGAAAAAGGGATTCTTAATACCAGAAAAAAAGCAGGTGTGCACACAGACATGCTGGCACTCCCTGGTTACTGAGGTGATTGTTGATTCTGGATAAAATCTCCTTAGGCATGCTCCTTCTCCTGGCAGCAACAGACGGGCTGAAAGATGAAAGGATGAATGGAAGTGTGGTGAAATGAAACCGGGAGACGAGATGAAAGAGAGGAGGCCAAGTGTGCAAGATTTAGTGACAGGTTTTCATCATCTCAGCTTTTTTTTCTTCAGATTTTACGGATTAATGGGCCATCACCTCACAGTCCTGATTAGTTGGGTTTACTCTGCTCATTTACAGCAGCTGAGAGCATTTCATGGGCTGATACTGCCAAGGGATGTTCATTATGTATGTGTGACAGCACAAATTCATATACTCGAGGTACTGGCCATTCATTTTCTAACACTCTTTGCAAACAGTAGCTTGTTATTATTATTATTATTATTATTATTATTATTATTATTATTATTATTATTATTATTATTACAAGTTTGTTTGTTTTTAAATTCAACTCAAATAACGAGAGGCAAACAGTTAAAATGATTATGATTTGCTGCTGCTTATGTTTACATTAATTTAGCTAATTAAATTATTTTTTCCATATATGAAGTTTTACTGTGTTTTTCTTCAGAAATTAAAAAAAAGTTAATTGTGAATATGTATGTTTATGTCATGTGGCAGGACCCAAAGGCTCCGGATTAAGAATGAGCAGCGTTGTTGGTATTCCAAAGGAGAAGAACTTGAGTCGAAGGAAAAACTCGCAGGGCAAACAAACACGCAAGGATACAACAATAGCTGTGTCCCTCTTCATGTATCCTTCTGTGAAGAGTTTTGGATTATTTACTCCTGATGTTTTGTTTCCTCCTAATTCTGCATGTTCTCAACAACAAAGCTGCTTTTAAATGTAATTCTCATCTTCTGAGTCCTGCATTCTGGGTCCAACTGACACAGCTGACCATGACGCAAATATATTTACACTACCAGTCAAAAGTTTTAGAACGCCCCAGTTTTTCCAGTTTTTTATTGAAAATTCTGCAGTTTAACGTCTGATAGCACTCTGAAATCAAAGCTGTCTCTCTTCCATTGTTAATTGCCTTTTTCTCAGCATTTCTGTACCAACACTACTTTCTGCAGTACAGTACTGCAGTACAGTACTGGGGCAGGGATAGCTCAGTAGGTAAAGTGGTCGCCCCATGATCGGAAGGTCGGCGGTTCGAATCCACTTAACGGCTACCCTGAGGTACCCCTGAGCAAGGTACCGTCCCTACACACTGCTCCCCGGGCGCCTGCTTAGTGGGCTGCCCACTGCTTCACTGAGTGAATGGGTCAAATGCAGAGAAAAACAAGTAATTTCCCCATGGGGATCAATAAAGTATCCATTATTATTAGGGCCCGAGCACCGAGAGTGCGAAGGCCCTATTGTATCTGCTCCGTTTCTTATTATTAGGGCCCGAGCACTGAGAGTGCGAAGGCCCTATTGTATCTGCTCCGTTTCTTATTATTATTATTAGGGCCCGAGCACTGAGAGTGCGAAGGCCCTATTGTATCTGCTCCGTTTCTTATTATTAGGGCCCGAGCACCGAGAGTGCGAAGGCCCTATTGTATCTGCTCCGTTTCTTATTATTAGGGCCCGAGCACTGACAGTGCGAAGGCCCTATTGTAATTGCTCTGTTTCTTATTATTATTATTATTATTTCGGCAAATGAATTGGCTTTTTGAGGGCCTAAACATGCTCAAAAACTCATGAAATTTTGCAGACATGCCAGGTCTGGTGAAAAATTTTGTATTTTAATGGTTTTACTCATGAGCACTGGGAAATGGCTCTACAGCGCCACCTATGCCTTGTTAAATGCAGCCCTACGACCACATCGTTTCAGCTACATGTATGAAATTCGGCACACATGTGTATCATGCCACGACAAACAAAAAAGTCTGTGGGCCCATTGACGCAAACCCAACAGGAAGTCCGCCATTTGGAAGAGAAGGTGACATTTTGGCTCTAATTTTGCCATTTCCATGCCTCGAACTTTTGCGAACTCCTCCTTGGGATTTGGTTGTATAAGCTTCATCTTTGGTCAGTGTCAACTACACACCTGGGCCATGTTAAATTGCGGAGCTTTTGAGTTTTCACAATACTATGAGGCCGTGGCGCCATGGCGAATTTCGATGACTCGCCATGAAAATCTTATTGCCTCTCATTCTGTCATACATGTTCCGATCTGGACCAAAGAGCACACATATGATAAGGCTCCACCCCTGAACATATTTCAACTGCCATATTTGACATCAAGGACAGCGCCACCTAGTGGGAACAGGAAATGTCATGTTTTACACTTTGGGGTACAGTATAGTGAAGGGTGACATCTGCAGCCTCAAATTTCTCCAGGAAAGCCTTAAGGAGTTGGTCTTGGGTTACAGTGAAAACTGTGAGTTTTCGCGAAAGGGTGTGACCCCAGCAGCATGGCGAACTTTGATGTCACGCCATGAAGAAAGAAATTAGTATAACTCAATGAAATCCAGTCTGATCAGTACCAGACTTTACAGGCATGATGTCAGACCCGCCCTGAACAGATTGATGTGCCCATTGTCGGAAATACGGACAGCGCCACCTAGTGGCAACAGGAAATGTCATGGCTTTAATTTTGTTGTACTGATTTTCACAGGTTCATCTTGGCCACCTCAAAAGCGGTGAATATCACCATCAGTCCCTCGTGATGCTTCAGTGCAAAAATTGTGAGTTTAAACTGAACGGCGCACCCTGGTGGCAACGCTGTTCAACATGAAAGATGAAGTGGCTTTTGAGGGTCTTGGAAAGTTTATAGAGGCTTGAAATTTGGCACACACCTCCAAATGGATGAAGGCTTTGTTGGCATGTGATCATTTTCATTGAATAGCGCGAAATTGCTCCACAGCGCCCCCTACAAAATTTCAAAACCACAGCCCCTGCTCTGTGTTCTATGTATGATTCTGAAACCTGGTAAGCTTATAGGAGATATCAAGATGTACAAAAAAGTCTCTTGGTGCAATATCCCAAATCCAACAGGAAGTCAGCCATTTTAATATTAATGTGTAATTTTGGCAACATTTTCCCCTCTTTCCAGGCACCGTTCTTTGACGAACTCCTCCAAGGGATTTCATCATATTGAACCAATCTCCAGTGTGTGGAATCTAAAGACCTTTGTGATGTTAAATTGCGAAGCTTTTTACATTCAGTGAAACGGGGTGGTTATGGTGGCACCTAGAGTTTGAATCACTCGCCAAAAAGCAGTAATCTGCTGTCACTCAAAAACACAATGTCCAATCTCTCCCAAACGTCTCAGGTGTGATGAGACTCGAGCTAGGAAATGTTTGTTATGCCATTTGTCAGTAATGGTTAGAGCTCCACCTAGTGGGACAACTATAATCATGATTGAATGAGATGAATTGTTAGCTGGTGGTTAAATGCATGAATTCCATCAATGTGACATCACATCGGACGTGCTGGTTTTAGGTGTTGGGCGTGGCTTGACGCGCCGGGGGTGCGAGGGCCCTCATAACGCTGCTTGCAGCTTTAATTATTATTATTATTATTAGGGCCCGAGCACTGAGAGTGCGAAGGCCCTATTGTATCTGCTCCGTTTCTTATTAGGGCCCGAGCACCGAGAGTGCGAAGGCCCTATTGTATCTGCTCCGTTTCTTATTATTATTATTATTATTATTATTATTATTATTATTATTATTATTATTATTATTCAGGCGAAACAAGGGCCTTTTTGAGGGCCTAAACATGCTCAAAAACTCATGAAATTTTGCACACATGCCAGGTCTGGTGAAAAATTTTGTATTTTAATGGTTTTACATATGAGCACTGGGAAATGGCTCTACAGCGCCACCTATGCCTTGTTAAATGCAGCCCTACGACCACATGGTTTGAGCTACATGTATGACATTTGGCACACATGTGTATCATGCAAAGACGAACAAAAAAGTCTGTGGGCCCATTGACGCAAACCCAACAGGAAGTCCGCCATTTGGAAGAGAAGGTGACATTTTGGCTCTAATTTTGCCATTTCCATGCCTCGAACTTTTGCGAACTCCTCCTTGGGGTTTCATTTCATAACCTTCATATTTGGTCAGTGTCAACTACACCCTTGTGCCATGTTAAATTGCGGAGCTTTTGAGTTTTCACAATACTATGAGGCCGTGGCGCCATGGCGAATTTCGATGACTCGCCATGAAAATCTTATTGCCTCTCATTTTGTCATACATTTTCTGACCTTGACCAAAGTGAACACATATGATAAGGCTCCACCCCTGAACATATTTCAACTGCCATATTTGACATCAAGGACAGCGCCACCTAGTGGGAACAGGAAATGTCATGTTTTACACTTTGGGGTACAGTATAGTGATGGGTGACATCTGCAGCCTCAAATTTCTCCAGGAAAGCCTTAAGGAGTTGGTCTTGGGTTACAGTGAAAACTGTGACTTTTCGCAAAAGGGTGTGACCCCAGCGGCTTGGCGAACTTTGATGTCACGCCATGAAGAAACAAATTAGTATAACTCAATGAAATCCAGTCTGATCAGTACCAGACTTTACAGGCATGATGTCAGACCCGCCCTGAACAGATTGATGTGCCCATTGTCGGAAATACGGACAGCGCCACCTAGTGGCAACAGGAAATGTCATGGCTTTAATTTTGTTGTACTGATTTTCACAGGTTCATCTTGGCCACCTCAAAAGCGGTGAATATCACCATCAGTCCCTCGTGATGCTTCAGTGCAAAAATTGTGACTTTAAACTGAACGGCGCACCCTGGTGGCAACGCGGTTCATCATGAAAGATGAAGTGGCTTTGAGGGGCTTGGAAAGTTTATAGAGGCTTTAAATTTAGCACACCCCTCCAAATGGACGAAGGCTTTGTTGTCATGTGATCATTTTCCTTGAATAGCGCAAAATGGCTCCACAGCACCCCCTACAATATTTCAAAACATCAGCCCCTGCTCTGTGTTTCATCTATGAGTCTGACACTTGGTAAGCTTGTGTAAGATATCAAGATGTACAAAAAAGTCTCTTGGAGCAATATCCCAAATCCAACAGGAAGTCAGCCATTTTAAAATTAATGTGTAATTTTGATGACATTTTCCCCCCTTTTCAGGCCTCATACTTTGACGAACTCCTCCAAGGGATTTCATCATATTGAAGCATTCTTCAGTGTGTAGAATCTAAAGACCTTTGTGATGTTAAATTGCGAAGCTTTTTACGTTCAGGGAAACGGGGTGGTCATGGCGGCACGTAGAGTTTCAATCACTCGCAAAAAGCAGTAATCTGCTGTCACTAAAAACACAATGTCCAATCTCTCCCAAAGGTCGCAGGTGTGATGAGACTCGAGCTTGGAAATGTTTGTTATGCCATTTGTCAATAATGGTTAGAGCGCCACCTAGTGGCATGACTATAATCCTGGTTGAATAAGATGAAATGTTAGCTGGTGATTAAAAGCATGAAATCCATCAATGTGACATCACATCGGACGTGCCGGTTTGAGGTGTTGGCGGTGGCTCGACGTGCCGGGGGTGCGAGGGCCCTCATAACGCTGCTTGCAGCTTTAATTATTATTATTATTCACCCCAAACAAGGGCCTTTTTGAGGGCCTAAACATGCTCAAAAACTCATGAAATTTTGCACACATGCCAGGTCTGGTGAAAAATTTTGTATTTTAATGGTTTTACTTATGAGCACTGGGAAATGGCTCTAGAGCGCCACCTATGCCTTGTTAAATGCAGCCCTACGACCACATGGTTTGAGCTACATGTATGAAATTTGGCACACATGTGTATCATTCCAAGACGAACAAAAAAGTCTGTGGGCCCATTGACGCAAACCCAACAGGAAGTCCGCCATTTGGAAGAGAAGGTGACATTTTGGCTCTAATTTTGCCATTTCCATGCCTCGAACTTTAACGAACTCCTCCTTGGGATTTGGTCCTATAAACTTCAAATTTGGACAGTGTCAACTACACCCTTGTGCCATGTTAAATTGCGGAGCTTTTGAGTTTTCACAATACGGTGAGGCCGTGGTGCCATGGCGAATTTCGATGACTCGCCATGAAAATCTTATTGCCTCTCATTTTGTCATACATTTTCTGACCTTGACCAAAGTGAACACATATGATAAGGCTCCACCCCTGAACATATTTCAACTGCCATATTTGACATCAAGGACAGCGCCACCTAGTGGGAACAGGAAATGTCATGTTTTACACTTTGGGGTACAGTATAGTGATGGGTGACATCTGCAGCCTCAAATTTCTCCAGGAAAGCCTTAAGGAGTTGGTCTTGGGTTACAGTGAAAACTGTGAGTTTTCGCGAAAGGGTGTGACCCCAGCAGCATGGCGAACTTTGATGTCACGCCATGAAGAAACAAATTAGTATAACTCAATGAAATCCAGTCTGATCAGTACCAGACTTTACAGGCATGATGTCAGACCCGCCCTGAACAAATTGATGTGCCCATTGTCAGGAATATGAAGAGCGCCACCTAGTGGCAACAGGAAATGTCATGTCTTACACTTTGTTGTACTGATTTTCACAGGTTCATCGTGGCCACCTCAAAAGCGGTGAATATCACCATCAGTCCCTCGTGATGCTTCAGTGCAAAAAATGTGACTTTAAACTGAACGGCGCACCCTGGTGGCAACGCTGTTCAACATGAAAGATGAAGTTACTTTTGAGGGGCTTGGAAAGTTTATAGAGGCTTTAAACTTGGCCCACGCCTCCAATGTGATGAAGGCTTTGTTGTTATGTAACCATTTTCCTTGAATAGCGCAAAATGGCTCCACAACTCCCCCTACAAAATTCCAAAATATCAGCCCCTGCTCTGTGTTTTATCTATGAGTCTGAAACTTGGTAAGCTTATGGAAGATCTTAAGATGTACAAAAAAGTCTCTTGGAGCAATATCCCAAATCCAACAGGAAGTCAGCCATTTTAAAGTTAATGTGTAATTTTGGCGACATTTTCCCATCTTTTCAGGCACCGTACTTTGACGAACTCCTCCAAGGGATTTCATCAGATTGGACCGATCTGCAGTTTGTGGAATCTAAAGACCTTTGTGATGTTAAATTGCGAAGCTTTTTACGTCCAGGGAAACGGGGTGGTTATGGCGGCACTTAGAGTTTGAATCACTCGCCAAAAAGCAGTAATCTGCTGTCACTCAAAAACACAATGTCCAATCTCTCCCAAAGCTCATAGGCGTGATGAGACTCGAGCTTGGAAATGTTTGTTATGCCATTTGTACATAATGGTTAGAGCGCCACCTAGTGGAACGACTAACTAATCATGAATGAATGAGTTTAAATGTTAGCTGATGGTTAAATGCATGAATTCCATCAATGTGACATCAGATCGGACGTGCTGGTTTTAGGTGTTGGGCGTGGCTCGACGCGCCGGGGGTGCGAGGGCCCTCATAACGCTGCTTGCAGCTTTAATTATTAGGGCCCGAGCACCGAGAGTGCGAAGGCCCTATTGTATCTGCTCCGTTTCTTATTATTAGGGCCCGAGCACTGACAGTGCGAAGGCCCTATTGTAATTGCTCTGTTTATTATTAGGGCCCGAGCACTGACAGTGCGAAGGCCCTATTGTAATTGCTCTGTTTATTATTATTATTATTATTATTATTATTATTATTATTATTATTATTATTATTATTATTAGGGCCCGAGCACTGATAGTGCGAAGGCCCTATTGTAATTGCTCTGTTTATTATTATTATTATTATTATTATTATTATTTCGGCAAATGAATTGGCCGTTTGAGGGCCTAAACATGTTCGAAAACTCATGAAATTTTGCACACGCGTCAGGTCTGGTGAAAATTTACGTATTTTAATGTTGTCAGACATGGCCAGGGAAAATTAGCTCAGTAGCGCCACCTACAAAAATGAAAAACGCGAGCCCCCGGTATGGGTATGGCCTACAAGTTTGAAAGTCGGTACACCTATATAACGTTCAGAGTCGAACAAAAAAGTCTATTATGGCAATGTCCTAAACCCAACAGGAAGTCCGCCATTTTGGATTGAAGGTGACATTTTGGCTCTGATTTTACCGTTTCCATGCCTTGTACTTTAACGAACTCCTCCTTGGGATTTGGTCCTATAAACTTCAAATTTGGACAGTGTCAACTACACCCTTGTGCCATGTTAAATTGCGGAGCTTTTGAGTTTTCACAATACTATGAGGCCGTGGCGCCATGGCGAATTTCGATGACTCGCCATGAAAATCTTATTGCCTCTCATTTTGTCATACATTTTCTGACCTTGACCAAAGAGCACACATATGATAAGGCTCCACCCCTGAACATATTTCAACTGCCATATTTGACATAAGGGACAGCGCCACCTAGTGGGAACAGGAAATGTCATGTTTTACACTTTGGGGTACAGTATAGTGATGGGTGACATCTGCAGCCTCAAATTTCTCCAGGAAAGCCTTAAGGAGTTGGTCTTGGGTTACAGTGAAAACTGTGACTTTTCGCGAAAGGGTGTGACCCCAGCAGCATGGCGAACTTTCATGTCTCGCCATGAAGAAACAAATTAGTATAACTCCATGAAATCCAGTCTGATTAGTACCAGACTTTACAGGCATGATGTCACACCCGCCCTGAACAGATTGATGTGCCCATTGTCAGGAATATGAAGAGCGCCACCTAGTGGGAACAGGAAATGTCATGTCTTACACTTTGTTGTACTGATTTTCACAGGTTCATAGTGGCCACCTCAAAAGCGGTGAATATCACCATCAGTCCTTGATGATGCTTTAGTGCAAAAATTGTGACTTTAAACTGAACGGCGCACCCTGGTGGCAACGCTGTTCACCATGAAAAATGAAGTGGCTTTTGAGGGGCTTGGAAAGAATATAGAGGCTTGAAATTTGGCGCACACCTCCATTGTGCTTAAGGCTTTGTTGTTATGTGATCATTTTCATTGAATAGCGCAAAATGGCTCCACAGCGCCCCCTACAAAATTTCAAAACATCAGCCCCTGCTCTGTGTTTTATGTATGAATCTGAAACCTGGTAGGCTTATAGGAGATATCAAGATGTACAAAAAAGTCTCTTGGAGCAATATCCCAAATCTAACAGGAAGTCAGCCATTTTAAAATTAATGTGTAATTTTTGTGACATTTTCCCCTCTTTCCAGGCACCGTTCTTTGACGAACTCCTCCAAGGGATTTCATCATATTGAACCAATCTCCAGTGTGTGGAATCTAAAGACCTTTGTGATGTTAAATTGCGAAGGTTTTTGCGTTCAGGGAAACGGGGTGGTCATGGCGGCATGTGGAGTTTCAGTCACTCGCCAAAAAGCAGTAATCTGCTGTCACTCAAAATCAAAATGTCCAATATGTCCCAAAGGTCGCAGGCGTGATGAGACTCGAGCTCGGAAATGTTTGTTATGCCATTTGTCAGTAATGGTTAGAGCGCCACCTAGTGGGACGACTATAATCATGATTGAATGAGATGAAATGTTAGCTGGTGGTTGAATGCATGAATTTCATCAATGTGACATCAGATCGGAGGTGCTGGTTGTAGGTGTTGGGCGTAGCTCGACGCGATGGGGTGCGAGGGCCCTCATAACGCTGCTTGCAGCTTTAATTAGGGCCCGAGCACTGACAGTGCGAAGGCCCTATTGTAATTGCTCTGTTTATTAGGGCCCGAGCACTGACAGTGCGAAGGCCCTATTGTAATTGCTCCGTTTATTATTATTATTATTATTATTATTTCGGCAAATGAATCGGCCTTTTGAGGACCTAAACATGCTCGAAAACTCATGAAATTTTGCACACGCGTCAGGTCTGGTGAAAATTTACGTATTTTAATGTTCTCAGACATGGCCAGGGAAAATTAGCTCAGTAGCGCCACCTAGAAAAATGAAAAATGCGAGCCCCCGGTATGGGTATCACCTACATGTTTGAAAGTCGGTACACCTATATAACGTTCAGAGTCGAACAAAAAAGTCTATTATGGCAATGTCCTAAACCCAACAGGAAGTCCGCCATTTTGGATTGAATGTGACATTTTGGCTCTGATTTTACCGTTTCCATGCCTCGAACTTTAACGAACTCCTCCTTGGGGTTTGATTTCATAACCTTCATATTTGGTCAGTGCCAACTACACCCTTATGCCATGTTAAATTGCGGAGCTTTTGAGTTTTCACAATACCATGAGGCCGTGGCGCCATGGCGAATTTCGATGATTCGCCATGAAAATCTTATTGCCTCTCATTCTGTCATAGATTTTCTGACCTTGACCAAAGTGAACACATATGATAAGGCTCCACCCCTGAACATATTACAACTGCCATATTTTACATCAGGGACAGCGCCACCTAGTGGGAACAGGAAATGTCATGTTTTACACTTTGGGGTACAGTATTGTGATGGGTGACATCTGCAGCCTCAAATTTCTCCAGGAAAGCCTTAAGGAGTTGGTCTTGGGTTACAGTGAAAACTGTGACTTTTCGCAAAAGGGTGTGACCCCAGCGGCATGGCGAACTTTGATGTCACGCCATGAAGAAACAAATTAGTATAACTCAATGAAATCCAGTCTGATCAGTACCAGACTTTACAGGCATGATGTCAGACCCGCCCTGAACAGATTGATGTGCCCATTGTCGGGAATACGGACAGCGCCACCTAGTGGCAACAGGAAATGTCATGGCTTTAATTTTGTTGTACTGATTTTCACAGGTTCATCTTGGCCACCTCAAAAGCGGTGAATATCACCATCAGTCCCTCGTGATGCTTCAGTGCAAAAATTGTGACTTTAAACTGAACGGCGCACCCTGGTGGCAACGCGGTCCACCATGAAAGATGAAGTGGCTTTTGAGGGGCTTGGAAAGTTTATAGAGGCTTTAAATTTAGCACACACCTCCAAATGGATCAAGGCTTTGTTGTCATGTGACCATTTTCCTTGAATAGCGCAAAATGGCTCCACGGCGCCCCCTACAATATTCCAAAATATCAGCCCCTGCTCTGTGTTTTATCTATGAGTCTGAAACTTGGTAAGCTTATAGGAGATATCAAGATCTACAAAAAAGTCTCTTGGAGCAATATCCCAAATCCAACAGGAAGTCAGCCATTTTAAAATTAATGTGTAATTTTGGCGACATTTTCTCCTCTTTTCAGGCCTCATACTTTCACGAACTCCTCCAAGGGATTTCATCAGATTGAACTATTCTTCAGTGTGTCGAATCCAAAGACCTTTGTGTTGTTAAATTGCGAAGCTTTTTACGTCCAGGGAAACGGGGTGGTTATGGCGGCACGTGGAGTCTCAATCACTCGCCAAAACGCAGTAATCTGCTGTCACTCAAAATTAAAATGTCCAATATGTCCCAAAGGTCGCAGGCGTGATGAGACTCGAGCTCGGAAATGTTTGTTATGCCATTTGTCAGTAATGGTTAGAGCGCCACCTAGTGGGACGACTATAATCATGATTGAATGAGATGAAATGTTAGCTGGTGGTTGAATGCATGAATTTCATCAATGTGACACCAGATCCGAGGTGCTGGTTGTAGGTGTTGGGCGTAGCTCGACGCGATGGGGTGCGAGGGCCCTCATAACGCTGCTTGCAGCTTTAATTAGGGCCCGAGCACCGAGAGTGCGAAGGCCCTATTGTATCTGCTCCGTTTCTTATTATTATTATTATTATTATTATTATTATTATTATTCAGGCGAAACAAGGGCCTTTTTGAGGGCCTAAACATGCTCAAAAACTCATGAAATTTTGCACACATGCCAGGTCTGGTGAAAAATTTTGTATTTTAATGGTTTTACATATGAGCACTGGGAAATGGCTCTAGAGCGCCACCTATGCCTTGTTAAATGCAGCCCTACGACCACATCGTTTGAGCTACATGTATGAAATTTGGCACACATGTGTATCATGCCAAGACGAACAAAAAAGTCAGTGGGCCCATTGACGCAAACCCAACAGGAAGTCCGCCATTTGGAAGAGAAGGTGACATTTTGGCTCTAATTTTGCCATTTCCATGCCTCGAACTTTTGCGAACTCCTCCTTGGGGTTTGATTTCATAACCTTCATATTTGGTCAGTGTCAACTACACCCTTGTGCCATGTTAAATTGCGGAGCTTTTGAGTTTTCACAATACGGTGACGCCGTGGCGCCATGGCGAATTTCGATGACTCGCCATGAAAATCTTATTGCCTCTCATTTTGTCATACATTTTCTGACCTTGACCAAAGTGAACACATATGATAAGACTCCACCCCTGAACATATTTCAACTGCCATATTTGACATCAAGGACAGCGCCACCTAGTGGGAACAGGAAATGTCATGTTTTACACTTTGGGGTACAGTATTGTGATGGGTGACACCTGCAGCCTCAAATTTCTCCAGGAAAGCCTTAAGGAGTTGGTCTTGGGTTACAGTGAAAACTGTGACTTTTCGCAAAAGGGTGTGACCCCAGCAGCATGGCGAACTTTGATGTCACGCCATGAAGAAACAAATTAGTATAACTCAATGAAATCCAGTCTGTTCAGTACCAGACTTTACAGGCATGATGTCAGACCCACCCTGAACAGATTGATGTGCCCATTGTCGGGAATACGGACAGCGCCACCTAGTGGCAACAGGAAATGTCATGGCTTTAATTTTGTTGTACTGATTTTCACAGGTTCATCGTGGCCACCTCAAAAGCGGTGAATATCAACATCAGTCCCTCGTGATGCTTCAGTGCAAAAATTGTGACTTTAAACTGAACGGCGCACCCTGGTGGCAACGCGGTTCACCATGAAAGATGAAGTGGCTTTTGAGGGACTTGGAAAGTTTATAGAGGCTTGAAATTTGGCACACACCCCCAAATGGATGTAGGCTTTGTTGTCATGTGATCATTTTCATTGAATAGCTCGAAATTGCTCCACAGCGCCCCCTACAAAATTTCAAAACAACAGCCCCTGCTCTGTGTTTCATCTATGAGTCTGAAACCTGGTAAGCTTATGGAAAATATCAAGATGTACAAAAAAGTCTCTTGGAGCAATATCCCAAATCCAACAGGAAGTCAGCCATTTTAAAATTAATGTGTAATTTTGGCGACATTTTCCCCTCTTTTCAGGCTTCATACTTTGACGAACTCCTCCAAGGGATTTCATCATATTGAACCATTCTCCAGTGTGTGGAATCTAAAGACCTTTGTGATGTTAAATTGCGAAGCTTTTTACGTTCAAGGAAACGGGGTGGTCATGGCGGCACGTGGAGTTTCAATCACTGGCCAAAAAGCAGTAATCTGCTGTCACTCAAAGACACAAAGTCCAATCTCTCCCAAAGGTCGCAGGCGTGATGAGACTCGAGCTCGGAAATGTTTGTTATGCCCTTTGTCTATAATGGTTAGAGCGCCACCTAGTGGGACGACTATACTCATGGTTGAACCAAATGAAATGTTAACTGGTGGTTAAATGCATGAATTCCATCAATGTGACATCAGATCGGACGTGCTGGTTTCAGGTGTTGGGCATGGCTCGACACGCCGGGGGTGCGAGGGCCCTCATAACGCTGCTTGCAGCTTTAATTATTATTATTATTATTATTATTATTTCGGCAAATGAATTGGCCGTTTGAGGGCCTAAACATGCTCGAAAACTCATGAAATTTTGCACACGCGTCAGGTCTGGTGAAAATTTACGTATTTTAATGTTCTCAGACATGGCCAGGGAAAATTAGCTCAGTAGCGCCACCTAGAAAAATGAAAAACGCGAGCCCCCGGTATGGGTATGACCTACATGTTTGAAAGTCGGTACACCTATATAATGTTCAGAGTCGAACAAAAAAGTCTATTATGGCAATGTCCTAAACCCAACAGGAAGTCCGCCATTTTGGATTGAAGGTGACATTTTGGCTCTGATTTTACCATTTCCATGCCTCGAACTTTGACGAACTCCTCCTTGGGGTTTGATTTCATAACCTTCATATTTGGTCAGTGCCAACTACACCCTTATCCCATGTTAAATTGCGGAGCTTTTGAGTTTTCACAATACTATGAGGCCGTGGCGCCATGGCGAATTTCGATGACTCGCCATGAAAATCTTATTGCCTCTCATTCTGTCATACATGTTCCGATCTGGACCAAAGAGCACACATATGATAAGGCTCCACCCCTGAACATATTTCAACTGCCATATTTGACATCAAGGACAGCGCCACCTAGTGGGAACAGGAAATGTCATGTTTTACACTTTGGGGTACAGTATAGTGATGGGTGACATCTGCAGCCTCAAATTTCTCCAGGAAAGCCTTAAGGAGTTGGTCTTGGGTTACAGTGAAAACTGTGAGTTTTCGCGAAAGGGTGTGACCCCAGCAGCATGGCGAACTTTGATGTCACGCCATGAAGAAACAAATTAGTATAACTCAATGAAATCCAGTCTGATCAGTACCAGACTTTACAGGCATGATGTCAGACCCGCCCTGAACAGATTGATGTGCCCATTGTCGGAAATACGGACAGCGCCACCTAGTGGCAACAGGAAATGTCATGGCTTTAACTTTGTTGTACTGATTTTCACAGGTTGATCGTGGCCACCTCAAAAGCGGTGAATATCACCATCAGTCCCTCGTGATGCTTCAGTGCAAAAATTGTGACTTTAAACTGAACGGCGCACCCTGGTGGCAACGCGGTTCATCATGAAAGATGAAGTGGCTTTTGAGGGGCTTGGAAAGTTTATAGAGGCTTGAAATTTGGCACACACCTCCAAATGGATGAAGGCATTGTTGTTATGTAACCATTTTCCTTGAATAGCGCAAAATGGCTCCACAGCGCCCCCTACAATATTTCAAAACATCAGCCCCTGCTCTGTGTTTCATCTATGAGTCTGACACTTGGTAAGCTTGTGTAAGATATCAAGATGTACAAAAAAGTCTCATGGAGCAATATCCCAAATCCAACAGGAAGTCAGCCATTTTAAAATTAATGTGTAATTTTGATGACATTTTCCCCCCTTTTCAGGCCTCATACTTTGACGAACTCCTCCAAGGGATTTCATCATATTGAAGCATTCTTCAGTGTGTAGAATCTAAAGACCTTTGTGATGTTAAATTGCGAAGCTTTTTCCGTTCAGGGAAACGGGGTGGTCATGGCGGCACGTAGAGTTTCAATCACTCGCAAAAAGCAGTAATCTGCTGTCACTAAAAACACAATGTCCAATCTCTCCCAAAGGTCGCAGGTGTGATGAGACTCGAGCTTGGAAATGTTTGTTATGCTATTTGTCAATAATGGTTAGAGCGCCACCTAGTGGCATGACTATAATCCTGGTTGAATAAGATGAAATGTTAGCTGGTGATTAAAAGCATGAAATCCATCAATGTGACATCACATCGGACGTGCCGGTTTGAGGTGTTGGCAGTGGCTCGACGTGCCGGGGGTGCGAGGGCCCTCATAACGCTGCTTGCAGCTTTAATTATTATTATTATTATTATTATTTCGGCAAATGAATTGGCCTTTTGAGGGCCTAAACATGCTCGAAAACTCATGAAATTTTGCACACGCGTCAGGTCTGGTGAAAATTTACGTATTTTAATGTTCTCAGACATGGCCAGGGAAAATTAGCTCAGTAGCGCCACCTAGAAAAATGAAAAACGCGAGCCCCCGGTATGGGTATGACCTACATGTTTGAAAGTCGGTACACCTATATAACTTTCAGAGTCGAACAAAAAAGTCTATTATGGCAATGTCCTAAACCCAACAGGAAGTCCGCCATTTTGGATTGAAGGTGACATTTTGGCTCTGATTTTACCGTTTCCATGCCTCGAACTTTAACGAACTCCTCCTTGGGATTTGGTCCTATAAGCTTCAAATTTGGACAGTGTCAACTACACCCTTGTGCCATGTTAAATTGCGGAGCTTTTGAGTTTTCACAATACTATGAGGCCGTGGCGCCATGGCGAATTTCGATGACTCGCCATGAAAATCTTATTGCCTCTCATTTTGTCATACATTTTCTGACCTTGACCAAAGAGCACACATATGATAAGGCTCCACCCCTGAACATATTTCAACTGCCATATTTGACATAAGGGACAGCGCCACCTAGTGGGAACAGGAAATGTCATGTTTTACACTTTGGGGTACAGTATAGTGATGGGTGACATCTGCAGCCTCAAATTTCTCCAGAAAAGCCTTAAGGAGTTGGTCTTGGGTTACAGTGAAAACTGTGACTTTTCGCAAAAGGGTGTGACCCCAGCGGCGTGGCGAACTTTAATGTCACGCCATGAAGAAACAAATTAGTATAACTCAATGAAATCCAGTCTGATCAGTACCAGACTTTACAGGCATGATGTCAGACCCGCCCTGAACAGATTGATGTGCCCATTGTCGGAAATACGGACAGCGCCACCTAGTGGCAACAGGAAATGTCATGGCTTTAATTTTGTTGTACTGATTTTCACAGATTCATCTTGGCCACCTCAAAAGCGGTGAATATCACCATCAGTCCCTCGTGATGCTTCAGTGCAAAAATTGTGACTTTAAACTGAACGGCGCACCCTGGTGGCAACGCGGTTCACCATGAAAGATGAAGTGGCTTTTGAGGGGCTTGGAAAGTTTATAGAGGCTTGAAATTTGGCACACACCTCCAAATGGATGTAGGCTTTGTTGTCATGTGATCATTTTCATTGAATAGCGCGAAATTGCTCCACAGCGCCCCCTACAAAATTTCAAAACATCAGCCCCAGCTCTGTGTTTCATCTATGAGTCTGAAACCTGGTAAGCTTATGGAAAATATCAAGATGTACAAAAAAGTCTCTTGGAGCAATATCCCAAATCCAACAGGAAGTCAGCCATTTTAAAATTAATGTGTAATTTTGGCGACATTTTCCCCTCTTTTCAGGCTTCATACTTTGACGAACTCCTCCAAGGGATTTCATCATATTGAACCATTCTCCAGTGTGTGGAATCTAAAGACCTTTGTGATGTTAAATTGCGAAGCTTTTTACGTCCAGGGAAACGGGGTGGTTATGGTGGCACTTAGAGTTTGAATCACTCGCCAAAAAGCAGTAATCTGCTGTCACTCAAAAACACAATGTCCAATCTCTCCCAAACGTCTCAGGTGTGATGAGACTCGAGCTTGGAAGTGTTTGTTATGCCATTTGTACATAATGGTTAGAGCGCCACCTAGTGGAACGACTAACTAATCATGAATGAATGAGTTGAATTGTTAGCTGGTGGTTAAATGCATGAATTCCATCAATGTGACATCACATCGGACGTGCTGGTTTTAGGTGTTGGGCGTGGCTCGACACGCCGGGGTGCGAGGGCCCTCATAACGCTGCTTGCAGCTTTAATTATTATTATTATTCACCCCAAACAAGGGCCTTTTTGAGGGCCTAAACATGCTCAAAAACTCATGAAATTTTGCAGACATGCCAGGTCTGGTGAAAAATTTTGTATTTTAATGGTTTTACTTATGAGCACTGGGAAATGGCTCTAGAGCGCCACCTATGCCTTGTTAAATGCAGCCCTACGACCACATAGTTTGAGCTACATGTATGAAATTTGGCACACATGTGTATCATGACGAGCCAAACAAAAAAGTCAGTGGGCCCATTGATGCAAACCCAACAGGAAGTCCGCAATTTAGAAGTGAAGGTGACATTTTGGCTCTAATTTTGTCGTTTCCATGCCTCGAACTTTAACGAACTCCTCCTTGGAAATTGGTCGTATAAGCTTCATATTTGGTCAGTGCCAACTACACCCTTGTGCCATGTTAAATTGCGGAGCTTTTGAGTTTTCACAATACCATGAGGCCGTGGCGCCACGGCGAATTTCGATGACTCGCCATGAAAATCTTATTGCCTCTCATTCTGTCATACATTGTCCGATCTGGACCAAAGAGCACACATATGATAAGGCTCCAGCCCTGAACATATTTCAACTGCCATATTTGACGTCAGCGACAGCGCCACCTAGTGGGAACAGGAAATGTCATGTTTTACACTTTGGGGTACAGTATTGTGATGGGTGACATCTGCAGCCTCAAATTTCTCCAGGAAAGGGGTAAGGAGTTGGTCTTGGGGTACAGTGAAAACTGTGACTTTTCACGAAAGGGTGTGACTTCAGCAGCATGGCGAACTTTGATATCTCGCCATGAAGAAAGAAATTAGTATAACTCCATGAAATCCAGTCTGATTAGTACCAGACTTTACAGGCATGATATCAGACCCGCCCTGAACAAATTGATGTGCCCATTGTCAGGAATATGAAGAGCGCCACCTAGTGGGAACAGGAAATGTCATGTCTTACACTTTGTTGTACTGATTTTCACAGGTTCATTGTGGATACCTCAAAAGCGGTGAAAGTCACCGTCAGTCCTTCATGATGCTGCAGTGCGAAAATTGTGACTTTATACTGAACGGTGCACCCTGGTGGCAACGCTGTTCACCATGAAAAATGAAGTGGTTTTGAGGGGCTTGGAAAGTTTAAAAAGTCTTGAAATTTGGCCCACACCTCCAATGTGCTTAAGGCTTTGTTGTTATGTGATCATTTTCATTGAATATCCCAAAATGGCTCCACAGCGCCCCCTACAAAATTTCAAAACCACAGCCCCAGCTCTGTGTTTTATGTATGAGTCTGAAACCTGGTAAGCTTATAGGAGATATCAAGATGTACAAAAAAGTCTCTTGGAGCAATATCCCAAATACAACAGGAAGTCAGCCATTTTAAAATTAATGTGCAATTTTGGCAACATTTTCCCCTCTTTCCAGGCACCGTTCTTTGACGAACTCCTCCAAGGGATTTCATCATATTGAACCAATCTCCAGTGTGTGGAATCTAAAGACCTTTGTGATGTTAAATTGCGAAGCTTTTTACGTTCAGGGAAACGGGGTTGTCATGGCGGCACGTGGAGTTTCAATCACTCGCCAAAAAGCAGTAATCTGCTGTCACTCAAAATCAAAATGTCCAAACTCTCCCAAAGGTCACAGGCGTGATGAGACTCGAGCTAGGAAATGTTTGTTATGCCATTTGTCAGTAATGGTTAGAGCGCCACCTAGTGGGACGACTATAATGATGATTGAATGAGATGAAATGTTAGCTGGTGGTTAAATGCATGAATTCCATCAATGTGACATCAGATCGGAGGTGCTGGTTGTAGGTGTTGGGCGTGGCTCGACGCGATGGGGTGCGAGGGCCCTCATAACGCTGCTTGCAGCTTTAATTATTATTATTATTATTATTCCGGCAAATGAATTGGCTTTTTGAGGGCCTAAACATGCTCGAAAACTCATGAAATTTTGCACACGCGTCAGGTCTGGTGAAAATTTACGTATTTTAATGTTCTCAGACATGGCCAGGGAAAATTAGCTCAGTAGCGCCACCTAGAAAAATGAAAAATGCGAGCCCCCGGTATGGGTATGACCTACATATTTGAAAGTCGGTACACCTATATAACGTTGAGAGTCGAACAAAAAAGTCTATTATGGCAATGTCCTAAAGCCAACAGGAAGTCCGCCATTTTGGATTGAAAGTGACATTTTGGGTCTGATTTTACCGTTTCCATGCCTTGTACTTTAACGAACTCCTCCTTGGGATTTGGTCCTATAAACTTCAAATTTGGACAGTGTCAACTACACCCTTGTGCCATGTTAAATTGCGGAGCTTTTGAGTTTTCACAATAGTATGAGGCCGTGGCGCCATGGCGAATTTTGATGACTCGCCATGAAAATCTTATTGGCTCTCATTCTGTCATACATGTTCCGATCTGGACCAAAGAGCACACATATGATAAGGCTCCACCCCTGAACATATTTCAACTGCCATATTTGACATCAAGGACAGCGCCACCTAGTGGGAACAAGAAATGTCATGTTTTACACTTTGGGGTACAGTATAGTGATGGGTGACATCTGCAGCCTCAAATTTCTCCAGGAAAGCCTTAAGGAGTTGGTCTTGGGTTACAGTGAAAACTGTGACTTTTCGCAAAAGGGTGTGACCCCAGCGGCGTGGCGAACTTTGATGTCACGCCATGAAGAAACAAATTAGTATAACTCAATGAAATCCAGTCTGATCAGTACCAGACTTTACAGGCATGATGTCAGACCCGCCCTGAACAGATTGATGTGCCCATTGTCGGAAATACGGACAGCGCCACCTAGTGGCAACAGGAAATGTCATGGCTTTAATTTTGTTGTACTGATTTTCACAGGTTCATCTTGGCCACCTCAAAAGCGGTGAATATCACCATCAGTCCCTCGTGATGCTTCAGTGCAAAAATTGTGAGTTTAAACTGAACGGCGCACCCTGGTGGCAACGCTGTTCAACATGAAAGATGAAGTGGCTTTTGAGGGTCTTGGCAAGTTTATAGAGGCTTGAAATTTGGCACACACCTCCAAATGGATGAAGGCTTTGTTGGCATGTGATCATTTTCATTGAATAGCGCGAAATGGCTCCACAGCGCCCCCTACAAAATTTCAAAACCACAGCCCCTGCTCTGTGTTCTATGTATGATTCTGAAACCTGGTAAGCTTATAGGAGATATCAAGATGTACAAAAAAGTCTCTTGGTGCAATATCCCAAATCCAACAGGAAGTCAGCCATTTTAAAATTAATGTGTAATTTTGGCAACATTTTCCCCTCTTTCCAGGCACCGTTCTTTGACGAACTCCTCCAAGGGATTTCATCATATTGAACCAATCTCCAGTGTGTGGAATCTAAAGACCTTTGTGATGTTAAATTGCGAAGCTTTTTACGTTCAGTGAAACGGGGTGGTTATGGTGGCACTTAGAGTTTGAATCACTCGCCAAAAAGCAGTAATCTGCTGTCACTCAAAAACACAATGTCCAATCTCTCCCAAACGTCTAAGGTGTGATGAGACTCGAGCTCGGAAGTGTTTGTTATGCCATTTGTACATAATGGTTAGAGCGCCACCTAGTGGAACGACTAACTAATCATGAATGAATGAGTTGAAATGTTAGCTGGTGGTTAAATGCATGAATTCCATCAATGTGACATCACATCGGACGTGCTGGTTGTAGGTGTTGGGCGTGGCTCGACGCGCCGGGGGTGCGAGGGCCCTCATAACGCTGCTTGCAGCTTTAATTATTATTATTATTATTATTATTATTATTATTCCGGCAAATGAATTGGCCGTTTGAGGGCCTAAACATGCTCGAAAACTCATGAAATTTTGCACACGCGTCAGGTCTGGTGAAAATTTACGTATTTTAATGTTCTCAGACATGGCCAGGGAAAATTAGCTCAGTAGCGCCACCTAGAAAAATGAAAAACGCGAGCCCCCGGTATGGGTATGACCTACATGTTTGAAAGTCGGTACACCTATATAATGTTCAGAGTCGAACAAAAAAGTCTATTATGGCAATGTCCTAAACCCAACAGGAAGTCCGCCATTTTGGATTGAAGGTGACATTTTGGCTCTGATTTTACCATTTCCATGCCTCGAACTTTAACGAACTCCTCCTTGGGGTTTGATTTCATAACCTTCATATTTGGTCAGTGCCAACTACACCCTTGTGCCATGTTAAATTGCGGAGCTTTTGAGTTTTCACAATACTATGAGGCCGTGGCGCCATGGCGAATTTCGATGACTCGCCATGAAAATCTTATTGCCTCTCATTTTGTCATACATGTTCCGATCTGGACCAAAGAGCACACATATGATAAGGCTCCACCCCTGAACATATTTCAACTGCCATATTTGACATCAAGGACAGCGCCACCTAGTGGGAACAGGAAATGTCATGTTTTACACTTTGGGGTACAGTATAGTGATGGGTGACATCTGCAGCCTCAAATTTCTCCAGGAAAGCCTTAAGGAGTTGGTCTTGGGTTACAGTGAAAACTGTGACTTTTCGCAAAAGGGTGTGACCCCAGCAGCATGGCGAACTTTGATGTCACGCCATGAAGAAACAAATTAGTATAACTCCATGAAATCCAGTCTGATCAGTACCAGACTTTACAGGCATGAAGTCAGACCCGCCCTGAACAGATTGATGTGCCCATTGTCGGGAATACGGACAGCGCCACCTAGTGGGAACAGGAAATGTCATGGCTTTAATTTTGTTGTACTGATTTTCACAGGTTCATCGTGGCCACCTCAAAAGCGGTGAATATCAACATCAGTCCCTTGTGATGCTTCAGTGCAAAAATTGTGACTTTAAACTGAACGCCGCACCCTGGTGGCAACGCAGTTCACCATGAAAGATGAAGTGGCTTTTGAGGGGCTTGGAAAGTTTAAAAAGTCTTGAAATTTGGCGCACACCTCCAATGTGGTTAAAGCTTTGTTGTTATGTGATCATTTTCCTTGTATAGCGCAAAATGGCTCCACAGCGCCCCCTACAATATTTCAAAACATCAGCCCCTGCTCTGTGTTTCATCTATGAGTCTGACACTTGGTAAGCTTGTGTAAGATATCAAGATGTACAAAAAAGTCTCTTGGAGCAATATCCCAAATCCAACAGGAAGTCAGCCATTTTAAAATTAATGTGTAATTTTGATGACATTTTCCCCCCTTTTCAGGCCTCATACTTTGACGAACTCCTCCAAGGGATTTCATCATATTGAAGCATTCTTCAGTGTGTAGAATCTAAAGACCTTTGTGATGTTAAATTGCGAAGCTTTTTCCGTTCAGGGAAACGGGGTGGTCATGGCGGCACGTAGAGTTTCAATCACTCGCAAAAAGCAGTAATCTGCTGTCAGTAAAAAACACAATGTCCAATCTCTCCCAAAGGTCGCAGGTGTGATGAGACTCGAGCTTGGAAATGTTTGTTATGCTATTTGTCAATAATGGTTAGAGCGCCACCTAGTGGCACGACTATAATCCTGGTTGAATAAGATGAAATGTTAGCTTGTGATTAAAAGCATGAAATCCATCAATGTGACATCACATCGGACGTGCCGGTTTGAGGTGTTGGCAGTGGCTCGACGTGCCGGGGGTGCGAGGGCCCTCATAACGCTGCTTGCAGCTTTAATTAGGGCCCGAGCACTGACAGTGCGAAGGCCCTATTGTAATTGCTCTGTTTATTATTAGGGCCCGAGCACCGAGAGTGCGAAGACCCTATTGTATCTGCTCCGTTTCTTATTATTATTTATTATTATTATTATTAGGGCCCGAGCACTGGCAGTGCGAAGGCCCTATTGTATCTGCTCCGTTTCTTATTATTATTATTATTATTATTATTATTCAGGCGAAACAAGGGCCTTTTTGAGGGCCTAAACATGCTCAAAAACTCATGAAATTTTGCACACATGCCAGGTCTGGTGAAAAATTTTGTATTTTAATGGTTTTACATATGAGCACTGGGAAATGGCTCTACAGCGCCACCTATGCCTTGTTAAATGCAGCCCTACGACCACATCGTTTGAGCTACATGTATGAAATTTGGCACACATGTGTATCATGCCAAGACGAACAAAAAAGTCAGTGGGCCCATTGACGCAAACCCAACAGGAAGTCCGCCATTTGGAAGAGAAGGTGACATTTTGGCTCTAATTTTGCCATTTCCATGCCTCGAACTTTTGCGAACTCCTCCTTGGGGTTTGATTTCATAACCTTCATATTTGGTCAGTGTCAACTACACCCTTGTGCCATGTTAAATTGCGGAGCTTTTGAGTTTTCACAATACTATGAGGCCGTGGCGCCATGGCGAATTTCGATGACTCGCCATGAAAATCTTATTGCCTCTCATTTTGTCATACATTTTCTGACCTTGACCAAAGTGAACACATATGATAAGGCTCCACCCCTGAACATATTTCAACTGCCATATTTGACATAAGGGACAGCGCCACCTAGTGGGAACAGGAAATGTCATGTTTTACACTTTGGGGTACAGTATTGTGATGGGTGACATCTGCAGCCTCAAATTTCTCCAGGAAAGGGGTAAGGAGTTGGTCTTGGGGTACAGTGAAAACTGTGACTTTTCACGAAAGGGTGTGACCTCAGCAGCATGGCGAACTTTGATATCTCGCCATGAAGAAAGAAATTAGTATAACTCCATGAAATCCAGTCTGATTAGTACCAGACTTTACAGGCATGATATCAGACCCGCCCTGAACAAATTGATGTGCCCATTGTCAGGAATATGAAGAGCGCCACCTAGTGGGAACAGGAAATGTCATGTCTTACACTTTGTTGTACTGATTTTCACAGGTTCATTGTGGATACCTCAAAAGCGGTGAATGTCACCGTCAGTCCTTCATGATGCTGCAGTGCGAAAATTGTGACTTTATACTGAACGGTGCACCCTGGTGGCAACGCTGTTCACCATGAAAAATGAAGTGGCTTTTGAGGGGCTTGGAAAGTTTAAAAAGTCTTGAAATTTGGCCCACACCTCCAATGCGCTTAAGGCTTTGTTGTTATGTGATCATTTTCATTGAATATCCCAAAATGGCTCCACAGCGCCCCCTACAAAATTTCAAAACATCAGCCCCAGCTCTGTGTTTTATCTATGAGTCTGAAACCTGGTAAGCTTATAGGAGATATCAAGATGTACAAAAAAGTCTCTTGGAGCAATATCCCAAATACAACAGGAAGTCAGCCATTTTAAAATTAATGTGCAATTTTGGCAACATTTTCCCCTCTTTCCAGGCACCGTTCTTTGACGAACTCCTCCAAGGGATTTCATCATATTGAACCAATCTCCAGTGTGTGGAATCTAAAGACCTTTGTGATGTTAAATTGCGAAGCTTTTTACGTTCAGGGAAACGGGGTTGTCATGGCGGCACGTGGAGTTTCAATCACTCGCCAAAAAGCAGTAATCTGCTGTCACTCAAAATCAAAATGTCCAAACTCTCCCAAAGGTCGCAGGCGTGATGAGACTCGAGCTAGGAAATGTTTGTTATGCCATTTGTCAGTAATGGTTAGAGCGCCACCTAGTGGGACGACTATAATGATGATTGAATGAGATGAAATGTTAGCTGGTGGTTAAATGCATGAATTCCATCAATGTGACATCAGATCGGAGGTGCTGGTTGTAGGTGTTGGGCGTGGCTCGACACGATGGGGTGCGAGGGCCCTCATAACGCTGCTTGCAGCTTTAATTAGGGCCCGAGCACTGACAGTGCGAAGGCCCTATTGTAATTGCTCTGTTTATTATTATTATTATTATTATTCCGGCAAATGAATCGGCCTTTTGAGGGCCTAAACATGCTCGAAAACTCTGGAAATTTTGCGCACGCGTCAGGTCTGGTGAAAATTTACGTATTTTAATGGTTTTACATATGAGCACTGGGAAATGGCTCTAGAGCGCCACCTATGCCTTGTTAAATGCAGCCCTACGACCACATCGTTTCAGCTACATGTATGAAATTTGGCACACATGTGTATCATGCCAAGACGAACAAAAAAGTCTGTGGGCCCATTGACGCAAACCCAACAGGAAGTCCGCCATTTTGGATTGAAGGTGACATTTTGGCTCTGATTTTACCGTTTCCATGCCTTGTACTTTAACGAACTCCTCCTTGGGATTTGGTCGTATAAGCTTCAAATTTGGACAGTGTCAACTACACCCTTGTGCCATGTTAAATTGCGGAGCTTTTGAGTTTTCACAATACTATGAGGCCGTGGCGCCATGGCGAATTTCGATGACTCGCCATGAAAATCTTATTGCCTCTCATTCTGTCATACATGTTCCAATCTGGACCAAAGAGCACACATATGATAAGGCTCCACCCCTGAACATATTTCAACTGCCATATTTGACCTCAAGGACAGCGCCACCTAGTGGGAACAGGAAATGTCATGTTTTACACTTTGGGGTACAGTATAGTGAAGGGTGACATCTGCAGCCTCAAATTTCTCCAGGAAAGCCTTAAGGAGTTGGTCTTGGGTTACAGTGAAAACTGTGAGTTTTCGCGAAAGGGTGTGACCCCAGCAGCATGGCGAACTTTGATGTCACGCCATGAAGAAACAAATTAGTATAACTCAATGAAATCCAGTCTGATCAGTACCAGACTTTACAGGCATGATGTCAGACCCGCCCTGAACAGATTGATGTGCCCATTGTCGGAAATACGGACAGCGCCACCTAGTGGCAACAGGAAATGTCATGGCTTTAATTTTGTTGTACTGATTTTCACAGGTTCATCTTGGCCACCTCAAAAGCGGTGAATATCACCATCAGTCCCTCGTGATGCTTCAGTGCAAAAATTGTGAGTTTAAACTGAACGGCGCACCCTGGTGGCAACGCTGTTCAACATGAAAGATGAAGTGGCTTTTGAGGGTCTTGGCAAGTTTATAGAGGCTTGAAATTTGGCACACACCTCCAAATGGATGAAGGCTTTGTTGGCATGTGATCATTTTCATTGAATAGCGCGAAATTGCTCCACAGCGCCCCCTACAAAATTTCAAAACCACAGCCCCTGCTCTGTGTTCTATGTATGATTCTGAAACCTGGTAAGCTTATAGGAGATATGAAGATGTACAAAAAAGTCTCTTGGTGCAATATCCCAAATCCAACAGGAAGTCAGCCATTTTAATATTAATGTGTAATTTTGGCAACATTTTCCCCTCTTTCCAGGCACCGTTCTTTGACGAACTCCTCCAAGGGATTTCATCATATTGAACCAATCTCCAGTGTGTGGAATCTAAAGACCTTTGTGATGTTAAATTGCGAAGCTTTTTACGTTCAGTGAAACGGGGTGGTTATGGTGGCACTTAGAGTTTGAATCACTCGCCAAAAAGCAGTAATCTGCTGTCACTCAAAAACACAATGTCCAATCTCTCCCAAACGTCTCAGGTGTGATGAGACTCGAGCTAGGAAATGTTTGTTATGCCATTTGTCAGTAATGGTTAGAGCTCCACCTAGTGGGACAACTATAATCATGATTGAATGAGATGAATTGTTAGCTGGTGGTTAAATGCATGAATTCCATCAATGTGACATCAGATCGGAGGTGCTGGTTTTAGGTGTTGGGCGTGGCTCGACGCGCCGGGGGTGCGAGGGCCCTCATAACGCTGCTTGCAGCTTTAATTATTATTATTATTATTATTCACCCCAAACAAGGGCCTTTTTGAGGGCCTAAACATGCTCAAAAACTCATGAAATTTTGCACACATGCCAGGTCTGGTGAAAAATTTTGTATTTTAATGGTTTTACATATGAGCACTGGGAAATGGCTCTACAGCGCCACCTATGCCTTGTTAAATGCAGCCCTACGACCACATCGTTTGAGCTACATGTATGAAATTTGGCACACATGTGTATCATGCCAAGACGAACAAAAAAGTCTGTGGGCCCATTGACGCAAACCCAACAGGAAGTCCGCCATTTGGAAGAGAAGGTGACATTTTGGCTCTAATTTTGCCATTTCCATGCCTCGAACTTTTGCGAACTCCTCCTTGGGGTTTGATTTCATAACCTTCAAATTTGGACAGTGTCAACTACACCCTTGTGCCATGTTAAATTGCGGAGCTTTTGAGTTTTCACAATACTATGAGGCCGTGGCGCCATGGCGAATTTCGATGACTCGCCATGAAAATCTTATTGCCTCTCATTTTGTCATACATTTTCTGACCTTGACCAAAGTGAACACATATGATAAGGCTCCACCCCTGAACATATTTCAACTGCCATATTTGACTTCAAGGACAGCGCCACCTAGTGGGAACAGGAAATGTTATGTTTTACACTTTGGGATACAGTATAGTGATGGGTGACATCTGCAGCCTCAAATTTCTCCAGGAAAGCCTTAAGGAGTTGGTCTTGGGTTTCAGTGAAAACTGTGAGTTTTCGCGAAAGGGTGTGACCCCAGCAGCATGGCGAACTTTGATGTCACGCCATGAAGAAACAAATTAGTATAACTCAATGAAATCCAGTCTGATCAGTACCAGACTTTACAGGCATGATGTCAGACCCGCCCTGAACAGATTGATGTGCCCATTGTCGGAAATACGGACAGCGCCACCTAGTGGCAACAGGAAATGTCATGGCTTTAACTTTGTTGTACTGATTTTCACAGGTTGATCGTGGCCACCTCAAAAGCGGTGAATATCACCATCAGTCCCTCGTGATGCTTCAGTGCAAAAATTGTGACTTTAAACTGAACGGCGCACCCTGGTGGCAACGCGGTTCATCATGAAAGATGAAGTGGCTTTGAGGGGCTTGGAAAGTTTATAGAGGCTTTAAATTTAGCACACCCCTCCAAATGGACGAAGGCTTTGTTGTCATGTGATCATTTTCCTTGAATAGCGCAAAATGGCTCCACAGCGCCCCCTACAATATTTCAAAACATCAGCCCCTGCTCTGTGTTTCATCTATGAGTCTGACACTTGGTAAGCTTGTGTAAGATATCAAGATGTACAAAAAAGTCTCTTGGAGCAATATCCCAAATCCAACAGGAAGTCAGCCATTTTAAAATTAATGTGTAATTTTGATGACATTTTCCCCCCTTTTCAGGCCTCATACTTTGACGAACTCCTCCAAGGGATTTCATCATATTGAAGCATTCTTCAGTGTGTAGAATCTAAAGACCTTTGTGATGTTAAATTGCGAAGCTTTTTCCGTTCAGGGAAACGGGGTGGTCATGGCGGCACGTAGAGTTTCAATCACTCGCAAAAAGCAGTAATCTGCTGTCACTAAAAAACACAATGTCCAATCTCTCCCAAAGGTCGCAGGTGTGATGAGACTCGAGCTTGGGAATGTTTGTTATGCTATTTGTCAATAATGGTTAGAGCGCCACCTAGTGGCATGACTATAATCCTGGTTGAATAAGATGAAATGTTAGCTGGTGATTAAAAGCATGAAATCCATCAATGTGACATCACATCGGACGTGCCGGTTTGAGGTGTTGGCAGTGGCTCGACGTGCCGGGGGTGCGAGGGCCCTCATAACGCTGCTTGCAGCTTTAATTATTATTATTATTATTATTCAGGCAAAACAAGGGCCTTTTTGAGGGCCTAAACATGCTCAAAAACTCATGAAATTTTGCACACATGCCAGGTCTGGTGAAAAATTTTGTATTTTAATGGTTTTACTTATGAGCACTGGGAAATGGCTCTAGAGCGCCACCTATGCCTTGTTAAATGCAGCCCTACGACCACATGGTTTGAGCTACATGTATGAAATTTGGCACACATGTGTATCATTCCAAGACGAACAAAAAAGTCTGTGGGCCCATTGACGCAAACCCAACAGGAAGTCCGCCATTTGGAAGAGAAGGTGACATTTTGGCTCTAATTTTGCCATTTCCATGCCTCGAACTTTAACGAACTCCTCCTTGGGATTTGGTCCTATAAACTTCAAATTTGGACAGTTTCAACTACACCCTTGTGCCATGTTAAATTGCGGAGCTTTTGAGTTTTCACAATACCATGAGGCCGTGGCGCCATGGCGAATTTCGATGACTCGCCAAGAAAATCTTATTGCCTCTCATTTTGTCATACATTTTCTGACCTTGACCAAAGAGCACACATATGATAAGGCTCCACCCCTGAACATATTTCAAGTGCCATATTTGACATAAGGGCCAGCGCCACCTAGTGGGAACAGGAAATGTCATGTTTTACACTTTGGGGTACAGTATAGTGATGGGTGACATCTGCAGCCTCATATTTCTCCAGGAAAGCCTTAAGGAGTTGGTCTTTGGGTACAGTGAAAACTGTGAGTTTTCGCGAAAGGGTGTGACCCCAGCAGCATGGCGAACTTTGATGTCTCGCCATGAAGAAACAAATTAGTATAACTCAATGAAATCCAGTCTGATCAGTACCAGACTTTACAGGCGTGATGTCAGACCCGCCCTGAACAGATTGATGTGCCCATTGTCAGGAATATGAAGAGCGCCACCTAGTGGGAACAGGAAATGTCATGTCTTACACTTTGTTGTACTGATTTTCACAGGTTCATCGTGGCCACCTCAAAAGCGGTGAATATCAACATCAGTCCCTCGTGATGTTTCAGTGCAAAAATTGTGACTTTAAACTGAACGGCGCACCCTGGTGGCAACGCGGTCCACCATGAAAGATGAAGTGGCTTTTGAGGGGCTTGGAAAGTATATAGAGGCTTGAAATTTGGCACACACCTCCAAATGGATGTAGGCTTTGTTGTCATGTGATCATTTTCATTGAATAGCGCAAAATGGCTCCACAGAGCCCCCTACAATATTTCAAAACATCAGCCCCAGCTCTGTGTTTTATCTATGAGTCTGAAACCTGGTAAGCTTATAGGAGATATCAAGATGTACAAAAAAGTCTCTTGGAGCAATATCCCAAATCTAACAGGAAGTCAGCCATTTTAAAATTAATGTGTAATTTTTGTGATATTTTCCACTCTTTCCAGGCACCGTTCTTTGACGAACTCCTCCAAGGGATTTCATCATATTGAACCAATCTCCAGTGTGTGGAATCTAAAGACCTTTGTGATGTTAAATTGCGAAGCTTTTTACGTTCAGGGAAACGGGGTGGTCATGGCGGCATGTGGAGTTTCAGTCACTCGCCAAAAAGTAGTAATCTGCTGTCACTCAAAATCAAAATGTCCAATACGTCCCAAAGGTCGCAGGCGTGATGAGACTCGAGCTCGGAAATGTTTGTTATGCCATTTGTCAGTAATGGTTAGAGCGCCACCTAGTGGGACGACTATAATCATGATTGAATGAGATGAAATGCTAGCTGGTGGTTGAATGCATGAATGTCATTAATGTGACATCAGATCGGAGGTGCTGGTTGTAGGTGTTGGGCGTAGCTCGACGCGATGGGGTGCGAGGGCCCTCATAACGCTGCTTGCAGCTTTAATTAGGGCCCGAGCACTGACAGTGCGAAGGCCCTATTGTAATTGCTCTGTTTATTATTATTAGGGCCCGAGCACTGACAGTGCGAAGGCCCTATTGTAATTGCTCTGTTTATTATTATTATTATTATTATTATTATTATTATTTCGGCAAATGAATTGGCCGTTTGAGGGCCTAAACATGCTCGAAAACTCATGAAATTTTGCACACGCGTCAGGTCTGGTGAAAATTTACGTATTTTAATGTTCTCAGACATGGCCAGGGAAAATTAGCTCAGTAGCGCCACCTAGAAAAATGAAAAATGCGAGCCCCCGGTATGGGTATGACCTACATGTTTGAAAGTCGGTACACCTATATAACGTTCAGAGTCGAACAAAAAAGTCTATTATGGCAATGTCCTAAACCCAACAGGAAGTCCGCCATTTTGGATTGAAGGTGACATTTTGGCTCTGATTTTACCGTTTCCATGCCTTGTACTTTAACGAACTCCTCCTTGGGATTTGGTGCTATAAACTTCAAATTTGGACAGTGTCAACTACACCCTTGTGCCATGTTAAATTGCGGAGCTTTTGAGTTTTCACAATAGTATGAGGCCGTGGCGCCATGGCGAATTTTGATGACTCGCCATGAAAATCTTATTGCCTCTCATTCTGTCATACATGTTCCGATCTGGACCAAAGAGCACACATATGATAAGGCTCCAGCCCTGAACATATTTCAACTGCCATATTTGACATCAAGGACAGCGCCACCTAGTGGGAACAGGAAATGTCATGTTTTACACTTTGGGGTACAGTATAGTGATGGGTGACATCTGCAGCCTCAAATTTCTCCAGGAAAGCCTTAAGGAGTTGGTCTTGGGTTACAGTGAAAACTGTGACTTTTCGCAAAAGGGTGTGACCCCAGCGGCGTGGCGAAATTTGATGTCACGCCATGAAGAAACAAATTAGTATAACTCAATGAAATCCAGTCTGATCAGTACCAGACTTTACAGGCATGATGTCAGACCCGCCCTGAACAGATTGATGTGCCCATTGTCGGAAATACGGACAGCGCCACCTAGTGGCAACAGGAAATGTCATGGCTTTAATTTTGTTGTACTGATTTTTCCAGGTTCATCTTGGCCACCTCAAAAGCGGTGAATATCACCATCAGTCCCTCGTGATGCTTCAGTGCAAAAATTGTGAGTTTAAACTGAACGGCGCACCCTGGTGGCAACGCTGTTCAACATGAAAGATGAAGTGGCTTTTGAGGGTCTTGGCAAGTTTATAGAGGCTTGAAATTTGGCACACACCTCCAAATGGATGAAGGCTTTGTTGGCATGTGATCATTTTCATTGAATAGCGCGAAATTGCTCCACAGCGCCCCCTACAAAATTTCAAAATATCAGCCCCTGCTCTGTGTTTTATGTATGATTCTGAAACCTGGTAAGCTTATAGGAGATATCAAGATGTACAAAAAAGTCTCTTGGTGCAATATCCCAAATCCAACAGGAAGTCAGCCATTTTAAAATTAATGTGTAATTTTGGCAACATTTTCCCCTCTTTCCAGGCACCGTTCTTTGACGAACTCCTCCAAGGGATTTCATCATATTGAACCAATCTCCAGTGTGTGGAATCTAAAGACCTTTGTGATGTTAAATTGCGAAGCTTTTTACGTTCAGTGAAACGGGGTGGTTATGGTGGCACTTAGAGTTTGAATCACTCGCCAAAAAGCAGTAATCTGCTGTCACTCAAAAACACAATGTCCAATCTCTCCCAAAGCTCATAGGCGTGATGAGACTCGAGCTCGGAAATCTTTGTTATGCCATTTGTACATAATGGTTAGAGCGCCACCTAGTGGAACGACTAACTAATCATGAATGAATGAGTTGAAATGTTAGCTGGTGGTTAAATGCATGAATTCCATCAATGTGACATCAGATCGGAGGTGCTGGTTTTAGGTGTTGGGCTTGGCTCGACACGCCGGGGGTGCTCGGGCCCTCGTAACGCTGCTTGCAGCTTTAATTATTATTATTATTATTCACCCCAAACAAGGGCCTTTTTGAGGGCCTAAACATGCTCAAAAACTCATGAAATTTTGCACACATGCCAGGTCTGGTGAAAAATTTTGTATTTTAATGGTTTTACTTATGAGCACTGGGAAATGGCTCTAGAGCGCCACCTATGGCTTGTTAAATGCAGCCCTACGACCACATGGTTTGAGCTACATGTATGAAATTTGGCACACATGTGTATCATTCCAAGACGAACAAAAAAGTCTGTGGGCCCATTGACGCAAACCCAACAGGAAGTCCGCCATTTGGAAGAGAAGGTGACATTTTGGCTCTAATTTTGCCATTTCCATGCCTCGAACTTTAACGAACTCCTCCTTGGGATTTGGTCCTATAAACTTCAAATTTTGACAGTGTCAACTACACCCTTGTGCCATGTTAAATTGCGGAGCTTTTGAGTTTTCACAATACTATGAGGCCGTGGCGCCATGGCGAATTTCGATGACTCGCCAAGAAAATCTTATTGCCTCTCATTTTGTCATACATTTTCTGACCTTGACCAAAGAGCACACATATGATAAGGCTTCACCCCTGAACATATTTCAACTGCCATATTTGACATAAGGGCCAGCGCCACCTAGTGGGAACAGGAAATGTCATGTTTTACACTTTGGGGTACAGTATTGTGATGGGTGACATCTGCAGCCTCATATTTCTCCAGGAAAGCCTTAAGGAGTTGGTCTTGGGGTACAGTGAAAACTGTGAGTTTTCGCAAAAGGGTGTGACCCCAGCAGCATGGCGAACTTTGATGTCTCGCCATGAAGAAACAAATTAGTATAACTCAATGAAATCCAGTCTGATCAGTACCAGACTTTACAGGCGTGATGTCAGACCCGCCCTGAACAGATTGATGTGCCCATTGTCAGGAATATGAAGAGCGCCACCTAGTGGGAACAGGAAATGTCATGTCTTACACTTTGTTGTACTGATTTTCACAGGTTCATCGTGGCCACCTCAAAAGCGGTGAATATCAACATCAGTCGCTCGTGATGTTTCAGTGCAAAAATTGTGACTTTAAACTGAACGGCGCACCCTGGTGGCAACGCTGTTCACCATGAAAAATGAAGTGGCTTTTGAGGGTCTTGGCAAGTTTATAGAGGCTTGAAATTTGGCACACACCTCCAATGTGATGAAGGCTTTGTTGTCATGTGATCATTTTCATTGAATATCCCAAAATGGCTCCACAGCGCCCCCTACAAAATTTCAAAACCACAGCCCCAGCTCTGTGTTTTATGTATGAATCTGAAACCTGGTAGGCTTATAGGAGATATCAAGATGTACAAAAAAGTCTCTTGGAGCAATATCCCAAATCCAACAGGAAGTCAGCCATTTTAAAATTAATGTGCAATTTTGGCAACATTTTCCCCTCTTTTCAGGCACCGTGCTTTGACGTACTCCTCCAAGGGATTTCATCAGATTGATGCAATCTCCTGTGTGTGGAATCTAAAGACCTTTGTGATGTTAAATTGCGAAGCTTTTTACATTCAGGGAAACGGGGTGGTCATGGCGGCACGTAGAGTGTCAGTCACTCGCCAAAAAGCACTAATCTGCTGTCACTCAAAAACACAATGTCCAATGTCTCCCAAAGCTCATAGGCGTGATGAGACTCGAGCTCGGAAATGTTTGTTATGTCATTTGTACATAATGGTTAGAGCGCCACCTAGTGGAATGACTAACTAATCACGAATGAATGAGTTGAAATGTTAGGTGGTGGTTAAATGCATGAATTCCATCAATGTGACATCAGATCGGACGTGCTGGTTTTAGGTGTTGGGCGTGGCTCGACGCGCCGGGGGTGCGAGGGCCCTCATAACGCTGCTTGCAGCTTTAATTAGGGCCCGAGCACCGAGAGTGCGAAGGCCCTATTGTATCTGCTCCGTTTCTTATTAGGGCCCGAGCACCGAGAGTGCGAAGGCCCTATTGTATCTGCTCCGTTTCTTATTATTAGGGCCCGAGCACTGACTGTGCGAAGGCCCTATTGTATCTGCTCTGTTTCTTATTATTATTATTATTATTATTATTATTATTATTATTATTATTATTCACCCCAAACAAGGGCCTTTTTGAGGGCCTAAACATGCTCAAAAACTCATGAAATTTTGCACACATGCCAGGTCTGGTGAAAAATTTTGTATTTTAATGGTTTTACATATGAGCACTGGGAAATGGCTCTAGAGCGCCACCTATGCCTTGTTAAATGCAGCCCTACGACCACATCGTTTGAGCTACATGTATGAAATTTGGCACACATGTGTATCATGCCAAGACGAACAAAAAAGTCTGTGGGCCCATTGACGCAAACCCAACAGGAAGTCCGCCATTTGGAAGAGAAGGTGACATTTTGGCTCTAATTTTGCCATTTCCATGCCTCGAACTTTTGCGAACTCCTCCTTGGGGTTTGATTTCATAACTTTCATATTTGGTCAGTGTCAACTACACCCTTGTGCCATGTTAAATTGCGGAGCTTTTGAGTTTTCACAATACGGTGAGGCCGTGGCGCCATGGCGAATTACGATGACTCGCCATGAAAATCTTATTGCCTCTCATTCTGTCATAGATTTTCTGACCTTGACCAAAGTGAACACATATGATAAGGCTCCACCCCTGAACATATTTCAACTGCCATATTTGACACCAGGGACAGCGCCACCTAGTGGGAACAGGAAATGTCATGTTTTACACTTTGGGGTACAGTATAGTGATGGGTGACATCTGCAGCCTCAAATTTCTCCAGGAAAGCCTTAAGGAGTTGGTCTTGGGGTACAGTGAAAACTGTGAGTTTTCGCGAAAGGGTGTGACCCCAGCAGCATGGCGAACTTTGATGTCTCGCCATGAAGAAACAAATTAGTATAACTCAATGAAATCCAGTCTGATCAGTACCAGACTTTACAGGCGTGATGTCAGACCCGCCCTGAACAGATTGATGTGCCCATTGTCAGGAATATGAAGAGCGCCACCTAGTGGGAAGAGGAAATGTCATGTCTTACACTTTGTTGTACTGATTTTCACAGGTTCATCGTGGCCACCTCAAAAGCGGTGAATATCAACATCAGTCCCTCGTGATGTTTCAGTGCAAAAATTGTGACTTTAAACTGAACGGCGCACCCTGGTGGCAACGCTGTTCACCATGAAAAATGAAGTGGCTTTTGAGGGTCTTGGCAAGTTTATAGAGGCTTGAAATTTGGCACACACCTCCAATTTGATGAAGGCTTTGTTGTCATGTGATCATTTTCATTGAATATCCAAAAATGGCTCCACAGCGCCCCCTACAAAATTTCAAAACCACAGCCCCAGCTCTGTGTTTTATGTATGAATCTGAAACCTGGTAGGCTTATAGGAGATATCAAGATGTACAAAAAAGTCTCTTGGAGCAATATCCCAAATCCAACAGGAAGTCAGCCATTTTAAAATTAATGTGCAATTTTGGCAACATTTTCCCCTCTTTTCAGGCACCGTGCTTTGACGTACTCCTCCAAGGGATTTCATCAGATTGATGCAATCTCCTGTGTGTGGAATCTAAAGACCTTTGTGATGTTAAATTGCGAAGCTTTTTACATTCAGGGAAACGGGGTGGTCATGGCGGCACGTAGAGTGTCAGTCACTCGCCAAAAAGCACTAATCTGCTGTCACTCAAAAACACAATGTCCAATCTCTCCCAAACCTCATAGGCGTGATGAGACTCGAGCTCGGAAATGTTTGTTATGTCATTTGTACATAATGGTTAGCGCGCCACCTAGTGGAATGACTAACTAATCACGAATGAATGAGTTGAAATGTTAGCTGGTGGTTAAATGCATGAATTCCATCAATGTGACATCAGATCGGACGTGCTGGTTTTAGGTGTTGGGCGTGGCTCGACGCGCCGGGGGTGCGAGGGCCCTCATAACGCTGCTTGCAGCTTTAATTATTAGGGCCCGAGCACTGATAGTGCGAAGGCCCTATTGTAATTGCTCTGTTTATTATTATTATTATTATTATTATTATTATTATTATTATTTCGGCAAATGAATTGGCCGTTTGAGAGCCTAAACATGCTCGAAAACTCATGAAATTTTGCACACGCGTCAGGTCTGGTGAAAATTTACGTATTTTAATGTTCTCAGACATGGCCAGGGAAAATTAGCTCAGTAGCGCCACCTAGAAAAATGAAAAACGCGAGCCCCCGGTATGGGTATGACCTACACGTTTGAAAGTCGGTACACCTATATAACGTTCAGAGTCGAACAAAAAAGTCTATTATGGCAATGTCCTAAACCCAACAGGAAGTCCGCCATTTTGGATTGAAGGTGACATTTTGGCTCTGATTTTACCGTTTCCATGCCTTGTACTTTAACGAACTCCTCCTTGGGATTTGGTCCTATAAACTTCAAATTTGGACAGTGTCAACTACACCGTTGTGCCATGTTAAATTGCGGAGCTTTTGAGTTTTCACAATACTATGAGGCCGTGGCGCCATGGCGAATTTCGATGACTCGCCATGAAAATCTTATTGCCTCTCATTCTGTCATACATGTTCCGATCTGGACCAAAGAGCACACATATGATAAGGCTCCACCCCTGAACATATTTCAACTGCCATATTTGACATCAAGGACAGCGCCACCTAGTGGGAACAGGAAATGTCATGTTTTACACTTTGGGGTACAGTATAGTGATGGGTGACATCTGCAGCCTCAAATTTCTCCAGGAAAGCCTTAAGGAGTTGGTCTTGGGTTACAGTGAAAACTGTGACTTTTCGCAAAAGGGTGTGACCCCAGCAGCATGGCGAACTTTGATGTCACGCCATGAAGAAACAAATTAGTATAACTCAATGAAATCCAGTCTGATCAGTACCAGACTTTACAGGCATGATATCAGACCCACCCTGAACAGATTGATGTGCCCATTGTCGGAAATACGGACAGCGCCACCTAGTGGCAACAGGAAATGTCATGGCTTTAATTTTGTTGTACTGATTTTCACAGGTTCATCGTGGCCACCTCAAAAGCGGTGAATATCACCATCAGTCCCTCGTGATGCTTCAGTGCAAAAATTGTGACTTTAAACTGAACGGCGCACCCTGGTGGCAACGCGGTTCACCATGAAAGATGAAGTGGCTTTTGAGGGACTTGGAAAGTTTATAGAGGCTTGAAATTTGGCACACACCTCCAAATGGATGAAGGCTTTGTTGGCATGTGATCATTTTCATTAAATAGCGCGAAATTGCTCCACAGCGCCCCCTACAAAATTTCAAAACCACAGCCCCTGCTCTGTGTTCTATGTATGATTCTGAAACCTGGTAAGCTTATAGGAGATATAAAGATGTACAAAAAAGTCTCTTGGTGCAATATCCCAAATCCAACAGGAAGTCAGCCATTTTAAAATTAATGTGTAATTTTGGCAACATTTTCCCCTCTTTCCAGGCACCGTTCTTTGACGAACTCCTCCAAGGGATTTCATCATATTGAACCAATCTCCAGTGTGTGGAATCTAAAGACCTTTGTGATGTTAAATTGCGAAGCTTTTTACGTTCAGTGAAACGGGGTGGTTATGGTGGCACTTAGAGTTTGAATCACTCGCCAAAAAGCAGTAATCTGCTGTCACTCAAAAACACAATGTCCAATCTCTCCCAAAGCTCATAGGCGTGATGAGACTTGAGCTCGGAAATGTTTGTTATGCCATTTGTACATAATGGTTAGAGCGCCACCTAGTGGGACGACTATACTCATGGTTGAAGCAAATGAAATGTTAACTGGTGGTTAAATGCATGAATTCCATCAATGTGACATCAGATCGGACGTGCTGGTTTCAGGTGTTGGGCATGGCTCGACGTGCCGGGGGTGCGAGGGCCCTCATAACGCTGCTTGCAGCTTTAATTATTAGGGCCCGAGCACTGACAGTGCGAAGGCCCTATTGTAATTGCTCTGTTTATTATTATTATTATTATTATTTCGGCAAATGAATTGGCCGTTTGAGGGCCTAAACATGCTCGAAAACTCATGAAATTTTGCACACGCGTCAGGTCTGGTGAAAATTTACGTATTTTAATGTTCTCAGACATGGCCAGGGAAAATTAGCTCAGTAGCGCCACCTAGAAAAATGAAAAACGCGAGCCCCCGGTATGGGTATGACCTACATGTTTGAAAGTCGGTACACCTATATAATGTTCAGAGTCGAACAAAAAAGTCTATTATGGCAATGTCCTAAACCCAACAGGAAGTCCGCCATTTTGGATTGAAGGTGACATTTTGGCTCTGATTTTACCATTTCCATGCCTCGAACTTTGACGAACTCCTCCTTGGGGTTTGATTTCATAACCTTCATATTTGGTCAGTGCCAACTACACCCTTATGCCATGTTAAATTGCGGAGCTTTTGAGTTTTCACAATACCATGAGGCCGTGGCGCCATGGCGAATTTCGATGACTCGCCATGAAAATCTTATTGCCTCTCATTCTGTCATAGATTTTCTGACCTTGACCAAAGTGAACACATATGATAAGGCTCCATCCCTGAACATATTTCAACTGCCATATTTTACATCAGGGACAGCGCCACCTAGTGGGAACAGGAAATGTCATGTTTTACACTTTGGGGTACAGTATTGTGATGGGTGACATCTGCAGCCTCAAATTTCTCCAGGAAAGCCTTAAGGAGTTGGTCTTGGGTTACAGTGAAAACTGTGACTTTTCGCAAAAGGGTGTGACACCAGCGGCATGGCGAACTTTGATGTCACGCCATGAAGAAACAAATTAGTATAACTCAATGAAATCCAGTCTGATCAGTACCAGACTTTACAGGCATGATGTCAGACCCGCCCTGAACAGATTGATGTGCCCATTGTCGGGAATACGTACAGCGCCACCTAGTGGGAACAGGAAATGTCACGTCTTACACTTTGTTGTACTGATTTTCACAGGTTCATCGTGGCCACCTCAAAAGCGGTGAATATCAACATCAGTCCCTCGTGATGCTTCAGTGCAAAAATTGTGACTTTAAACTGAACGGCGCACCCTGGTGGCAACGCGGTTCACCATGAAAGATGAAGTGGCTTTTGAGGGGCTTGGAAAGTTTATAGAGGCTTGAAATTTGGCACACACCTCCAAATGGGTGTAGGCTTTGTTGTCATGTGATCATTTTCATTGAATAGCGCGAAATTGCTCCACAGCGCCCCCTACAAAATTTCAAAAAGTCAGCCCCAGCTCTGTGTTTCATCTATGAGTCTGAAACCTGGTAAGCTTATGGAAAATATCAAGATGTACAAAAAAGTCTCTTGGAGCAATATCCCAAATCCAACAGGAAGTCAGCCATTTTAAAATTAATGTGTAATTTTGGCGACATTTTCCCCTCTTTTCAGGCTTCATACTTTGACGAACTCCTCCAAGGGATTTCATCATATTGAACCATTCTCCAGTGTGTGGAATCTAAAGACCTTTGTGATGTTAAATTGCGAAGCTTTTTACGTTCAGTGAAACGGGGTGGTTATGGCGGCACTTAGAGTTTGAATCACTCGCCAAAAAGCAGTAATCTGCTGTCACTCAAAAACACAATGTCCAATCTCTCCCAAAGCTCATAGGCGTGATGAGACTCGAGCTCGGAAATGTTTGTTATGCCATTTGTACATAATGGTTAGAGCGCCACCTAGTGGAACGACTAACTAATCATGAATGAATGAGTTGAAATGTTAGCTGGTGGTTAAATGCATGAATTCCATCAATGTGACATCAGATCGGACGTGCTGGTTTCAGGTGTTGGGCATGGCTCGACACGCCGGGGGTGCGAGGGCCCTCATAACGCTGCTTGCAGCTTTAATTATTATTATTATTATTATTATTATTCACCCCAAACAAGGGCCTTTTTGAGGGCCTAAACATGCTCAAAAACTCATGAAATTTTGCACACATGCCAGGTCTGGTGAAAAATTTTGTATTTTAATGGTTTTACATATGAGCACTGGGAAATGGCTCTACAGCGCCACCTATGCCTTGTTAAATGCAGCCCTACGACCACATCGTTTGAGCTACATGTATGAAATTTGGCACACATGTGTATCATGCCAAGACGAACAAAAAAGTCTGTGGGCCCATTGACGCAAACCCAACAGGAAGTCCGCCATTTGGAAGAGAAGGTGACATTTTGGCTCTAATTTTGCCATTTCCATGCCTCGAACTTTAACGAACTCCTCCTTGGGATTTGGTCCTATAAACTTCAAATTTGGACAGTGTCAACTACACCCTTGTGCCATGTTAAATTGCGGAGCTTTTGAGTTTTCACAATACCATGAGGCCGTGGCGCCATGGCGAATTTCGATGACTCGCCAAGAAAATCTTATTGCCTCTCATTTTGTCATACATTTTCTGACCTTGACCAAAGAGCACACATATGATAAGGCTCCACCCCTGAACATATTTCAAGTGCCATATTTGACATAAGGGCCAGCGCCACCTAGTGGGAACAGGAAATGTCATGTTTTACACTTTGGGGTACAGTATTGTGATGGGTGACATCTGCAGCCTCATATTTCTCCAGGAAAGCCTTAAGGAGTTGGTCTTGGGGTACAGTGAAAACTGTGAGTTTTCGCGAAAGGGTGTGACCCCAGCAGCATGGCGAACTTTGATGTCTCGCCATGAAGAAACAAATTAGTATAACTCAATGAAATCCAGTCTGATCAGTACCAGACTTTACAGGCGTGATGTCAGACCCGCCCTGAACAGATTGATGTGCCCATTGTCAGGAATATGAAGAGCGCCACCTAGTGGGAACAGGAAATGTCATGTCTTACACTTTGTTGTACTGATTTTCACAGGTTCATCGTGGCCACCTCAAAAGCGGTGAATATCACCATCAGTCCCTCGTGATGTTTCAGTGCAAAAATTGTGACTTTAAACTGAACGGCGCACCCTGGTGGCAACGCTGTTCACCATGAAAGATGAAGTGGCTTTTGAGGGTCTTGGCAAGTTTATAGAGGCTTGAAATTTGGCACACACCTCCAATGTGATGAAGGCTTTGTTGTCATGTGATCATTTTCATTGAATATCCCAAAATGGCTCCACAGCGCCCCCTCCAAAATTTAAAACCACAGCCCCTGCTCTGTGTTTTATGTATGAATCTGAAACCTGGTAGGCTTATAGGAGATATCAAGATGTACAAAAAAGTCTCTTGGAGCAATATCCCAAATCCAACAGGAAGTCAGCCATTTTAAAATTAATGTGCAATTTTGGCAACATTTTCCCCTCTTTTCAGGCACCGTGCTTTGACGTACTCCTCCAAGGGATTTCATCAGATCGATGCAATCTCCTGTGTGTGGAATCTAAAGACCTTTGTGATGTTAAATTGCGAAGCTTTTTACATTCAGGGAAACGGGGTGGTCATGGCGGCACGCAGAGTTTCAGTCACTCGCCAAAAAGCAGTAATCTGCTGTTACTCAAAAACACAATGTCCAATCTCTCCCAAAGCTCATAGGCGTGATGAGACTCGAGCTCGGAAATGTTTGTTATGCCATTTGTACATAATGGTGAGAGCGCCACCTAGTGGAACGACTAACTAATCATGATTGAATGAGTTGAAATGTTAGCTGGTGGTTAAATGCATGAATTCCATCAATGTGACATCACATCGGACGTGCTGGTTTTAGGTGTTGGGCGTGGCTCGACGCGCCGGGGGTGCGAGGGCCCTCATAACGCTGCTTGCAGCTTTAATTAGGGCCCGAGCACTGAGAGTGCGAAGGCCCTATTGTATCTGCTCTGTTTCTTATTATTATTATTATTATTATTATTATTATTATTATTATTATTATTATTATTATTCAGGCAAAACAAGGGCCTTTTTGAGGGCCTAAACATGGTCAAAAACTCATGAAATTTTGCACACATGCCAGGTCTGGTGAAAAATTTTGTATTTTAATGGTTTTACATATGAGCACTGGGAAATGGCTCTACAGCGCCACCTATGCCTTGTTAAATGCAGCCCTATGACCACATCGTTTGAGCTACATGTATGAAATTTGGCACACATGTGTATCATGCCAAGACGAACAAAAAAGTCAGTGGGCCCATTGACGCAAACCCAACAGGAAGTCCGCCATTTGGAAGAGAAGGTGACATTTTGGCTCTAATTTTGCCATTTCCATGCCTCGAACTTTTGCGAACTCCTCCTTGGGGTTTGATTTCATAACCTTCATATTTGGTCAGTGTCAACTACACCCTTGTGCCATGTTAAATTGCGGAGCTTTTGAGTTTTCACAATACCATGAGGCCGTGGCGCCACGGCGAATTTCGATGACTCGCCATGAAAATCTTATTGCCTCTCATTCTGTCATAGATTTTCTGACCTTGACCAAAGTGAACACATATGATAAGGCTCCACCCATGAACATATTTCAACTGCCATATTTTACATCAGGGACAGCGCCACCTAGTGGGAACAGGAAATGTCATGTTTTACACTTTGGGGTACAGTATTGTGATGGGTGACATCTGCAGCCTCAAATTTCTCCAGGAAAGCCTTAAGGAGTTGGTCTTGGGTTACAGTGAAAACTGTGACTTTTCGCAAAAGGGTGTGACCCCAGCGGCATGGCGAACTTTGATGTCACGCCATGAAGAAACAAATTAGTCTAACTCAATGAAATCCAGTCTGATCAGTACCAGACTTTACAGGCATGATGTCAGACCCGCCCTGAACAGATTGATGTGCCCATTGTCGGAAATACGGACAGCGCCACCTAGTGGCAACAGGAAATGTCATGGCTTTAATTTTGTTGTACTGATTTTCACAGGTTCATCGTGGCCACCTCAAAAGCGGTGAATATCAACATCAGTCCCTCGTGATGCTTCAGTGCAAAAATTGTGACTTTAAACTGAACGGCGCACCCTGGTGGCAACGCGGTTCACCATGAAAGATGAAGTGGCTTTTGAGGGGCTTGGAAAGTTTATAGAGGCTTGAAATTTGGCACACACCTCCAAATGGATGTAGGCTTTTTTGGCATGTGATCATTTTCATTGAATATCCCAAAATGGCTCCACAGCGCCCCCTTCAAAATTTCAAAACCACAGCCCCTGCTCTGTGTTTTATGTATGAATCTGAAACCTGGTAGGCTTATAGGAGATATCAAGATGTACAAAAAAGTCTCTTGGAGCAATATCCCAAATCCAACAGGAAGTCAGCCATTTTAAAATTAATGTGCAATTTTGGCAACATTTTCCCCTCTTTTCAGGCACCGTGCTTTGACGTACTCCTCCAAGGGATTTCATCAGATTGATGCAATCTCCTGTGTGTGGAATCTAAAGACCTTTGTGATGTTAAATTGCGAAGCTTTTTACATTCAGGGAAACGGGGTGGTCATGGCGGAACGTAGAGTTTCAGTCACTCGCCAAAAAGCACTAATCTGCTGTCACTCAAAAACACAATGTCCAATCTCTCCCAAAGCTCATAGGCGTGATGAGACTCGAGCTCGGAAATGTTTGTTATGCCATTTGTACATAATGGTTAGAGCGCCACCTAGTGGAACGACTAACTAATCACGAATGAATGAGTTGAAATGTTAGCTGGTGGTTAAATGCATGAATTCCATCAATGTGACATCAGATCGGACGTGCTGGTTGTAGGTGTTGGGCGTGGCTCGACGCGCCGGGGGTGCGAGGGCCCTCATAACGCTGCTTGCAGCTTTAATTATTATTATTATTATTATTATTATTATTATTATTATTCACCCCAAACAAGGGCCTTTTTGAGGGCCTAAACATGCTCAAAAACTCATGAAATTTTGCACACATGCCAGGTCTGGTGAAAAATTTTGTATTTTAATGGTTTTACATATGAGCACTGGGAAATGGCTCTACAGCGCCACCTATGCCTTGTTAAATGCAGCCCTACGACCACATGGTTTGAGCTACATGTATGAAATTTGGCACACATGTGTATCATGCCAAGACGAACAAAAAAGTCTGTGGGCCCATTGACGCAAACCCAACAGGAAGTCCGCCATTTGGAAGAGAAGGTGACATTTTGGCTCTAATTTTGCCATTTCCATGCCTCGAACTTTTGCGAACTCCTCCTTGGGGTTTCATTTCATAACCTTCAAATTTGGACAGTGTCAACTACACCCTTGTGCCATGTTAAATTGCGGAGCTTTTGAGTTTTCACAATACTATGAGGCCGTGGCGCCATGGCGAATTTCGATGACTCGCCATGAAAATCTTATTGCCTCTCATTCTGTCATACATGTTCCGATCTGGACCAAAGAGCACACATATGATAAGGCTCCACCCCTGAACCTATTTCAACTGCCATATTTGACATCAAGGACAGCGCCACCTAGTGGGAACAGGAAATGTCATGTTTTACACTTTGGGGTACAGTATAGTGATGGGTGACATCTGCAGCCTCAAATTTCTCCAGGAAAGCCTTAAGGAGTTGGTCTTGGGTTACAGTGAAAACTGTGAGTTTTCGCGAAAGGGTGTGACCCCAGCAGCATGGCGAACTTTGATGTCACGCCATGAAGAGACAAATTAGTATAACTCAATGAAATCCAGTCTGATCAGTACCAGACTTTACAGGCATGATGTCAGACCCGCCCTGAACAGATTGATGTGCCCATTGTCGGAAATACGGACAGCGCCACCTAGTGGCAACAGGAAATGTCATGGCTTTAATTTTGTTGTACTGATTTTCACAGGTTCATCTTGGCCACCTCAAAAGCGGTGAATATCACCATCAGTCCCTCGTGATGCTTCAGTGCAAAAATTGTGAGTTTAAACTGAACGGCGCACCCTGGTGGCAACGCTGTTCAACATGAAAGATGAAGTGGCTTTTGAGGGTCTTGGCAAGTTTATAGAGGCTTGAAATTTGGCACACAACTCCAAATGGATGAACGCTTTGTTGTCATGTGATCATTTTCATTGAATAGCGCGAAATGGCTCCACAGCGCCCCCTACAAAATTTCAAAACCACAGCCCCAGCTCTGTGTTTTATGTATGAATCTGAAACCTGGTAAGCTTATAGGAGATATCAAGATGTACAAAAAAGTCTCTTGGAGCAATATCCCAAATCCAACAGGAAGTCAGCCATTTTAAAATTAATGTGCAATTTTGGCAACATTGTCCCCTCTTTTCAGGCACCGTGCTTTGACGAACTCCTCCAAGGGATTTCATCAGATTGATGCAATCTCCTGTGTGTGGAATCTAAAGACCTTTGTGATGTTAAATTGCGAAGCTTTTTACATTCAGGGAAATGGGGTGGTCATGGCGGCACGTGGAGTTTCAATCACTCGCCAAAAAGCAGTAATCTGCTGTCACTCAAAATCAAAATGTTCAATCTCTCCCAAAGGTCGCAGACGTGATGAGACTCGAGCTAGGAAATGTTTGTTATGCCATTTGTCAGTAATGGTTAGAGCGCCACCTAGTGGGACAACTATAATCATGATCGAATGAGATGAATTGTTAGCTGGTGGTTAAATGCATGAATTCCATCAATGTGACATCAGATCGGAGGTGCTGGTTTTAGGTGTTGGGCGTGGCTCGACGCGCCGGGGGTGCGAGGGCCCTCATAACGCTGCTTGCAGCTTTAATTATTAGGGCCCGAGCACTGACAGTGCGAAGGCCCTATTGTAATTGCTCTGTTTATTATTATTAGGGCCCGAGCACTGACAGTGCGAAGGCCCTATTGTAATTGCTCTGTTTATTATTATTATTATTATTATTATTATTATTATTATTATTATTATTATTATTATTATTATTATTATTATTCCGGCAAATGAATTGGCCTTTTGAGGGCCTAAACATGCTCGAAAACTCATGAAATTTTGCACACGCGTCAGGTCTGGTGAAAATTTACGTATTTTAATGTTCTCAGACATGGCCAGGGAAAATTAGCTCAGTAGCGCCACCTAGAAAAATGAAAAACGCGAGCCCCCGGTATGGGTATGACCTACATGTTTGAAAGTCGGTACACCTATATAACGTTCAGAGTCGAACAAAAAAGTCTATTATGGCAATGTCCTAAACCCAACAGGAAGTCCGCCATTTTGGATTGAAGGTGACATTTTGGGTCTGATTTTACCGTTTCCATGCCTTGTACTTTAACGAACTCCTCCTTGGGATTTGGTCCTATAAACTTCAAATTTGGACAGTGTCAACTACACCCTTGTGCCATGTTAAATTGCGGAGCTTTTGAGTTTTCACAATAGTATGAGGCCGTGGCGCCATGGCGAATTTTGATGACTCGCCATGAAAATCTTATTGCCTCTCATTCTGTCATACATGTTCCGATCTGGACCAAAGAGCACACATATGATAAGGCTCCACCCCTGAACATATTTCAACTGCCATATTTGACATCAAGGACAGCGCCACCTAGTGGGAACAGGAAATGTCATGTTTTACACTTTGGGGTACAGTATAGTGATGGGTGACATCTGCAGCCTCAAATTTCTCCAGGAAAGCCTTAAGGAGTTGGTCTTGGGTTACAGTGAAAACTGTGACTTTTCGCAAAAGGGTGTGACCCCAGCGGCGTGGCGAACTTTGATGTCACGCCATGAAGAAACAAATTAGTATAACTCAATGAAATCCAGTCTGATTAGTACCAGACTTTACAGGCATGATGTCAGACCCGCCCTGAACAGATTGATGTGCCCATTGTCGGAAATACGGACAGCGCCACCTAGTGGCCACAGGAAATGTCATGGCTTTAATTTTGTTGTACTGATTTTCACAGGTTCATCGTGGCCACCTCAAAAGCGGTGAATATCACCATCAGTCCCTCGTGATGCTTCAGTGCAAAAATTGTGACTTTAAACTGAACGGCGCACCCTGGTGGCAACGCTGTTCAACATGAAAGATGAAGTGGCTTTTGAGGGTCTTGGCAAGTTTATAGAGGCTTGAAATTTGGCACACACCTCCAAATGGATGTAGGCTTTGTTGTCATGTGATCATTTTCATTGAATAGCGCGAAATTGCTCCACAGCGCCCCCTACAAAATTTCAAAACAACAGCCCCTGCTCTGTGTTTCATCTATGAGTCTGAAACCTGGTAAGCTTATGGAAAATATAAAGATGTACAAAAAAGTCTCTTGGAGCAATATCCCAAATCCAACAGGAAGTCAGCCATTTTAAAATTAATGTGTAATTTTGGCAACATTTTCCCCTCTTTCCAGGCACCGTTCTTTGACGAACTCCTCCAAGGGATTTCATCATATTGAACCAATCTCCAGTGTGTGGAATCTAAAGACCTTTGTGATGTTAAATTGCGAAGCTTTTTACGTTCAGTGAAACGGGGTGGTTATGGTGGCACTTAGAGTTTGAATCACTCGCCAAAAAGCAGTAATCTGCTGTCACTCCAAAACACAATGTCCAATCTCTCCCAAAGCTCATAGGCGTGATGAGACTCGAGCTCGGAAATGTTTGTTATGCCATTTGTACATAATGGTTAGAGCGCCACCTAGTGGAACGACTAACTAATCATGAATGAATGAGTTGAAATGTTAGCTGGTGGTTAAATGCATGAATTCCATCAATGTGACATCAGATCGGAGGTGCTGGTTTTAGGTGTTGGGCTTGGCTCGACGCGCCGGGGGTGCGAGGGCCCTCGTAACGCTGCTTGCAGCTTTAATTAGGGCCCGAGCACCGAGAGTGCGAAGGCCCTATTGTATCTGCTCCGTTTCTTATTAGGGCCCGAGCACTGACAGTGCGAAGGCCCTATTGTAATTGCTCTGTTTATTATTATTATTATTATTATTATTATTTCGGCAAATGAATTGGCCGTTTGAGGGCCTAAACATGCTCGAAAACTCATGAAATTTTGCACACGCGTCAGGTCTGGTGAAAATTTACGTACTTTAATGTTCTCAGACATGGCCAGGGAAAATTAGCTCAGTAGCGCCACCTAGAAAAATGAAAAACGCGAGCCCCCGATATGGGTATGACCTACATGTTTGAAAGTCGGTACACCTATATAACGTTCAGAGTCGAACAAAAAAGTCTATTATGGCAATGTCCTAAACCCAACAGGAAGTCCGCCATTTTGGATTGAAGGTGACATTTTGGCTCTGATTTTGCCATTTCCATGCCTCGAACTTTTGCGAACTCCTCCTTGGGGTTTCATTTCATAACCTTCAAATTTGGACAGTGTCAACTACACCCTTGTGCCATGTTAAATTGCGGAGCTTTTGAGTTTTCACAATACTATGAGGCCGTGGCGCCATGGCGAATTTCGATGACTCGCCATGAAAATCTTATTGCCTCTCATTCTGTCATACATGTTCCAATCTGGACCAAAGAGCACACATATGATAAGGCTCCACCCCTGAACATATTTCAACTGCCATATTTGACATCAAGGACAGCGCCACCTAGTGGGAACAGGAAATGTCATGTTTTACACTTTGGGGTACAGTATAGTGATGGGTGACATCTGCAGCCTCAAATTTCTCCAGGAAAGCCTTAAGGAGTTGGTCTTGGGTTACAGTGAAAACTGTGACTTTTTGCAAAAGGGTGTGACCCCAGCAGCATGGCGAACTTTGATGTCACGCCATGAAGAAACAAATTAGTATAACTCAATGAAATCCAGTCTGATCAGTACCAGACTTTACAGGCATGATGTCAGACCCGCCCTGAACAGATTGATGTGCCCATTGTCGGAAATACGGACAGCGCCACCTAGTGGCAACAGGAAATGTCATGGCTTTAACTTTGTTGTACTGATTTTCACAGGTTGATCGTGGCCACCTCAAAAGCGGTGAATATCACCATCAGTCCCTCGTGATGCTTCAGTGCAAAAATTGTGACTTTAAACTGAACGGCGCACCCTGGTGGCAACGCGGTTCATCATGAAAGATGAAGTGGCTTTTGAGGGGCTTGGAAAGTTTATAGAGGCTTGAAATTTGGCACACACCTCCAAATGGATGAAGGCATTGTTGTTATGTAACCATTTTCCTTGAATAGCGCAAAATGGCTCCACAGCGCCCCCTACAATATTTCAAAACATCAGCCCCTGCTCTGTGTTTCATCTATGAGTCTGACACTTGGTAAGCTTGTGTAAGATATCAAGATGTACAAAAAAGTCTCTTGGCGCAATATCCCAAATCCAACAGGAAGTCAGCCATTTTAAAATTAATGTGTAATTTTGATGACATTTTCCCCCCTTTTCAGGACTCATACTTTGACGAACTCCTCCAAGGGATTTCATCATATTGAAGCATTCTTCAGTGTGTAGAATCTAAAGACCTTTGTGATGTTAAATTGCGAAGCTTTTTCCGTTCAGGGAAACGGGGTGGTCATGGCGGCACGTAGAGTTTCAATCACTCGCAAAAAGCAGTAATCTGCTGTCACTAAAAACAAAATGTCCAATCTCTCCCAAAGGTCGCAGGTGTGATGAGACTCGAGCTTGGAAATGTTTGTTATGCTATTTGTCAATAATGGTTAGAGCGCCACCTAGTGGCATGACTATAATCCTGGTTGAATAAGATGAAATGTTAGCTGGTGGTTAAAAGCATGAAATCCATCAATGTGACATCACATCGGACGTGCTGGTTTTAGGTGTTGGCAGTGGCTCGACGTGCCGGGGGTGCGAGGGCCCTCATAACGCTGCTTGCAGCTTTAATTAGGGCCCGAGCACTGACAGTGCGAAGGCCCTATTGTAATTGCTCTGTTTTTTATTATTATTATTATTATTATTATTATTATTATTATTATTATTATTATTATTATTATTATTATTATTATTATTATTATTCCGGCAAATGAATTGGCTTTTTGAGGGCCTAAACATGCTCGAAAACTCATGAAATTTTGCACACGCGTCAGGTCTGGTGAAAATTTACGTATTTTAATGTTCTCAGACATGGCCAGGGAAAATTAGCTCAGTAGCGCCACCTAGAAAAATGAAAAATGCGAGCCCCCGGTATGGGTATGACCTACATATTTGAAAGTCGGTACACCTATATAACGTTGAGAGTCGAACAAAAAAGTCTATTATGGCAATGTCCTAAACCCAACAGGAAGTCCGCCATTTTGGATTGAAGGTGACATTTTGGGTCTGATTTTACCGTTTCCATGCCTTGTACTTTAACGAACTCCTCCTTGGGATTTGGTCCTATAAACTTCAAATTTGGACAGTGTCAACTACACCCTTGTGCCATGTTAAATTGCGGAGCTTTTGAGTTTTCACAATAGTATGAGGCCGTGGCGCCATGGCGAATTTTGATGACTCGCCATGAAAATCTTATTGGCTCTCATTCTGTCATACATGTTCCGATCTGGACCAAAGAGCACACATATGATAAGGCTCCACCCCTGAACATATTTCAACTGCCATATTTGACATCAAGGACAGCGCCACCTAGTGGGAACAAGAAATGTCATGTTTTACACTTTGGGGTACAGTATAGTGATGGGTGACATCTGCAGCCTCAAATTTCTCCAGGAAAGCCTTAAGGAGTTGGTCTTGGGTTACAGTGAAAACTGTGACTTTTCGCAAAAGGGTGTGACCCCAGCGGCGTGGCGAACTTTGATGTCACGCCATGAAGAAACAAATTAGTATAACTCAATGAAATCCAGTCTGATCAGTACCAGACTTTACAGGCATGATGTCAGACCCGCCCTGAACAGATTGATGTGCCCATTGTCGGAAATACGGACAGCGCCACCTAGTGGCAACAGGAAATGTCATGGCTTTAATTTTGTTGTACTGATTTTCACAGGTTCATCTTGGCCACCTCAAAAGCGGTGAATATCACCATCAGTCCCTCGTGATGCTTCAGTGCAAAAATTGTGAGTTTAAACTGAACGGCGCACCCTGGTGGCAACGCTGTTCAACATGAAAGATGAAGTGGCTTTTGAGGGTCTTGGCAAGTTTATAGAGGCTTGAAATTTGGCACACACCTCCAAATGGATGAAGGCTTTGTTGGCATGTGATCATTTTCATTGAATAGCGCGAAATTGCTCCACAGCGCCCCCTACAAAATTTCAAAACCACAGCCCCTGCTCTGTGTTCTATGTATGATTCTGAAACCTGGTAAGCTTATAGGAGATATCAAGATGTACAAAAAAGTCTCTTGGTGCAATATCCCAAATCCAACAGGAAGTCAGCCATTTTAAAATTAATGTGTAATTTTGGCGACATTTTGCCCTCTTTCCAGGCACCGTTCTTTGACGAACTCCTCCAAGGGATTTCATCATATTGAACCAATCTCCAGTGTGTGGAATCTAAAGACCTTTGTGATGTTAAATTGCGAAGCTTTTTACGTTCAGTGAAACGGGGTGGTTATGGTGGCACTTAGAGTTTGAATCACTCGCCAAAAAGCAGTAATCTGCTGTCACTCAAAAACACAATGTCCAATCTCTCCCAAACGTCTCAGGTGTGATAAGACTCGAGCTCGGAAGTGTTTGTTATGCCATTTGTACATAATGGTTAGAGCGCCACCTAGTGGAACGACTAACTAATCATGAATGAATGAGTTGAAATGTTAGCTGGTGGTTAAATGCATGAATTCCATCAATGTGACATCAGATCGGACGTGCTGGTTTTAGGTGTTGGGCTTGGTTCGACGCGCCGGGGGTGCGAGGGCCCTCGTAACGCTGCTTGCAGCTTTAATTATTATTATTATTATTATTATTATTCACCCCAAACAAGGGCCTTTTTGAGGGCCTAAACATGCTCAAAAACTCATGAAATTTTGCACACATGCCAGGTCTGGTGAAAAATTTTGTATTTTAATGGTTTTACATATGAGCACTGGGAAATGGCTCTACAGCGCCACCTATGCCTTGTTAAATGCAGCCCTACGACCACATGGTTTGAGCTACATGTATGAAATTTGGCACACATGTGTATCATGCCAAGACGAACAAAAAAGTCTGTGGGCCCATTGACGCAAACCCAACAGGAAGTCCGCCATTTGGAAGAGAAGGTGACATTTTGGCTCTAATTTTGCCATTTCCATGCCTCGAACTTTTGCGAACTCCTCCTTGGGGTTTGATTTCATAACCTTCATATTTGGTCAGTGTCAACTACACCCTTGTGCCATGTTAAATTGCGGAGCTTTTGAGTTTTCACAATACCATGAGGCCGTGGCGCCACGGCGAATTTCGATGACTCGCCATGAAAATCTTATTGCCTCTCATTCTGTCATAGATTTTCTGACCTTGACCAAAGTGAACACATATGATAAGGCTCCACCCATGAACATATTTCAACTGCCATATTTTACATCAGGGACAGCGCCACCTAGTGGGAACAGGAAATGTCATGTTTTACACTTTGGGGTACAGTATTGTGATGGGTGACATCTGCAGCCTCAAATTTCTCCAGGAAAGCCTTAAGGAGTTGGTCTTGGGTTACAGTGAAAACTGTGAGTTTTCGCAAAAGGGTGTGACCCCAGCGGCATGGCGAACTTTGATGTCACGCCATGAAGAAACAAATTAGTCTAACTCAATGAAATCCAGTTTGATCAGTACCAGACTTTACAGGCATGATGTCAGACCCGCCCTGAACAGATTGATGTGCCCATTGTCGGAAATACGGACAGCGCCACCTAGTGGCAACAGGAAATGTCATGGCTTTAATTTTGTTGTACTGATTTTCACAGGTTCATCGTGGCCACCTCAAAAGCGGTGAATATCAACATCAGTCCCTCGTGATGCTTCAGTGCAAAAATTGTGACTTTAAACTGAACGGCGCACCCTGGTGGCAACGCGGTTCACCATGAAAGATGAAGTGGCTTTTGAGGGGCTTGGAAAGTTTATAGAGGCTTGAAATTTGGCACACACCTCCAAATGGATGTAGGCTTTGTTGTCATGTGATCATTTTCATTGAATAGCGCGAAATGGCTCCACAGCGCCCCCTACAAAATTTCAAAACAACAGCCCCTGCTCTGTGTTTCATCTATGAGTCTGAAACCTGGTAAGCTTATGGAAAATATCAAGATGTACAAAAAAGTCTCTTGGAGCAATATCCCAAATCCAACAGGAAGTCAGCCATTTTAAAATTAATGTGCAATTTTGGCGACATTTTCCCCTCTTTTCAGGCTTCATACTTTGACGAACTCCTCCAAGGGATTTCATCATATTGAACCATTCTCCAGTGTGTGGAATCTAAAGACCTTTGTGATGTTAAATTGCGAAGCTTTTTACGTTCAAGGAAACGGGGTGGTCATGGCGGCACGTGGAGTTTCAATCACTCGCCAAAAAGCAGTAATATGCTGTCACTCAAAGACACAAAGTCCAATCTCTCCCAAAGGTCGCAGGCGTGATGAGACTCGAGCTCGGAAATGTTTGTTATGCCCTTTGTCTATAATGGTTAGAGCGCCACCTAGTGGGACGACTATACTCATGGTTGAACCAAATGAAATGTTAGCTGGTGGTTAAATGCATGAATTCCATCAATGTGACATCACATCGGACGTGCTGGTTTTAGGTGTTGGGCGTGGCTCGACACACCGGGGTGCGAGGGCCCTCATAACGCTGCTTGCAGCTTTAATTATTATTATTATTATTATTTCGGCAAATGAATTGGCCGTTTGAGGGCCTAAACATGCTCGAAAACTCATGAAATTTTGCACACGCGTCAGGTCTGGTGAAAATTTACGTATTTTAATGTTCCCAGACATGGCCAGGGAAAATTAGCTCAGTAGCGCCACCTAGAAAAATGAAAAACGCGAGCCCCCGATATGGGTATGACCTACATGTTTGAAAGTCGGCACACCTATATAACGTTCAGAGTCGAACAAAAAAGTCTATTATGGCAATGTCCTAAACCCAACAGGAAGTCCGCCATTTTGGATTGAAGGTGACATTTTGGCTCTGATTTTACCGTTTCCATGCCTCGAACTTTAACGAACTCCTCCTTGGGGTTTGATTTCATAACCTTCATATTTGGTCAGTGCCAACTACACCCTTGTGCCATGTTAAATTGCGGAGCTTTTGAGTTTTCACAATACCATGAGGCCGTGGCGCCACGGCGAATTTCGATGACTCGCCATGAAAATCTTATTGCCTCTCATTTTGTCATACATTTTCTGACCTTGACCAAAGTGAACACATATGATAAGGCTCCACCCCTGAACATATTTCAACTGCCATATTTGACATCAAGGACAGCGCCACCTAGTGGGAACAGGAAATGTCATGTTTTACACTTTGGGGTACAGTATAGTGATGGGTGACATCTGCAGCCTCAAATTTCTCCAGGAAAGCCTTAAGGAGTTGGTCTTGGGGTACAGTGAAAACTGTGGCTTTTCACGAAAGGGTGTGACCTCAGCAGCATGGCGAACTTTGATATCTCGCCATGAAGAAACAAATTAGTATAACTCCATGAAATCCAGTCTGATTAGTACCAGACTTTACAGGCATGATGTCACACCCGCCCTGAACAGATTGATGTGCCCATTGTCAGGAATATGAAGAGCGCCACCTAGTGGGAACAGGAAATGTCATGTCTTACACTTTGTTGTACTGATTTTCACAGGTTCATAGTGGCCACCTCAAAAGCGGTGAATATCACCATCAGTCCTTGATGATGCTTTAGTGCAAAAATTGTGACTTTAAACTGAACGGCGCACCCTGGTGGCAACGCTGTTCACCATGAAAAATGAAGTGGCTTTTGAGGGGCTTGGAAAGTTTATAGAGGCTTGAAATTTGGCGCACACCTCCATTGTGATGAATGCTTTGTTGTTATGTGATCATTTTTATTGAATAGCGCGAAATGGCTCCACAGCGCCCCCTACAAAATTTCAAAACCACAGCCCCAGCTCTGTGTTTTATGTATGAGTCTGAAACCTGGTAAGCTTATAGGAGATATCAAGATGTACAAAAAAGTCTCTTGGAGCAATATCCCAAATCCAACAGGAAGTCAGCCATTTTAAAATTAATGTGCAATTTTGGCAACATTTTCCCCTCTTTTCAGGCTTCATACTTTGACGAACTCCTCCAAGGGATTTCATCATATTGAACCATTCTCCAGTGTGTGGAATCTAAAGACCTTTGTGATGTTAAATTGCGAAGCTTTTTACATTCAGGGAAACGGGGTGGTCATGGTGGCACGTAGAGTTTCAGTCACTCGCCAAAAAGCACTAATCTGCTGTCACTCAAAAACACAATGTCCAATCTCTCCCAAAGCTCATAGGCGTGATGAGACTCGAGCTCGGAAATGTTTGTTATGCCATTTGTACATAATGGTTACAGCGCCACCTAGTGGAATGATTAATTAATCACGGATGAATGAGTTGAAATGTTAGCTGGTGGTTAAATGCATGAATTCCATCAATGTGACATCAGATCGGACGTGCTGGTTTTAGGTGTTGGGCGTGGCTCGACGCGCCGGGGGTGCGAGGGCCCTCATAACGCTGCTTGCAGCTTTAATTAGGGCCCGAGCACTGAGAGTGCGAAGGCCCTATTGTATCTGCTCCGTTTCTTATTATTATTATTAGGGCCCGAGCACTGACTGTGCGAAGGCCCTATTGTATCTGCTCTGTTTCTTATTAGGGCCCGAGCACTGACAGTGCGAAGGCCCTATTGTAATTGCTCTGTTTATTATTATTATTATTATTATTTCGGCAAATGAATCGGCCTTTTGAGGGCCTAAACATGCTCGAAAACTCTGGAAATTTTGCGCACGCGTCAGGTCTGGTGAAAATTTACGTATTTTAATGGTTTTACATATGAGCACTGGGAAATGGCTCTAGAGCGCCACCTATGCCTTGTTAAATGCAGCCCTACGACCACATCGTTTCAGCTACATGTATGAAATTTGGCACACATGTGTATCATGCCAAGACGAACAAAAAAGTCTGTGGGCCCATTGACGCAAACCCAACAGGAAGTCCGCCATTTTGGATTGAAGGTGACATTTTGGCTCTGATTTTACCGTTTCCATGCCTTGTACTTTAACGAACTCCTCCTTGGGATTTGGTCGTATAAGCTTCAAATTTGGACAGTGTCAACTACACCCTTGTGCCATGTTAAATTGCGGAGCTTTTGAGTTTTCACAATACTATGAGGCCGTGGCGCCATGGCGAATTTCGATGACTCGCCATGAAAATCTTATTGCCTCTCATTCTGTCATACATGTTCCAATCTGGACCAAAGAGCACACATATGATAAGGCTCCACCCCTGAACATATTTCAACTGCCATATTTGACCTCAAGGACAGCGCCACCTAGTGGGAACAGGAAATGTCATGTTTTACACTTTGGGGTACAGTATAGTGAAGGGTGACATCTGCAGCCTCAAATTTCTCCAGGAAAGCCTTAAGGAGTTGGTCTTGGGTAACAGTGAAAACTGTGAGTTTTCGCGAAAGGGTGTGACCCCAGCAGCATGGCGAACTTTGATGTCACGCCATGAAGAAACAAATTAGTATAACTCAATGAAATCCAGTCTGATCAGTACCAGACTTTACAGGCATGATGTCAGACCCGCCCTGAACAGATTGATGTGCCCATTGTCGGAAATACGGACAGCGCCACCTAGTGGCAACAGGAAATGTCATGGCTTTAATTTTGTTGTACTGATTTTCACAGGTTCATCTTGGCCACCTCAAAAGCGGTGAATATCACCATCAGTCCCTCGTGATGCTTCAGTGCAAAAATTGTGAGTTTAAACTGAACGGCGCACCCTGGTGGCAACGCTGTTCAACATGAAAGATGAAGTGGCTTTTGAGGGTCTTGGCAAGTTTATAGAGGCTTGAAATTTGGCACACACCTCCAAATGGATGAAGGCTTTGTTGGCATGTGATCATTTTCATTGAATAGCGCGAAATTGCTCCACAGCGCCCCCTACAAAATTTCAAAACCACAGCCCCTGCTCTGTGTTTTATGTATGAATCTGAAACCTGGTAGGCTTATAGGAGATATCAAGATGTACAAAAAAGTCTCTTGGAGCAATATCCCAAATCCAACAGGAAGTCAGCCATTTTAAAATTAATGTGTAATTTTGGCAACATTTTCCCCTCTTTTCAGGCTTCATACTTTGACGAACTCCTCCAAGGGATTTCATCATATTGAACCATTCTCCAGTGTGTGGAATCTAAAGACCTTTGTGATGTTAAATTGCGAAGCTTTTTACGTTCAAGGAAACGGGGTGGTCATGGCGGCACGTGGAGTTTCAATCACTCGCCAAAAAGCAGTAATATGCTGTCACTCAAAGACACAAAGTCCAATCTCTCCCAAAGGTCACAGGCGTGATGAGACTCGAGCTCGGAAATGTTTGTTATGCCCTTTGTCTATAATGGTTAGAGAGCCACCTAGTGGGACGACTATACTCATGGTTGAACCAAATGAAATGTTAACTGGTGGTTAAATGCATGAATTCCATCAATGTGACATCAGATCGGACATGCTGGTTTCAGGTGTTGGGCATGGCTCGACACGCCGGGGGTGCGAGGGCCCTCATAACGCTGCTTGCAGCTTTAATTATTATTATTATTATTCAGGCAAAACAAGGGCCTTTTTGAGGGCCTAAACATGCTCAAAAACTCATGAAATTTTGCACACATGCCAGGTCTGGTGAAAAATTTTGTATTTTAATGGTTTTACATATGAGCACTGGGAAATGGCTCTACAGCGCCACCTATGCCTTGTTAAATGCAGCCCTACGACCACATCGTTTCAGCTACATGTATGAAATTTGGCACACATGTGTATCATGCCAAGACGAACAAAAAAGTCTGGGGGCCCATTGACGCAAACCCAACAGGAAGTCCGCCATTTGGAAGAGAAGGTGACATTTTGGCTCTAATTTTGCCATTTCCATGCCTCGAACTTTTTCGAACTCCTCCTTGGGATTTGGGCGTATAAGCTTCAAATTTGGACAGTGTCAACTACACCCTTGTGCCATGTTAAATTGCGGAGCTTTTGAGTTTTCACAATACTATGAGGCCGTGGCGCCATGGCGAATTTCGATGACTCGCCATGAAAATCTTATTGCCTCTCATTTTGTCATACATTTTCTGACCTTGACCAAAGTGAACACATATGATAAGGCTCCACCCCTGAACATATTTCAACTGCCATATTTGACACCAGGGACAGCGCCACCTAGTGGGAACAGGAAATGTCATGTTTTACACTTTGGGGTACAGTATTGTGATGGGTGACATCTGCAGCCTCAAATTTCTCCAGGAAAGCCTTAAGGAGTTGGTCTTGGGTTACAGTGAAAACTGTGACTTTTCACGAAAGGGTGTGACCCCAGCAGCATGGCGAACTTTGATGTCACGCCATGAAGAAACAAATTAGTATAACTCAATGAAATCCAGTCTGATCAGTACCAGACTTTACAGGCGTGATGTCAGACCCGCCCTGAACAGATTGATGTGCCCATTGTCAGGAATATGAAGAGCGCCACCTAGTGGGAACAGGAAATGTCATGTCTTACACTTTGTTGTACTGATTTTCACAGGTTCATCGTGGCCACCTCAAAAGCGGTGAATATCAACATCAGTCCCTCGTGATGTTTCAGTGCAAAAATTGTGACTTTAAACTGAACGGCGCACCCTGGTGGCAACGCTGTTCACCATGAAAAATGAAGTGGCTTTTGAGGGTCTTGGCAAGTTTATAGAGGCTTGAAATTTGGCACACACCTCCAATGTGATGAAGGCTTTGTTGTCATGTGATCATTTTCATTGAATATCCCAAAATGGCTCCACAGCGCCCCCTACAAAATTTCAAAACCACAGCCCCAGCTCTGTGTTTTATGTATGAATCTGAAACCTGGTAGGCTTATAGGAGATATCAAGATGTACAAAAAAGTCTCTTGGAGCAATATCCCAAATCCAACAGGAAGTCAGCCATTTTAAAATTAATGTGCAATTTTGGCAACATTTTCCCCTCTTTTCAGGCACCGTGCTTTGACGTACTCCTCCAAGGGATTTCATCAGATTGATGCAATCTCCTGTGTGTGGAATCTAAAGACCTTTGTGATGTTAAATTGCGAAGCTTTTTACATTCAGGGAAACGGGGTGGTCATGGCGGCACGTAGAGTGTCAGTCACTCGCCAAAAAGCACTAATCTGCTGTCACTCAAAAACACAATGTCCAATCTCTCCCAAACCTCATAGGCGTGATGAGACTCGAGCTCGGAAATGTTTGTTATGTCATTTGTACATAATGGTTAGAGCGCCACCTAGTGGAATGACTAACTAATCACGAATGAATGAGTTGAAATGTTAGCTGGTGGTTAAATGCATGAATTCCATCAATGTGACATCACATCGGACGTGCTGGTTTTAGGTGTTGGGCGTGGCTCGACGCGCCGGGGGTGCGAGGGCCCTCATAACGCTGCTTGTTATTATTATTATTAGGGCCCGAGCACTGATAGTGCGAAGGCCCTATTGTAATTGCTCTGTTTATTATTATTAGGGCCCGAGCACTGAGAGTGCGAAGGCCCTATTGTATCTGCTCCGTTTCTTATTAGGGCCCGAGCACTGAGAGTGCGAAGGCCCTATTGTATCTGCTCCGTTTCTTATTATTAGGGCCCGAGCACTGATAGTGCGAAGGCCCTATTGTAATTGCTCTGTTTATTAGGGCCCGAGCACCGAGAGTGCGAAGGCCCTATTGTATCTGCTCCGTTTCTTATTATTATTATTATTATTATTATTATTATTATTATTATTATTATTATTATTCACCCCAAACAAGGGCCTTTTTGAGGGCCTAAACATGCTCAAAAACTCATGAAATTTTGCACACATGCCAGGTCTGGTGAAAAATTTTGTATTTTAATGGTTTTACATATGAGCACTGGGAAATGGCTCTAGAGCGCCACCTATGCCTTGTTAAATGCAGCCCTACGACCACATGGTTTGAGCTACATGTATGAAATTTGGCACACATGTGTATCATGCCAAGACGAACAAAAAAGTCTGTGGGCCCATTGACGCAAACCCAACAGGAAGTCCGCCATTTGGAAGAGAAGGTGACATTTTGGCTCTAATTTTGCCATTTCCATGCCTCGAACTTTTGCGAACTCCTCCTTGGGGTTTCATTTCATAACCTTCAAATTTGGACAGTGTCAACTACACCCTTGTGCCATGTTAAATTGCGGAGCTTTTGAGTTTTCACAATACTATGAGGCCGTGGCGCCATGGCGAATTTCGATGACTCGCCATGAAAATCTTATTGCCTCTCATTTTGTCATACATTTTCTGACCTTGACCAAAGTGAACACATATGATAAGGCTCCACCCCTGAACATATTTCAACTGCCATATTTGACATCAAGGACAGCGCCACCTAGTGGGAACAGGAAATGTCATGTTTTACACTTTGGGGTACAGTATAGTGATGGGTGACATCTGCAGCCTCAAATTTCTCAAGGAAAGCCTTAAGGAGTTGGTCTTGGGTTACAGTGAAAACTGTGACTTTTCGCAAAAGGGTGTGACCCCAGCAGCATGGCGAACTTTGATGTCACGCCATGAAGAAAGAAATTAGTATAACTCAATGAAATCCAGTCTGATCAGTACCAGACTTTACAGGCATGATGTCAGACGCGCCCTGAACAGATTGATGTGCCCATTGTCGGAAATACGGACAGCGCCACCTAGTGGCAACAGGAAATGTCATGGCTTTAATTTTGTTGTACTGATTTTCACAGGTTCATCGTGGCCACCTCAAAAGCGGTGAATATCACCATCAGTCCCTCGTGATGCTTCAGTGCAAAAATTGTGACTTTAAACTGAACGGCGCACCCTGGTGGCAACGCTGTTCACCATGAAAGATGAAGTGGTTTTTGAGGGTCTTGGCAAGTTTATAGAGGCTTGAAATTTGGCACACACCTCCAATGTGACGAAGGCTTTGTTGTTATGTGATCACTTTCATTGAATATCCCAAAATGGCTCCACAGCGCCCCCTACAAAATTTCAAAACCACAGCCCCAGCTCTGTGTTTTATGTATGAATCTGAAACCTGGTAGGCTTATAGGAGATATCAAGATGTACAAAAAAGTCTCTTGGAGCAATATCCCAAATCCAACAGGAAGTCAGCCATTTTAAAATTAATGTGCAATTTTGGCAACATTTTCCCCTCTTTTCAGGCACCGTGCTTTGACGTACTCCTCCAAGGGATTTCATCAGATTGATGCAATCTCCTGTGTGTGGAATCTAAAGACCTTTGTGATGTTAAATTGCGAAGCTTTTTACGTTCAGGGAAACGGGATGGTTATGGCGGCACTTAGAGTTTGAATCACTCTCCAAAAAGCAATAATCTGCTGTCACTCAAAAACACAATGTCCAATCTCTCCCAAACGTCCCAGGTGTGATGAGACTTGAGCTCGGAAATGTTTGTTATGCCATTTGTACATAATGGTTAGAGCGCCACCTAGTGGAACGACTAACTAATCATGAATGAATGACTTGAAATGTTAGCTGGTGGTTAAATGCATGAATTCCATCAATGTGACATCAGATCGGACGTGCTGGTTTTAGGTGTTGGGCGTGGCTCGACGTGCCGGGGGTGCGAGGGCCCTCATAACGCTGCTTGCAGCTTTAATTATTATTAGGGCCCGAGCACTGATAGTGCGAAGGCCCTATTGTAATTGCTCTGTTTATTATTATTATTATTATTATTATTAGGGCCCGAGCACTGATAGTGCGAAGGCCCTATTGTAATTGCTCTGTTTATTATTATTATTATTATTATTATTATTATTATTATTTCGGCAAATGAATTGGCCGTTTGAGGGCCTAAACATGCTCGAAAACTCATGAAATTTTGCACACGCGTCAGGTCTGGTGAAAATTTACGTATTTTAATGTTCTCAGACATGGCCAGGGAAAATTAGCTCAGTAGCGCCACCTAGAAAAATGAAAAACGCGAGCCCCCGGTATGGGTATGGCCTACAAGTTTGAAACTCGGTACACCTATATAACGTTCAGAGTCGAACAAAAAAGTCTATTATGGCAATGTCCTAAACCCAACAGGAAGTCCGCCATTTTGCATTGAAGGTGACATTTTGGCTCTAATTTTGCCATTTCCATGCCTCGAACTTTAACGAACTCCTCCTTGGGATTTGGTCCTATAAGCTTCAAATTTGGACAGTGTCAACTACACCCTTGTGCCATGTTAAATTGCGGAGCTTTTGAGTTTTCACAATACTATGAGGCCGTGGCGCCATGGCGAATTTCGATGACTCGCCATGAAAATCTTATTGCCTCTCATTCTGTCATACATGTTCCGATCTGGACCAAAGAGCACACATATGATAAGGCTCCACCCCTGAACATATTTCAACTGCCATATTTGACATCAAGGACAGCGCCACCTAGTGGGAACAGGAAATGTCATGTTTTACACTTTGGGGTACAGTATAGTGATGGGTGACATCTGCAGCCTCAAATTTCTCCAGGAAAGCCTTAAGGAGTTGGTCTTGGGTTACAGTGAAAACTGTGAGTTTTCGTGAAAGGGTGTGACCCCAGCAGCATGGCGAACTTTGATGTCACGCCATGAAGAAACAAATTAGTATAACTCAATGAAATCCAGTCTGATCAGTACCAGACTTTACAGGCATGATGTCAGACCCGCCCTGAACAGATTGATGTGCCCATTGTCGGAAATACGGACAGCGCCACCTAGTGGCAACAGGAAATGTCATGGCTTTAATTTTGTTGTACTGATTTTCACAGGTTCATCTTGGCCACCTCAAAAGCGGTGAATATCACCATCAGTCCCTCGTGATGCTTCAGTGCAAAAATTGTGAGTTTAAACTGAACGGCGCACCCTGGTGGCAACGCTGTTCAACATGAAAGATGAAGTGGCTTTTGAGGGTCTTGGCAAGTTTATAGAGGCTTGAAATTTGGCACACACCTCCAAATGGATGAAGGCTTTGTTGGCATGTGATCATTTTCATTAAATAGCGCGAAATTGCTCCACAGCGCCCCCTACAAAATTTCAAAACCACAGCCCCTGCTCTGTGTTCTATGTATGATTCTGAAACCTGGTAAGCTTATAGGAGATATCAAGATGTACAAAAAAGTCTCTTGGAGCAATATCCCAAATCCAACAGGAAGTCAGCCATTTTAAAATTAATGTGTAATTTTGGCAACATTTTCCCCTCTTTCCAGGCACCGTTCTTTGACGAACTCCTCCAAGGGATTTCATCATATTGAACCAATCTCCAGTGTGTGGAATCTAAAGACCTTTGTGATGTTAAATTGCGAAGCTTTTTACGTTCAGTGAAACGGGGTGGTTATGGTGGCACTTAGAGTTTGAATCACTCGCCAAAAAGCAGTAATCTGCTGTCACTCAAAAACACAATGTCCAATCTCTCCCAAAGCTCATAGGCGTGATGAGACTCGAGCTCGGAAATGTTTGTTATGCCATTTGTACATAATGGTTAGAGCGCCACCTAGTGGGACGACTATACTCATGGTTGAAGCAAATGAAATGTTAACTGGTGGTTAAATGCATGAATTCCATCAATGTGACATCAGATCGGACGTGCTGGTTTCAGGTGTTGGGCATGGCTCGACACGCCGGGTGTGCGAGGGCCCTCATAACGCTGCTTGCAGCTTTAATTATTATTATTATTATTCACCCCAAACAAGGGCCTTTTTGAGGGCCTAAACATGCTCAAAAACTCATGAAATTTTGCACACATGCCAGGTCTGGTGAAAAATTTTGTATTTTAATGGTTTTACATATGAGCACTGGGAAATGGCTCTACAGCGCCACCTATGCCTTGTTAAATGCAGCCCTACGACCACATCGTTTGAGCTACATGTATGAAATTTGGCACACATGTGTATCATTCCAAGACGAACAAAAAAGTCTGTGGGCCCATTGACGCAAACCCAACAGGAAGTCCGCCATTTGGAAGAGAAGGTGACATTTTGGCTCTAATTTTGCCATTTCCATGCCTCGAACTTTAACAAACTCCTCCTTGGGATTTGGTCCTATAAACTTCAAATTTGGACAGTGTCAACTACACCCTTGTGCCATGTTAAATTGCGGAGCTTTTGAGTTTTCACAATACTATGAGGCCGTGGCGCCATGGCGAATTTCGATGACTCGCCATGAAAATCTTATTGCCTCTCATTTTGTCATACATTTTCTGACCTTGACCAAAGTGAACACATATGATAAGGCTCCACCCCTGAACATATTTCAAGTGCCATATTTGACATCAAGGACAGCGCCACCTAGTGGGAACAGGAAATGTCATGTTTTACACTTTGGGGTACAGTATAGTGATGGGTGACATCTGCAGCCTCAAATTTCTCCAGGAAAGCCTTAAGGAGTTGGTCTTGGGTTACAGTGAAAACTGTGAGTTTTCGCGAAAGGGTGTGACCCCAGCAGCATGGCGAACTTTGATGTCACACCATGAAGAAACAAATTAGTATAACTCAATGAAATCCAGTCTGATCAGTACCAGACTTTACAGGCATGATGTCAGACCCACCCTGAACAGATTGATGTGCCCATTGTCGGAAATACGGACAGCGCCACCTAGTGGCAACAGGAAATGTCATGGCTTTAATTTTGTTGTACTGATTTTCACAGGTTCATCGTGGCCACCTCAAAAGCGGTGAATATCCCCATCAGTCCCTCGTGATGCTTCAGTGCAAAAATTGTGACTTTAAACTGAACGGCGCACCCTGGTGGCAACGCTGTTCAACATGAAAGATGAAGTTACTTTTGAGGGGCTTGGAAAGTTTATAGAGGCTTTAAATTTGGCCCACACCTCCAAATGGATGAAGGCTTTGTTGTCATGTGATCATTTTCATTGAATATCCCAAAATGGCTCCACAGCGCCCCCTACAAAATTTCAAAACCACAGCCCCAGCTCTGTGTTCTGTGTATGAGTCTGAAACCTGGTAAGCTTATAGGAGATATCAAGATGTACAAAAAAGTCTCTTGGAGCAATATCCCAAATCCAACAGGAAGTCAGCCATTTTAATATTAATGTGCAATTTTGGCAACATTTTCTCCTCTTTTCAGGCACCATTCTTTGACGAACTCCTCCAAGGGATTTCATCATATTGATGCAATCTCCAGTGTGTGGAATCTAAAGACCTTTGTGATGTTAAATTGCGAAGGTTTTTATGTTCAGGGAAACGGGGTGGTCATGGCGGCATGTGGAGTTTCAGTCACTCGCCAAAAAGCAGTAATCTGCTGTCACTCAAAAACACAATGTCCAATATGTCCCAAAGGTCGCAGGCGTGATGAGACTCGAGCTCGGAAATGTTTGTTATGCCATTTGTCAGTAATGGTTAGAGCGCCACCTAGTGGGACGACTATAATCATGATTGAATAAGATGAAATGTTAGCTGGTGGTTGAATGCATGAATTTCATCAATGTGACATCAGATCGGAGGTGCTGGTTGTAGGTGTTGGGCGTAGCTCGACGCGATGGGGTGCGAGGGCCCTCATAACGCTGCTTGCAGCTTTAATTATTATTATTATTATTATTATTATTATTATTATTATTATTCCGGCAAATGAATTGGCCGTTTGAGGGCCTAAACATGCTCGAAAACTCATGAAATTTTGCACACGCGTCAGGTCTGGTGAAAATTTACGTATTTTAATGTTCCCAGACATGGCCAGGGAAAATTAGCTCAGTAGCGCCACCTAGAAAAATGAAAAACGCGAGCCCCCGGTATGGGTATGACCTACACGTTTGAAAGTCGGTACACCTATATAACGTTCAGAGTCGAACAAAAAAGTCTATTATGGCAATGTCCTAAACCCAACAGGAAGTCCGCCATTTTGGATTGAAGGTGACATTTTGGCTCTGATTTTACCGTTTCCATGCCTTGTACTTTAACGAACTCCTCCTTGGGATTTGGTCCTATAAACTTCAAATTTGGACAGTGTCAACTACACCCTTGTGCCATGTTAAATTGCGGAGCTTTTGAGTTTTCACAATACTATGAGGCCGTGGCGCCATGGCGAATTTCAATGACTCGCCATGAAAATCTTATTGCCTCTCATTTTGTCATACATTTTCTGACCTTGACCAAAGAGCACACATATGATAAGGCTCCACCCCTGAACATATTTCAAGTGCCATATTTGACATAAGGGCCAGCGCCACCTAGTGGGAACAGGAAATGTCATGTTTTACACTTTGGGGTACAGTATTGTGATGGGTGACATCTGCAGCCTCATATTTCTCCAGGAAAGCCTTAAGGAGTTGGTCTTGGGGTACAGTGAAAACTGTGAGTTTTCGCGAAAGGGTGTGACCCCAGCAGCATGGCGAACTTCGATGTCTCGCCATGAAGAAACAAATTAGTATAACTCAATGAAATCCAATCTGATCAGTACCAGACTTTACAGGCATGATGTCAGACCCGCCCTGAACAGATTGATGTGCCCATTGTCAGGAATATGAAGAGCGCCACCTAGTGGGAACAGGAAATGTCATGTCTTACACTTTGTTGTACTGATTTTCACAGGTTCATCGTGGCCACCTCAAAAGTGGTGAATATCAACATCAGTCCTTGATGATGCTTTAGTGCAAAAATTGTGACTTTAAACTGAACGGCGCACCCTGGTGGCAACGCTGTTCACCGTGAAAAATGAAGTGGCTTTTGAGGGGCTTGGAAAGTTTATAGAGGCTTGAAATTTGGCGCACACCTCCATTGTGCTTAAGGCTTTGTTGTTATGTGATCATTTTCATTGAATAGCGCAAAATGGCTCCACAGCGCCCCCTACAATATTTCAAAACATCAGCCCCAGCTCTGTGTTTTATCTATGAGTCTGAAACCTGGTAAGCTTATAGGAGATATCAAGATGTACAAAAAAGTCTCTTGGAGCAATATCCCAAATCTAACAGGAAGTCAGCCATTTTAAAATTAATGTGTAATTTTTGTGATATTTTCCACTCTTTCCAGGCACCGTTCTTTGACGAACTCCTCCAAGGGATTTCATCATATTGAACCAATCTCCAGTGTGTGGAATCTAAAGACCTTTGTGATGTTAAATTGCGAAGCTTTTTACGTTCAGGGAAACGGGGTGGTCATGGCGGCATGTGGAGTTTCAGTCACTCGCCAAAAAGCAGTAATCTGCTGTCACTCAAAAACACAATGTCCAATCTCTCCCAAACGTCTCAGGTGTGATGAGACTGGAGCTCGGAAGTGTTTGTTATGCCATTTGTACATAATGGTTAGAGTGCCACCTAGTGGAACGACTAACTAATCATGAATGAATGAGTTGAAATGTTAGCTGGTGGTTAAATGCATGAATTCCATCAATGTGACATCAGATCGGAGGTGCTGGTTTTAGGTGTTGGGCTTGGCTCGACGCGCCGGGGGTGCGAGGGCCCTCGTAACGCTGCTTGCAGCTTTAATTAGGGCCCGAGCACTGAGAGTGCGAAGGCCCTATTGTATCTGCTCCGTTTCTTATTATTATTATTATTATTATTAGGGCCCGAGCACTGACAGTGCGAAGGCCCTATTGTAATTGCTCTGTTTATTATTATTATTATTATTATTTCGGCAAATGAATTGGCCGTTTGAGGGCCTAAACATGCTCGAAAACTCATGAAATTTTGCACACGCGTCAGGTCTGGTGAAAATTTACGTATTTTAATGTTCTCAGACATGGCCAGGGAAAATTAGCTCAGTAGCGCCACCTAGAAAAATGAAAAACGCGAGCCCCCGGTATGGGTATGACCTACATGTTTGAAAGTCGGTACACCTATATAACTTTCAGAGTCGAACAAAAAAGTCTATTATGGCAATGTCCTAAACCCAACAGGAAGTCCGCCATTTTGGATTGAAGGTGACATTTTGGCTCTGATTTTACCGTTTCCATGCCTCGAACTTTAACGAACTCCTCCTTGGGATTTGGTCCTATAAGCTTCAAATTTGGACAGTGTCAACTACACCCTTGTGCCATGTTAAATTGCGGAGCTTTTGAGTTTTCACAATACTATGAGGCCGTGGCGCCATGGCGAATTTCGATGACTCGCCATGAAAATCTTATTGCCTCTCATTTTGTCATACATTTTCTGACCTTGACCAAAGAGCACACATATGATAAGGCTCCACCCCTGAACATATTTCAACTGCCATATTTGACATAAGGGACAGCGCCACCTAGTGGGAACAGGAAATGTCATGTTTTACACTTTGGGGTACAGTATAGTGATGGGTGACATCTGCAGCCTCAAATTTCTCCAGAAAAGCCTTAAGCAGTTGGTCTTGGGTTACAGTGAAAACTGTGACTTTTCGCAAAAGGGTGTGACCCCAGCGGCGTGGCGAACTTTAATGTCACGCCATGAAGAAACAAATTAGTATAACTCAATGAAATCCAGTCTGATCAGTACCAGACTTTACAGGCATGATGTCAGACCCGCCCTGAACAGATTGATGTGCCCATTGTCGGAAATACAGATAGCGCCACCTAGTGGCAACAGGAAATGTCATGGCTTTAATTTTGTTGTACTGATTTTCACAGATTCATCTTGGCCACCTCAAAAGCGGTGAATATCACCATCAGTCCCTCGTGATGCTTCAGTGCAAAAATTGTGACTTTAAACTGAACGGCGCACCCTGGTGGCAACGCGGTTCACCATGAAAGATGAAGTGGCTTTTGAGGGGCTTGGAAAGTTTATAGAGGCTTGAAATTTGGCACACACCTCCAAATGGATGTAGGCTTTGTTGTCATGTGATCATTTTCATTGAATAGCGCGAAATTGCTCCACAGCGCCCCCTACAAAATTTCAAAACATCAGCCCCAGCTCTGTGTTTCATCTATGAGTCTGAAACCTGGTAAGCTTATGGAAAATATCAAGATGTACAAAAAAGTCTCTTGGAGCAATATCCCAAATCCAACAGGAAGTCAGCCATTTTAAAATTAATGTGTAATTTTGGCGACATTTTCCCCTCTTTTCAGGCTTCATACTTTGACGAACTCCTCCAAGGGATTTCATCATATTGAACCATTCTCCAGTGTGTGGAATCTAAAGACCTTTGTGATGTTAAATTGCGAAGCTTTTTACGTCCAGGGAAACGGGGTGGTTATGGTGGCACTTAGAGTTTGAATCACTCGCCAAAAAGCAGTAATCTGCTGTCACTCAAAAACACAATGTCCAATCTCTCCCAAACGTCTCAGGTGTGATGAGACTCGAGCTTGGAAGTGTTTGTTATGCCATTTGTACATAATGGTTAGAGCGCCACCTAGTGGAACGACTAACTAATCATGAATGAATGAGTTGAATTGTTAGCTGGTGGTTAAATGCATGAATTCCATCAATGTGACATCACATCGGACGTGCTGGTTTTAGGTGTTGGGCGTGGCTCGACACGCCGGGGTGCGAGGGCCCTCATAACGCTGCTTGCAGCTTTAATTATTATTATTATTATTATTATTCACCCCAAACAAGGGCCTTTTTGAGGGCCTAAACATGCTCAAAAACTCATGAAATTTTGCACACATGCCAGGTCTGGTGAAAAATTTTGTATTTTAATGGTTTTACTTATGAGCACTGGGAAATGGCTCTAGAGCGCCACCTATGGCTTGTTAAATGCAGCCCTACGACCACATGGTTTGAGCTACATGTATGAAATTTGGCACACATGTGTATCATTCCAAGACGAACAAAAAAGTCTGTGGGCCCATTGATGCAAACCCAACAGGAAGTCCGCCATTTGGAAGAGAAGGTGACATTTTGGCTCTAATTTTGCCATTTCCATGCCTCGAACTTTAACGAACTCCTCCTTGGGATTTGGTCCTATAAACTTCAAATTTTGACAGTGTCAACTACACCCTTGTGCCATGTTAAATTGCGGAGCTTTTGAGTTTTCACAATACTATGAGGCCGTGGCGCCATGGCGAATTTCGATGACTCGCCATGAAAATCTTATTGCCTCTCATTTTGTCATAGATTTTCTGACCTTGACCAAAGTGAACACATATGATAAGGCTCCACCCCTGAACATATTTCAACTGCCATATTTGACCTCAAGGACAGCGCCACCTAGTGGGAACAGGAAATGTCATGTTTTACACTTTGGGGTACAGTATAGTGATGGGTGACATCTGCAGCCTCAAATTTCTCCAGGAAAGCCTTAAGGAGTTGGTCTTGGGTTTCAGTGAAAACTGTGAGTTTTCGCGAAAGGGTGTGACCCCAGCAGCATGGCGAACTTTGATGTCACGCCATGAAGAAACAAATTAGTATAACTCAATGAAATCCAGTCTGATCAGTACCAGACTTTACAGGCATGATGTCAGACCCGCCCTGAACAGATTGATGTGCCCATTGTCGGAAATACGGACAGCGCCACCTAGTGGCAACAGGAAATGTCATGGCTTTAACTTTGTTGTACTGATTTTCACAGGTTCATCGTGGCCACCTCAAAAGCGGTGAATATCAACATCAGTCCCTCGTGATGCTTCAGTGCAAAAATTGTGACTTTAAACTGAACGGCGCACCCTGGTGGCAGCGCGGTTCACCATGAAAGATGAAGTGGCTTTTGAGGGGCTTGGAAAGTTTATAGAGGCTTGAAATTTGGCACACACCTCCAAATGGATGTAGGCTTTGTTGTCATGTGATCATTTTCATTGAATAGCGCGAAATTGCTCCACAGCGCCCCCTTCAAAATTTCAAAACAACAGCCCCTGCTCTGTGTTTCATTTATGAGTCTGAAACCTGGTAAGCTTATGGAAAATATCAAGATGTACAAAAAAGTCTCTTGGAGCAATATCCCAAATCCAACAGGAAGTCAGCCATTTTAAAATTAATGTGTAATTTTGGCAACATTTTCCCCTCTTTCCAGGCACCGTTCTTTGACGAACTCCTCCAAGGGATTTCATCAGATTGGACCGATCTGCAGTTTGTGGAATCTAAAGACCTTTGTGATGTTAAATTGCGAAGTTTTTTACGTCCAGGGAAACGGGGTGGTTATGGCGGCACTTAGAGTTTGAATCACTCGCCAAAAAGCAGTAATCTGCTGTCACTCAAAAACACAATGTCCAATCTCTCCCAAAGCTCATAGGCGTGATGAGACTCGAGCTCGGAAATGTTTGTTATGCCATTTGTACATAATGGTTAGAGCGCCACCTAGTGGAACGACTAACTAATCATGAATGAATGAGTTGAAATGTTAGCTGGTGGATAAATGCATGAATTCCATCAATGTGACATCAGATCGGAGGTGCTGGTTTTAGGTGTTGGGCTTGGCTCGACGTGCCGGGGGTGCGAGGGCCCTCATAACGCTGCTTGCAGCTTTAATTAGGGCCCGAGCACTGACAGTGCGAAGGCCCTATTGTAATTGCTCTGTTTATTATTATTATTATTATTATTTCGGCAAATGAATTGGCCGTTTGAGGGCCTAAACATGCTCGAAAACTCATGAAATTTTGCACACGCGTCAGGTCTGGTGAAAATTTACGTATTTTAATGTTCTCAGACATGGCCAGGGAAAATTAGCTCAGTAGCGCCACCTAGAAAAATGAAAAACGCGAGCCCCCGGTATGGGTATGACCTACATGTTTGAAAGTCGGTACACCTATATAACGTTCAGAGTCGAACAAAAAAGTCTATTATGGCAATGTCCTAAACCCAACAGGAAGTCCGCCATTTTGGATTGAAGGTGACATTTTGGGTCTGATTTTACCGTTTCCATGCCTTGTACTTTAACGAACTCGTCCTTGGGATTTGGTCCTATAAACTTCAAATTTGGACAGTGCAAACTACACCCTTGTGCCATGTTAAATTGCGGAGCTTTTGAGTTTTCACAATACTATGAGGCCGTGGCGCCATGGCGAATTTCGATGACTCGCCATGAAAATCTTATTGCCTCTCATTCTGTCATACATGTTCCGATCTGGACCAAAGAGCACACATATGATAAGGCTCCACCCCTGAACATATTTCAACTGCCATATTTGACATCAAGGACAGCGCCACCTAGTGGGAACAGGAAATGTCATGTTTTACACTTTGGGGTACAGTATAGTGATGGGTGACATCTGCAGCCTCAAATTTCTCCAGGAAAGCCTTAAGGAGTTGGTCTTGGGTTACAGTGAAAACTGTGAGTTTTCGCGAAAGGGTGTGACCCCAGCAGCATGGCGAACTTTGATGTCACGCCATGAAGAAACAAATTAGTATAACTCAATGAAATCCAGTCTGATCAGTACCAGACTTTACAGTCATGATGTCAGACCCGCACTGAACAGATTGATGTGCCCATTGTCGGAAATACGGACAGCGCCACCTAGTGGCAGCAGGAAATGTCATGGCTTTAATTTTGTTGTACTGATTTTCACAGGTTCATCGTGGCCACCTCAAAAGCGGTGAATATCACCATCAGTCCCTCGTGATGCTTCAGTGCAAAAATTGTGACTTTAAACTGAACGGCGCACCCTGGTGACAACGCGGTCCACCATGAAAGATGAAGTGGCTTTTGAGGGTCTTGGCAAGTTTATAGAGGCTTGAAATTTAGCACACACCTCCAAATGGATGAAGGCTTTGTTGGCATGTGATCATTTTCATTGAATAGCGCGAAATTGCTCCACAGCGCCCCCTACAAAATTTCAAAACCACAGCCCCTGCTCTGTGTTCTATGTATGATTCTGAAACCTGGTAAGCTTATAGGAGATATCAAGATGTACAAAAAAGTCTCTTGGTGCAATATCCCAAATCCAACAGGAAGTCAGCCATTTTAAAATTAATGTGTAATTTTGGCAACATTTTCCCCTCTTTCCAGGCACCATTCTTTGACGAACTCCTCCAAGGGATTTCATCATATTGAACCAATCTCCAGTGTGTGGAATCTAAAGACCTTTGTGATGTTCAATTGCGAAGCTTTTTACGTTCAGTGAAACGGGGTGGTTATGGTGGCACTTAGAGTTTGAATCATTCGCCAAAAAGCAGTAATCTGCTGTCACTCAAAAACACAATGTCCAATCTCTCCCAAAGCTCATAGGCGTGATGAGACTCGAGCTCGGAAATGTCTGTTATGCCATTTGTACATAATGGTTAGAGCGCCACCTAGTGGAACGACTAACTAATCATGAATGAATGAGTTGAAATGTTAGCTGGTGGTTAAATGCATGAATTCCATCAATGTGACATCAGATCAGAGGTGCTGGTTTTAGGTGTTGGGCTTGGCTCGACGCGCCGGGGGTGCGAGGGCCCTCGTAACGCTGCTTGCAGCTTTAATTATTATTATTATTATTCACCCCAAACAAGGGCCTTTTTGAGGGCCTAAACATGCTCAAAAACTCATGAAATTTTGCACACATGCCAGGTCTGGTGAAAAATTTTGTATTTTAATGGTTTTACATATGAGCACTGGGAAATGGCTCTACAGCGCCACCTATGCCTTGTTAAATGCAGCCCTACGACCACATCGTTTGAGCTACATGTATGAAATTTGGCACACATGTGTATCATGCCAAGACGAACAAAAAAGTCTGTGGGCCCATTGACGCAAACCCAACAGGAAGTCCGCCATTTGGAAGAGAAGGTGACATTTTGGCTCTAATTTTGCCATTTCCATGCCTCGAACTTTTGCGAACTCCTCCTTGGGGTTTCATTTCATAACCTTCAAATTTGGACAGTGTCAACTACACCCTTGTGCCATGTTAAATTGCGGAGCTTTTGAGTTTTCACAATACTATGAGGCCGTGGCGCCATGGCGAATTTCGATGACTCGCCATGAAAATCTTATTGCCTCTCATTTTGTCATACATTTTCTGACCTTGACCAAAGTGAACACATATGACAAGGCTCCACCCCTGAACATATTTCAACTGCCATATTTGACACCAGGGACAGCGCCACCTAGTGGGAACAGGAAATGTCATGTTTTACACTTTGGGGTACAGTATAGTGATGGGTGACACCTGCAGCCTCAAATTTCTCCAGGAAAGCCTTAAGGAGTTGGTCTTGGGTTACAGTGAAAACTGTGACTTTTCGCAAAAGGGTGTGACCCCAGCAGCATGGCGAACTTTGATGTCACGCCATGAAGAAACAAATTAGTATAACTCAATGAAATCCAGTCTGTTCAGTACCAGACTTTACAGGCATGATGTCAGACCCGCCCTGAACAGATTGATGTGCCCATTGTCGGGAATACGTACAGCGCCACCTAGTGGCAACAGGAAATGTCATGGCTTTAATTTTGTTGTACTGATTTTCACAGGTTCATCGTGGCCACCTCAAAAGCAGTGAATATCAACATCAGTCCCTCGTGATGCTTCAGTGCAAAAATTGTGACTTTAAACTGAACGGCGCACCCTGGTGGCAACGCGGTCCACCAGGAAAGATGAAGTGGCTTTTGAGGGGCTTGGAAAGTATATAGAGGCTTTAAATTTAGCACACCCCTCCAAATGGATGAAGGCTTTGTTGTCATGTGATCATTTTTATTGAATAGCGCGAAATGGCTCCACAGCGCCCCCTACAAAATTTCAAAACCACAGCCCCAGCTCTGTGTTTTATGTATGAGTCTGAAACCTGGTAAGCTTATAGGAGATATCAAGATGTACAAAAAAGTCTCTTGGAGCAATATCCAAAATCCAACAGGAAGTCAGCCATTTTAAAATTAATGTTTAATTTTGGCAACATTTTCCCCTCTTTCCAGGCATCGTTCTTTGACGTACTCCTGCAAGGGATTTCATCAGATTGATGCGATCTCCTGTGTGTGGAATCTAAAGACCTTTGTGATGTTAAATTGCGAAGCTTTTTACATTCAGGGAAACGGGGTGGTCATGGCGGCACTTAGAGTTTGAATCACTCGCCAAAAAGCAGTAATCTGCTGTCACTCAAAAACACAATGTCCAATCTCTCCCAAAGCTCATAGGCGTGATGAGACTCGAGCTCGGAAATGTTTGTTATGCCATTTGTGCATAAGGGTTAGAGCGCCACCTAGTGGAACGACTAACAAATCATGAATGAATGAGTTGAAATGTTAGCTGGTGGTTAAATGCATGAATTCCATCAATGTGACATGAGATCGGACGTGCTGGTTTTAGGTGTTGGGCGTGGCTCGACGCGCCGGGGGTGCGAGGGCCCTCATAACGCTGCTTGCAGCTTTAATTATTATTATTATTATTATTTCGGCAAATGAATTGGCCGTTTGAGGGCCTAAACATGCTCGAAAACTCATGAAATTTTGCACACGCGTCAGGTCTGGTGAAAATTTACGTATTTTAATGTTCTCAGACATGGCCAGGGAAAATTAGCTCAGTAGCGCCACCTAGAAAAATGAAAAACGCGAGCCCCCGGTATGGGTATGACCTACATGTTTGAAAGTCGGTACACTTATATAATGTTCAGAGTCGAACAAAAAAGTCTATTATGGCAATGTCCTAAACCCAACAGGAAGTCCGCCATTTTGGATTGAAGGTGACATTTTGGCTCTGATTTTACCATTTCCATGCCTCGAACTTTGACGAACTCCTCCTTGGGGTTTGATTTCATAACCTTCATATTTGGTCAGTGCCAACTACACCCTTGTGCCATGTTAAATTGCGGAGCTTTTGAGTTTTCACAATACTATGAGGCCGTGGCGCCATGGCGAATTTCGATGACTCGCCATGAAAATCTTATTGCCTCTCATTTTGTCATACATGTTCCGATCTGGACCAAAGAGCACACATATGATAAGGCTCCACCCCTGAACATATTTCAACTGCCATATTTGACATCAAGGACAGCGCCACCTAGTGGGAACAGGAAATGTCATGTTTTACACTTTGGGGTACAGTATAGTGATGGGTGACATCTGCAGCCTCAAATTTCTCCAGGAAAGCCTTAAGGAGTTGGTCTTGGGTTACAGTGAAAACTGTGACTTTTCGCAAAAGGGTGTGACCCCAGCAGCATGGCGAACTTTGATGTCACGCCATGAAGAAACAAATTAGTATAACTCAATGAAATCCAGTCTGATCAGTACCAGACTTTACAGGCATGATGGCAGACCCGCCCTGAACAGATTGATGTGCCCATTGTCGGAAATACGGACAGCGCCACCTAATGGCAACAGGAAATGTCATGGCTTTAATTTTGTTGTACTGATTTTCACAGGTTCATCGTGGCCACCTCAAAAGCGGTGAATATCAACATCAGTCCCTCGTGATGCTTCAGTGCAAAAATTGTGACTTTAAACTGAACGGCGCACCCTGGTGGCAACGCGGTCCACCATGAAAGATGAAGTGGCTTTTGAGGGGCTTGGAAAGTTTATAGAGGCTTGAAATTTGGCACACACCTCCAAATGGATGAAGGCATTGTTGTTATGTAACCATTTTCCTTGAATAGCGCAAAATGGCTCCACAGCGCCCCCTACAATATTTCAAAACATCAGCCCCTGCTCTGTGTTTCATCTATGAGTCTGACACTTGGTAAGCTTGTGTAAGATATCAAGATGTACAAAAAAGTCTCTTGGAGCAATATCCCAAATCCAACAGGAAGTCAGCCATTTTAAAATTAATGTGTAATTTTGATGACATTTTCCCCCCTTTTCAGGCCTCATACTTTGACGAACTCCTCCAAGGGATTTCATCATATTGAAGCATTCTTCAGTGTGTAGAATCTAAAGACCTTTGTGATGTTAAATTGCGAAGCTTTTTCCGTTCAGGGAAACGGGGTGGTCATGGCGGCACGTAGAGTTTCAATCACTCGCAAAAAGCAGTAATCTGCTGTCACTAAAAAACACAATGTCCAATCTCTCCCAAAGGTCGCAGGTGTGATGAGACTCGAGCTTGGAAATGTTTGTTATGCTATTTGTCAATAATGGTTAGAGCGCCACCTAGTGGCATGACTATAATCCTGGTTGAATAAGATGAAATGTTAGCTGGTGATTAAAAGCATGAAATCCATCAATGTGACATCACATCGGACGTGCCGGTTTGAGGTGTTGGCAGTGGCTCGACGTGCCGGGGGTGCGAGGGCCCTCATAACGCTGCTTGCAGCTTTAATTAGGGCCCGAGCACCGAGAGTGCGAAGGCCCTATTGTATCTGCTCCGTTTCTTATTATTATTATTAGGGCCCGAGCACCGAGAGTGCGAAGGCCCTATTGTATCTGCTCCGTTTCTTATTATTATTATTATTATTATTATTATTATTATTATTATTATTATTATTATTATTATTATTCAGGCGAAACAAGGGCCTTTTTGAGGGCCTAAACATGCTCAAAAACTCATGAAATTTTGCACACATGCCAGGTCTGGTGAAAAATTTTGTATTTTAATGGTTTTACATATGAGCACTGGGAAATGGCTCTAGAGCGCCACCTATGCCTTGTTAAATGCAGCCCTACGACCACATCGTTTGAGCTACATGTATGAAATTTGGCACACATATGTATCATGCCAAGACGAACAAAAAAGTCTGTGGGCCCATTGACGCAAACCCAACAGGAAGTCCGCCATTTGGAAGAGAAGGTGACATTTTTGCTCAAATTTTGCCATTTCCATGCCTCGAACTTTTGCGAACTCCTCCTTGGGGTTTGATTTCATAACCTTCATATTTGGTCAGTGTCAACTACACCCTTGTGCCATGTTAAATTGCGGAGCTTTTGAGTTTTCACAATACTATGAGGCCGTGGCGCCATGGCGAATTTCGATGACTCGCCATGAAAATCTTATTGCCTCTCATTTTGTCATACATTTTCTGACCTTGACCAAAGTGAACACATATGATAAGGCTCCACCCCTGAACATATTTCAACTGCCATATTTGACACCAGGTACAGCGCCACCTAGTGGGAACAGGAAATGTCATGTTTTACACTTTGGGGTACAGTATTGTGATGGGTGACATCTGCAGCCTCAAATTTCTCCAGGAAAGCCTTAAGGAGTTGGTCTTGGGTTACAGTGAAAACTGTGACTTTTCACGAAAGGGTGTGACCCCAGCAGCATGGCGAACTTTGATGTCACGCCATGAAGAAACAAATTAGTATAACTCAATGAAATCCAGTCTGATCAGTACCAGACTTTACAGGCATGATGTCAGACCCGTCCTGAACAGATTGATGTGCCCATTGTCGGAAATACGGACAGCGCCACCTAGTGGCAACAGGAAATGTCATGGCTTTAATTTTGTTGTACTGATTTTCACAGGTTCATCGTGGCCACCTCAAAAGCGGTGAATATCAACATCAGTCCCTCGTGATGCTTCAGTGCAAAAATTGTGACTTTAAACTGAACGGCGCACCCTGGTGGTAACGCGGTTCACCATGAAAGATGAAGTGGCTTTTGAGGGGCTTGGAAAGTTTATAGAGGCTTGAAATTTGGCACACACCTCCAAATGGATGAAGGCTTTGTTGGCATGTGATCATTTTCATTGAATAGCGCGAAATGGCTCCACAGCGCCCCCTACAATATTTCAAAACATCAGCCCCTGCTCTGTGTTTCATCTATGAGTCTGACACTTGGTAAGCTTGTGTAAGATATCAAGATGTACAAAAAAGTCTCTTGGAGCAATATCCCAAATCCAACAGGAAGTCAGCCATTTTAAAATTAATGTGTAATTTTGATGACATTTTCCCCCCTTTTCAGGCCTCATACTTTGACGAACTCCTCCAAGGGATTTCATCATATTGAAGCATTCTTCAGTGTGTAGAATCTAAAGACCTTTGTGATGTTAAATTGCGAAGCTTTTTCCGTTCAGGGAAACGGGGTTGTCATGGCGGCACGTAGAGTTTCAATCACTCGCAAAAAGCAGTAATCTGCTGTCACTAAAAAACACAATGTCCAATCTCTCCCAAAGGTCGCAGGTGTGATGAGACTCGAGCTTGGAAATGTTTGTTATGCTATTTGTCAATAATGGTTAGAGCGCCACCTAGTGGCATGACTATAATCCTGGTTGAATAAGATGAAATGTTAGCTGGTGATTAAAAGCATGAAATCCATCAATGTGACATCACATCGGACGTGCCGGTTTGAGGTGTTGGCAGTGGCTCGACGTGCCGGGGGTGCGAGGGCCCTCATAACGCTGCTTGCAGCTTTAATTATTATTATTATTATTATTATTATTATTATTCAGGCGAAACAAGGGCCTTTTTGAGGGCCTAAACATGCTCAAAAACTCATGAAATTTTGCACACATGCCAGGTCTGGTGAAAAATTTTGTATTTTAATGGTTTTACTTATGAGCACTGGGAAATGGCTCTAGAGCGCCACCTATGCCTTGTTAAATGCAGCCCTACGACCACATGGTTTGAGCTACATGTATGAAATTTGGCACACATGTGTATCATTCCAAGACGAACAAAAAAGTCTGTGGGCCCATTGACGCAAACCCAACAGGAAGTCCGCCATTTGGAAGAGAAGGTGACATTTTGGCTCTAATTTTGCCATTTTCATGCCTCGAACTTTAACGAACTCCTCCTTGGGGTTTGATTTCATAACCTTCAAATTTGGACAGTGTCAACTACACCCTTGTGCCATGTTAAATTGCGGAGCTTTTGAGTTTTCACAATACCATGAGGCCGTGGCGCCATGGCGAATTTCGATGACTCGCCAAGAAAATCTTATTGCCTCTCATTTTGTCATACATTTTCTGACCTTGACCAAAGAGCACACATATGATAAGGCTCCACCCCTGAACATATTTCAACTGCCATATTTGACATAAGGGCCAGCGCCACCTAGTGGGAACAGGAAATGTCATGTTTTACACTTTGGGGTACAGTATTGTGATGGGTGACATCTGCAGCCTCATATTTCTCCAGGAAAGCCTTAAGGAGTTGGTCTTGGGTTACAGTGAAAACTGTGAGTTTTCGCGAAAGGGTGTGACCCCAGCAGCATGGCGAACTTCGATGTCACGCCATGAAGAAACAAATTAGTATAACTCAATGAAATCCAATCTGATCAGTACCAGACTTTACAGGCATGATGTCAGACCCGCCCTGAACAGATTGATGTGCCCATTGTCAGGAATATGAAGAGCGCCACCTAGTGGGAACAGGAAATGTCATGGCTTTCACTTTGTTGTACTGATTTTCACAGGCTCATCGTGGCCACCTCAAAAGCGGTGAATATCATCATCAGTCCCTCGTGATGCTTCAGTGCAAACATTGTGACTTTAAACTGAACGGCGCACCCTGGTGGCAACGCTGTTCACCATGAAAGATGAAGTGGCTTTTGAGGGTCTTGGCAAGTTTATAGAGGCTTGAAATTTGGCACACACCTCCAATGTGATGAAGGCTTTGTTGTCATGTGATCATTTTCATTGAATATCCCAAAATGGCTCCACAGCGCCCCCTACAAAATTTCAAAACCACAGCCCCAGCTCTGTGTTTTATGTATGAATCTGAAACCTGGTAGGCTTATAGGAGATATCAAGATGTACAAAAAAGTCTCTTGGAGCAATATCCCAAATCCAACAGGAAGTCAGCCATTTTAAAATTAATGTGCAATTTTGGCAACATTTTCCCCTCTTTTCAGGCACCGTTCTTTGACGTACTCCTCCAAGGGATTTCATCAGATTGATGCAATCTCCTGTGTGTGGAATCTAAAGACCTTTGTGATGTTAAATTGCGAAGCTTTTTACATTAAGGGAAATGGGGTGGTCATGGCGGCACGTGGAGTTTCAATCACTCGCCAAAAAGCAGTAATCTGCTGTCACTCAAAATCAAAATGTTCAATCTCTCCCAAAGGTCACAGGCGTGATGAGACTCGAGCTAGGAAATGTTTGTTATGCCATTTGTGGGACAACTATAATCATGATTGAATGAGATGAATTGTTAGCTGGTGGTTAAATGCATGAATTCCATCAATGTGACATCAGATCGGAGGTGCTGGTTTTAGGTGTTGGGCGTAGCTCGACGTGCTGGGGGTGCGAGGGCCCTCATAACGCTGCTTGCAGCTTTAATTATTATTATTACTATTCAGCTGGTGCTCACGAGGGTATGGTACCACAGCGTGCTCCACCTTTTGCCCGGTAGTGTACGTATTACACTTCAAATAATGTAATTATTCATAATTAAAAATGTTCTCTCTGAAGTATTTCCATGTGATTTTGGAGATATAAGCCTGATAGGAATCGAAAATATGAAACTATAAAGTTATATTACCTCATTATAAGCTGCTTATTGCCTTTGATCGGGTCACCAAATTAGCATTGGACTCCATTACTTGCAAAGGTATTACCATTAATAGCAAATGAATATATTATAATTTATTACTGTATTATTACTAAATGGTTTTGCTTCATGGAAGCTTTAAATGGTTCACCATTATTTTATGTTATTTCTGATTTCATAAAACCCTGTTACATACACCTCTCTTTATTTGTTGCTCATAAAAAAGGATTATTTTGGTAATTACATGGTCAGATAGATAATAGTGCCACAGATGCAGAGAGTGCAAAAACTGTGATGAAAAACAAAGAAAAGTAACAACAGTAATAACAAGACTGACATTGTGTATGAATTGTGCACATTGCATTAATAAAATGTTTTGTTGTGTTTGTTGTTTTAAAAATGTCTTCATGAAGGTCTAATGGAAGTCTGTGTGGGATCCCGTGCCTGTCGCAGAGAGCAGAGTGATCATACAGTTTTACTGAGAATGGCAGGAGTGCTTTCCTCATGTGTTCTTTGTGGCAGCGAGGTGGAATCAGTCTAAGAGAGAAGGAGGTCTGCTGCCTCAGTAGTGTGGCGTGGAGTGGGTATAATGGGATGTCCATGTGCATCCATTCTGTGTCTGACAAACATGATCCTAAATATCTCTGTAGGTTCTCAGTCATCCAGTACATGTAGCAGGTTTATCAGAGAAACTCAGGAGTTTTCTCCAAACATCCCAGTGTACTTCAGACACAGCCACACACTCAGATACAAACTGGTTCATCCTAAAGACAGAAGTCCCAAATGCAAACTAAATAATGTAGTGTATGCTGAGGAGTGCTCTGACCTACACTGGAGAAACCAAACAGCCACGTCATAAATGCATGGCACAACATAGAGGAGTCACTGCAAGCCTCATCTCTACAAGTGCGTCTAAAGGTCAAAGGTCACTCTCTGAGGATTTTCAACAGAGAAGACAGATGATTTGAAAGAGGAGTGAAAGAAGCATCTATGTCCACTGTGAACGACCATCTTTGAACAGAGGGCGGGGCTTACTCACCAAATGTCTGCCATGTATAATCCAGTTGTCAAATCCCTTCCCAGACGCCTTAATGCCCACTCGCATTTTGTTTCAGTTGATCTTAATAGGTCACATGATACAGCGGTTTCACTCGAAATCTCTGCTGACAATGACACCCTTTTTTACACCTTGGCTCATGTGATCAGGCACATGATCAATAGTTGATCAATGACCCTCTTACGGCACAACTCCCACTAGGGCTTAAAAATCTGGGACTCTCTGCATTTGGTGTTAGAACTATGGGCACTCAGAACCAGTCCAAACTGTAAAAGTGATCTGGTGCTACATGATTTTGACCAATGATTTTTAAATGCACAGTATTTTTTTTATAGTCTAAAAATCAGACAAATGGACTTTGAAAAACTTGTTAAAGTCAGAGCAGACAGATTGAAAAAGATGCTTATGGGGAGTAATGAGGTTTCAGTTTGCTGAAGAATGGCTCGAGTGATAAGAAAAAAGAAATCAGAACAATGAGCAAGAAGGAGAAAGTGGAGATTAAGAAGCGAGAAACACAGACGGAGGGAGCAATTTAGAGACCGAATATTCTGAGCATCTGTTGTTGAAGTTGATGACAATACCTCATTATTGTAGTCATTAGGCAGGCAGGGAATGAAAGAAGGAAAAGGCAGAGGGAACGATGAAGATTAAAGAGGATATAAAGTGAAGAATAGAGAAAATGTATTAGACACATTCCCATTATAGGCAGACGATTCAAGACTTCACCTGCTTTCTTATTTTCTCAACAGAAAAGAATTTAGAATTTTTAAAGTAAGAACAAGACATTATTGATTTCTCTGGTGAAAAAGGCTTTCTAGAGCAAACTCTGAAAGGAAACAGGAAGTATAAAGTGAGCAATAAACAAAGAACCAGAGCAGCATGGTAAAACACACACAGAAGCAAATGAAAGGCGTAATTATAGAGCATGAACATTTACTGCAGGGTTATGGAAATGTGTGCTGCCAAATGTATAGAAAGAAGAGTAACCATCTGCAGTGATTTATCAATGTTTGTCCCTGTCATACTGAAAAAAGATGAAAAATGAGTGTTTTTAAAGTGTATCCTTTTTGGACACATCCAAACCCAAGCTGTGTTTAAACTGGAACAGCTGTAGCTCAGGAGGCAGAGCAGATCATGAGCTGATTCAAAGGTTGGTGGTTTGGTTCCTGGCTCCCCCGGTCTGCATGCCAAATATCCTTGTGCAAGATACTAACTCCAAGTTGCTCTCTGAAGCGTCCATGGGAGGACAAATGTGTGTGAATGGTACTTAGTAAGTACTGAAAAGCATAGAAGACAGTGGATGTTGTGTAGAGCGCTCTGGGAGAGTAGGAAAGCGTTATATAAGAATCAGTCCATTTACCAAATTAAGAGCAATGTGTCATCACGCTGGTTGCATTTGACACAAAGTCAGAGGATGAAGGAGGGCTGCAAAAAAAAAAATACAAAGTATTGTAATCAAAATCTTTCACTGACTTGAACGGTTGAAAGGTTTTTATTGCAGTTGTGCAGCCATTATCATCCCAGACTCATGTCTGCTTTTCTTCTTGATACTTGTGCATGAGGAGATAGCTGTCAACATACACAATTCTTAATCACACGTTTTCAATATTACAGACTGTTACTTAGATTAAAGAAGGGAACGTGATGTATTGCAACACCTACCAAGAGACTCACAGTTGGTGGCAGTAACGTGAAGATAGAGTAAGCATGAATAAATGTCAAAATAAGAGAACACAGGATGGAGACAATGATGTTGGTTTGTAGTTCAGATCGCCTCTGCAGGCTGCAGGTGTGCTTGTTGATAATTGAACTGCAGTGAGCTGTGAGCCCTACAGTCTGAATGATGGCCTGCCACCACATTGATGCAAAGTTAGATGGAGAAAGAGGTTGGGAAATCAATATTTTAGCTCTCAGGTACCCTTACCCCAATGGCTCCTGGGGGGGTGATAAGGAGCTTAGTGTTTCCCCATCAGAGAGAACAGAAGGGTGTATGTGTGTGTGAACAATGCTAGATGAATGCTAGATCCATAACCACCCCCTCACCTCATCCCCATCCACAAACATCTGTCCATCCACACATGGCCTGGGACAAAAATGTAAAATGGTAAAGACATTAAAGGCACTGAGTGGGTGAAGGTGGGGGCATGGATCCAGGGGGATAATAACTCAACAATAAAACAGTGAAGTCAAACCACTTACAGATTTAGTTGTTCAATATTTTGTGAATTTGTTATGAACGGCTAAGAGAGATGGCAGGAGAGAGGGAGCACTGAGTTCAATGTTCTTTATTAAACACACACACTAGATAGCTTGGATTTACGGGGGAGGGGGGTATTGACGTCCAATAGGAGGCCGTACAACCTGAACACAAACAGATTTAGGAAACTGAGTTCAATTCAGATTTGTTTGTATAACACCAAATAACAAGAACTGTTGTCCCAAGGAGGATTTAAAGTAAGGGAAAGACCCTGCAATAATACTTGTTATATTCTATGGGAATACACAAACATTTCCACAGGAGTCACAAACTGAGTTATTTCAGCTTTTTGTTCACTTCTCTACATTTTTCTTGAAAATATTAAACTTGATTATTATTTACAGAATGAAGTCAGAGTGTTTCTGTATTTTCTGTATCTTGCAAGGTTTTGTCAGTTCCAACTTTTAATGTTTTTTTTATATTACAGTATAGGAAAAAATGACATTTGTAATAAACATTATATTATATTATATTATATTATATTATATTATATTATATTATATTATATTATATTAAACAGGGGTTTGATGCAGGACCTTCTGTGGTTCTGTGTGAGAATATTTAATTAGATGTTTTTTTCTGTGTAGTGAGCTGACTTCTTATGTTATGCAACCTGGAAGTGTTTTCCTCAGTGACATGGCTTAAATGAACTGGAACAACCTGGAACAGCGTTCCTGTGCCTTCAGTTAATGTGTTATCAAATCAGAGAGGCAGAATAATGTATATTACTATTGAATGAGTTCATATTTCACGTGCTGCCACCTGGCTTTGCTTTCAGAGAGGATGGAGGTGTTTGGTCAGAAGACATCTCACGACCTTCGACGCATCCCTGTTCCCTGTGATATGTTCACGATATTGACGTAAAGTTGCAGTTGCAGTACCTAAACATTTTGCTAGCTCCAGAAGAGGGGCGAACATAAACAGAGTAACAATTGAATCTCAGATGCAGCTTTTCTAACGGCTCAACAAATATCAGTAAAAACATAATGTGTCATAAAATAGGTCTGTGAGGAAGCTAGGACCACTGAGCAAGTGAAATTTTATAAACTGCAAATTTAATGTACAGTGGGGCAAAAAAGTATTTAGTCAGCCACCGATTGTGCAAGTTCCCCCACCTAAAATGATGACAGAGGTCAGTAATTTGCACCAGAGGTACACTTCAACTGTGAGAGACAGAATGTGAAAAAAAAATCCATGAATCCACATGGTAGGATTTGTAAAGAATTTATTCGTAAATTAGGGTGGAAAATAAGTATTTGGTCAATAACAAAAATACAACTCAATACTTTGTAACATAACCTTTGTTGGCAATAACAGAGGTCAAACGTTTACTATAGGTCTTTACCAGGTTTGCACACACAGTAGCTGGTATTTTGGCCCATTCCTCCATGTAGATCTTCTCGAGAGCAGTGATGTTTTGGGGCTGTTGCCAAGCAACACGGACTTTCAACTCCCGCCACAGATTTTCTATGGGGTTGAGGTCTGGAGACCGGCTAGGCCACTCCAGGACTTTCAAATGCTTCTTACGGAGCCACTCCTTTGTTGCCCGGGCGGTGTGTTTTGGATCATTGTCATGTTGGAAGACCCAGCCTCGTTTCATCTTCAAAGTTCTCACTGATGGAAGGAGGTTTTGGCTCAAAATCTCACGATACATGGCCCCATTCATTCTGTCCTTAACACGGATCAGTCGTCCTGTCCCCTTGGCAGAAAAACAGCCCCATAGCATGATGTTTCCACCCCCATGCTTCACAGTAGGTATGGTGTTCTTGGGATGCAACTCAGTATTCTTCTTCCTCCAAACACGACGAGTTGAGTTTATACCAAAAAGTTCTACTTTGGTTTCATCTGACCACATGACATTCTCCCAATCCTCTGCTGTATCATCCATGTGCTCTCTGGCAAACTTCAGACGGGCCTGGACATGCACTGGCTTCAGCAGCGGAACACGTCTGGCACTGCGGGATTTGATTCCCTGCCGTTGTAGTGTGTTACTGATGGTGACCTTTGTTACTTTGGTCCCAGCTCTCTGCAGGTCATTCACCAGGTCCCCCCGTGTGGTTCTGGGATCTTTGCTCACTGTTCTCATGATCATTTTGACCCCACGGGATGAGATCTTGCGTGGAGCCCCAGATCGAGGGAGACTATCAGTGGTCTTGTATGTCTTCCATTTTCTGATGATTGCTCCCACAGTTGATTTTTTCACACCAAGCTGCTTGCCTATTGTAGATTCACTCTTCCCAGTCTGGTGCAGGTCTACAATACTTTTCCTGGTGTCCTTCGAAAGCTCTTTGGTCTTGGCCATGGCGGAGTTTGGAGTCTGACTGTTTGAGGCTGTGGACAGGTGTCTTTTATACAGATGATGAGTTCAAACAGGTGCCATTCATACAGGTAACGAGTGGGGGACAGAAAAGCTTCTTACAGAAGACGTTACAGGTCTGTGAGAGCCAGAGATTTTCCTTGTTTGAGGTGACCAAATACTTATTTTCCACCCTGATTTACGAATAAATAAATTCTTTACAAATCCTACCATGTGAATTCATGGATTTTTTTTTTCACATTCTGTCTCTCACAGTTGAAGTGTACCTCTGGTGCAAATTACTGACCTCTGTCATCATTTTAAGTGGGGGAACTTGCACAATCGGTGGCTGACTAAATACTTTTTTGCCCCACTGTATGATATTATTATTATTGTAATGTATTCATTCATTTTAGAGTTTTTAAATCATGAATCTATAAATGATAATTTCCTGACTTCCACTTTTGTGAAACATTTTGTAAAACAATTTCAAGTTTGCTGTATTTTCATGCAAAGGGTGCAAGCATCAAGCAGTGTGGTCAAGTTCAGTTCAGTTACAGTCTGCCATGTTGGACTTGTTACGTAATCCTTTGCTCCACAGTGCTTCAGCCGATCTTAAGGTTCCCCCACCTTTGACCCTGGCTCATTGCACATGCCCAGTGAGACTCAGTGTGCTCTCTGCTAACAAATGACCCCCAGTCTGAGCCGAGGTCGATGCTGAATGACTGAATGATTATGAGGTGAATTTATGAATGACAGAGTGAGGTAGGCTAGAAATGGCCACGTACTGCAGATGAGATGATTTTAAATTAATTTAGGGGGAAACTGAAGGGAGAGCAGTCTGGGAGCACTGGTGTGGCCAAAGGGAAAATGTATTGGCCCTTTCTCAAATTCTTCTTTGTTTGCATATTTGTCACACTTCCAAACAAATTGTATTATTAGACAAAAACAACCTGAGTGAATACAAATCAACAAGCCTGAGCTATACTCCCACATGTGTAAAACAACAGTTTGGGGAATAGCGGTGGTGGAGAACAGGTGTGCCTGCTGAAGACATCCTGAGACCATGGCCACCATGCAGCAAGATCCAAGAGTGACATCCACGCCTGCATCATACTGACAGAGAACACAGAGAAAGAGAAAATATAAAGATTGATTCAGTTTGATGTAATCATGGCTGGGTTGATGGGTTTACTCCAGAACAGACCAGTCTAAAAAGTCTCTTATGGTATCATTTGATAATGCTATATTACTGTTACTTGATGCTACTACAGGTCCAGTGAAAGAAACTATGATGACAACGTAGCATTTTGTAAGCAGGATAAAGCACAATGTCCCTTTTATTAGTATTATATGATTAAAGTTTAAATAGGCCACACATCATATATAAAGCCAGTATATCCCAGCGGGCCATTTGAATGACAGGTAATTCCCCTGAAATCTTCCGCATCTTTAGCATTAAAACACGCTGGCCTTATCTTGATGAGAACTGTGGGCGATGATGCAAACAAATCCTGCACCATGTTTTGTAACTTTGATCAAGCGTCAAACAGACATATGAGCTCTCACTCTGAAAATGACCGGCCACCTAAAGCACTGTATGTCACCTGTTGCGATTTTCAGGTCCTCAGTGATGCTGACATCATAGTGTGAATGCAGTAGTAAAGTGACAACGATGTACATGCTTTGTAGCGACTATGAAAGCTTAAGGCAATGGATTTCAGTTCATCAAAGCAGAAAGGGAGGCTTCGCTGTCATCAGCTACATCTGTCTAAGCTGTGCAGGACACAGATGTGGCTTTGTGACACAGTGGCAGGAGAGTGGCTACATCGCTGTGACATGTTGTGCATATACAGCAAAGACCCTGTCACCCGGGCCAGGGCCTGGGGTTTAGACTTGGATTGCACGTTTCATGGTTTGACTGGATCACTCCACCTGTTGGGAAGGTTTATATTGTATGATATTTTGTACAGTAGCCTATACACATTTGTTTGTCGTCATTACTGGTGCGTCTGACCCAAGAAGGAGACATTGAGAAATGTCTCCTTTTTTTTTTTTCTGCCCGTTCTGTTGGTTTTTGTCTTTTGCCCTTCTCCCCCGTCCCTCTTCTCAGCTGTTTCTCTTTCCCTCTTTCTTTCTCCCCTTCTTTCCCCCAGTCAAGTCTGTCCCGTATTCAGTAAGTGAAAATAAAATAAACAATAAAAGGTGAATCAAATGGACCATTACGGCAAGGCTGGGATGGTCAATTTGGTAAAGTAAATCCGTTGGGCATCTTTTTTTGCCTTTAGACAGCAATTCTGATGGCAAAAGAGCCAAACGGGACAGGCAAAAAAAAAAAAAAGAGAAATGTTTATGCACACGGGGAAATATTTGGGAAGTGACCAAAGGCACTGAGCGGCGGTGGGGGGTTAAATGGGTATTGGACACCATGGTGAGTCTGCAAGAGGAGGAAATAAGAGTTAGTGCAGGACTTGGCTAGGCTGTGCATATGCACCTGAGAGGAAAAGGAGGTCTTGCTTGTGATCCGGAGAAGCTTTGGGGAGACGGAGGAAGGGTTTGCCAGTGGACTAGCTGTGGGTCGGTGGGCAACGTTAGAAGTGGTGGAGAGTGGGCAGCAGGATCCAGATGGAGAGACTGAAGGGTAGCTATTCGGCCTTGTAGTGTTTCTCCTTACAGCCAAACCAGAGAGAGTCACAGGTTGGTGCCGAGTCGTGATGATGGAATTACCTTGGCCTCCAGTAACACTGTGAGGAACCTTGGAGTCATTTTTGACCAGGACATGTCCTTCAACGCACATATTAAACAAATATGTAAGACTGCTTTCTTCCATTTGTGCAACATCTCTAAAGTTAGAAATATCCTGTCTCAGAGTGACGCTGAAAAACTAGTTCATGCATTTATTACTTCCAGGCTGGACGACTGTAATTCATTATTATCAGGATGTCCAAAGAATGTCCAAAAAACTCGCTGAAAAGCCTTCAACGAATCCAAAATGCTGCAGCAAGAGTCCTGACAGGGACTAGAAAGAGAGAGCATATTTCTCCTGTTTTGGCTTCCCTGAATTGGCTTCCTGTTAAATCCAGAATTGAATTCAAAATCCTGCTCCTCACATACAAGGTCTTAAATAATCAGGCCCCATCTTATCTTAATGACCTTGTAGTACCATATCACCCTATTAGAGCACTTCGCTCTCACTCTGCAGGCCTACTTGTTGTTCCTAGAGTATTTAAAAATAGAATGGGAGGGAGAGCCTTCAGTTTTCAGGCCCCTCTTCTGTGGAACCAGCTTCCAGTTTGGATTCGGGAGACAGACACTATCTCTACTTTTAAGATTAGGCTTAAAACTTTCCTTTTTGCTAAAGCATATAGTTAGGGCTGGACCAGGTGACCCTGAATCCTCCCTTAGTTATGCAGCAATAGATGTAGGCTGCCGGGGGATTCCCATGATGCATTGAGTTTTTCCTTTCCAGTCACCTTTCTCACTCACTATGTATTAACAGACCTCTCTGCATTGAATCATATCTGTTATTAACCTCTGTCTCTCTTCCACAGCATGTCTTTTATCCTGTCTTCCTTCTCTCACCCCAACCTGTCGCAGCAGATGGCCGCCCCTCCCTGAGCCTGGTTCTGCCGGAGGTTTCTTCCTGTTAAAAGGGACTGTCGCCAAAGTGCTTGCTCATAGGGGGTCATATGATTGTTGGGTTTTTCTCTGTATCTATGAGGCGACTTTTGTTGTGATTTGGCGCTATATAAATAAAATTGAATTGAATTGAATTGAACCTCCAGTCATGGCACACTCTGGGAAAGGAGACGATCTAGCAGAAAACTGCAACCACAGTCAAGCCTAAATACACAACCTTCTGAGGAGTCGATGGCAAACCCCACTGCCCAAATAGCAGAAACACAACATCCTCACTGCCACCTGTGCACTACTCATGATGTCAGATCAGCATCCTGATGTGGCACACCTGTGAGGTGGGATGGATTATCTCAATATAGCAGATGTGCCCACTACCACACATTTGGACTGATTTGTGACCACTGTTTGGGAGGGATGGTTATATTGTGTATCTGGAATGAATTTTAGGTCTCTACGTCCATCCCATGGGGAATGGGAGCAGTAACAAAGGTGGTGCGTTTATATTTTTGTTGAGTGTATATACAAAATCCAGGCACTGTGGTCCTGTGGCGATTCTTACTGAATCCCAGACAGTGCAGATGTCTGTGAAAGGGGAAAAGTGGCGACTCCAAAAAAACTCCTATTGCCACACCGTGACTTCAAAACACACTCCGCTCCAGATTCGAGTTCTGACTCAAGCATCCAGCGTCGGCCTCAGCTCAGCTGCAGTCTTAAATACCGCTCCCTTGACTGGCAGAGGAGGACGAGCGGCAGGTGTGGCTGTCTCTAGTGCAGAAACACTTCCGGGTTTGCAGTCTCCTCAGCAAACCAAAACATCCGGAAGCTCACACGGAGAAACCAGGAGAAAAAAGGAGAGAAAACCAAGACACAACACGGAAAATACACAAAATACATAAAAAGAGGGAGTAATATGATCGCTGATGTTAGGTTTTGTATTGTTGACTGTCATTTATGCTTAGAAATATTTAACCATATATGCTTAGAGGTGTATAATCATTTGTAGATTGAAAGAATGTCTCATCCTAGGAGGTCTGTAACAACTCTGTGTAGCATGAAGAGGGGAGTGCGTTCACTCCTCTACAGAGTGTTCTGGCATAGATCACACACCTCCTAGGAGAGGTCGTATCTTCTCTTGCTGATATATGGTATAGCAAACACACGTATATCTCTTTAAGTATAAGAGCCTTTTGTTCAGATGGACCCGCTAGACTCCTGGCACCAGCTTTGGGGAGTCTTCACAGGGTCACATCTTGACCTCACACAAATCACACACACACACACACACAAAGCCAAGGTACTCTTTGTGTGTATGTAGACGTCATATGTTAATGAACCTATGCATATTCATGTAACCTCAATAAAAGAGCAGTGTTACGGGAGAACGGACGAGAGCAACTGGGGTCAAGCGAAGGAACAGCGTTTGTCCGGTTCTCTCCCGTGCACGAGAAACATGAAGAACTTTGCCTACTTCGTGTCTTGCTTGCTGTGTAATTATATTGCCTTCAACGTTCCAGCGAATAGGTTCAAGCTACAAACCTATCAGCTGCAGCTGCGATTGTCATGCTAATGAGAACAACCTCTGCATACATGAGCTAATGAGAAAAACAAATAGCACGTCCTTTTCAAACAAAAAGCAAAGATGGCTGTGGAGATCCATCAGAGTACATCTAGAGACTGACAGCTCCAAAATACCTAAAAAGACATGCAAAGAAGGTACTGATGTTTCAAGTGGTCATGCCACAAAAGAGATAGTTAGCCATTGTTTTCAGATAGTTTTGACAGCAGTATTGTCAACACTATCTTCACCAATGATGAAAACTTCTGTGAATTGCACCAAGTGCTCCCCTGAGAAATCCCACGGTCTGTGGTTTCAACAGTTCTACATTGGAAAATAAGCACAGAAGCAGGTGCACCATGCATGGGGAGAAAACAGAGTGCTGTTACACATAGCACAGTAATTAGCATGAGCCCTACGAAGTACAGAAAATGCTGGTGCCAATAAAACAGTATACACTTACATAAGTCTTGGAGCTGATGAAGGAGTTAAACTCAGGTAATCCATGTTTTGATCCACATTCTGAATCAGATTTGGGAGAAGAAGTGGGTCAAAACATTACAGCAATAACAGCCATCAACAAAACAGAGGTGGCTGTGACACACAGTTATTATCGCAGTCATGGACATGAAGAGTTAAACCAGCAGTGGAGCACAGGAGACCTATCCAGAGAGAGGAACAGATACGAGGCGAGGTTGAACTGAACGGGGAGGATTTACAGCAGACCGCCATGTTCGTGTTGGGAGAAGACAGCCATAATAATCTTTGTTATTGTTGCATTATCAGACCTGTACAGCCTAATTCAGTGTCATCTTTTTGTTGAAGCAGTTGGCTGGTTCACACAAAGATCCAGCGCTGTAAAACTTGAAATGAAATCTTATTAAATGACAGACATTTCTCCTGAATTCCTTCAAAAAATTTGAACATGACAAATGGATCCAATTCTCAGTTCTCTGCTTGTTTAAAAAATGATTTGATTTTTGATTTCTTTGCCAAGTCTTACGCTGTGTAACTGTTAAACCTGTTAAAACTACTTCTGTCGTCTCAGCACTTGGTTCTGCACTTGGGTCCAGATGAGTACAGGCCTTTTGCATTTTTATGCACTTGAACTTTAGAGTAATTTTCAGTGTCCCTGAATATCTTTGTGTAACTGTGTTTTAGCATTTTAACGTGTAGCATGTAGCATGTGTGCTAAAATAAAGACGGTATAAAAGTAGGGGTGCAACAATACACAAAATTCACGGTTTGGTTCGATACTTTGGTGTCACGGTTCGATATTTTTTTGATACAAAAAAAAAACGTTCATGCCTTTTAAATTTGTCATTTATTGAAAATATAAATATATATTTTAATTCAAAAGTACAGTTTTTAAATTTAATGTTGCTGAAACAACAAAGTAATAAAAAATAAATCTATCTGATGGAGAAATCACTCATCTTTGGAAAAGAGACTTTATTACAGAGAAATGGCTCTTTCAAAATAAAAGCTATACTATATGCTTCTTCTGGGCTATATTCTCAGCAGCATATTAAACATATCAGGTCCCCATAAGGAGAATCCTGTGCTAACGGCTGTCTAAATGACTCGGGTAAAGTTTGTAGCATTCGTGCTTGTTGTTTTTGTCTGCTTCCACTTGTCTTTGCACTAGGATGATGTCTGAGTAAATGTGCAGTCATATTCGTTGTGTTCCCACTAGTGCTGTCAGCGTTAATCTGAAATGACGTTAACGCCACAACACGGCAAATCTCCATTAACGTGCTACCGCGGATCGCCGCGTGTGTGGGACTGGACGGCGTCAACACGTTAACGAGCTAACTGCGCTAACGCACTAATTCCCACCAATGTAATTGAGCATTGCATGGCACATCCGACATACTGTTTTACTTTTGTCCATGACGCGCTTACCTTCAGGGTCATACGTCATATGAAAACCAAAATAGTTCCAAAGGCCAGATCTGAATGAGGGTGGGGGAGGTTCAATTTGTCATGTTACAACAAGCTTAACTTCTGTCTCGCTAGCTTGCCCTGCGCTCAGTGAATCTGCGTTCGACTTCTCCGCCTAGGCTGCACTGTTGAGCGCAGATCCACTGAGCGATCAACACAGGAAGCATCGTCAGAAGGAAAGTTGATAAAATAAATTAAAAAGTTTGTATTGTTCGATACATATGCGTACCAAACCGAAAGCATTGTATCGAACGGTTCAATATCGATACGAGTATCGTTGCACCCTTATATAAAAGGGTCACAGTGAAACAGATGGAACAGCTGATTGTTGACATTATAACCCTGATCTCACAGCTGACTACAAAACCCTGAGCTTAGTTCTCCCTTTGCCACCTGAACAGGTTTGATCTGTAGGGGCAGCAACACAGAAAGTTTCTTTGTGTCTTGTTGTGTCTGACACCAGGACAGCACATCTGGGTTTTATGTGTTGCAGCTTCCACAGCTTGGGTCCGTTCTACTAACTGTTCTGGTTTAGTTCATTTTAACCGAGCAATCTAACCGCTGAGTATAACTATGTTACTGAGAAAATGAGTCAGCAGCTGAAGCTCATTTTTCTGCCTTACTCTTTGCATGTCATTCAGCAAAGTAGAAGCGCCAGCTGAATGTCGACAGTGTAAAATGTAAATGTGACTCCAAATCAAACAGTCTTTTACTTTGTGACACCACTCTGCACTTCACGTCCTTTATCATTACCCGACATGTCAGCTCTCCTCCACCTTGCCCTACCGTCTGCCATTCTGCCTGCCACTTCCTTCGCTTGCTCATTCTGGGTAAAACAACTGAAACCAAGTAGATGGCGGTGACAGGTGACACTGTGGATGAAAGTCCCTGCTCCAGCAGCTGTCACAGTGCTCAGTGGAGGAACCAAAGGTAGAAAGGTTTTAGTTGGAGGGGAATGGAGGCAGGTGAGGAAGGAGTGGAGGTGGAGATTTGAACTGAAGTCTTGGAGTGTCACCCCCGAGGCTCTGAGCCTCTAATTGATGGCAGTGGATTGACTGGGGCTCTTTGTGTGTCTGTGTGTGCGTGTGTTGGATATGACAGTCACAGATTTGTATTTCCACACTTATAATGGTAGCTCCTGGTATTTTTACTGCTTCAAATCTTAACAACCACCCTCAGACTCAACCCTTTTTAACCTCTGCCTGAGTCTTTATGTGGATTCCATCTTTAGAAGTCCACACAAACATCTAGAATGGAAAAATCCATATCTTTGCAGTGATAAAATTAATGAAATTTGACAGTAATGGTGTTTGAACCAAAATGTTCTCCACTGCATTACCAAGAAAAATTAAGTTAAGACCATATTATGTGAACTAAAGTCAGCCATTATGGCAATTACATGGTTCTCGGAGGAGGAAAAGAATTCAACTTTAGCTTCACACTGCTGTGACTCTGGAACTGAGCACATTTTTTTGAGTTTAGCTAAATCTGTTATCTACCCTTAAGCAGCCAAACAAAGTCTTCCCACATACATAAATAGCAACAACCCAGCACCCATACAGAATGGATATGCAAGTTAAATATGTTATAAAGGAAAATATCAAATGTTATTCTGTGGCTTCTGTCATTATCCATTTTTTTCCTCTGGAATAATGACTTTTTAATGGTAGTGTTTTCCTTCTTCACTGTTCCAAAAAATAGTAATGTCAAAGTATCTTACTGTATATTTTACTGTTTTGTACTGTCTTTCTAGAATATCATTAAATTTACATAAGTAGACTGTGATTTTACATGTCAAAGGTAAAATAACATAACATCACTGTAAATATAGTAAAACACAATTTACTTGTTTTTTAAATATATTTTTTGTACATATGCATATTTAGATTGTAAAAATACATTCAGAAATGTATCATAATTTCACAAATATTTGTCTGTTATGTGAGAGAATGATCTGTTAAATTCAAATGTAATACTATGGAAAATATATAAAACGATTGAAAATTAATGAGAATAATCAATAATTAAAGGAGTATTTGAATTATAATTTTGCTGAAAATTTCATGTCATCCAGGTCTGATTCAATAATTCAGAGGTAACTAAAACAAAAAAAATAAATAAAACATTGCACGGCCACGCTGTGCTAATTATATATTTAAAAAATATAAAAGTAGAGGTAGGAATTGCAATTAATATAAATCTCAAAGTATTCACAACATTCCTGAACAGAAATAGGCCTCTGCACCTGGGGGGAGGGTGTGGCCATGAAAACAATGTGACATGCCATTGGATGTTGGGACACATAATAACATAACGCTAAGCAACGCCCAATGAATGTGAACTAACAACCACAAGGTCGCGGGTATGGCTGCACTGTAGGAAAACATCCTAATATAAAAGTATTTTACTGCATTTCACAGTTTTGTTCTGTTCTTCTAGAATATCATTAAAGTTACGTAAATAGACTGTGATTTCACATTTCAAATGTAAATTAACGTTAAATCACTGTAATGTAATAAAACATAATTTTCATGGTTATTAAATGTATCTGTCTGTACATGAATTCAAATGTAATGCTATGGAAAAGTATATAACATGATTCTTATAAGCTTGTGTTACATCACATAAGTATTAATATCATTACTATCCGGGGCGATCGTGGCTCAAGAGATGGCAGCATCGCCTTGTTATCAGAAGGTTGCCAGTTCGAGCCCCGGCTCGGACAGTCTCGGTATTGTGTCCATGGTCAAGACTCTTCACCTGCTGGTGATGGCCAGAGGAGCCGATGGTGCGATATGGCAGCCTCGCCTCTGTCAGTCTGTCCCAGGGCATGCAATATTATTATTTAAACCAACTGTTAACTGTATATTTCTGTACATTTACATATTATGATTCATATTGCCGCATTCATTGACCTTGTTTATGGGTAATTTCATTGTTTGATCACGTTCAAATGTTCCTATTTTAATGTCTAAAAGCACTTGGAAAAGGCAGAAACCCACGTGAAAGTAGCGCAAAAAACTCTATTTTCATTACTGAAAATAACCATATTTTCATGAGAAAGTTATTTTCTGTCATTTTACGGTAGTATTTTGGCGCCCCAGCTGCCAGAATATTACCGTTTTTTTAAGATGTTTTTTTCCCTATCTATAGGTAATTTCATTGTTTGATCACGTTAAAATGTTCCTAATTTAATGTCTAAAAGCACATGAAAAGGCAAGATCCCATGTCAAATTAGCACAACTAATTGTATTTTCATTACTGGAAATAACCGTATTTTTATGTGGGAGTTATTTTCTGTTATTTTACGGTCGTATTTTGGCGCCCCAGCTGCCGGAATATTACCGTTTTTTTAAGATGTTTTTTCTAACAGTGTTCCTGTGTGTTTCACTGTAGTCTGCAGTTCATATGTGGTCGCTTTTTTACTTTGTGTTTTCACTTTGTTCCTTTGAGCTGCTCCGTCCCCTCCTGTTCATCCAGTCCGTGTCAGATTATTATACTACAACCAGGATTATATTTAATTTGTGGTTTAACCCAGGGTTTTCAGTGTTGTGTAGGCTGTTCATGTGTTACTTAGGTAGGTTGCCGCAGACATAAAATTTAGAATTTTCCAAATTTGTTGTGTAATGACCAGTGTTGGGTAAGTTACTTTAAATGAGTAACTTAGTTACATTGCTAGTTACTTCCATCAAAAGTAACTCAGTTACTTCAAGTTACTCGTTACTTTCAAAGTAATTAGTTACTAGGGAAAGTAACTTTGGTTTTACTCAGACTTCTCTTGTTAATGTGTTGCTTCTGTAACTGGATACCCAGCCAGACTGCCAGTCTTCTAGCTTGCTTACTTGCCACAGTGCACTGTGCCACCTACCAAAGGAAAAAATAATGTGCATATTTCCACGAGAGAAATCCCATGCCTGGACCGTCGTTGACCGCCGCCATGATTCTAGCCTACGTTACAGCGTCATGTGCGCTTTTTACATCCAACACAAAAACTGCAGTCGTAGTGCTTTGATTGCACTCAGAAATTCTGCCTTCCGAATAGGAAGATGTAGGTAACACCAGACTGCAGATGAGCTGCATACAGGGCTGGACTGGGACAGAAAATTGGCCTGGGCATTTTGACTAGAGACCGGCCGCCATTATAGCAAAAATCATAAAGCCTTTGAATGAAAATAAACACTGTTGTGACAGTGATGGTATATATGCATCAATCTATCAATCGTTTGTTGTAAGATTCAGATAATTATTTATTAAAAGCTTAACATTTTAAATGAGAATAAGAAAGTATTTCTTTGTGCCCCCTCTCCCTGTTAATGCCCTACCTGCCCCCCTGGCAACACTTTGCTAGACCCGCCCCTGCACAGTTACCAGCTGTCAGCTACTTAGAAAAGGATCCTGGTGTTATTTGTCTCTCAGAAACAGTTCATAACTTCCCATCAACTCATTCATGACACCTAAAAGGTAAACCTGTTTCTCCATCACCTGTTCAGCTCTGATGATTCAGTAAGGACATCTCCTGGTTTCATCTTCATGTTTCCCTCTCACCACATATCCAAACCGACATCATGACCAGCAGCTTTACAGCTGTGGATCCAGCAAACATCAGCTGATACTAGAAATTAATATTAAATAAATTCTAACAACAGCTGATCAAACGTGCTGCTGTTGTTTAACGTGACATCCGGTGGTTTCCTCTTTCTGGCGCAAAGCGGACGATAAATAAACAAGAGGGAAAAGCCGATCAGCTGATCATTGATCAGTTTCATGATTAAAGAAGCAACAGGAGAGGGAGGGGAGAGAATGAGAGAAGAAGAGGCAGCTGTGCAGCTGAGACAAAGGACAAACTGTTCCTTTTCACCTCAATACGAAACGCGTAATAATTTCTCTGAATTTGAGACGATTCCGTTTTTTACGGGACGGTTGGCAACTCTAATAATTAACCGTATGAACAAAATAAAGTTAAACATCAGTAACATAGCACCACCCAGCTGTATAGAAACCCCGTCATGCTAGCTAGCATGCAGTACGAAAAAGTCAGCACAACGAAAATAAACTCCAACTAAACTTGGTTCATATCTGACCCAGAGAGACTGCAGGTCATAACTTCTTACCTGAAGTTCAGTTCACCTGACACTCGGACCGGCGGCCGCTTCGGGTCTCTCCTCCTGCCTCCCCTTTCCCTCATCCACCTGCTGGCCTCCACCACTTGCTAATGTTACTGAATCTGTGGAAGCTCCGCGATAGCCACCACACGAAGTAACGAATAACGAGCCTATCTAAATCCCAGTAACGAGTAACGCGTTCCTGATTTTGGCATAATAACTAGTTACCGTGCTTGTTGTAGAGACCCACCTTTTAGCACATCCCAGCACACCCACTCACTTCACCAGATGCACCTTGTTTAGTTCTCTCACCTTTGATTGGGTGTGGTGCTTGTCCTTGATTGCACTCACCTGTCACACATTATATGTCACACAGTATATAAGGACTGCATTCACTTTTGGCTCACTCTTTCCTCACTTCCACACGGGGCGGCAGCTGAGGTGAGGTTCTGTTTGGGTTTTTATTTTATGTATTGTTTAAGGTAATGAGTAACTTAAATCTCTGTTTTCTTTCAGCATTGGCAGTCCATGTGTGTCTTTCTACCCTTCCTTCTTTGCCTTATTGATTTAAGAATAAAAGGCGAACCCTGTGAATAATTCTGAATTAGATGACTGCTTTTTCTTATTCTAACCGGATGAGCCCATGATGCTGATTGCTTCAGCCCTGAACCTTCCTTCCTTCAAAACATGGTCCTCCGAGCCGGAGTGGTATTAGCGTCATGGATTCAAAGCAGCCATTGACTGAAGGTTTGAGAAGATCCAGTCGTGATAGTCGACCTCCTGCCTACCTGCAGCAGTATGATGTTCAGTATCCTGGAGCTAGAAGAGCTACATGTGAGACAGAGAGCCAAACCGAATGCCAGCATAGTGACAAAGACACACATAATGCAGGATCCTATCGGAGAGTCAGAAAGACAACCAGAAACATCCCCTGCTCCTTTACCCACCAACCAAGATGAGGTCATGAGGGAACTCCTGACAACAATGAGGGAGATTAGGCAATTTATGATTCAATCATCTCCTTCCCATTCTCGTAGCTCCAGATCTTCCATTCGCACAGTCTCATCTGATGGAATCAAATCTGTATGCAGTTTACGAGCCAGTCCTCAAACACATCAACAACATGAGCAGCTCCCAGTGATTGATACAGTAACCTGTCAATCACCCTTCCAGCCCCCGCAGATTAGCCGTCAGTCTGGCTTAGTTACAGCTGCCAGCCATCCTTTACCTAATTCAACAATACTAGATGCTGCTATCCCTTCAACTGGTTTGCCTAGACCAGTCCTTGCTACAGAAGATGAGACTCCCTTTGATTTCCTGGCCTTATCACGGCAGGATCCAGACCAGATCTCATGTGTTCAACCTGCTGTTCCTTTAGCTGAAGACCCTGTTCAACCTCTCATTCGCATATCTGACCACAAGCATTGCCCTCCTCTAGAGCAGCAACCAGCTACATCCAATGCCTCATATGACCAGAAACCTTTGATACCTGGTACTGCTAGCTCGGGTCACTCCTCTAGTACGAGAACACATGTATATAAGCTTGAAGGTCCTTCGTTTCCAGACCTTAGTAGAGAAGATGAAATGCAATACAGGATGTTACGAATGGCCCTTACAAACCTTCTTGATCCTCATGAGACAGAGCACTTCAAATATCATGTCCTTCTTGATCACCTCAAAGTAGACCAAGCTAAACGATTAGCTCTTGCCTTTTCCTACGCTCCTGACCCATACAGTCTAGCCATCAAAGCCCTTGATGAGCGTTATGGGCAACCAAGACAGCTGGCATTGAAAGAGCTAAAGAATATACTGGAACTGCCTCCTATCAGAGCAGGTGATGGTCAGAGCCTTGATAATTTTGCTCTTCGAGTACAGGCTTTAGTTGGGTTGCTTAGCACTATGGGAGAACCAGGACGTGCAGAACTAGATTGTGGCTCCCATGTCGACCGCTTGTTAGGGAAGTTGCCTGCAGAGCATTTCAGTCGCTTCAAACGGCATGTTTACAGGGAACAGGGAGAAATGACGTATACCTTACCTTTGTTCTCATCCTGGTTGCAAATGGAATGCAAGTGTCAACCAAGGAAGGCCAGTCCTGTTTCATCCTTCAACCAGCCACGACCTGCCCGTAAGTACACCTCTCCACTTACAACAATATTACATGGGGCAAATACATCTGATGATCCTGTACATGCAGCACAGCCGATCATAACCACTAAGGCTACATGTGCATATTGCTGCTCACCTGAACATCACATTAGTAAGTGTCCCGAGTTTATTCAGAAGACAAAGGATGAGAAAATAAACTGGATAAAAGCAAACAAACGGTATTGGCGTTGTGCTAGGACTCATCAGGCCGCAAAGTGTGACCTGAGGAAAGCATGTGCCACCTGTATGGGACTACATCTACAGATCCTATGTGATGTAAATAAGAGATCTAAAACTGAAACTAATCCTGTAGTGAGGACACTGTACTTTGATAGACCTAGTGACTGTCCTAGTGTCCTTTTAAAGGTTGTGAAAGTGCTCCTGCGAAACGGCAAAAGAACCCTTGAAACATATGCAGTACTTGACGATGGCTCCCAGCGTACCATTCTTCTAACATCGGCTGCACAGCATCTCAACCTAACAGGGGAAGCAGAGAGATTATCACTTAGAACGGTCCGTCAAGAAGTTGAAACTATTCAAGGTTCATCCGTAAGTTTCAAAATCTCACCCATCGCACACCCAGAGAAAACCTACACAATTAATAATGCCTTCACTGCAAGTCACCTAGCACTTTCAGACCACACCTACCCTGTATCATCTCTCCAACGGAGATACAAGCATCTTCAAGGTATCCCATTACCCATTATTAATAAAGCAGCGCCACTCCTGCTCATAGGCTCAGATCATACTCACCTCATCACGCCTACTGCTCCATTGAGACAGGGACCATATGGGTCTCCTGCAGGAGTTAAAACCCAATTAGGATGGACACTTCAAGGTCCGATCACAGATTTTCAGCCCCAGAGCAGTACAGAGCATGTGCAGTGTTTGTTCACATCTCTCAGTTCATCTGCAGATGTACTGCGTTATCATGTTGAGAAGCTATGGCAACTAGACACTTTACCTGAATACAGTGAGAAATCTGTGATCCGATCAAAGCAAGATCAACTGGCACTGGAACTCCTTGAACAGGCCACAAAAAGGGTTGAGATCAATGGTGTTAATCGCTACGCCACTCCTCTTCTTCGGATGGCAAACTTTCCTCCTTTGAATGTCCCTCCAACTGTAGTCATGTCTAGACTCCGCAACACTGAGGCTCGGTTAGCTAAAGATCCTGACAAAGCCATGTCTTACAAGGATCAGATTTTGAAATTGGAGCAAGCAGGCTATATAGTCAAACTTAGCCCGGAGGAGATGCACAATAGCAAAGAAACCTGGTATATTCCTCATCATATGACAAGTCACAACAATAAAGATCGCATAGCCTTTGACTGCTCTTTCACATTTCAAGGTCAGTGTCTCAATAAGTACCTATTGCCAGGACCAATCCTAGGCCCAACACTTCTCGGTGTTTTGTTGCGTTTTAGGCAACATTCAGTGGCAATAAGTGGCGACATCAAAGGCATGTTTTACCAAGTCCGTCTTCTGCCTCCTGATAAACCACTCCTCCGATTCCTGTGGCGTGACATGAACAAAGCAGCTCCCCCTTCAGTGTATGAGTGGCAGGTACTCCCCTTTGGTACGACCTGCAGCCCTTGTTGTGCAATCTATGCACTGCAGAAACATGTGAAGGAATATCAATCTAACAAAGATGTGCAGTCTTCAGTAATGCAGTGTTTCTATGTTGATAACTGCTTGCAGAGTTTTCCATCAGCAGAGTTAGCTCGAACACTCCTAGACAAATTAAGAAACCATCTATCAGAAGGAGGCTTCAACCTTCGCCAGTGGGCCAGCAATAATCCTGTTGTGATTAGCCATCTACCATCTGAGGTAAGAACGGCAATTAATGAACTTTGCCTGACTGAAGACAAGCCATCTGGCCCACATGAACGCACATTAGGATTATTGTGGAATTGTGAGACTGATTTGTTTGCCTATAAATACAGAACTCTAGCCTCACACCCCACCACAATGCGTCGTATCTATGCAGTACTTGCTCGTCTGTATGACCCATTAGGCTACTTACTCCCATTCACAACACGCGCCAAAACCTTGGTACAAGAACTATGGAGAAAGGAAAAAGATTGGGACGACCCTTCCCTTCCACATGACCTCTTAGAGGCATGGAAGTCCTGGGAAGAAGAACTTTGTTATCTCCCACAAATTGCCATCCCACGTTGCTATACTTCTAAGGAAATGGACGTTTCTACTACAGTTCGAGACATTCATATCTTCTGTGACGCTTCGGAGCGAGCATATGGTGCTGTCGCCTATTTGAGATCAGATGATCTTGAAGGCCATGTAGAACTGAGTTTCTTGTTAGCTCGCTCACGTGTTGCTCCTAAACAGCATTTAACAATACCTAGACTGGAGCTATGTGCAGCCCTACTAGGCGCACGCCTCTGTGAGCTCATACAAACAGAACTCACCTTACCAGTCAGGACTACCACCCTTTGGACCGACTCGACAACTGTACTTCACTGGCTTCAGTCAGATTCCTGCCGTTTCAAGGTATTCGTAGGAGCCAGAGTCTCAGAAATTCAAAACCTCACAAACAGTCAAGACTGGAGATACATCAATTCAGCCACAAATCCTGCTGATGATGTTACGAGAGGTAAATTCCTGAAAGAGTTCCTTAGCTCAAACAGGTGGACCGAGGGTCCCTCGTTTCTGCATGAACCTCCAAATAACTGGCCCACAGTTACAGATCTCCATCCTGATGATGATCAGACTGAGTTAAAGAAATCCTACTTCTTTGGTATTGTCAGTATACCCTCCCATACATACACACCCAGCTTCAGAACCTATCAAGAGCTATTGGATTTCACGGCTCGTTCACTCTCCAACCAAAAGGGTAACATTCCTTCTGCAGTTGAGTATCAAACAGCAGAACAAGAAATCCTTCGTCAGGCACAACTGGACAGTTTCGGTGAAGATTTGGCCCGTTTACAGTCAGACAAACCTCTTTCATCCGACAGCCGTCTATTGTGTTTGTCACCAGTGTTGTGCAGGAATTCTGGACTTATCCATGTAGGAGGCCGATTACGGCAAAGCCCAGACTTGGAATTGAACGTCATTCACCCAATAGTACTTGATCCTGCTCATCCAGTGACCAAACTGATCATACAAAATTATGATGACAAACTGTGCTTTTTTGGAAATCGAATTTCCCAGAGGAACCCACCCGAGGGATTAATAAAGTTCTATCTAATCTATCTAATCTAATCTAATCATGCTGGTTCAGAAAGACTTTTTGCCGAACTACGTCGGAAATTCTGGATTCTCAGAGGAAGGGAAGCAGTACGCAGGCATCAGTATAGCTGCGCTGCATGTCAGAAATGGAGAGCACAGCCCATCATTCCAAAAATGTCAGACTTGCCTGCTGCTCGTCTTAGGTTATTCAAACCACCTTTCTACTCCACAGGAATAGACTGCTTTGGACCATACAAGGTCAAGACCGGCCGCAGATCGGAGAAAAGGTGGGGAATAATATTCAAATGTCTCACCACTCGGTGTATACATCTTGACCTCCTGAACAGCATGGATACCGACTCCTTCCTCATGGCCCTCCAACGATTCATTTCTCGACGAGGAACACCCCTGGAAATTCTATGTGATCAAGGAACTAACTTCAAAGGAGGAGATAAGGAACTACGGGCAGCCTTTAACAACCTTGCTCCGACTCTACAGCCGGTCCTGATGACTAAAAGAATCCATTTCAAATTCAATCCCCCGCATGCACCCCATTTCGGTGGAGCCTGGGAGAGGGAGATACGTTCTGTGAAGAATGCTCTGAAGAGGACCACTGGGGCCCAAATGGTCACTGAAGAGGTCCTAAGAACAGTCCTAATTGAGATTGAAGGCATTCTTAACTCAAAACCCCTAGGCTATGTATCCTCAGACATTGCGGATATTGACCCCATAACCCCAAACCTTCTCATTATGGGCCGACATGATTCGTCACTTCCCTTAGTATCCTATTCTGATTCTGACCTCCTAGGTCGACGACGATGGCGACATACACAAATATTGGCAGATCACTTCTGGCGGCACTTCATAAAGGACTATCTACCATCCCTCCAAAGAAGACCCAAATGGCAGAAGGAGTACCCAGATCTCACATTGAACTCTGTTGTCATGATTATGGATTCACACCTTCCACGTGCCCTTTGGCCTGTAGGAAGAGTTACACGCTTGCTGAAAAGCCCAGATGACCGCATCAGAACTGTGGAGGTCCTGGTACAGGATAAAACCTATATCCGCCCTGTCTCCTGTCTGATCCCCCTGCCCCCGCTTCCTGACGAAGACTGATCCTGATCATATCAACATATTTCTCACTAGAAATATGGGGGCGGCTGTTGTAGAGACCCACCTTTTAGCACATCCCAGCACACCCACTCACTTCACCAGATGCACCTTGTTTAGTTCTCTCACCTTTGATTGGGTGTGGTGCTTGTCCTTGATTGCACTCACCTGTCACACATTATATGTCACACAGTATATAAGGACTGCATTCACTTTTGGCTCACTCTTTCCTCACTTCCACACGGGGCGGCAGCTGAGGTGAGGTTCTGTTTGGGTTTTTATTTTATGTATTGTTTAAGGTAATGAGTAACTTAAATCTCTGTTTTCTTTCAGCATTGGCAGTCCATGTGTGTCTTTCTACCCTTCCTTCTTTGCCTTATTGATTTAAGAATAAAAGGCGAACCCTGTGAATAATTCTGAATTAGATGACTGCTTTTTCTTATTCTAACCGGATGAGCCCATGATGCTGATTGCTTCAGCCCTGAACCTTCCTTCCTTCAAAACAGTGCTCGTTACCACAATAATAACGTAGTTACTGTAACGCGTTACTTAATAACGCATTAGTCCCAACACTGGTAATGACCATTGACCTAAAGTAATGATGAGCTGGTAGGATGTTTCTAAATGAGAAAAGGAAGACATGGAGCTTATGGGTTCACCCTATTCTCAGGAGAATCCAGCTGCAGAGAATTTCATGGTTTATTCCAGGAGTTGGAGCTATATCACGCCCACTTTCATACATATTTGAAGATGTCATTGGGACAGCTTGAGTTCCTATTGGCAGTGCTGTCACCACATCTGAGGAGGCATCTCAATTCTCTATTTCCTGCACAACCATCAGTAAGAAACAGTCTCCAAATATCCTGGAAGTTATGATTTGATGCGAACTCATTCTGTCCCTGTTAAGGTGTGCTCAACTCGTTGTACTCTATTTCTGCTTAACCCATTGTAGACCATAAATAATCTACATTATGCACAGTGCAACCTCTTTCTTTCTTTTTAATCTGATGCATCCACATGCTAATGTAGTTGTATACAGAAAAGGAAAGCCATATATCAGTACAAAAAAAACCCAAGGTTCGTTTTAAGTATTTGTTGACTTAAAGCTTATTCCTGTGAATCGAGTGAGGAACTTATCTTAGCACAAAATTGATAGAGGGGTTTACCACACCAGACACAACACCAGGTGCAGGTTACACAAAGATGCCCCTGAGACAATCCAGAACATAACAGCAAGGTGCAAGATGTTACCAGGCAGGATATACATGGAGCTCCATAACCAAGTGGCTGGTATAGTATACAGCAGGGGTCGGCAACCATAGGCACGCGTGCCACAGCACACCATTGTCTTTCTTGTGACATTACCAATAAGTTTGATGTGTCACATGGCCCTCTTCCTATTGAAAAAACAAAAGTTGTATCCAAGATGGCCGACTTCTAAATGGCCACCATGGTCACCACCCATCTTGAGGAGTTTGCCCCCTCACATATACTAATGTGCCACAAACAGGACTTTAATATCACCAACCATTCCCATGTTATTACGGTGTATCCATATAAATGGCCCACCCTGTAGTATAAAATACTCCAGGAACCATAAGGAACCCAGCGGGAGCAGCAGCCCTTGAGGTCAAAATCTCCGTCCGCACGAGTTTGAAGACATTTTTGAGACTCAAAATGTGGTTGTAGTGTCAGGGTTACAATTAGATTATGGTTAAGTCTAGGCATTCATTTTTGATGGTAAGGGTAAGGGAAGGCATTATGTCAATTAGATGTCCCCACAATGATATGAAAACACGACTCTGTGTGTGTGTTACACCTATAATAACCTGGGGATGTAACTTGTGTTTGTGTGTCTGGAGCTGTTCAACAGATGGACTGATCAGTGCTGCATATGTTCTGCCCCCCCACCCTTCCACTAGGGACAATGAGAACACATGACACACTGCTAATCTGGAGGTGTACTGTTTTCTCTTTAACATATGCACCCCTTTCAGCACTCTTTAATCACAGCAAGGATAATTCAAAGGGTCATTATTGCAATGCATTGCATATTAAAGCTATATTACAGAGAATATTAGGGAATTATGATATCTATTAAAAGACCTTCGGCTTCTCACAGTTGTGACTGTAAGTTATGGCTCCATCTGTGGATCCTGTCAGGTTTGGCTGTGTGGCAGGCAGAGTAGGACCCAACTACAGGACGGGGAGACGAGGTATTAACTCAAAGAGCCAGAACCACGTCTTCCAGCTCATCCGGGGGACACTGAGATGTTCTGCCTCTTGTATCAGCGACTTCGTTCTTTCGGTCACTACCCAGAGATCATGACTATAGGTGAGGGTAGGAACATACTTTCTACAGCTTAGCTTTTATCCTCAGCACTGTCATTCAACACTCAACAAATTGGTAAATTACCAGTGGAAATGTCTTGGAGCGAGAGCAGTAAACGTTTTGACAATAAATGGAGAAAAGAGGATGCCTGACCAATGGAGAAGTATACTGGCATCATTTTTGAAGACAAAGAGTGATGAGCAGAGCTTTAGCACCAAAGGGATGATTACATTTTTTAGTTATTCCATGAAGACAGGGAAAGAGTTGCTGAAACTAGGTTAAGCAGCGACTCTTTCCCCTGCAGATTATTAATAAGTAAGCAGCAGTATGGCTTCATGCTGAGAAAGAGCATTAAAGATGTGATGTTTGCTTTGAGACTGTTGATGGAGAAGTATAGAGAAGGTCTGATGAAGCTTCGTTGTGTCTTTGTGGATGTAGAGAAAGCGGATGATAATACAGCATGAATGAATGAGACGTATGTGAGGGTGGTGCAGGACATGTATCAGGACAGTGAGAGCGTGGAGATGTAGAAGTATGCACTGGAGAGAAGAGCAATGAAAGTCAATAGAAGACTGAATGTGTGAATGAACGGGAACATGGCAACGTGTAAGGGATCCAGGGAATGGAGGCAGATGAGTTTGACAACTGGTGTCTCAGGAGGCCAAAAGCATGTTACATGTACAACTACAACAATTTGTTCATAATATTTCCAATTATTCCATAATTTTGCCTCACAAATTGCCACAAATGTAAATATTCATACATACTGTTGTGTACTTGTTGGAATCTATATTTATATATCTGTTCCTGGTAGGCCAGAATGACTTTTCCATATAAGGCCAGATATGTCTGGATATTTTTTTTCCTTTAATGAACAAAGGCAACATTAAAATATTGCATTTTTTTTTATTTATTCTGGTGTATAATATCAACACTTGTTTAATGAGCTGTAACAACTATGCAAAAACCTGAGACATCAGGAAGTGTAAATCTTTTTTCATCGCACTGTATGTGTGTGCAGTGAGGTTCACACACACACACAGCAGTGCCTGTGTCTGTGGAGGACTGAGCTGATCCCAGTGTCTGAGAAGGGTGCACAATGTCAGATGATGCAAAGATGGAAATCAGAAAGCAATACCAGAAGAGCCCAGAGTCCCGTGGGAACACAGAGACATCTGCACTGATACAGCCTGAACAAGAATCAGCATGACCTCACACACCTGCAGCACAGCATGGTGGACTTCTCTCTTATATTCTGGCAATTTCACTCTTATTCACATTACTTTTTATATGCTGCCACAATAACTACAGTCTACTGTAAGGAGTCTAGTGTTAGATGAGTTTCTTCCTGCACCACCAGAGTAGGTGTAAGAATCAACAGCAACTGAATAATAACTTTAAGCAGCTACTTTGCCAACACTAAATACCAGCCTGCCCTCCTTCATGTTTGTTTTGTTTATTCAGATCTTTTTTCTGGATTCACAGCAATAAACCTGTGGCTTTGAGTTTATTCCTCATCTCACAAATCCTGCTTTTCCAAGCACCAAATCCTGGCATTTTTGGAGCTATGTGGCAGGCAGGATGCAGGATCTGGACCCCACAGACTCGAGTTCTGTTCCTGACGAGTTAGCGAAAGTAGAAGCCAAGCTAAAGAAACTTCGGAATATGCTTGATATATGTCAAGGACTTCTACTGTATAAAAGGCTGGTGCATTTGGCCTTTCTCAAAAAATGTGTCTTTTCCAAGCCCCAAATCATGGCATTTTTGGAGTTTGACTTTCTAGCATATTCTGCAAGGAAGAGTAACATGCTTCTTCTCCACTCCTTCAGCCAGGCAGTTCTCCATCACCATCTCAGACCAACAATTCATCTCAACCGTCACATCTTACTCCTAGCAGGAGGAATCGTGGTCTCTGGTGGCAGATCAACAGCTTAAACCTGACTCTCCACCTGAGTCTCTAGAAACTGAGCCCCCCCATCCAACAGCCTAGTGTCCCAGTCTACTCCTGTCCAGCTTCTTTGTTGGTTAAGATGTGGGCTAAAGATGATGAGCCTGCCAGCACTGCGCTCCCTGCTCCCTCTTCTGGAGGCTTGCTGCTACTGGAGACAGGCTTCTCCAGAAATCGTTTGTTTTTGAGTAGAATTTGCTTTAGTTAACCTCTTTTCTTAAAATAGCGTATTTCGTTGATTAGGCTTTGAGATTACATTTTTGTCTTTTTGGGGTTATAATAAAAGATATATTCTGGGAATTCCATCTGTACCTGTATGTTCTCGGCTGCTTGGTCCTTGATAATTAGTCTCAGAAGTGGAATCAGACAGTTAGAAAGGCATAGCCCCCCCCCCCCCCCCCCGCTTTTATTTGTTTGAGCTTCCTCAGTCCTTAACAAACCCTGCAGAGAGGAGGAAGAGGTGTGAATGCAGTCTGAGCAGATGTACAAAGCCAGCAGATGTGCTCAGAGGGCAAACTGATGGGCAACAGGAGGAACATTGAGCTTCTGGATGCTGACAATATCAGACTTAATGTCTCTTCTTGGTTCACATGTAGGATAATGCAAGGCAAGAACAACAGAAGAATATAAGTGACTAGCAGTGTTGGGAAGGTTAGTTTTAACATGTATTCCACTACCGATTACAGAATACATGCCGCAAATGTAGTTTGCAACGTATTACATTAACTTACTCAATGTGAGTAATGTATTCTGAATAAATAAATAAATACAATTGTATTTATGTAGCACCTTTCTAGACAGAATCACAAAGTGCTGCACATAAGATAACAAATAATAAAAGGGTAAAACAGACAATATAATACTTTGGATTACTTGATATATTATCATGCTTTTTACAACTAAATGAATGTACTATTGCTGTGTGATTTATTACTATTGCTGAAGGCTACTCAACATTGAGTGAACATTGTTAGCTGAAGCTAGTTCATAGACTGCACACTGTTAGACTTGATGGATAGCATTAACAACCTGCTAGCTAAACATAATCATGTGCACTGACTGCTTTGCTCGCTCACCTACCCCCGCACCTGTCTCCTCCCAGTGGCTGTCTTTTAATCAGGTTTTAATGTTTTATGAAGAGTGTGTTTCAGTTTCAGAATTTATACAAACAGGATGGAAGATCCAATTATTTAATGTTGCTTTATACTAGACTTTCCCAAAGTGTGGGGCCCGCCCCCTAGGGGGGCGCGGAGGTATGGCAGGGGGGGCACGGGATGAAAAGGGGGGGAAAAAAACAAAACGCTTGGACACTGCTAGCACGGGCGCCTACAGAAACACAAAGCAGGAGATGAAGCATCGCTGAATATGTTTCCAAACCAACTTCATTCTAAGCCGAAGACTAGAAAATATGGTGAAGCAAATCTTCCCTTTGGTTTCACCTACACAAGTGCCGAGGTAGGTCTCCCTGCAGGATTGGTTTTCCCTGCGTTGGGAGCAGCGCTGGGCTCTCCAAATCACGGACAAACAGGATCCCACATTCTTGATTTTTAGTTCACAAACACTTGTTGTAATGACTAACTACTGCTGACATTTTGGAGATATACATACTATACTATACTTTATACAGTTAAGTTACAGCGAGATACAAATAATATCAGGCTGATCCTGCCACAATTTGTTCCCCCGGTTCAAATCACAGACAAACAGGATCCCACAGCTGTTTATGTTTTTAAACCTATTTTGCACAGAGAGGCATTTTTGTGTGCGCGCGGGGGGCGCGAACATTTTTCTTGTAAAACAAAGGGGGGCCCAGCAAAAAAAGTTTGGGAACCACTGCTTTACACTAACACTGTGGAGAAGCCTTATAGAAAGACCTATTTGTTTTTAGTCAGCGGTCTAAAAGGGAAATTGTTGGATTTTCTTTTTTAACTTGGTCAATGGAGAATAAGGTCTTACGAGAGAATTGCTATTTCTAATTGTGCAGTAGAAGACCTATTTGGTTGTTTTACCCCCACTATATTACACTCTGTATGTCGAATTGTCGTTGCAACAAATCATTTTGAGCTTGTTTGTAGCTCTGAATCGTTTTGGGAAGGCAATGGTGCTTTCTTAGTTCCTTGATTGTTTTCTGTTAAATAAATAAATATGTAAATATTTTGTTGGTAATTTATATCAGCACTAAGTAAATGAAGACTACACAGCACTCGGGCCACTTGTGTCCCATAGGACGATAGTTTTTGGCCCCCGCCTTAATATGAAAATGTAATGTTAGTGTGAGTTTGATATGTACGGCACTTAACAGTGTTGTGTGCAGAGCTGAACGAACCTACCAATCACGGTGGGATTTGAATCTTGGGGGGGGACATCGACCGGGCTTGCCTGGCTGGCTGACTTGTTCCTATTGGGCACACACGGACATTCGTCCCATCGCGCTGTGTTCACAACACTTCAAAAAAAAGTTTTTTAAGTTGCTGCCCAGCGGGACATTATACGTATATATATTTATACACACATATCAAAGTTAATATGAGGTCTTTCTCTGTGACAAAATAAATCAAAGTGGTGCGTACACGGCCGGAGAAAAGTAAGGAACTAATTGGAGCCTAAACATAGCAACAGCTTTTTATTGGCAACAACCGTCCCCAGTAACCCGAACTAATGATAGGGTTGCATAGTAATTTGTGGGTCGATGTTTTTTATTTGCATCACTCTGTTTACATTGCCTCACACATTATGTATATTTCTACATAATATAAAAGTAGTCAAAACAATTGACATCAACAACAGCACAGTGTCATTTCCATTTCTTTTTCCTGCAACAAAATCACAATGGATAAAGGTCCATGGGCAGTCGCCTTTTTTGCACTCGCTATCCCCGTACTTTCTACCATCTACAAATGCCATGGTGTTCATGTCATCATGAAAGACATGAACATCGAGCATAAAAACAAAGGAGACTGCTACCAGGCTTTTATCTGTCGACCACCGTGCTGCGGTTACAAGAAAAAGAAGCGGAAATGAGGTTTTCTATGTGTTGAGATGTTTCCCGTGCATCGGCTAAAGGCGTTCCTGTACCCATTGCAGGGGGTCGCGGCATGAATAACAAAAAAAACAAAAGAAGGCTTGGAAACTGCTAGCATAATGGAGAGGTTTTTGACAGGGCTCCCACACAAAGGCAGGAGATGAAGCATCGCCAAATCTTTCCAAATCAACTTCCTTCCAAGCCAAAGACTAGAAAATATGATGAAGCATATCTTGCCTTTGGCGTCACCTGCACAAGTGCCAAGGTAGGTCTCCCCTGCAGAATTGGTTTTCCCTGCGTCGGGAGCAGCGCTGGGCTCTCCAAATCACGGACAAACAGGATCCCACATTCTTGATTTTTAGTTCACAAACACTTGTTGTAATGACTAACTACTCCTGACATGTTGGAGATGTTAGCTCTTTATACAGTAAAGTTACAGTGGGATACAAATAATATCAGGCTGATCCTGCCGTAATTGAAAAATATGATGCATTTTAGTCATATGATGCAAATTCAACTATGATGGCAGACGGCATTTTACAGCAGTTGTTTTGATTGCTCTCAATTTTGAAAGCCCTATTAAAGATTAATATCAGTTTGTACATGCTCCAGATAGCTCCAGATGAAACTCTTACTTTTACTCGGCATTTTGCCGCAACGTTTCAAAGAGCCGGAAAGTAAAGAAACAGCAGACGGAAATGATGCAGGTCAAATTGTCCTATGTTTCACGCATGCACAGTACAGGAACGTAGCATTTTCAGTGTGGATGAAAACGACAGTGTGGACGCGGAGCATTTTTAGACGAAAACGTCTTTTTCAAGTTTGTCCAGGTTAGTGTAGACATAGCCCCAGTGTGCAGGGGAGCGGAGAGTCATAACTAGGCAAGGATTAGAATACTGAGGCTCACAATCAGAGTCAGACCGTGGGACTCGGAGGGGAGGGTGTCTGTGGGAGAAAATCCGAGGAGGCAGAGACGGAGAAGGATAGAAGAGAAGGAATTCTCCTGCAAACAGACAGGTAGGAGGCAGTCTTCAAACGCTGAATGGAGACCTGAGCACATGGACGTGGAATTAACACGGGTCCAGAAAGGATGCAGTTTTTCTGTTGCAAAGAAAAACTCGTCTGCATGAAGGATTAGGGTCAGGCCAACTCACCAGATTTCAGGAAACCTTTGATGTTTCTCAACTCATGCTAATATTTTCTGAGAGACCCTGACACGTTTTTTTTTGCTTTTCGAGAGTTTGGCTAAAATACGACAGTGGTCTGATGCTCAACAAATATGGTTACTGCAGTGTGTTTTCACTGGAAAAGCTCAGGAAGCCTTTCCAGCTTTATCAATGGCTGACGGTGAACACTGTGAAAAAGTTAAACAGGCTGTTTTAAAAGCTTGCAAACTGGTTCCTGAGGCTTATAGACAAAAGTTTAGAGCTTCCCAGAAACAGGAGAGCCAAGCTTATGTGGAGTTTGTTCAGGAGCTAACAACCTTGTTAGACCCTCAGCAGGTTGTCTCTGGAGTAAGTATATTGAACATATATATTGAACAGCTGAGGGAACTTATTTTTCTTGAGTAGTTTAAGTCGTTTAAGTTTAAGTTTAACCAGTAGCTACATATTTGAATGAGCAGAAAGTGAACAATGCTTCTGATGCTGCGGTTTTGGCAGATGAGTTTAGTCAAACGAAGTAGTTGTTGGAAGTATAGAGACTTGCCTTTCAGTCATGGGGAAGGAATAACAGAACCACAGAATGCAATTACTAAACAAAACTTCACCAGTGTGAAGCAAGATGATAGTATGACATGCACGTACTGTTTAGAGAAAGGTCACTGGAAAAATCAGTGTCGAGTAGCTGCTACATCTAATCAAGGAAGTCGTTCAGTGAAACCTATTGCCCCTGCAGGCTTTGCTGTCCCCTAGCTAAGGTTATAGCTGCTGTTCAGTTTCACACCATGTCCACTAGTACTCCTGGGATTATTCAGAAAAACTCACTTGAAATCCAGTCCATTGACCCTAGTTATAGACCATACGTATCTAGAGGATTTGTCTCATTGGTGGGTAGTGACCAGAAGACGCCTGTAAACATTCTCAGGTGCTTTAGATTCATAGATTTTGGCATTATTGTTGCCCTTTTCCTCAGAAACAGATAATGGTTGTTGTTCAAAAACCAGTTTGAAACTAATGACTGTACTGCAGGGGTGTCCAAACTCCGGCCCGCGGGTCCATTTTTAATTGGCCCGCAAGTAATTTTATAAATAGAATAGAATATGGCCGCACTTCAACTTTTGCTTGAGTGTATTGCACTTCTTAGTTTTAACACCAGGTGGAGCTGCTGTTGATCAAGGCAGTTGCTCCACCAAAAAGGACAATCACAGAAGAAATTTACCCCAAGTTACTAAACATGGCAGAACCAAAGAAACGAAAGAGTGAGTGCAGAAAATTTCAGACACGATGGGAGAGTGAATATTTCTTCAAAGAATTCAAGAAGTGTGTCTGTTTGATCTGCACTGAAACTGTGGCAGTTATGAAAGAGTATAATGTACGACATCATTAAGAAACCAAACATCGGGCCTATGCATCCGACACTGGTGCTGAGCGAGAGCAGAAATTAAAGCAAAGGGTAGCTCTCCTGCAGGGTCAGCAACAGTATTTATTTCGTGCTCAAAAGGTCCAGGAAAAGGCTCCAATAGCCAACTATGAGGTCGCCCAACTCATCACAAGACATGGCGTGCCTTTTTCAGATGGAGACCTCATAAAACATGGCCTCGTTAAAGTCACCGAAATAATGTGCCCGGAAAAATTGCAGGACTTCAACAACGTCAGCATGTCCAGAAATACAGTCGTGCGACGCATTGAAGACTCGTCGGCCAACATTAAACTGCAACTGTCTGATAAAGCTATGCTTTTGATTTTTACTCCATCGCAGGCGATGAGAGCACCAACGCCACAGACACCGCACAGCTGCTATTTTTTGCGGGGAGTGGACGAGAGCACGAGCGCTTTAGGTGAGTAAAAAATATATTCCACAGTACCCGTGTGTTAATGTGCAGGTACACATGCTTCAAATATCAATAATGCGCATCGATTCTGTCACCACCCTGCTTTTGTGCACCACTTTCTTATATGCGTTTTTCTTGTTAAGACACAGAGTACACACCGCTGTGCACAGCGCACGCACACGCAAAGTCAGCTGATCTTATCTGACGCAGATTTGCTCCTTGATCAAGTGACATTTGTCCGGATTTTTGGCACGAGTGGTGATCAGCACCGCAGCTGGACAGCCCGATTTACATACCCAGTGCAGCTGATACTCACCAGAATAATTTACTAAAATTATATGGACTCCTGTTATTAAGTCCAGTTCAGTCTGTTAATGTTGATAACGGTTTCAAACGAACGTTAATAGGTGTGTTGCTAAGTCTAATAACTTAAATAACAAACTTGAAATGTACCCGTCCCATTTTCCCCTTTATTGATTTTTCTCTGTGCTGTAAATCTTCTGTCTAAGAAGAAATCTGAGGCAGCTGTTCTGAGAATGAGCTACCAAAGCTTTGTCTGAATAAATAAATAAAGATCCATTTATGGAAAGCTGTGATGAAGGCAGTTTTGTCTTTAATTATATTCAACAATATAACATATTCGGCTACTTTTAAGTGATTTTTCTAACTTTAATACACTAAAGTTAAGGTTATATACCTAATTTCTAGTAAGTGGCCCAGCCCCTCCTATATTTTTATGTATGTGGCCCTCAGTGAAAAAAAGTTTGGACACCCCTGCTGTACTGTTACCTTGACGATTTTTGTGATGATTCCACTTCTCAAAATCTGCTACTAAGAAGTGAAGATAAGGTGAGTCAGACACAAAATACTGTAGCTTGTGTAATTACTTGGACCAGGAGTAAAGACGCGCTTGAATATTCATTTTCAACAGCTTCTACTAATGAAAAGTGAACCAACAATTTAAATGTGTAATTTCGTTTGCCACAATATGCTTTGTCATTCGCATGTAGCGAAGGAATAGAGGAATGATCGACCACCACACTGAGTGGCGAATACCTACTTACATTTAAATTAAAAGTTGACTCTGGATATAACAGTGAGCCAATGAAGAGAAGTTAATGTGGGTAAAGTAGCCTCTCTTTCTAGTCCATTGTCAGTATTCTTGTTTGAAGATTTTTTAAGGGGATTTTAGGACCTCTGATAATAATGAATTACAGTCGTCCAGCTAAGATCTAATAAATGAATGAACTAGTTTTTCAGCGTCACTCTGAGACAGGATATTTCTAACTTTGGAGATGTTGCACAGATGAATGAAGGCAGTCATACATGTTTGTCTGATGTGCTTGCTGTTTCCCATCCTTTCATGAAGGATGGTCCAGTATATCTTGTGCTGATAGAGATCATAAGAGAAACATTGTATTTAAAGAATTCCATACTTGTGGTCATTTCACTCACTGAGGAATCTTTCTATGGAAATTTGACTATTTGATACAAGCCCATCTTTGATATACAGTTTATGGTTTGCACCCACATTGTACTCATTGCTGACGATCTACAGTAGCTATGCTACACTGAACTACAAGCTCAGCACCAAGCAAATATCTAGAATCCCCTATAAGATGTTTGTGTCTCCGTTCAGCTTATTTCCTTTTGTGATCATTTGCCTGCCTGGTGTTTATCTAAAGTATTGGAAAGTCAAGAGAATGTAAAACCTTGAAAAAGAACCAAATGTGCTTTTTACCCTCAATGGTAACCCCGAGATTTGAAAAGCTTTGAAATATTAAATGTTATTTAGTTTAAAGTCTTTCCAGCTTTAGAGACCTTCCTCTAGCCACTGATTGAGCTCCAGCATTGCTCTTAGTGTGAGTGCATGTTTGTTTTCTAGTGCGTGTGTGTGTGTGTGTGTGTGTGTGTGCTACACTGAGTTTCACTGAGGGCTCTTGAGACACCAAAATCCTTTCAGGGCCCCAGAGTGCTCCACTGTCTCCCTCTCTTTCTATCACATGATGGCTCTGACAGGCCACACTGAGCAAGCTGCCAATGCTGCTGCTGCCAGGCATGGGAAGCAGCTGATTACATGGAGCAGGATTACGCTTATCTCAGTCAACTGCACTGGCCAGTCTGCAGTCTGTTTGCTGTTTTTTTAGACACACAGGATTTGTATAAAATGTAAAGATTCAATGATCTCTCAATTTATTTAAGGAGAACTTAATAGTAATATCAAGCTACTCATTATAGGAAGTCAGCGTCATTGTGATGTCACGGTACACTGCAAAAACCCACCTCCTTAATACTAGATAAATACACTTATTTTTGTGAAGATTTGCTTAAAACAAGTGAAATTATCTGCCAGTGGGGTAAGTGTTTTTTTCTTACTAAGATTTCTTGAAATAAGAACAATATCTAGATTTAAATAAAGCTAAAAATAAGCCTTACACACGTATTCCAGGCAACCAGTCACGGCAATTGAAACCTAAAATAAGCTTTAGCCACTTGTTCTAAGCAAAATGTTGAAGAAATTAAATCTATAAACAGGCATAAAACACTTATTCTAAGGAACAAATCAAGGCAAATAATCTAAAAACTAGTACATTAAATAATTTTAAAGATACACTGCAAAAATTACCCATCTTGAAATAAGTTTAAAAAAAATAGATTGTAGTCTAAATCTTCTTAAATTTGGTGAAATAATCTGCCAGTGCAGTAAGAGAGTTGCACTTGATAAGAATTCTCAAACTAAGAAAAAATATCTAGGCTTTAGACAAGTAAGAGATATCTTAAAACAAGTTGTGAATTAGCTATTCCAAAAACTCTGTTAAGTCAAAAAAGTCTGGCACAGTATACTGTGTACATGACCTTTATTGGAAACAAACTGTCCAAACAGTAACAAACAGTAACTTCAGTCTATCATAGTACACAAAAATTTAAAGACACATTGTAAGTGTAACTTTGTTATTTTGTGTTCCTTTTCGAACTGCTAAACCAGTTAGCTATGCAACATATAAAACATAATAAAAAGAGCATTTGCAATTTCAAACAGAATTTGCAGAACAGATGTGTTTAAAGGAAAAAGTACTTTGTATTACATTAATAAGAATTTAAAAAAAAGAATTCAAGTGTAAATTGCAACTTCAACGCTATCAGATCCAAACCTTCCAACACAGACCTCAGTTACATCTTGCTCAAACAGCTCTACGTTTCAATAAAAATTTCTACAGCCTGCCATGACTGTTTTGTATGAGCCTGTGGTGTCTTGGTCATGGATATTGTCCTTTAACACTTAAATCTGAATGACAGACAGAAGCGCTGCCACACATTTAGGATAGGTGAGTAGTAGTATGCCATAAGATACAGCAAACCTTCTCCAAGGTCATCTGTGGCAAATGTGGTGATGGGAGTGGTTCAAACTGCAATAATGCAATGCAATGACCCTTCAAAGAGCAGAAAGGGGCTGACGCTGGATCTTCTGTTGGCAAAAAGAAAAACAAAGACAAAATTGTACAGGGTGGGCCATTTATATGGATACACCGTAATAACATGGGAATGGTTGGTGAGATTAAAGTCCTGTTTGTGGCACATTAGTATATGTGAGGGGGCAAACTCCTCAAGGTGGGTGGTGACCATGGGGGCCATTTAGAAGTTGGCCATCTTGGATACAACTTTTGTTTTTTCAATAGGAAGAGGGCCATGTGACACATCAAACTTATTGGTAATGTCACAAGAAAAACAGTGGTGTGCTTGGTTTCAACGTAACTTTATTCTTTCATGAGTTATTTACAAGTTTCTCTTTGTTCACAGCCATTGACATGTTGAAGAGGTTAACACCTGAGGAGCGGATCGAAATTGTGTTGATAGCTGGTGAACGCAGTAACCTGGTCATTGCAGCAGATTTCAATGCAAGACACCCTATGAGACCACCCATCTCCCATGCTACAGTTTGCAAACTGCTTGCTAAGTTTCGTGAAACTGGTTCAGTGTTGGATTTGGCAAAATGTGGACGCAAGAAAACTGTCACTAATGAAGAAACACCAGTGGCTGTCCTAGTTTCATTCAGCAAGAGCCCACAGCGTAGCACTCGCCGCATGTCACTGGAGAGTGGCATTAGTCGAACATCCCTTCGGCGGTTATTAGCTACTCACAAATGGCACCCTTACAAACTCCAGCTACTGCAGCATCTCAACGAGGATGACCCAGATCGGCGCACAGAATTTGCAGAATGGGCAAAACAAAAACTGGAACAGGACCCTCAGTTCACACAGAAGATTTTGTTCAGTGATGAGGCAAACTTTTATGTGAGTGGTGTTAACAAACAAAACCACCGCTATTGGTCTGACACTAACCCACATTGGATGGATCCCTCCAAGACTGCTGGACCAACAAAAGTGATGGTTTGGTGTGGCATATGGGGTACAACGATAGTGGGTCCATTCTTCATCAATGGAAACCTCAAGGCCACTGGATATTTGAAATTGCTACATGATGATGTGTTTCCCTCTTTATGCACTGAAGCTGGCACGTTCTCTGAGTTTTTCCAGCAAGATGGTGCACCACCACATTATGGGTGCCAGGTCCGAGCATTCCTAGATGAACAGTTTCCTGGAAAGTGGATTGGTCATCGTGGGCCAGTTGAATGGCCCCCATGGTCTCCCAATCTGACCCCCTTAGACTTTTATCTTTGGGGTCATCTGAAGGCAATTGTCTATGGTGTGAAGATACGAGATGTGCAGCACCTGAAACTACGGATACTGGATGCCTGTGCTGGCATTTCTCCTGCGGTGTTGCTATCAGTGTGTGAAGAGAGGGAGAAGAGGGTTGCATTGACAATCCAACACAATGGGCAGCACATTGAACACATTTTATAAGTGTTCAGAAACTCGTAAATAACTGTTACGTCCCCACATAAAAGCTAGGCGATGAGGGTGGGGGACAGTAACAGTTGGAGCTGGGTGAAATGAAAAGAACGCCAGGCAGAGGTATTTAACACAAAATAAATCTTTATTATAATCAAATACCTCAATAATCATATAAATAGTAACAACAAAAAGAGACAGCACCGCTGCTTTAATGATAAATCAGACAGGTCAACCCAAAGAGATAGTGACCACTTCGACAAAAGAAAACAACAACAAGGCAACAACAGCAACAACAGAAAAAGACAGCAACGCTGCTATTAACAATAACCAGGCAGGCCAAACAAAATAATGGAGGCCGCCGTCACTTAAGGGAAACCACCGCTCAGTTAAGCACTACTCACAAAGAGCCACGCACAGTGGGGCTGGTCACACACAGCAGGCCTTTTCCATACCTAAACCAGTATCGCACACTGACCAACACAGAGGAAATCCACCAGCAGCCTCTCCCACACCACCACACTGCTCTTCTCCAGCTTATCACCTCTGAGGGTAATTGGTGGTAACGAGGGCAGATGAGCAGCAGGTGTGTCCTAAAGGAGAAGGCAGGGGCAGAGAGAGACAAGGGGAGGGGCAAGAGGAGGAGAGGGAGAAGACAACACCACGCCCACACACTCCCACAGCCTCACAGGATGTAACATTCCCCCCACCCTTTATTCACACTATACAAAACACAGAATAAACTCATCACTATGCACTGCGTGAGAGTGCATCAGCCACCAGACTTGGGCGTAAGCAAACATGGGGAGCTCCAAGGGCTGTGGCTCGGTTGTGCCAAACCATTCTCTGCTAAATAACTAACTTCCTTGTTCATCACCGCGCTCTTTCCCATGGGGCAGTGGTACGCGTGCTGTTTGATTGGGGTTGCGTCACCAACATTGATATCATGTTCACAAACACTAGTACGCGAGGGCACATCACCAACGAGAGAAGGGTAAGAGTGCAGTAGGCTAAGCACATCTTCGCATTGTGAAGGGGACAGATGAGACAAGTGGGCCATTACCTCGGCTAAGTCAGCTGAATTCGCCACTGTTGTCCCTCAGAAAAAATATGCAGATCGTCGTCAGCACTGACCATGTCATGGTCCTGAGTCTGAGGACTCTGTGTTTTGTGTTTCTTTATATTATTCTTTGTTCTCGGTTATTCTGTTTTGTCTTTTGTTTAGGTTTGCTATGTGTTAGTGTTTTTGTTTCATGCCTGCCTGTGTTCTCTCTGTCTGTCCACGGTGTTATTGTGTCTGCTCATGAGTCTGCCTGTCAAGTTCAGTGTCCTGTCTGGTTCTCTGTGTCTGTTAGTTTCCTGTTTTATTCTGAAAGTTCATGTCTCATGTCAGTGTGTTCAGTTTTACCTCTCCCCTGTCTCGTTATTATTATTAACCTTTATTTTACCAGGAAAAGTCCCATTGAGATTAAAAACCTCTTTTTCAAGGGAGCCCTGGCCAAGAGGCGACAACATGTTAAAATTACAAAGTTACATATATGTTATAAGTAACAATTACATTTTAAAAAACATTTTTCTCTGGCTCTCTCAATTTGGACTTAAAAGCATTTAATGAAATAAGATCTGCTATCTTCCAGTCTTTTTGCATCATGTTCCATGTAAAAGGGGCAGCATAAGTAAAAGCCCTCATTCCCAGTTCAGTTCTGGCAAATGGAACATTGAGCAGAAGAAGATCGCTTGAACGCAGGCTATAAGAAACAGTACTCCTCCATGTGAGCAGATCGCAAATGTAGGTGGGCATTTGTCCAAGCAGGGCCTTGTAAATAAAGATGCACCAGTGATCAAACCTCCTGGAGGACAACGAAGGCCATCCCACTCGAGCATACAGATCACAACAATGGGTCAAAGCCCTACAGTTTGTAATAAACCGTAAAGAGGCATGATATACTGAGTCAATCTTATGAAGACACTGGGCGGAAGCATTCATGTACAGCAGATCACCATAATCTAAAACAGATAAAAATGTGGCATTTACAAGACGCTTTTTTGTCTCAAAAGAAAAACAAAATTTGTTTCGAAAGAAAAATCCTAATTTTAGTTTGAGTTTTTTCACAAGATTGTCTATGTGAGATTTAAAGGTCAGAGAATCATCAATTAAAAAGCCAAGATATTTATACGTATGCACAACTTCTATGAGGATTCCCTCAAGAGTGGACACCAAAGGGACAGTTTGAGGAAATCTCTTCATGTTTGAAAACAACATTAGCTTTGTCTTTTCAGCATTGAGAACCAATTTCAGCTCCAGAAGTGTGTGCTGAACCACATCAAAAGCTTTCTGCAAAGATTCTATTGCCTTTTCAAGGTTTGAGCCAAAGGAATAAATAACTGTGTCATCAGCATAAAAATGCATACTAGCATTTGACACATTTTGTCCCAAATCATTTATATACATGATGAACAACAGAGGTCCTAAAATTGAACCCTGTGGCACCCCAGTGTGAATATTCAAAAGTTCTGAGCACAGATTTTCACATTTAATGCATTGAGTCCTGTCACTCAAATAGTTAGTGAACCAGGAGACAGCATGTCTAGACAGCCCCAAAGAAAGAAGCCTATGGTTCAAAATGGCGTGATCCACACTGTCGAAAGCTTTTGACAGGTCGATAAAGAGAGAAGCACAGTGCTGTTTTTTATCCAGAGCAACAAGTATTTCATTTATCACTTTTGTGGCAGCCGTAACAGCACTATGCTGTTTTCTAAACCCAGATTGCATTTTTGAGAGAACTTCATTAGAGTACAAGAACTCTTTCAATTGCTCACTGACGAGAGACGCAAGGACTTTTGCCAAGACACACAAGTTTGATATTGGCCTGTAATTAGTCAGAATGTCCGGGTCGCCTCCTTTTAATATTGGCGTAACAAAAGCAGACTTCCAAACAAGTGGAATTTCTTTATTTTGGATTGAAAGATTAACTAATTGCTCCCAGCTGTGTCTCCCTCCTGTGGCCCATTCCCTGATTACTCCCCGTGTATTTAAGCCCTGTGTTTTCCTGTGCTCTCTGTCGCGTCGTCTGTTTAATTCCATGTCAGTCTGCATTATTCTATGTTACCCGGTATTCATTCTGCGTCTCTCTGCTATCTCTCTTTGTGCATTTTGCTTCTCCTCCCATGAGTGTCTGGTTTAAATTTTGTTCTTTAGTTTTCCCAGTTTAGGTTTGTTTACTCCCCGCTCTGCTCTTCCTGTTTTGTCACCTTCTCTCTGCTGTAAATAAACACTCACTCGCACCCCAGCCAGTACCTGCATTTTGGATCCTTTTTTCAATACACCACACGACTGCCCCCAGCCGTGACACAATAGTCTCATGGGTTTCCCTATCATGGTAGGGTTTTAACATGTTAATGTGGCACAGGCGTGTTTTCCTCCTGCGTTCTGGGGTACTGAGGACATAATCTGTCTCAGACACCTTCCTCACTATAACATACGGTCCCGCAAAACGGGCTGAAAGAGTAGAACCAGACACCGGTAGCAGCACTAAAACTTTGTCTCCAGCCTGAAAGTGTCTTTTCATAGCCTTTCTGTTGTACCACTTCTTCATGCTTGCCTGGGAAGTACACAGGGCCTCTTTTGCTAATGAGGTAGCACGTTGCCAGCGATCCCTACACGTCTTCATGAAATCTGCCACGTTAGCTTTTTGAAACACCCCCCCTTAAGGAACCTCTCGCCTCTCGGCCTAGGGCTCGGTCACTCAGGCGCAGCTGGGGGCCGGCGGAGCTCACGGGCGCGTCACTGCAACTCCCCCTGACTTCTGCTCCGCGGCTGCTGGGCGAGCCCTCATCTGGGACTCTCCTCAGCTCTTACTGGGACAGTGGCGCGGCTGCCCCTCTGTTGGTCTTCCATGGTCTCTTGTGTTCTGGGGGCCTCTGGATGTCTGGAGTTTTGATCTCCTCCATACCCGCTTCACACCCTGGAGGACGGGGCTGTGGCCCCCCCCACACTCCCTAGCAGATCATTACATGGAGAAACCTTTGGAATGCAAGCATGCTGATCCACACAGGTATGCACACATGGGTATTCACAGACGCGGACTAAAGCTTTCTTGGCTGCTGCCTCAAAGCACACTGTGCGCTGTCTATCTTGCGTGCTGCACAATATCGTTTATTATTTAGTAAATATTGATATCTATGACTAGCTAGTTTATTGTGATGGTGCTTTGTTTTCTCTATTATTATGTTGCTCTTTGTTGTTTGCTGTCTCCTCTGTTTGTTTTTGTTTGTTTGTTTTTTTTTTGTTTTTTTTCTCCATACAGGTGACCCAGGAGGTTTTTTTTTTTTTTCTCTCTCTTCCCCCCCCTTCTCACCGTCTCTTCTCCCCTTTGGTTTTCTTTCTTTCTCTCCCCCTCTCTCTCTCATTCATTCCCCCTGTCCTATTTATTAAAAAAAAAAAAAAAAAAAAAAAATGACAAAGGATGAACTGAAGCTCTGCCATCACGTAATGTCGCATACTGCTGTTTCTGATGTCATTTAAAAAAAAAAAAAAAAAAAAAAAGGAACCTCTCTTTCAACATCTTTAGCGGGCCCCGCACCTCGCGGCCAAACACAAGGGTAGCTGGGCTGAACCCTAAGGACTCCTGCTTAACATTGCGTATCGCAAACAGTACAAAGGGGAAACCCTCATCCCAACTTCTGCCCGTGTCATGGCAGTACTTTTTCAAGATGGCCTTAAGTGTTTGGTGCCAACGCTCAAGTGCACCCTGCGACTCTGGGTGATAAGCACTGGACACAGAATGAGAAATGCCAAGGAAGATTAAAGTCTGTTTAAATGCTCGGGATAAGAAGTTAGTTCCCTGGTCTGTTTGCACTGTTTTTGGGAGACCAAAGATGGTAAAAAGTTTGATTAGCGCCTTAGTAATGTTTGCAGTGGTGATCCTCCGCAGAGGAATTGCTTCGGGGAACCGCGTGGACAAACACATTATGGTCAATAAAAACTGATTACCTGCTCGTGTTCTTGGCAACGGACCAACACAATCGACCAAAACATGCTCAAATGGCTCACCAACAGCAGGTATTGGACATAGTGGGGCGGGGGGCACAGTTTGGTTTGGTTTGCCCACCAGTTGACACGTATGACAAGTATTACAATACTTCGCAACATCTGCCTTCATTGCCAGCCAGAAGAAGTGCTGCAGAATACGGTCATATGTTTTAGTTATCCCCAAATGTCCTGACCATGAATGGTCATGGGCTAATTGTAGCACGTGCTGACGTAAACTAGCCGGGACCACTATCTGTTGGACTACACTCCAGTCCTCCCCTGGCTTTGAGGTCCACCTGCGCAATAACAATCCATCACAAACAACAAATGTCTGCTTCCTGTCTCCTGTCGGACAATCACTCTCACCTATGGCGGCAAAACATTTGGCTAACGACGGGTCCTCTTTCTGAGCGATAATAAGGGCCTCCCGTGTGAGGAGAGGGGGGGCTGCGGGTTCAGGAGCAGGCTCAGCTACTTCTTGAGCCAGTTCCTTGGCGTCAGGACCCACCTCCTTCTCGGAGGGCATCACATCCTTTTCCAAAATAGAGCCGACCACTGACTCTGACAAGTCAACCACTTCTCCCTGCCGATGGGCGTGTGACCGGGTGAGAACACCTACAGGAAATACATCCGGGTGCTGCCGGCTTAAAACATCTGACAAAGGACTTGGGTCAGGAGTCTTTGTGACCTCTGGGGTAGGATAAACCTTCCCGCCTGCAATGTCATTGCCCATTATGAAATCCACACCATCAATTGGGAAGCAAGGACACACAGCTACAGGAAAAATACCACTTACTAGGTCACTCTGCACCCAAATTCGATGGAGGGGGGCTGGCACATAAGTCATTCCAACGCCTCTAACAATAACATCAGTGCCGCTGGCAGTCTTTTCATCAAAGGCAAGTGCACTGGCCAGTATGAGGGACTGTGAGCCACCTGTGTCACGTAAAATGGTCACAGTACGCTCATCTTCAGGATCACCAGAGAGTGACACCGCTCCTTTGAAAATGAAGGGTTTAAAACATTCATCAGGAGTTTCAGTGCTAAGGGGTCTGCTAACAGGAGAAGCGATTTCAATCAGCCCTATCTCTTTTGGCTTACGTGGTGTTGAAGCTGGCTGTCTTCGCCTGTAGGCCTCGCAGTCCGCTATTAAATGGCCAGATTTAAAACAGTAGAAACATTTCCGGTCTGACCTGGGACGAGGCACAGGTACCTCTCCCCTTGTGTCTTGCTCACCACTAGCACCGCTTGCCTTCGCTAGTGTGTTGCGTCGCTCATGCTTAACGACACTGGCTTTATGGACGAGTGCAAATTCGTCAGCCAGTGTCACGGCCTGCTGCAACGTGGAGACCTTCTGTTCGTTCAGATATACCGCCATCCGCTCGGAGATGCAGTTTTTGAATTCCTCAATGAGAATTAACTCCCGTACCGAAACTAGGTCTGCAGCTTTACAGGCCATACACCATCGATCAAAGAGGATACTCTTTTCCCTCGCGAAATCCAGGAAGGATTGACCCTGCACCTTTTTCAACCCCCGAAATCGCTGCCTGTAAGCCTCGGGGACTAGTTCGTAGGCTAACAGGATCGCCCTTTTCAGTTTGTCGTAGTCCAAACTGCATTCAGCGGACAATGAGGAATAAACTTCCTGTGCCTTGCCCACCAGCTTGCACTGCAGCAGGATGGCCCACGCATCCCGCGGCCAACACAAGGCTGTCGCTATCCGCTCAAATGATTCAAAATAAATCTCCACCTCAGTGTCACGAAATACATGGACCAGACGACTATTCCTTCCTACATCAAACTGTATGTCTGTCTGTGACAGCGAAGCCGCCCCAGGAGGGGAGGAGGCCTGCTGGAGTTCCAGCTGTCGCAGCTTGACCTTAGTCTCCGCCTCCACCTTCATCAGCTCAACCTCCCTAGCCCTAGCCATTTCCGCGTCCAAACGCCTAAGCTCTATCTCCCTTTTCAGCTTGAACTCTCTCACGCTGCTCCTTTTCCAGCTGGAGACGAGCCAGACGGACTTTGAGCCTAGCATCCTGCTTAGAACCCTCTGATGACTGGGTGGAGAGTGGATCAAAACGGGGCAGCGTCATTGGCCCTCCCTCGGGCAGCCCCTGGCCCACAGGTGTAGACACTGATGGTTCTACAACCTGGCCTGGAACATGAGGTGCTGCACTTGGTCCAGCCGGACCGGGAGTGCTCGGGGGTTCTTGCATTACAACCACCCTCTTCTCCAACAACCCGGACACCAGAGCGGCCTTCAGCTCGGCTTTGCGTAGACCAGTGGAGACACTGATCCCGTAATATGTTGCCACCTCATGCAGATCCCTCTTCCCACAAACATCCAGCAGGGCAAGCGACGGGTCTGCCGTAAACCCAGAAATATCAAAAGTGGCCATGAAAACTCAAAACGGCCTACAAAACACAAGCTAACCTTCACTACAGAACCAAAAACAGGTGAAATAAAATGTGTTGTGTCAAGTCAATCATTAACTAGAATTCTACCCATACTCCCCCCAGTCCTGCCTACTCAGAATCTAGCCTGACCTAGCTTCTGGAGCGTACCAGGCTCGAGGCCACTTTAAAGGCAAATCATCAAGTGCCAAAGGCACCGAAAAGCCTACCCCCAACAGAGAATTAATCCCCACCCGGGTTTGCTCCGAAAATAATAAAGGCAAAACAAAAAATGAGCGTCCGAAGGAAGAGCAAATGCTCAGCTAGACACTCCCCTGTGCTAGCCGGGGAGAGCAGCAGCTAGTCAAATGACCCTCACACAACACACAAACACCTGTCCACACCCGTAATCAACTCAATACCTTTCATTCCGATCGCGGACGAGCCCCCACTTTGTTACGTCCCCACATAAAAGCTAGGCGATGAGGGTGGGGGACAGTAACAATTGGATCCGGGTGAAATGAAAAGAACGCCAGGCAGAGGTATTTAACACAAAATAAATCTTTATTATAATCAAATACCTCAATAATCATATAAATAGTAACAACAAAAAGAGACAGCACCGCTGCTTTAATGATAAATCAGACAGGTCAACCCAAAGAGATAGTGACCACTTCGACAAAAGAAAACAACAACAAGGCAACAACAGCAACAACAGAAAAAGACAGCAACGCTGCTATTAACAATAACCAGGCAGGCCAAACAAAATAATGGAGGCCGCCGTCACTTAAGGGAAACCACCGCTCAGTTAAGCACTACTCACAAAGAGCCACGCACAGTGGGGCTGGTCACACACAGCAGGCCTTTTCCATACCTAAACCAGTATCACACACTGACCAACACAGAGGAAATCCACCAGCAGCCTCTCCCACACCACCACACTGCTCTTCTCCAGCTTATCACCTCTGAGGGTAATTGGTGGTAACGAGGGCAGATGAGCAGCAGGTGTGTCCTAAAGGAGAAGGCAGGGGCAGAGAGAGACAAGGGGAGGGGCAAGAGGAGGAGAGGGAGAAGACAACACCACGCCCACACACTCCCACAGCCTCACAGGATGTAACAATAACTGATGAAAGAATAAAGTTACGTTGAAACCAAGCACACCACTGTTTTTCTTGTGACATTACCAATAAGTCTGATGTGTCACATGGCCCTCTTCCTATTGAAAAAACAAAAGTTGTATCCAAGATGGCCGACTTCTAAATGGCCACCATGGTCACCACCCATCTTGAGGAGTTTGCCCCCTCACATATACTAATGTGCCACAAACAGGACTTTAACATCACCAACCATTCCCATGTTATTACGGTGTATCCATATAAATGGCCCACCCTGTACAATGTACGGAGAAACTCCAAAGCTATCATGGTAGTTCAAATACTTAACCACAAGTATGTATTAGACTTAGACTTAACTTCATTGATCCCTTTGGGTTGCATCCTTAGGGTGATACATGAATGATGACAACCATAGATCATGTCATGGTCCTGGGTCGTTGACCCAGCGTTTTGTGTTTATTCTGATTTGTATTAGTTTAGGGTTGAACCTGAAGTTGATGTATATTCAGCCCTACCTGTGTCTGTCCTTGGTGCTCTGTTCATGTCCCCGTGTTGTGTTGCAAATCAGTCTGTTTCCTGCTTTACTTTGAAGGCTCGTGTTCTAGATTTCCTGTTTTGTTCTGAAAGTCTGTTTCTGTTGTCATTGTGTTCAGCTTGTCTCCTCCGGTCATCATGTGTATTCAGATCAGCTGTTCTTCCCTCCTGTGTGCGATTACCCGATTACCTTGTGTGTGTATATTTAGTGGGTGTCGGTCTGTGTTCGTTGTCGGCTCGTCTGCATTCTTCCGTGTGTCTCTGCGTCTCTCTGCCCCGCACCCTTTTTGTAGATTTCAGGTTTGCTCTTTAGTTTCTCCCAGTTTAGATTTGTCATTACTCATTGCCTGTTTTTGCCACTGCCACCGTGTAAATAAACTTCACTTCCATCATCAGTTTGCTGCATTTTGGGTCCTCCTTTTCCTCCACTCCACACGGCTCACTCCGCCAGCCGTGACAGTACGAGCCGACCAAACATGGACCCAGCAGCATCCGCACCTTCCCAGGAGTTTCGGGAGGAATTAATTGACTCCGTTTCAAGGTTGGTCAACCTATGGCTCGAGCATGAGGGGGAAGAGTGTCTCCGCGCTGTAGAAGCCAGGCTACAGCAGCTCATCTCTGCTCACTCCTGGCTGCTCGGCTCTCTTCACCCGCTCGCACAGGACTTCATTCTTCATGAACTGCACCTTCACCCTCCAGGTGCTACCGCTTCCCAACCCAGCCCGCCGGAGGTTTTGCCCGGCCCGCCGGAGGTTTTGCCTGGCCCGCCGGAGGTTTTGCCCGGGAGGAAGCGACGATCGCGCCGTCGGCGCGTCTCCACACAGCCGGGGAATAGGACTTCGGTACTGCCGGCTGTGGTGAGTGGGAAAGACGCTCCATCTGTTTCGCCAGCTCGTATGACTGTTTATTCCGGGGCTGTGTTTGTTGAGTCAGCTGCCCAGCAGTCGCTAACTCAGTTAGCCGCTCACTCGTCACCTCCATTACAGTCACAGCCAGACCTATTAGACACTATGTTACAGTCCATAGCCCAGTCAATAGCTCAGTTGGTAGAAGACTCATCAGCCTTATTATCAGCTCAGCCGTCATCTTCACCTACTCCTCCGATACTTCAAGTTAAGTCCATCCAACCTGAAAAGAATTATTTTTCACCTGTTCATGTCAAGCAGAGAGACACACCACATAACACAGTAATCAGTCCCCAACAGCTGGCCAGTACAGAGACTGTCACGCACTCCAGGGCCTCCCCAGAGGCTGGGTTCCAGCCCCCAGCCGACTCTGGACCCCTGGAGGTTAAGAAGCCAGCTGAGGACTGCACCGGACTGTCGCTGCCTGAGCTGAGTCACTGCTCTGTGCAGCCGCAGTCCACTTTGTGTTCGCCAGAGGCCCGTGTGCCTGCTGGTTCCGACCTGTCCCTGCCAGAGGCCCGTGTGCCTGCTGGTTCTGATCTGTCCCTGCCAGAGGCCCGTGCGCCTGCTGGTTCTGATCTGTCCCTGCCAGAGGCCCGTGCGCCTACTGGTTCTGACCTGTGTGTTCCAGAGGCCCGTGTGCCTGCTGGTTCCGACCTGTCCCTGCCAGAGGCCCGTGCGCCTGCTGGTTCTGATCTGTCCCTGCCAGAGGCCCGTGCGCCTGCTGGTTCTGACCTGTGTGTTCCAGGGGCCCCGGTGCCCACTGGTCCAGAGACTGTTTTCGCTGGGGGGCCCGAGGAGCACGTCCAGCCTCCTGCTTCGTCTGCTGGAGGGCCCGAGGAGCCCGTCCAGCCTCAAGTGTCGTCTGCTGGGGGTTCAGGAGAACCCAGCCAGCCTCAAGTGTCTACTGCTGGGGGTTTAGGAGAACCCAGCCAGCCTCAAGTGTCGTCTGCTGGAGGGCCCGAGGAGCCCACCCAGCACCACGCCTCGTTAGCTGAGGGTCCTGGAGGACCCAGCCAGCACATCCTCACACCTGCTGACGGTCCTGGAGGACCCAGCCAGCACATCTCCACATCACCTCCTGCAGCATCGCTGCCGTCAGGTTTCGCAGCCGTCCCGCTGCTGTCATCCACGCCTGGTCCTGCCTCCGTGTCTTCATCCACGCCTGGTCCTGCCTCCGTGTCTTCATCCACGCCTGGTCCGGCCTCCGTGTCTTCAGCTTCGTCTGGTCCGGCCTCTGCTTCAGCTTCGTCTGGTCTGGCCTCCGCTTCAGCTTCAGCTTCGTCTGGTCCAGCCTTGGCTCCGCCTTCGTCTGGTCCCGCCTCGTCTGATCCTGCGGTTGCCTCACCGCCGTCGGAGCCAGCTCGACCCGTTCTGCCTCGCCTCTGCCAGCCGTTTTCCGGGCCTCTAAGATGTCATCATGGCCTTCGGGGACGGCCTCCGGAAAGAGTTCGTCGCCGCCGCTGGCATCGCGGCCGTCCTCCGGATCTGCTCGGTGGCCGCCACTACCTTCCAAGTGGTCGGCCTCCAGAACCGTTTGCCCGTCGCCGCCATTGCCGTGTGCACGGTCGGCCCCCCAGAACTGTTTGCCCGTCGCCGCCGTTGCCGTGTGCACGGTCGGCCCCCAGAACTGTTTGCCCGTCGCCACCGCTGCCTTCCGCTCGGTCAGCTTATGGATCTGCGTCACCGACGTGGCCGGCCTCAGAAGATGAACTGTCCTGGACTTCTGAGTTGTCAGCCTCCGGGCCGGCCTCCTGAACTGTGTTTTGTTCTCGTACTCCAGCATGTGCGTTTTTTGTTTTGGACAATTCCCTCGGTTCGCTGGAGCTTGTTTTGTTCGGTGTTGGTCCCTCCGTCCTGGGCCCCCGCCGCCCGCCCTGGGTTGGTCGTCTGTTTTTGTTGTGGGCTGTCTGGAGCCAGCCCTTGGAGGGGGGGTACTGTCATGGTCCTGGGTCGTTGACCCAGCGTTTTGTGTTTATTCTGATTTGTATTAGTTTAGGGTTGAACCTGAAGTTGATGTATATTCAGCCCTACCTGTGTCTGTCCTTGGTGCTCTGTTCATGTCCCCGTGTTGTGTTGCAAATCAGTCTGTTTCCTGCTTTACTTTGAAGGCTCGTGTTCTAGATTTCCTGTTTTGTTCTGAAAGTCTGTTTCTGTTGTCATTGTGTTCAGCTTGTCTCCTCCGGTCATCATGTGTATTCAGATCAGCTGTTCTTCCCTCCTGTGTGCGATTACCCGATTACCTTGTGTGTGTATATTTAGTGGGTGTCGGTCTGTGTTCGTTGTCGGCTCGTCTGCATTCTTCCGTGTGTCTCTGCGTTTCTCTGCCCCGCACCCTTTTTGTAGATTTCAGGTTTGCTCTTTAGTTTCTCCCAGTTTAGATTTGTCATTACTCATTGCCTGTTTTTGCCACTGCCACCGTGTAAATAAACTTCACTCGCATCATCAGTTTGCTGCATTTTGGGTCCTCCTTTTCCTCCACTCCACACGGCTCACTCCGCCAGCCGTGACAGATCAGATGCGCTACAGACCATATTAATGTTATTTTTCTTTAGATTGACAAATACTGTATAGAAAATCCCAAATATCCATGCCATTGAAAAATGTAATAAATTCTGCCTCATCACCGTTAGGATTATGTCTTTACACACTTTAGGAAATGACACACTGCACCTGTGATAGTTAAATATATAATTATTTCCAATTTATTTTCAGCTTTAGGGGTATTATTTGATAACAAATATGAAGAAACCCAGACCTGAAGGAAAAGAATCAGTGCTTCACTGGCATGTCCCATCTTCTTGGGTGGTGCAGTTCGTGATGGGAAGAGAGTTGGTAGTGTACTGAACAGGGCTATGTTTAAACAGAACAGGAAAGAAAGAACTAAATCAACTTTCAGTTCAATATTATTGCTATAATTGTAATCTTTCACTTACAACTGTTGTCACCAGAACTGCTACTTGGTGGCAAAAGCATGTTTGATCCACTACTTGATTCTGCATCATAATCTTCTCCCTGGTGACATGGTGAGATATCCATGAGACGCCTTTTCTTTAGTTTCATCCTAAATAAGTAAACGAAAATAGTTATATTACAGGAGTCCTAAACACAATGTGTCGTGCTAGGTGTTTTTAGATCAAAAGCGGCAAAACTTGCCTCTTTGTGAACATGAGCCGAACTGTTTCCTCCTCATAAAATTTTCAGGCCCTGGAAGCAGGTCCCTTAAATCGTCCCTACTGACGGTGTGGAGCAAGACCTCATCTATGTTGGCAGCTTTAAATAAAAGTCAGTAACTTTCAGAAATGTAAAGGTTGTACATCTCTTTAAATGTATACATTTCACTGTTCAAGAAAGGAAACAATTCCAAATGGTCATTTTGTCAAATACATTTAAATGTAATTTCAAATATTTTATTGATTTGACAACATAAAACTGATTCTATGTAGGATCACTGTCAGTGTGTGCAACACAAAATTCACTTAGACATTAATTTGCATAAATATGCATATGCTTGGCCTACCATTTAGAACCGAAAAGTTGCAATCATCCAAACCCTCCATGATTTTCTGGTGTAGCTTTTGTCAGAACCTGAGGACAGAAAAACATAAGTTTTGCGAGATCCCAAGTTACTTTTGCGATATCTCGCAAAAGTTTGTCTTAATTTTTTTTTTATCCCATGTCCCTTGCGGGGCTCCGTACATAATGAACTGGCATTAGAAAAACAAATTTTAACAAATAACCCATCAATTACTATGACTGTGGTAGTCGTCTTTACAATTACATTACATTACAAGTTAAATGCAGACTTGGTATAAACCACCCCTTCAAACTTGGTATTGACCCCTACTACTCTGCCCGCCAAGAACTTCTTTCAGGTCTTTTTTCCCAAACAAGATGGCGTGTTGGCGGTGTGGGATTTGTTTTGTTTTTGTTGCCTTAACATGAACATCTCTTTTGAGTCATATTAATACAATTCATAGCCGTAGCCCAGACTTTCGTGTGATATGTGGGATTGGTGTTTGTACGGAGGAATACAGGAACCTAACCTAGTGCTAATACAATATTTAACTTTTTAATATGAACTAGACTATGGAACACCAAAATGTTAAAAATGTGTCATTGAATTTTTGTTTTACATTATAATATTTGATTAAATATTTCTTTCACTTCGATTTTTTTTTTTTTTGTAATAATAGAAACATTTTGAGACACTTGAATTTTAAGCAGCTTTTTAAGCAGCAGCCAATGAGCGTTCAGGTCCCACCCACTGACCCTGATTGCCTGACTAAGAAATTCAGTTGTTAAATGACCTGAAATAAATACACCATTATGAAAAACCCGATTATGAAACAAAAACAGACTTCAGGAAAAACACATTTTGGAATATAAACTGATTGAATTTAATACTCTAGATCTTGTTTTAACATATGGCATAGAAACTGAACATTTAACAGTGTTTCCTGAAAACCCTCTCCTGTCTGATCATTTCCTGATAACATTTACATTTACAATTATTGATTACACAGCGGTGGAGAGTAGACTTTATCACAGTAGATGTCTTTCTGAAAGCGCTGTAACTAAGTTTAAGAATGTAATCCACCCACTGTTATCATCTTCAATGCCCTGTACCAACATAGAGCAGAGCAGCTATCTGAACGCTACCCCAACAGAAGTCGATTATCTTGTTAATAATTTCACCTCCTCACTACATACGACTCTGGATACTGTAGCTCCCGTGAAAACTAAGGTTTCTAATCAGAAGTACCTGACTCCGTGGTATAATTCTCAAACACGTACCCTAAAGCAGATGACTCGTAATCTGGAGAGGAAATGGCGTGTCACAAATTTAGAGGATCATCATTTAGCCTGGAGAAATAGTTTGCTGCTTTATAAGAAAGCCCTCCACAAAGCCAGAACATCTTACTATTCATCACTGATTGAAGAAAATAAGAACAACCCCAGGTTTCTCTTCAGCACTGTAGCCAGGCTGACAAAAAGTCAGAGCTCTTTTGAGCCAACAATCCCTTTAATGTTAACTAGTAATGACTTCATGAACTTCTTCACAAATAAAATTTTTATCATTAGAGAAAAAATTACCAGTAATAATCCCACAGATGTAATATTATCTACAGCTACTCTTAGTACCATTGATGTTAAGTTAGACTCTTTTTCTCTAATTGATCTTTCTGAGTTAACTTCAATAATTACTTCCTCCAAACCATCAACGTGTCTTTTAGACCCCATTCCTACAAAACTGCTCAAAGAAGTCCTGCCATTAATTAATTCTTCGATCTTAAATATGATCAACCTATCTCTAATGATCGGCTATGTACCACAGGCCTTCAAGCTGGCTGTAGTTAAACCTTTACTCAAAAAGCCATCTCTAGACCGAGCAGTCTTAGCTAATTATAGGCCAATCTCCAACCTTCCTTTCATATCAAAAATCCTTGAAAGAGTAGTTGTCAAACAGCTAACAGATCATCTGCAGAGGAATGGTTTATTTGAAGAGTTTCAGTCAGGTTTCAGAGCTCATCACAGCACAGAAACAGCTTTAGTTGAGGTTACAAATGATCTTCTTATGGCCTCTGACAGTGGACTCATCTCTGTGCTTGTCCTGCTAGACCTTAGTGCAGCATTCGATACTGTCGACCATAATATCCTATTAGAGCGATTAGAACATGCTGTAGGTATTACAGGTACTGTGCTGCAGTGGTTTGTATCATATCTATCTAATAGACTCCAGTTTGTTCACGTAAATGGAGAGTCCTCTTCACACACTGAGGTTAATTATGGAGTTCCACAGGGTTCAGTGCTAGGACCAATTCTGTTTACATTATACATGCTTCCCTTAGGCAGCATCATTAGAAGACATAGCATACATTTACACTGCTATGCAGATGACACCCAGCTCTATCTGTCCATGAAGCCAGATAACACACACCAATGAGTTAAACTGCAGGAATGTCTTAAAGACATAAAGACCTGGATGGCCGCTAACTTTCTGCTTCTTAATTCAGATAAAACTGAGGTTATTGTACTCGGCCCTGAAAAGCCTAGAAATATGGTATCTAACCAGATTCTTACTCTGGATGGCATTACCTTGGCCTCCAGTAACACTGTGAGGAACCTTGGAGTCATTTTTGACCAGGACATTTCCTTCAATGCACATATTAAACAAATATGTAAGACTGCGTTCTTCCATTTGCGCAACATCTCTAAAGTTAGAAATATCCTGTCTCAGAGCGAGGCTGAAAAACTAGTTCATGCATTTATTACTTCCAGGCTGGACGACTGTAATTCATTATTATCAGGATGTCCAAAAAACTCACTGAAAAGCCTTCAGTTAATCCAAAATGCTGCAGCAAGAGTCCTGACAGGGACTAGAAAGAGAGAGCATATTTCTCCTGTTTTGGCTTCCCTGAATTGGCTTCCTGTTAAATCCAGAATTCTGCTCCTCACATACAAGGTCTTAAATAATCAGGACCCAACCCTAACCCTTGTAACCTTCATTTTAACCCTGTTCCAAACAAGCCATTAACCTTAACATTTAACATCCTTTGTAAGGACTCTTTTATTGCAGTTGACATTACACAGTTTGACCTAGGGGTGAATTTCCTGGGACTTTCACTCCTGTGAAGATTGTGACATTTTATCAGCACAGGTCTACATGCTTCAGATCAGCAAAGTGTGAAAACCTCTGCTTCTACAGAGGTGGTGACACTTCCTGAAGATCAAATGAATTTGATTATTCATGTAAGAACTTTCTTTTTCACGTGGCTGCACGTATATGAGAACTCTACAGCGAAACCATGTTTGAAACATCAATTTATTTTCTGTGGTGATGGTGACAAAAACAAGGCAACATTATTATAAATGTGATATTGTGATAAATAATTCATATACAAGTAAAAATTAAAAGGATACACAAACACAGGAAACGTACATAAGTTAATCAGCACTACACAAATTGAGATCAGAGGCACGTTGAATATGGAGTGATGTTTCTGTTTCATCTGTCACCCGCTGCTTTCAACTATCTGCATCACAAGTCTGGCACAACTTCAAAACAGGACAGAACTTTGATTCAGCTTTTCTTATCTTTACTGTGTTCCCTCGTCCTTTATTTGATCAGATATCACAATCTGTGGAGTACATGGAGTCAACAGAAGAAAAGAGGCTGGATGCATGTTAATGTCCAACACGAGAGCAATGACACAGCTCTGTGGACACATGATGGTTAGTGTAGGAAAAGGATCCAGCTAGTCCTGTTGGTGATGCCACACAATTGATGACATGTAAGTGAGGACAGTTGCTCTTGTATTGTGTACACACACACACACACATGATGTGAATCTGAAGTATGTCTGTTTTACATTTCTTTATAATTTTACGGAGCTGCTTTAGAGGCATCCAGATTTAATTATAAAACATACATAATATGCACTCTCATTAATGAAACTATCCAACATAATATACATACTATGGTTATGACTTGGCTCTTTTCCTTTATTCTTTAATTATTGGAATATTGGCTTGAAAGCATTTTTTCATCGTGTTCTTTAAAAAGCAACAAAAATTAAATGATTAAGAAACTAATCAGAAAAATCATTATGCTGGAAACTCATTAGTTGCAGTCAACATTCAACAGCCGCCCACCTCCTCTGCCAAACCACAGAAAATATCTTTGTAATGTAAAATGGCGTAGCTATTGTCATGGCTAGGTGGTCCTCACCGATTACCTTGCCATTTTTTGGGGGTGTTTGTGTGTACTGCGTCGTGTTCTCCTCTCCATCTTGTGCATGTGTTTTGCTGCGGAGACATGTACCTCCGGAAGCCGTGGCACGGCACGGCAGCTGACCGGAGGGGAGGGTCCGGAGCTGGAAGCGTCGCACCTGTACGTAATTATTTCGCCGGCTACAACTGATCTGAAGCAGCCCTATTTAACGGTGCAGTCGAGTCACAACCAACGCTGGAACGTTGAACTAAACCGGGTAGCGTAATCGTGGCTAGTATACTCAGCTTGTGAAAGAGAGAACGGTTGAGTTACCGTGCGTGTGTTTTTCTCATCTGCCCCCAGGATTCAGAGATCGGAGGAGGAGCCAGCACAAGGAGCGGTTTTGGATTATTACAGCACTGCTCTTTCTGGATTACAGACTCGAACTATTGACTCACCTTTTCACTGTGAATAAATTCACTGTCACTCTGCAAGAAGTCTCGCACCTGAGTCCTTTACTTCCATTTCACCATGACAGAACGTTCCAGTCAAGAGGACTCAGCGGACTCGTCATCCTGGCGGCGCGAGCTGTCGCTCCAGGCGGGGCAATTAGAACGCCACGAGAAAATGTTACACCATGTCTCCAGGGAGCAATCTGCGCTAATCCAGGTTGTGACGGAGCTAAAAGGTATGCTGCTATCTCCGTCTGGAGCTGCGGGGGGCCCTTCACCAGCGCCACCCCCGATCAGCGTCGCTGCTGCTTGCCCACTGCCTCCCTCCCCTCCTCCGCCGCCACGGGAACATTCATTGCCTGTCCCGGAAAAGTTTTCTGGGGAATTAGACAAGAGTAGGGGATTTTTGACGCAGTGTGCCCTCATCTTTAGGCAGCAGGCTCAGGCCTACGCCACTGATGGTTCTAAAATAGCCTTGATGGTGGAGCTGTTGACGGGCCGAGCCTTGCAGTGGGCGCAAGCGGTCCTGAACTCCCAGCCTCAGATTTCTTACACTGAGTTTTTGAACAAATTTCGTGGCGTTTTTGATAAAGGAACTAACCCTGACAGTGCTGCGCATAGGATGTTTACCTTGAAGCAGGGCCGGAGGAGCGTCGCTGACTTCTCGGTGGACTTCTGGATCCTCGCTGAGGAGACTGGTTGGGAGGAAACGGCGCTCCGGGGCGCCTTCTTGAACAGTCTGAATGAGGGACTGAAGCGTGAGTTGGCTACAAAAGACTTGCCTAACACTTTGAGTGCGTTGATTGATTTATGTATTAGGTTGGACGACCACCTGCGGGAGTTCGGCAGGCGGACACCGGGAGGCGCTAGGTGGCGGGCGGAATTGCCGGCTCTGGAATGGAGAGGGACGGACCTACGGAGGCGGAGGAGCCTATGCAGCTAGGCAGAACACGATTGAGCTCCACAGATTGGAGGAGGAGACGCCAGACGGGTGAGTGTTTTGCATGTGGGAAGAAGGGACATTTTGCTGACGCATGCTCCTCTCGGGGAAACGACCAAGCCCGTCAGTAGCTGTGGGAATGCTGACGGGTGCGACCATGAACACTGCCTCCCATCTGAGTTTTCCTGCTAAGTTGGTTTTTCAATCTCACACCCATCTGTGTAGTGCGTTAGTGGATTCTGGGGCCGAACAGAGTTTTCTGGACGAATCGCTCGCTAGGAGGTTGGGTTTTCCTGCAGTCCCTCTCCAGGAGCCCCTTCAAGTGTTGGCTCTTAACGGCAGCCCGTTAGCGGAAATAACTCATCGCACAGCCGATCTGACCTTAGTTCTTTCTGGTAACCATGTCGAGAGAGTTTCCCTGTTTCTGTTTAGAGCCCCCGGCACGCCATTGGTCTTGGGGTTCCCATGGCTCACACAACACAACCCGCGGATCGACTGGACTCAGGGACGCGTGACAGGATGGAACGAGTGGTGCCATGAACATTGTTTACGTGCAGCGGTGCCCAGTTTATTGCCCCTAACTCCAGCGGCTCAAGTGAAGGCACCTGATCTTTCAGCCGTCCCTCCGGAGTACCACGATTTGGCTCAGGTATTCAGCAAAGACCTGGCAGTGTCCCTCCCGCCTCATTGCCCTTACGATTGTGGGATAGATCTGCACCCCGGCGCCCCATTACCCACCAGCCGGCTTTACAGCATCTCAAAACCCGAACGTGAGACGATGGAGCGTTACATCACAGACTCCCTTGCTGCCGGTCTAATTCGCCCATCCACGTCCCCGCTGGGGGCTGGATTCTTCTTTGTACAGAAAAAAGACAAGTCTCTCCGCCCCTGTATAGATTTCCGGGGCCTGAATAAGATTACAGTCAAGAACAGATATCCCCTCCCTCTTCTGGCCTCAGCGTTCGAACTACTCCAGGGGGCGACCATCTTTTCCAAACTCAACCTCCGTAATGCATACCATCTGGTTCGTGTTCGCGAAGGGGATGAATGGAAGACGGCGTTTAACACCCATCTGGGGCACTTCGAATATTTGGTTATGCCTTTCGGACTCACCAACGCCCCCGCTGTTTTTCAAGCTATGGTTAATGATGTGCTGCGTGACTTTATTAACCACTTTGTGTTTGTCTATTTAGACGACATCCTCATTTTCTCCAGGACCCGAGCCGAACACGTGAAACAGGTGAGACTGGTGCTGCAGCGTTTGCTGGAGAATCGGCTTTTCGTCAAGGGTGAGAAGTGTCAGTTTCATGTTCAGTCTGTGCCGTTTTTGGGGTTTATTGTGGAGAAGGGGCAGTTGCGAGCCGACCCTGCCAAAGTGAGGGCAGTGGTAGAGTGGCCCGAGCCCAAGACACGTCGGGAACTGCAAAGGTTTCTCGGGTTCGCCAACTTTTACAGGAAGTAAAAAGTCATCTACAAAGATTTAAGATGGCGGCGCGCACAGACGCAGCGGCCCGGAGCTCCTACACTTTTGCACTTTTGGTGGTACTGTGTATTATTTCACACAGTCTGGGGTTACTTCAATACAACAGAGATGATCTACTACAACTAAGCCGTGGAGATCTTCAACTAACATCCGAGTATCTCATCCCCCCGGAGATCGTTAAGCAACCCCCGGGGCTACCCGCAACAGCAAGCCGCAGGAGGAGACGTTGCGAGCGGAGGCAGAAGAGAGGCAAGCGGGGAGGCCTGTGGGCACGGCTAAAGACTAGTCCGTTTAAACCACCACTCCCGATCATATTCCTCTCCAACGCCCGTTCAATCCGTTACAAACTGGATGAAATACGACTGCAGATCGCCACTCGACGGACTTTTAATAACTGTTCGTGCATGATTTTCACTGAAACCTGGCTGGACAGCGCCATTCCCGATGCGGCTATCGATCTAGCAGGCCGCACCGCCTATCGAGCCGACAGGTCTGCGGACTCGGGTAAGAAGACTGGCGGGGGGCTGTGCATCTATATTAACAACCTTTGGTGCACGAACGTCACGGTAACGGAAAAACTGTGCAGTACAGAGGTAGAACTGTTGGTGTTAAAGTGCCGTCCATTCTATCTCCCTCGGGAATTTTCTGCCGTTTACATCTGCGCTGTTTACATTCCACCAGATGCTAATGCTAAGCTAGCGTTAGCACAATTGAGCAGCAGCATCAATAACAGCCTGGTAGCACACCCGGACAGTGTCTTTATTGCGGCTGGGGATTTTAACCACGCGGACCTGAAATCTGTACTTCACAATTTCCACCGTAATGTGAAGTGTGCTACCAGAGGAGATAGAACGTTGGACCAGGTGTACACCAACATGGCAAATGCGTACAGAGCCCAGGCTTATCCCCACCTGGGTCTGTCAGACCATCTCTCCCTTCTGCTACACCCAATATACACACAAAAGATCAAGAGCACTGGGATTACAACCAAAACCGTGAGAACATGGCCGCAGGACGCTATTCCGATGCTTCAGGACTGTTTCCACTGCACAGACTGGGATGTATTCAAGGTGCAGGACACTGACAATCGTGTCGCATTGGACAGTTACACCTCCACTGTCTTGGACTACATCTGTTTCTGTGTGGACAATGTAACAACTTGGAAACGATTCCGTGTGTTCCCTAATAATCCACCCTGGATGACACACGGAGTTCAACAACTTATTCGAACAAGGAACAACGCTTTCAAATCCGGGGACCAGGAGGCATACAGTGCTGCCAGGGCCAACCTGAGAAGAGGCATCAAGACTGCCAAGCAGCAGCACAGGAGGCGTATCGAGGCCAGGTTTGAGAACAACACAAACCCAAGGCAGGTCTGGGAGGGCATCAGGGCTATCACGGACTACAAAAGAAGAACACCATCACCCTCAGCCGACAGTTCTACTCTGGCTGAGGATCTAAATCTCTTTTATGCCCGTTTTGACAGGGAGAACACCGACCCTGTCCTGTCCCCTCTCCCCTCAACCGACCCTGCTCCGGTCCTGAGCACTCATGAGCTGAGGCGTGTGTTCCGGAGCATTAACACCAGGAAGGCGGCCGGGCCGGATGGAGTGCTGGGCCGGGTGCTAAAAGACTGTGCTGCGGACCTGGCGGACGTCTTCACCTCTATATATAACACCTCGTTGTCCTGTTCACTGGTACCATCCTGTTTCAAAGCAGCAACCATCGTTCCCATCCCAAAACAGTCAAATGTCACATGTCTGAACGATTTCAGACCTTTGGCACTCACCCCCATTCCCGCCAAATGCCTGGAGAGACTGGTCATTAAACACATCAGAGCTGCTTTTCCACCATCCCTGGACTCGCACCAGTTTGCATACAGGGAGAACCGGTCAACCGAGGATGCGATCGCCACAGTGCTGCACACATTACTGAAGCACTTGGAACACAGGAACACCTATGCACGGCTCCTCTTTGTAGACTACAGCTCGGCTTTTAATACCATCCGGCCATACAAACTCCGTCCCAAACTCCACCAACTGGGACTTAACTCCTCTCTGTGCAACTGGATTGTGGACTTCCTCACTAACCGTAGACAGAGTGTCAGAGTGGGTAAGAACACCTCTTCCACCCTTGTGGTCAACACCGGTGCCCCTCAGGGGTGTGTTCTGAGCCCTCTGCTATACACTCTCTTCACCCATGACTGTATTTCCTCCTGCGCGTCCAATCTCATTGTTAAGTTTGCAGATGACACTACAGTGCTCGGACTTATATCCAACAATGATGAGACAAACTATAGGACAGAGGTGCAACAACTAGAGTCATGGTGCCACGACAATAACTTGGTCTTAAACACCAAAAAGACCAAGGAGATGATTGTAGATTTCCGGAAGAGGGGCCATAACAACCATCTGCCTCTCTTCATTGGTAGTGAGGCGGTGGAGAGGGTGAGCAGTTTTAAATTCTTGGGGGTAACTGTGACCGAGGACCTGTCCTGGGGCAACCATATCACCTCAGTTGTACGGAAGGCCCAACAGCGCCTCTACTACCTGAGGAGACTGCGGAGCGCACACATTCCCAGATCTCTGATGTTGAACTTCTACAACTGTGCCATCAGCAGCGTTCTGACGTATGGATTTCTAGTGTGGTTCCCCAGCTGCACCAAGGCCGATCAGCAAGCACTCCAGCGGGTGGTGAAAGAAGCTGGCAGAATTATTGGAACAAGTCTGCCAGAGATCAGTAATATCTTCCCCACTCGCTGTCTGAGGAGGGTGCACAGTATCCTGCGGGACCAACATCACCCTGCGCGCCACCTTTTCCATCTGCTGCCCTCAGGGAGAAGGTACAGGTCTATACAGGCCAGAACATCCAGACTGGCCAACAGCCTGTATCCACAGGCTGTGAGGCTCCTGAACTCTCTGCCCCCCTCTCACGGACAATAACCATATCCAACTTCTTAATAGCAATGAACTGGTCTGCATTGGTGCATCATATCTTTATTCTCTTCCCCCTCCTGCCCCCCCCCCCTCTTTCTTAAATAGATAACTATCATATCTGATATCATATCTCACAGTACAATAATATTGAATGGGTTGCATTGTTGTATTTTGTCATGTTTCTCAGGTCTTTGTCTGAATTTCTACGAACATTATTGCTAAGGATTGTCTTATTGCATTGGAGTCACACTGGGTTAAATATGTACACTTGGGTTTTAAGGGGTATTTATTATTTTCTTCTTTTTTTGGGGTTGTATGGAAGCCCCAAACGCAATTTCATTGTTCTTGACAATGACAATAAATAAATAAATACTAAAAAAATACTAAAATACTAAGTTCATCAGAAACTTTAGTGCGGTGGTCTCTCCTCTCACACGGCTCACCTCTCCCAAGCAGCCTTTTCTCTGGTCTAGTTCAGCACAGCGGGCGTTTGCCCATTTGAAACGTCTGTTTTCCTCTGCTCCCATTTTGATCCAGGCTGACCTCACCCGACCATTCGTGGTGGAGGTGGACGCATCGGACTCAGGGGTGGGGGCCATTCTCTCCCAGCGGGTGGAGGGCAGGCTGCACCCATGTGCCTTTTTCTCTCGACGGCTGACACCAGCGGAACGGAACTATGACGTGGGCGATCGGGAGCTCCTCGCCATCAAACTGGCCCTGGAGGAATGGCGGCACTGGTTGGAGGGAGGAGAACACCCCGTGGTGATTTGGACAGACCATAAGAACTTGGCATATATCCAGGCAGCTAAGCGTCTCAACGCTCGTCAAGCCAGGTGGGCCCTGTTCTTTACACGTTTCAATATCTCTATAACCTACAGACCGGGATCACGCAACACGAAGCCCGATGCTCTGTCACGCCAATTTTCGCCCCACATGGATGACGAAGAGAGGCAGAGACCCGTTCTGCCCGCCTCATGCATCGTGGGGGCCATCACATGGGAGATTGAGAGGACGGTCAGAGAGGCCCAGCAGCAGGAGCCAGACCCAGGGACGGGCCCTGATGGACGGTTGTTCGTCCCCACAATGGTCCGGGGCAGAGTTATACACTGGGCCCACACCGCAAAGTTCTCCTGCCACCCTGGTAAGAACCGCACCATTAGTTTTTTGCGACGTTTGTTTTGGTGGCCCTCTCTCCTCAGGGATGTTCGGGACTATGTGGCGGCCGTCCCACCTGTGCTCGGAATAAGACCCCCAGTGCTCCCCAGGCCGGTCTCTTGCACCCTCTGCCCGTCCCCAAGCGCCCCTGGTCGCACATCGCTTTGGATTTTGTCACCGGTCTACCGCCGTCGTCAGGTAACACGACCATACTCACTGTAATAGACCGTTTTTCCAAGGCTGCGCACTTTGTGGCATTGCCTAAGCTCCCGACGGCCTTGGAGACTGCTCGGCTCCTCACTGATCATGTTTTTCGATTACATGGACTGCCACGGGACATTGTTTCTGATCGGGGTCCCCAGTTTACTTCTCGGGTGTGGAGGGCGTTTTGTTCGGAACTGGGGGCCGGAGTGAGTTTGTCTTCAGGTTTTCATCCTCAGACGAATGGTCAGGCGGAGCGGGCGAATCAGGAGTTGGAGTCTATGTTGTGCTGTGTGGTTTCCTCGAATCAATCCACCTGGAGTGGCCAATTAGCTTGGGTCGAGTACGCTCACAATTCCAGCACGTCAGCGGCCACTGGGGTGTCTCCGTTTGAGGCGTCACTGGGGTACCAGCCGCCTCTACTCACCATCACTGAAGGCGAGCTGGCCGTCCCCTCCGTTCAGCATCATATGAGACGCTGCAGGCAAGCGTGGCGCGCCACCCGGGCGGCTCTGTTGAGGACGGCGGAACAGAATAAGAGGCTGGCTGATCGTCGCCGCACCCCTGCCCCTGCCTATTGTGTTGGGCAGCAGGTGTGGCTCTCTTCCAGGTATGTTCCTTTGCGGACTGAATCCAGGAAGTTGGCCCCGCGTTTCATTGGGCCCTTTTCGATCCAGGCTGTTCTGAACCCAGTGACTGTTCGCTTGGCCCTTCCTCGTGCCATGAGGATTCATAATGTGTTTCATGTTTCCCAGGTGAGACCGGTCCGGACCAGCCCTTTGTGCCCGCCCTCCGGGCCCCCGCCGCCCGCCCGGGTTATCGACGGCGCCCCGGCGTATTCCATCACCCGCATTATGGATGCCCGGCGCCGCGGTAGGGGCTTTCAGTTCTTGGCGGATTGGGCCGGGTATGGTCCGGAAGAACGTTCCTGGGTGCCGCGGTCTGCGATTCTCGATGACGCCATGGTGAGAGAGTTCCGCCGCCGGCACCCTGACAAGTTTGGTCGGTCGCCGGGAGGCTCCCGTTAGTGGGGGGGTACTGTCACGGCTAGGTGGTCCTCACCGATTACCTTGCCATTTTTTGGGGGTGTTTGTGTGTACTGCGTCGTGTTCTCCTCTCCATCTTGTGCATGTGTTTTGCTGCGGAGACATGTACCTCTGGAAGCCGTGGCACGGCACGGCAGCTGACCGGAGGGGAGGGTCCGGAGCTGGAAGCGTCACACCTGTACGTAATTATTTCGCCGGCTACAACTGATCTGAAGCAGCCCTATTTAACGGTGCAGTCGAGTCACAACCAACGCTGGAACGTTGAACTAAACCGGGTAGCGTAATCGTGGCTAGTATACTCAGCTTGTGAAAGAGAGAACGGTTGAGTTACCGTGCGTGTGTTTTTCTCATCTGCCCCCAGGATTCAGAGATCGGAGGAGGAGCCGGCACAAGGAGCGGTTTTGGATTATTACAGCACTGTCACTGAGGGGAGAAGTCATAGGAGCGGTTTTGGATAATTACTGCACTGCTCTTTCTGGATTACAGACTCGAACTATTGACTCACCTTTTCACTGTGAATAAATTCACTGTCACTCTGCAAGAAGTCTCGCACCTGAGTCCTTTACTTCCATTTCACCATGACAGCTATAGCTCAACACCTTTGTTATCTTTAGTACACTGTAAAAAAGACAAGATAAGACAAGACAAGAACTAACAGACTTAAAAACTCCTTTGTCCCACACGCCATCAAACTGTTTAACTCCTCTCTGGAGGGGAGAGGGAGGGGAAACAGGAGGACAAAGGAGGGGGGAACAACTAAGCTGTAGTGCCTCTTCACCTCACTGTACAATACCTTGTGCAATACTTTTTGTAAATAGTCAACAGTGCAATAGACTCAATACTTGAAATGTGCAATTCACTTGTATTTTTATTTTTTATTCCTATTTATTCTATTTATCCCCTTTGTATATTTTATTTATATTTGTCTCTGTATTTATATATGTGTGTGTGTGTGTGTGTGTGTGTGTGTGTGTGTGTGTGTGTGTGTGTGTGTATATAACAATTCTGTAACTGTAACTTCGGTCGTTGCTGTGCTTTTTGGAAGTCGAATTTCCCAGAGGAACCCACCCGAGGGATTAATAAAGTTCTATCTTATCTTATCTTATCTTAAAAAGATCCGTATATTTAACAGTGAAAGACAGTAAAAACACGACAGGAAAAACCTGTTAACTATAAAACAGTTTAAAACTGTTGATTTGATGTGAAATTGCCGTAAATAAAGAAATGTAGAAAAACTGTAATATGTACATTTTTTCTCTGAAAAAAATACATAAACCTACTGTAAATCACTCTTGCATAGTTTTTTTAACGGAAGATTCCAATAAAGTTTAGAACAGGCAAACACAATTTTTTTTACATTTATTTATTGAAAAAAATACAGGTTTTAATTGCTGAATGTAAGCATGGTTGTGCTGGTAATGGATACATGCTGTAATATGACTTTGTGATTTTTGCATTAATTTCACATAATAATAATAATGGATTAGATAGCGGTTTTCACGAAGCCCAAAGCACTTTACATTAAATCCATTCTTGATTCATAGCACATTTAATACAGCATATTCATATAACAGGTACATATGTCCCAAGATCTTTATGCTAGAAATGTATTAGGGCAATTTTTGGATGTAGTTTTTGTAAAGAATATGGGATGTAGCTGTTAAATCTACATTCTGTTGAACTCAATAAACCATGAGTTTAAAATGTAAAAGCTAACAACAACTTGAGAGACCTACAGCTAATGATAGACATACTATATTATTGAGTGAATTCATATAATCCCAAAAGTGTTAAAACAATAATCTGTTGTCTGTTCTATTTATTCATAGTTAATTATCATATGAAGAAAAAAGATTTTAAAAGCACCTCCTCCCAAAACTAGGCGTTTTCCCCTGACGTTTAGAGCACCGTTTCACATCAAGGCGCCTGATTTCAAACGGGCCAATCAGCGCACTGCATCAGGCTCCACCGCAGATAACGTCTGTACAGCTCCACACAAGTTTTGCTTTGGACTACGGCAGCACGCTATCTTCATTTTCGTGGACTTGTTTCTCATTTTTTAAAATTTAACGTCTGCCACAGCTCGTCTTCAGTCACTACGGTAAGAAAATAATCCAACTTGGTTTATTTATCGACAGCATTGTGTTACAGGCAGTGAAGGCGCAAATGATAAATTTACGTTAGCTTTAGCTCGTTTCTAGCATTAGCTACATCAGGCTGAAAAGAGCCTTGCAAAACCAGCAGTGCGCGTTTTGAGACGGATATATTAATGGAAACCGTCTAATTAGTATAGCTACATTTGAATGCTTTGTCTAAATGCGGCCTGGATTTTCCCGCCTTGTTTGACATCCGGCTGAAGCTTTAAGTTAGCTAGCCTCGCAGCTGTGTCATATTGATTATGTATTTTTGCAGCATATGTGGAGAATCGGTTCAGTCCGTGAAAGCTTATGTTTTGCATTGCAGACTGCATCGTAATGAACCCCGGTGTATTTTTAAATGTGTTGAAGTAAGTTGTAAGCAGGTGTTTTCTGGATATGCTGCTTTAAAGTCTCACTTATACCGCCACCACACTGGTACCGCAACTGTTTCTCAGAATGCTACCTTAATGGATTTGAATTGCACTGTCTCACGTTTTGTGAATGCCAGTGTGAGGGAACTAAAGCTTTGATTGCTCACTTACAGGAACACATAGAAGAGGGACGGCATGTAACTTGTCCAGTGAGAGGATGCCAAAGTGAGTTCTCTGTAAAATCTACATTTACCTCCCATATGTCTAGAAAACACAAACGTTAGGAAAATGTGATTTGTGGTTTAAACAAAGATACTCAGAGAGTCCATCTACAAGTGCCACCATACAGGAAGGTGCCAGTGTATCAGATATAGAAGACCCTGGTATGGATGGGTCTAATTTCAGTGACCTGTATCTCAGAAATGTATGTATGTTTTACATTAAACTACAGGGACAGCATCTTCTGCCAGCATCTACCATTCAAACCATTGCTGAAGAAATACAAAATATACATGAATTGGGACAGATGTATACATTGAATACACTAAGGTCACTTCTAAAAGATATGTCAGTTTCAGATGAAGACATAAAAATCTGTGACACAGTAAAACAATCTGACTTGTTCTCAGCTTGTCACACAGGGCCCATGAGAACTGCTTATTCAAGAGTTCAGTGCTTTAAAGATGTGTTCAAGTATGTTGAACCCAGAAAAGTGTTTTTGGGCAGGGACGAGAACAGGATGGAGAGATTTGCCTATTATGTTCCTCCGCTAGATATTTTGAAGGGTATGCTGGAATCAAGTTTTTGGCAAGGTCTCATATCAGTGAATCCTAATAATGTTTCAAGACCAGATATTCTCAGGGACTGTTGTGATGGTAACGTGTTTGTGTCAAACAAATTTTTTCAGGAAAATCCACATTGCCTCAAGCTGGTTCTATACCAGGATGCATTTGAAGTAGTGAACCCACTTGGTTCTGCCAAAAAGAAGCACAAGGTTTTGGCTGTGTACTTCTCTCTACTCAACATCCCACTAACACCCTTCATCATTGTTTGCGGTAAGCTGAAAGAGCAAAATTCAACTTTTTTTTTTTTTCTGTTGTAACTGCCACGTTCTTTGTACTCTTGGCTTGTTTAGTTTCATGTTCTGTTGCTTCCTCACTAATACACTGGATAACACAACCATATAAGTTCAACTAGTAACAAAACTCATCCTATGATCCATGTAACAAGTATCTCTGCATTTGTATATATGACTGACATTAAAGCTCTTGTTATTAAAGTTTTTAATTTGTTGTTGTTGTTGTGTTAATTCTCAGGTTCCTCCTGCTTCGCTGCTGAAACATTCATGTTGAGCATTGACAAGAAGACTGTCAACAACCGCATCACAACCTTCCAACCCGTTCTCACTCCCAAAGCCTAACATTTTACGCTAGGTGACAAATCGTCACCATATTACGTTTTCGGCTACCCACCACGTTCCTAAATGACGACCTCGGAAAACAGAGGAAATATGAGAACCCTCTGGACTGAATCTACACATGTTCGCTCTTTTTCTTCAAATCGCTTAGAAACACGCTATTTAACATCATTTAACATATATCCAACAATGATGAGACAAACTATAGGACAGAGGTGCAACAACTAGAGTCATGGTGCCACGACAATAACTTGGTCTTAAACACCAAAAAGACCAAGGAGATCATTGTAGATTTCCGGAAGAGGGGTCATAACAACCATCTGCCTCTCTTCATTGGCAGTGAGGCGGTGGAGAGGGTGAGCAGTTTTAAATTCTTGGGGGTAACTGTGACCGAGGACCTGTCCTGGGGCAACCATATCACCTCAGTTGCACGGAAGGCCCAACAGCGCCTCTACTACCTGAGGAGACTGCGGAGCGCACACATTCCCAGATCTCTGATGTTGAACTTCTACAACTGTGCCATCAGCAGCGTTCTGACGTATGGATTTCTAGTGTGGTTCCCCAGCTGCACCAAGGCCGATCAGCAAGCACTCCAGCGGGTGGTGAAAGAAGCTGGCAGAATTATTGGAACAAGTCTGCCAGAGATCAGTAATATCTTCCCCACTCGCTGTCTGAGGAGGGTGCACAGTATCCTGCGGGACCAACATCACCCTGCGCGCCACCTTTTCCATATGCTGCCCTCAGGGAGAAGGTACAGGTCTATACAGGCCAGAACATCCAGACTGGCCAACAGCCTGTATCCACAGGCTGTGAGGCTCCTGAACTCTCTGCCCCCCTCTCACGGACAATAACCATATCCAACTTCTTAATAGCAATGAACTGGTCTGCATTGGTGCATCATATCTTTATTCTCTTCCCCCTCCTGCCCCCCCCCCCCCCCCCCTCTTTCTTAAATAGATAACTATCATATCTGATATCATATCTCACAGTACAATAATATTGAATGGGTGCATTGTTGTATTTTGTCATGTTTCTCAGGTCTTTGTCTGAATTTCTACGAACATTATTGCTAAGGATTGTCTTATTGCATTGGAGTCACACTGGGTTAAATATGTACACTTGGGTTTTAAGGGGTATTTATTATTTTCTTCTTTTTTGGGGTTGTATGGAAGCCCCAAACGCAATTTCATTGTTCTTGACAATGACAATAAATAAATACTACTACTACTTACTACATTAAAGTCCTGGTTAAGGTCAGGAATAAGGTTATGGTCAGGGCTAGGGATAAGGTTAGGTTTAGGGCTGGAATACAGGGCTGGAACGTCTATTACCGCGGGAGCGTCATTGCACTGGATTCCAGCCATAACCCGCCGCGTACCCTAAGAACGCCGAAGGTCTCCTTTCGCGTTCCTCAGGAACGCCGCGGGACGAGACAAAACGTCGACATGTTACGCCTCGGGAGTGAGAACGCTCTGAACCTTCACCTCTGCTATCTGCCTAATGTTTGGCAGTTACTACTGCTTTAACATACACTACCCTGTAGAACTACGATCAACACTGGAATTCCTTCAACGGTAAAATTTATTTTATTATGGATTTATTTTTGTGCTTTTCAAACTTGGCCATTTGATATCCCACCTCAGGTTGTTAATTTCCTCAATCTCTCTCGCCCTTTTTTCATGAAGGTGTCTCTTTTCCATAAATCCTGAGAGAGGCACCAAGGTTGAATCCAAGAAGAAAAAAGTGTTCTCAGTCAATCCCAGAGTCCTCACTCTCATCTCAGACATTGCTGACCATGAGTGGATCTAGTCCTACCCCTCTTGTTTGAGACAAAGTGATAAAGGTATACTATGTTACATACTCTACAGATGTTCTGTTTTTGAAACAATTGTTACATTTCTGATTGTGAGTGGGAAGTTTAACAATGTGAAGTTTTACTAGACACAATTTGTAAAAGTACATGGTCTACTTTTGATTCACTGTTTTATATCTGAAAAATTTATCTGGTAAAAATGTGGTAAACCTGCGATTTTGTTTCTTGGATTTTAATTTTCCCAGTTTTAAAGATATTTGTATTCCAATAGTGTAAAAGTATGCTGCATGTACATTGCTGGCGTTTTGTAGTTACCCAAAAAATTGCAGTTGAAGTTCTCAAAACAAGTGTAAAGTTTTTGTTTGTACCTGATGCAGTTTTAAGATGTACATTTTCAGGTTTACTGCTCAGTTCTGTGTGCAAAATATGTGGGTGTAAACTTGTTCCTGTAATTTCTTCAATTCAGATTTTCTTTCAATTATAGAAAAAATGTTTAATTCTCTATATTTGTATTTGGGTAATTTGAAAAGTCAAGATTCTACGTGTACTGACATTTATGTAGTGAGAACAGCACCAAAACACTTAAAGGTGTCTGAATTGTCTGCTAAAGGTAATGTGAAGTATAATGTGTGCTCAACTTACAGCACTGGTTTTGCACAGTTTGAACAGAACTTGTAAGAATTCTGTGATTCCTCACTGTTACTGTCATGGAGATAACTAGTAACTATTCGTGATTTGTTGAGTACAAATGTAAATGTTTGATGTTCAAAACATCAAAGATGTTAAATAAAATACTTTTTTTGGAAATTTAAGGTGGACATTTTTGTGTTACATTTAGTAATTTGAATAAAATCATGATTTGTGTATTAAGCTTACAGAGTAGAACACTTAAGAGCACTCTAGTCTAAAAACGGTTACAGAATAAAATTGTATTTTTTTATTTTTTGATAGTTAATTTTACAGGGAAAAAATGTTGTTTTCTGGCACAAACTTTATTTTATATGTTATTTTCATGTTAATTCTAGGGAAAAACATTTTTTCTTCAAGTTAAAACATTTTCTTCTACGGTAAAATATTGACCCTAGCACTGTTTTTAACCGTAAAATCAACAATAACAATACCTTGTTACCGTTAAAGAAGAAAATGTTTCACCCGTAATTTTACGGTAGATTTCTGGCAACCACAGCTGCCAGCGTTTTACCGTAAAATCTACAGTTTTGTTTTTTTTACAGTGTAGACACACCCCTACACTCATTTCCAAAACTCTCTGACTCCGTAGTGAAGGTGGGTCAGTTCTCCTGCTGCATGGACATATTAAACAGCTGATAATGACTTATTAAGTCATGCTATAAGCTGATAGTATTGGTTTCTTAGCGTTGCCTTGTGTCTGGCTGTCTGAATCTGTGTTTTTGAGACTCTCATTGATACACAGCAGTTCAAAGCCAGAAACACTCAGCCATGGTGTTGACTGCTTCTTTTCCAACTAACAGTGTTTGGCAGTTATTGTGAGTCTCTCCTGTTTGTATTCTTTTCCACAGTTCCGTTGTTTTAGGTCATCCTTGGTTACTGATGCACAGTCCTGCTATTGATTTGTCTGATGGTTGTGTTATCAGTTGGAGTAATTTTTCTTTATCTACTTGCTCACAGTCTGCTGTTCCTTTGAGTGCCGATAAATTTACACCTCCTCCCCCAGATCAGTGCGCTGTAGCAGGAATCTGTCATGACGTGGGGGACGTCTTGAGCAACACTCAAGCCTCGTCTCTGCTATTCCAGCTTCCTTTTGACTTGCCCAAAGATCTTCTACTCTGCGTCCCGCTTCCTCCTAGCCACCTATATAACCTCTTCGTCAGAGGTTATATAGAGGTTTCATATAGAGGTTTCATATAGGAAGCTTTGAAAACAGTAGGCGTAATCTGCCCACCTTCCCCTCCATGGAGAAGAAAGATATAACCCTGCATGCTTGTACTGATTATAGGATGCTTTAATCAAAACATGTAACTACCCAAGTATTTAAAGAAGTATATACTTCGACTCATTAACTCTTCTTTTTTAGCTTCTGCAGGCAGCCGCGCTATTCACAGAGCTGGATCTGAGAAACGCTTATCGTCCAGAGGTGAATGAAAAACTGCATTAAGTACACCACTGTCTAACCACTGACTAACCACTGCTACAGCAGTCTTTGAGGTCAATGATGTATCCAAAGACTTTTTGAACCTCTCTGTCTTTGTGTTTTTGAATCCTCATCCTTTACCATGGTTTTCCCAGTCTGTCAGGACTCTGTTGGATCCTATGGGGCTTTTTGTTGTTGTTGTTTGTGTGTTTTCTGCTCGGTCTGTTTCTGTGGCTTCTCTTACTTTAGCACCTGGTTTATATTCTTGCTAGCTAGTTAGTGTTAGCCTAGCGTTGCTGCTGCCGCTGGGCTCATGTTACCTAAAAATTAACACCACAGCCTTAAAAACCTTAAATGAAAATATGTCTGGGAAATGTTCTGTTGATTGTTTCAAATAAAAAAGTGAGATGAGAGCCCAGACAAAATTCTTCGGGAGGTGCAGCCGTTAGGGGCGGGGTGTATTTTCAATCCATAGCCATAACTAACTAACTATAAATATCATGTTTAACCTGAGTAGCAAAAGACCGCAAGGGGGTTGAAAACAATACGCCAGGAGTCAGCTGTGCTCGCCGGCTCTATCGAGCCTTGAGCTCCCGGTCAGCTATCACCCTGGTGGATAACAGAGCTCTCCGAAAACGTGGAAGCACTTTTGCAAATATGTGATATTTTGATAAATTAAGTATTTATTTGAGCATTACACACCTACATTCTTGCCTGAAAATATCTTAAAAGGTTATTTTGTGACCCAGAAAGGGTAGTCTGGGGAAAAGGAGGATTGCATTTATCGGCCGGTTGTCGGAGCCTGTGCGTACTTGTAAGCGTGGCAATGGTGGAGGAGAGCAGCTAAAAAACGTATTACTTTTTCTGGGTCACAAAATAAACTTTTAAGATATTTTCAGGCGAGAATGTAGCTGTGTAAAGTTCAAATATCTGCTCGATTTATCAAGACATCACATATTTGCAAAAATGCTCCAATGTTTTCGGAGAAGTCTATTTTTTTCATGCTTTGTGTCAGCTTTTGAACATCTGTGGCATCTATTAATGTCAAATCTAGCCTTTGTTTAACAGCATAAGGAAACTGCTTTTATATTTAACCGACTTTTCTGTTTTATTACATTTTAAATAACAACAATAATAATAATAATAATAATAATAATAGTATTTATTTTGTTAAAAATGTGTTTAAAAACAAGTTTTGTTGTGAAAGCTATAATCCAGATTAGTGGCCTGTTAAATGGTTAAAGTCTAGGTTGGCTTTATACTTGAGAATAAAGTAATATAGGTTGTGTTTCTAAAGAATTAAGTTAAATTACACAGTTGAATCATAAGAAACCATATGTTAGATCTGGTCATTTTGCTTATTAGAAACTTTATATATTGGAAGTTAACTTTCAACAAGCATGTAATGATTATATTTAAATTAGGTGGTCTTTTTTTAAACACATGTCTCTTTAGGCCTAAACTGACAGTGCCAATACTACACATTCAGACACAGTAGTAGATGGTGTTTTTAATACTATATGTGTTAGTCTAATTTGGTTGTATGGGGTCTACATTGACCTTCTGTGTTGTATGTTACAATGATTGCACAGCCATTAAGGATCAAATCAGCTTCTAAAAAATGTTCAGTTTTTTCTCCCTCTGCTTGCTTCTTACTGTCTTTGAGGCTCGGGACCAGCACTCCTGTTGTTGGACAGAAAGACATTCAATTCAATTCAATTTTATTTATATAGCGCCAAATCACAACAAAAGTTGCTTCAAGGCGCTTCATAGATACAGAGAAAAACCCAACTATCATATGACCCCCTATGAGCAAGCACTTTGGCGACAGTGGGAAGGAAAAACTCTGACAGTGGACTCATCTCTGTGCTTGTCCTGCTAGACCTGAGTGCAGCATTCGATACTGACGACCATAATATCCTATTCAACACAACCTATGAGCAAGCACTTTGGCGACAGTGGGAAGGAAAAACTCCCTTTTAACAGGAAGAATCCTCCGGCAGAACCAGGCTCAGGGAGGGGCGGGGCCATCTGCTGCGACTGGTTGGGGTGAGAGAAGGAAGACAGGATAAAAGACATGCTGTGGAAGAGAGACAGAGGTTAATAACAGATATGATTCAATGCAGAGAGGACTATTAACACATAGTGAGTGAGGAAGGTGACTGGAAAGGAAAAACTCAATGCATCATGGGAATCCCTGGCAGCCTACGTCTATTGCAGCATAACTAAGGGAGGATTCAGGGTCACCTGGTCCAGCCCTAACTATATGCTTTATGGGGGAACAGCTGACACACATGAACATAACGACGTCACAGTGGAAGAGTAAAACTAACCATGATGAACACAGGAACACAAGACCTCCTCGCATGATAAAAATGAACTTAGAAAACCTGAAGGGTTTAAACATAAACTAAAACTCAAAACGCTGGGTCAAAAGACCTAGGATCGTGACAGTAAGATTATAACAGTGATGGCAATATAATTGTTTGTTGTTCAGCAGAACAGTGTCCAGTATGTTGGCTGTTATACTTTGTTGTGTTTGAAAATAAAAGTTGGGCTGATTTTAACATCATTACAAAAAGTGTTGTTAATTATTTTTAGTCATATTCAGGTTACCACAATTTTTTTTTCATTTAGTTGAACTTGAAATGTTTGTCAGTAGGTAAACAATTAGTATTGTACAGTCAGAAATATCAAGTTATTCTCAATACTGCAGACTTGCAATGAAGAAGTTGTCCTAACAGTCATCTTAAGTAAGCTTTACTTAGTTTTTTTGAGGCAACGAGTTTGCATTTTTTTTTTTTTAATTCTGGAAGCTACATAGGCTTTTACTCTATACTCAAAATGAATAAGTTGCCTTAACTTAGTCATCTTATGTAAACTTTACTCATTTTTTTGAGTTCTGTGAACTAATGAGGCTGTACAGTGTACTCAAAATGGGTAAGTTGCCCTAGCTTAATCATCTTAAGTAAAACTTTACTCAATTTTTTCGAGGCAATGAATTTAAATAGTTTTTTTGAGTTCTGTGAACTAATTGTTCTGTGAACTGTCTTTATTGGACCGATACACCTGTCCTTCATTATTCAGCAGACCTGTGTGTATTTATGAACCAGCTCTCCTGTCACTCGTCGCCAGTTTGTCACAGCTATTTCTGCGCAGGGTTGGGTGATACAGCCTCGGAATATATCACTGTGTTTCAAGGAAATCAAGGTTAAAGGTTCAAGGTTCTTTATTCGTCACATGCATAGTTATACAGGTATAACACACAGTGAAATGTAACCTGACATGCTCCTCGACTTGCAAAAAAAGAGGGGGGGGGGGGAAGGAAGAACATAACATAATATATACATTAGGTGGATGTGCAGTAGTAGCATGTAAGCAGCAAGCAGGTGAATTCTGTACATTAAGCGAATTAAATAAGAATAGACAATCTGACTATTTTACAAAATAGACAGTATGAACATTTAAAATTAAAGGAATTTCAATTCAATTTTATTTATATAGTGCTAAATCACAACAACAGCCGCCTCAAGGTGCTTTATATTGTACAGTAGATCGTACAAGAGAGAAAAACCCAACAATCATATGACCCACTATGAGCAAGCACTTTGGCGACAGTGGGAAGGAAAAACTCCCTTTTAACAGGGCCCAGATGGCTTGGGGATAGAAGCTCCTCTTGAGTCTCTCTGTCCTTGCCCGGATGATGCGGAACCTTCTGCCGGATTGCAGAAGTTAGAACAGTTTGTTGCCAGGATGGGACGGGTCCTTCAGTATCTGCGCTGCTCTAGTCCGGCATCTCCTGGTGTAGGTGTCCTGAAGAGGGGGGAGAGCAATCCTGCAGCAGCGTTCTGCTGTACAGATCACTCTCTAGAGAGCTCTTTGGTCCTTAACACAGCTGTTTCCATTCCAGGATGTGATGTTCTGTGTGAGGATGCTCTCCACAGCACCTGTATAGAAAATCCTGAGCATCTCTGGAGAGACCCGGAACTTCCTCAGTTGTCGTGGGTGATACAGGCGCTGCCTAGCCTTTTTGGTCTGGACCTGAATGTGGGCAGCCCATGTCAGGTCTGAGGAGATGTGGACACCAAGATACTTGAAGGACTGCACCCTCTCCACTGGAGCTCCATTGATGATAATGGGCTTGTAGTCTCTGTGCTGACCCCTTCTGAAGTCCACCACCAGCTCCTTGGTCTTGTCAACGTTCAGCTGGAGGTGGTTGTCCTGGCACCATGATGCCAGATTCTTCACTTAATCCATGTAGGCCGCCTCATCGTTGTTGGAGATGGTGCCCAACACCCCTGTGTTGTCAGCAAACTTCACAATGGTGTTGGAGCTGTGGGTGGCCACACAATCTAAAGTGTAGAGGCAGTAGAGGGCGAGAGGACAAATCCTGTGGTGCTCCTGTGTTGATGGTGTTGCTGTTAGAGACGCATCTACCCACCCTCACCACCTGAGTTCTGCCAGTGAGGAAGTCCAACACCCATGCACACAGATGGCTGTTGATCCCTCGGCTTTGTGAACAGTCTACTGGGCACTATAGTGTTAAATGCTGAACTGTAATCAACACACAGCATTCTCACATAGTTACCCTGTTTCTTGTCCACGTGGCTGAGGGTGGTGTGCAGGAAGTGGGCGATGGCATCCTCTGTGGATCTGTTGGCTCGGTAGGCAAACTGGAGCGGATCTGTGGTGTCTGGGATGGCGGAGGAGATGATGTTCTTCAGCAGCCTCTCGAACACCTTCATTACTACCGAGGTCAGTGCAACTGGCCGGTAATCGTTCATGGATGGGTGTTTGCTGTTCTTGGGCACAGGGATGACGGTGGATCTTTTGAAGCATGTGGGGACCACAGACTTCGCCAGGGACTCGTTGAAGATGGAAGTGAACACACCTGCTAGCTGGTCAGCACAGCAGCACAGCAGACGGCCGGTGATGCCGTCTGGCCCCGCTGCTTTCCTTGTGTTCACTCTCCTCAGTGTCGCTCAGACGTCGTGCTCCGCGATGTTGATCACCGGTCTCTCACTGGTGACGTCAGTGTCCTCGGTAGTCAGGCGGTAGTTAGCATTAGCCGCATGGCTAACCTCGAAACGGGCATAGAACTGGTTCAGCTCGTTGGTGAATGCAGAGTCGGCGTTGATCGGCACAGTGTCCCTGGCTTTGTAGTCGGTAATGGTGCGTAGTCCGTGCCACATACTCCGTGTGCCACCCTGGTGGAAGCGAGACTCCACGTGCTCCCGGTACCGGTGTTTGGCATCTCTCACTGCGCGCTGTACGCCGTATGAGGCTGCTTTGTAGGCGCTCATATCGCCAGTGGCGAAACACACGTTGCAGGTGGCGGTCCTGGCATTCACTGCAGCGCGGATCGATCTGTCCACCCATGGTTTCTGGTTCGGGAATGTGGTGACTCTCGCAGTGGGGATAATCTCCTCCGCTAGCATATTGATGAAGCATACTGCGACTTCCATAAACTCGTTGATGTCGACTGCGCATGCTCTGAACATGTCCCAGTCTACGTCATTGAATGCCTCCTGTAGCGTAGCTTCTGATTGGGCAGACCTACGTTTCACCTCCCTCATGGTTACTTCTTCCGTCCGTATGTTTTGTTTATACTGGGGAATGGGGAAGATCTGAGATAATATTTATGGTGATGGAGAGATACAATACTGTACAATGTTTTACATTAATTACAACTTCCAGGCAGCAGCATTTAGAATTGCATTTTCCAGTCTTGTTTGCCACTGAGCTGTTGTTATTAATGACATACTATCCAGTTCAAAGGTGCTCTTCAAAAGAACATGTGAAGTAAACTTATAACGTAACCACTTAAGACTTTAACAGTATCTAAAGCAACTTCACCTTCAGCAGTCTACACAAACATGTCACACAATCAGATTAAAATGGAAACATTTAATATATATATATATTAGGGGTGCAACAATACACAAAATTCACGGTTCGGTTCGATTCGATACTTTGGTGTCACAGTTCGATATTTTTTCGATACAAAAAAAAGTTCATGCTTTTTTAATTTGTCATTTATTAAAATTATAAATATATATTTTAACTCAAAAGTACAGTTTTTAAATTTAATGTTGCTGAAACAACAAAATAATAAAAAACAAATAAATATATCTGATCGAGAAATCACTCATCTTTGGAAAAGAGAGTTTATTACAGAGAAATGGCTCTTTCCAAAATAAAAGCTATACTATCCGCTTCTTCTGGGCTATATTCTCAGCAGCATATTAAACATATCAGGTCCCCATAAGGAGAATCATGTGCTAACGGCCGTTTAAATGACTTGGGTAAAGTTTGCAGCATGCGTGCTTGTTGTTTTTGTCTGCTTCCACTTGTCTTTGCACTAGGATGCTGTCAGAGTAAATGTGCAGTCATATTCGTTGTGTTCCCACTACTGCTGTCAGCGTTAATCTCGTTGAAATGACGTTAAAGCCACAACACGGCAAATCTCCGTTAACAAGCTACCGCGGATCGCCCCGTGCGTGGGGCTGGACCGCCAACATGTTAACGAGCTAACTGCGCTAACACACTAGTTCCCACCAATGTAATTGAGCATTGCGTGGCACATCCGACATACTGTTTTACTTTAGTCCATGACGCGCTTACCTTCAGGGTCATATGTCACATGAAGACCAAAATAGTTCCAAACGCCAGATCTGAATGAGGGTGGGGGAGGTTCAATTTGCCATGTTGCAAGGAGAGCTTAACTTCTGTCTCGCTAGCTTGTCCTGCGCTCAGTGAATCTGCTTTCGACTACTCCGCCTAGGCTGCACTGTCAAGCGTAGATCCACTGAGCGCTCAACACAGACAGCATTGTCAGAAGGAAAGTGTCATGGTCCTGGGTCGGTGACCCAGCGCTTTTAGTTATCATTTTCTAGTTTATGATGATGATTATTATTGTTTGAGTTCTATGTGTTATATTTGGTCTGCCTTGGAGTCTGTTTCTCTGTCTGTCTATGGTGTCACCCCATCTGTTTGTGAATCTGTCTGTTTAATTCAATGTCTTGTCTGGTTCCATGTGTCTGAGTTTCCTGTTTTATTGTGAAGGTCTGTGTTGTATGTGAGTGTGCTCAGTTTACGTTTCCCCTGTCTCGTCAGCTGTGATTTCTCCCAGGTGTGTTCCCCTCCTGTCTCTAATCCCTTGATTACTGCCATCTGTGTATTTAAGCCCTGTGTTTCTCTGTGTCAGTGTCGCGTCGTACCCTCAACTAGCTGTGTGTTCTGCTTCTATGTTCCTAGTGTTTGGTCTCCTGCTCCAGTTTAGTGTTTCTTTCCAGTGTTTCAGTCCTTGGTTCCTCTGTTCTGACTTTTGGTTTTCTTTTGGTGAGTTTAGTTTGTAGGAGGTTTCTCCCAGCAATAAAGCTGCGCTTTAAGTTTCACTTCCGTGTCTGAGTTCTGCATTTTGGGTCCACCACTCCTGCTTGCCTGCCACACAGCGATTCATGACAGAACGACACGACCAGTATGGATCCAGCAGACTCACTGAGGAAGCGCAGCTCAGCCTTTGACGGGACCCGGCTAGCGCTTGGAGGGCCTCCGTGCTGCCGTTCCTCACTAGCTGCTTACCTGTCACGGCGGGGTGCGCCGATGTGTGAGGAAGCAGGACCCAAAAGCAGATGATGGACGAGGAGTTGTAAGTTGTAACAAAAAAGTGATCCTTTATTAATGACGGCACAGGAAACCAAAGCAAACTGACAAAAACACTAAGAAACTAAAACACTAAGAGGGACTGAGACCAAAAAACTATAACTGTGGTGGAAAATAACAGGCAAAGACTATGACTTAAACTACCGTAGAATAACTGACAAAAACCATGACTGTGACTGAGGTCAAATAAACAGACGAACCGACAATGACAAGCAGAAAACAGAAGGCTTAAATACCCACATGAGGTGATCAGTGGAAGTGGAGACACGTGAGGGAACAGCTGACAGACATAGCCCTAATGACAGGACCAAGAAAGGAAAGCTAACTATAATGAACAAGGAACACAAGACACTGTCAAAATAAAACAGGAACACTAAAACTAAGTATGGCAACACAAACTTAACAGACCTAAATTCATAATGATAAATACCAAAACCCCAAAACATAGAAAACCAAGGAACAATAAACAATAACAACCCAAACTAAAGACAGATAGGAACTGACACAAAAACTAATAACATATCAAAAATGAAACAAATACAAAAGAGAGGCTCAGAGCGCTGGGTCAGACAGAGCCCCCCCCCCTCAAGGGCGGATTCCAGATGCCCGAAAAAGAAAAAACAACAAGAAAACACAACACAAAGCCAAAAACAACCCCCCCAGGGCGGGCGGAGGGGGACCAGGAAGGAGGGCCAGAAACAAAACCACAAAAAACAAAGCAGCGAAAACACACAGAGCAAACACAAAAACAAAACCACAACCACCCACCCAGGGCGGGCGGAGGGGGACCAGGAAGGAGGGCCAGAAACAAAACCACAAAAAACAAAGCAGCGAAAACACACAGAGCAAACACAACAAGGGCACAAGAGTCCGAGACCCAGCTTCAGGAGGGCGACCAGGAACCCGGCAGAGCAGGAGCAAATGGCGAAGCAGTTCAGGCGGCCGCCCCGGAGGTCGACAGAAAAGCAAAACAGAGTACAAAAGTTCGGGAGGCCGACCAGGAGGCCAACGGTCCAGCAGTCCAAAATCCATGAGTTCCGGGGGCCGACCCGGAGGTCGAGAGCACAGCAGGCCAGAGATCAAAAGTTCAGGGGGCCGACCCGGACGGCAATGATGTCCAACAAACGGCCCGGAAAGCGGCCGGCGATCCCGAGGGGCAACACGAGGCTTGGGCGACAGCAACACAACCGCAGAACCAGGCGAGGCCGACACAGAAATTGAGGCCGAAGCCGGACCAGGCGGAGGCGAAGCAGGAACAAAAGCCGAGGCTGGAACTGACGACAGCGAAACAGGAGTCGAGGCCGAAGCCGGACCAGGCGAAACACAGACTGAAGCCGAGGCTGGACCAGGTGACAACGAAGCAGGAGCCGGACCAGGCGAGGCTGAAGCCGAGGCTGGACCAGGTGACAACGAAGCAGGAGCCGGACCAGGCGAGGCTGAAGCAGAGGCCGGACCAGGCGAGGCAGAAGCAGAGGCCGGACCAGGCGACGGCGAAGCAGGAGCCGAGGCTGAGGCCGGACCAGGCGACAGCGAAGCAGGAGCCGAGGCTGAGGCCGGACCAGGCGACGGCGAAGCAGGAGCTGAGGCTGAAGCCGGACCAGGTGAAGCACAGGCTGAAGCTGGACCACGCGTAGCAGAAGCAGAGGCAGAGGCTGGACCAGGCGTAGCAGAGGCAGAGGCTGGACCAGGCGTAGCAGAGGCAGCCGCAGGTGGTGGCTGGATGGGCTCCTCGGGCCCTCCAGCTGAAGTGACGTGGGACTGGACAGGCTCCTCGGGCCCTCCAGCTGACGTGGCGTGGGACTGGACGGGCTCCTCGGGCCCCCCAGCTGACGTGGCAGGAGGCTGGACGGGCTCCTCGGGCCCCCCAGCTGATGTGGCAGAAGGGTGGATGGGCTCCTCGGGCCCTCCAGCTGACGAGGCAGGTTGCTCTTCAAGTTGCAGCAACACACAGTCTATAGTGGGTGAAATGAGTTTGTATGAGTTCTCAGACTGAGGTGTGGCAGAACCAGGCGAGGCGTCAGGCTGAGGCGCAGAAGCAGCAAGCAGTAGCGCAGCAGGTGGTGGTCCTGCAGGCGGCGGCATGGGAGCCGCAGGAGGTGGCGCTGCAGCCACAGGTGGTGAAGCAGAAGGTGGCCAGACGGGCTCCTCAGGCCCTCCAGCTGACGTGGCGTGAGGCTGAACGGGCTCCTCGGACCCTGCAGCTGACGTGGCGTGAGGCTGAACGGGCTCCTCGGGCCCTCCAGCTGACGTGGCCCGAAGCTCAGTCGCCACCTCCACCACATTCAGCCTCGCTTCCCATAGCACAGTCACATCCACAGCCTGACTTACTACAAACCTTATTTCAATCCTTAGCCCAGTCAATAGTTCAGTTGGTAGAGGAATCATCAGCCTTATCGTCAGCTCGGTTTCCAACTTCACAACCATCATTTTCCCGACCTTTTCTTCAGTCGCCCTCAGCTCAGCCACCTATACAGCCATCATCTTCACCTACACCTCCGGTACAGCAAGCTATGTCTATCCAACTCTTACAGAACTGTTCCACAACCTCGAATCCTAATCAGAGAGACAAACCAAACAATATTGTTATCAGTCCTCAAAAGCTGGCCAGTTATGAGACTGAGATTCACTCCAGGGCCTCCCCAGAGGCTGGGTTTCAGCCCCCAGCAGACTCTGGACCCCTGGCGGTTAAGAAGCCAGCTGAGGACCGCACCCGGCCGTTGCTGCCGTTGCTAAGATAAGTGAGGGTGTAGATAGTTTTTTTTCTTTTTTTTTTCTGCCTGTCCCATTTGGTTCTTTAGCCATCAGAATTGTTGTCTGAAGACCAACAAGGATACCCAATGGATTTACTTTCCAAATGGATCATCGTGGCATTGCCGTATTGGTCCATTTGGTCGATCTTTGTTTTTATTATTTATTATATTTTATTTTCAGATGTTACAGACGGGACAGACATGAGTGAGGGATAGGAAAGGGAGAAAGAAAGAGGAAGGAAAGGAAAAACAGAAGGGGAGAGGGACAGTGAGAAAGGGGGGGAGAGAAAAAATAAAAATCTCCTGGATCACCTGTTGAGAGAGGAATAGAAAACAAGCAAAAAAGACAAAAAAAACAAAACAAAGCAACATACTAAACACAACACCATCGCATTAATCTAGCTAAGTGTAAACAGCAGTAAATACTAAATATTCAATGTTGTTGTGCAGCACGCAGGACAGATGTGCTTCGAAGTAGCAGCCAAGAAAGGTGTAATTTGGGTCTACGAGCAGTGAACACCCATGTGCATACCTGTGTGGATCAGCGCGCTTGTATTCCAAAGGTTTCTCCATGTAACGATCTGCTAGGGAGTGTGGGGGGGCCACAGCCCCGTCCTCCAGGGTGTGAAGCAGGTATGGAGGAGATCAAAACTCCAGACCTCCAGAGGCCCCCAGAACACAAGAGACCATGGAAGACCAACAGAGGGGCAGCCGCGCCACTGTTCCAGTAAGAGCTGAGGAGAGTCCCAGATGAGGGTTCACTCAGCAGCCGCGAAGCAGAAGCCAGGGGGAGTTGCAGTGACGCGCCCATGAGCTCCGCCGGCCGCCAGCTGTGCCTGAGTGACCGAGCCCCAGGCCGAGAGGCCGGGGGCACCCCACCTCCGAAGGGGCCCGAGCGAGCCCCAGGCTCCAGGCCCCGATAAGCGGCCGCCAAGGAGTGAGCCGGTGTATACCTGGACGCCCACCCCCAGACACAAAGAACCACCAATGCACCGACACCTGAGGGAGTCCGCCACTGGCAGGGGAAGTGGTGGTGGGTGGAGATAGGCCTCCAAACCTTGGAGGGCCTGAGGTGTCCCCAGAGAGGTGGTGTCTGATACCCAACCTGACATATAGACACAGACATACAGGCACACACAGACACAAACATCCATTCCCCCCCCTCATGCTCTCATATGCACTCACTCCACACTCAACCAACGTGGAGACAGACATAAAGAGACGCTGTACACACGATCACACTCCCCAAGCGTACTCTACAAACCGGGTCTAGGTACCCTTGCCCCTGGAGGGGGGAACTGCACCCAGACCCAGGTGGTGTTACCCTTTTCCCTGCGGTGGGGAGAGGCAGACCACCCCGACTCCGTAGCAGCAGGGAGGCCCCACACTCCAGACCGCAGTCGGACGGCCAACTCCTCCTAGCCCTCCCGCTCCAGCAGGCCGCAGAGAATGGGGGTGGGAGAAGACTCCAAACCTCCCTCCACCCGCTCATTGTAGTGTTGATGCATGTGTGTTCTAAAGTGCAATTAAAACCCAGGAGGGCATGGAGCTACCTGCCAAGGAGCAGCAGGTAAGCGCATAGTCCCTCCTGATAGCCCTCAATGTCTAAGTGTATTTAAAATTGAGAGGTGGGCAACGACGCCAGGGGTGAGGTGTACACCCTGATGGTAATTTGGACTCCGTGATTGTGCCCACCCCCAAGATCCTATATGTATGTGTAATGAGAGTGTGAATAATGTGAATGTCTAAGTTGTGGGATAAAATTGAGGCAGAGGCAGCCAGAAGGGGACAGAGGGGGGGTAGTACTCGCGCCAGCTCCCCCGCTGACCCCAGTAGGCACTCTCACACTCCGCGACCCGCCAGGGAAAGGGGGCCCAGGCCCATCCAGACCGGGGCCCAGTGCAGCAGTGCCTCCCGGCCCCACAGAGCCCGGGACAGTCCACACAACCCCACAACAGAGAAAACTGCACCCACCCCACCATCCACTCATCTTCCAGACTACATAAGACAGTAAACGCCCAGGCTGAGATCTTCCTCCACCTCTCCTGTATCTCCCCCTCCTGCAGAGAGAGTTCCTGAAGAGAGGAAAGCTCCTGCAAGATGTGACCATCTCCCCCACCAGTTGAAGAGCCCCCCAGGTGGCTCGACGCACCGGCGGCACCCTGCTCCAGGGCTGGGCCCCCATGCACCCACCCGCCCACAACCCCGGCAACACACCAACCAGGACCCAAGCCCCCGAGGCCCGGCCCGGGCCCCAGCCCAGAGACGGAGCGCCCCCAGAACCTCACGCCCATCCCGGACCCACCCAGGGACAGCCAGGCTACCAGGTCAGTAACCCACGTCCGTCAGCACAGACCCTCCCCTAGCCCCGCTGCACACAGCCGCGAGGAAACAGTCACCTGAGAGCCAACAGAGCCCCCAACCGGACAGGACCGCTATCCCGGGTTGAGCCCCCCAAGGAAGATGCCTCCGGGGAACCCCCCGACGCCCTAAGCCTGTCCCTACCCCCACACCAATCACAACAGTGAAGGCGGGACCAAACTATGACCCCCCCACCCCCACTAGGTGATGGAGCTGACAAAAGGAGCCCAGAGCAATTGATCTGATGTGGTGGCAGAGGCTGTGTCAAGACTAATGTAATCTAATAGATAATTTCTATATTGGTTAGAATTAAGATTATTTTTATTTTTCCAGTTCATGAGGACTGTTTTCTTGGCTATGCATAGGGCAGTGAAAACCATATGGGCTATATTCTTTTCTGTAGTGACATTATCTAAGCTGCCCAACAAACACACTAAGGGGGAAGTTGGAATGTTACATTTCAGACACTTTGATAAGTCTTCACATATCTCGCGCCAAAACTTTTGCACTGGTGGACAGAACCAAAGAGCGTAGATGTAATTGTCTGGTGTATTGCCTTGACAGTGTGAGCAGTTGTTGGAAGATGTAAAGCCCATCTTGAACATCCGATGACCTGTATAGTGCACTCTATGTAGTATTTTGTATTGTATTAATTGCAGACTGGGATTTTTAATTACTTTAAAGGTTTTTAAGCAAATCTGAGACCAGAAGTTTTGGTCTAAGCTGACTGATAAATCTGCTTCCCACTTTGCAATAGGAAGGGATATTGATTCATCTAATTTAGAAAGTGTTCTGTATATTTTAGATAATAATTTGGGGGATTTAAGAGTAAGAAAATGTGCCGCACTTAGTGGTGTTTGTAATTCAACTTGACTGAGGTTAAATTTCTTTTTTACTATGGATTTAATTTGTTGATATTCTAAAAATCTTGTCTTGTTGATCCCATATTGTGCAACTAGTCTGTCAAATGGAATAAATTCTGTTCCCTCTAATATATGTTCTAAGTATTTAATTCCTTTACAACTCCATTCTGGGAAATTAGTCATGTTATTGTTTTGTAATATGTCAGGGTTATTCCAGATAGGTGTACGTTTGCATGGGATTAATGAAGACTCCGTTATTTTTAGAAACTCCCACCATGCTGTCAGAGAAAAGCTGATGTTGATACTTTTAAAGCATTCATGTCTTTTGATGTTTGAGCTAATAAATGGTAGGTCTGAAATCTCTAGATCCTTGCATAGTGCCTGTTCAACATCTAGCCAGGGCTCAACTAAGAAGGTATGTTTTAACCATTCTGAGATGAACTGAAGCCTGTTGGCTAAGAAGTATTGGTGAAAATTAGGCAGATCTAATCCTCCTCTATCCTTGGTTCTTTGTAACGTTTTTAAGCTGATACGCGGGGGTTTATCTTTCCAAAGGAATTTGGAAATATATGAATCCAGAGATCTGAACCCATCTTGTGATGGTTTGTTAGGGATCATCAAAAATAAGTAATTTATTTTTGGCAAGATCATCATTTTTATAGTGGCGACCCTTCCCATGAGCAGTGTTGGGAAGGTTACTTTTAAAATGTATTCCATTACAGAATACAGAATACATGCCCCAAAATGTATTCTGTAATGTATTCCGTTACGTTACTCAAAGACAGTAACGTATTCTGAATACTTTGGATTACTTAATATATTATCATGATTTTTACAACAACATGAATGTACTATTGCTGTGTGATTTATTACTATTACTGAAGGTCCGCGACTCCGAACTGTAGTAAAGGGACCTCTGACTAATACGGCGGGGTCCCTGTTGGCTCGTAGCCGAAAAATAGCTTTACTTTGTTGTGTGGGTCAACTTTTATTGACAGAGAGAGGCGTTGAAAGGCTGCTCCAACGGAACTTATTGTTTTCGGAGGAAAACACGAACACGGTGTACAGTCGAGTCTTAATAGCTTACTTACAACTGGGCTCGTCAGGCACTCTTCTTGGCTGAAGTGGTTATTATTATATTTAGTTGCTTCCAGCTCCTGTTTTTCCTCGATGACAACTCGTACCTTTCCACTCCCCCTTTTCTCCCTCCTCGCGCTCACAGACCCATAACGTGTATGGCAGTCCATTCTCCCTGCAACACGGACTACACTGCCCATGATGCTACATTCTTTAGAGCTATCCTCGTAGCATTCTGCCTGTTAGCTTAGCACAACAACAACAACGAAAAGGCGCTCTCTCACCCAGGAAACACACAGTCACAGAGAGAGAGAGAGCGTCGCCCTGTAACCATGGCAACCATAACGCTGCCGCCTGGAACAAAAGAACGTAGCTGTCAAACAAAACCCAAACAGTCCTGACCCGCGACAAAATGAAACAGGAAAGTACCGCAGTGTAATCCATTTATTTCAACAAAGTAACTGTATTCTGAATACCACCTTTTTAAACGGTAACTGTAATGGAATACAGTTACTCATATTTTGTATTTTAAATACGTAACGGCGGTACATGTATTCCGTTACTCCCCAACACTGCCCATGAGTGATATGGGTAAAGATTTCCATCTCGTCAGATCGCCTTCTACTTTCTTTAGAAGTGGGATGTGGTTTAATTTAGTTAAGTCTGAAAGCTTAGGAGAGACATTAATACCTAAATATTTAATATTTCCGAATTGCAGTGGGGCAGAGGAAGAATTATGGAAGGAGCAGTTAATGGGGAGAACTGTAGATTTTGACCAGTTAATTGAATAATCTGAAACTCTTGAAAACCAGTTTATTAAAATAATTACCTCAGAGAGGTTGGTTTGTGTGTTTTGCAGAAAAAGCAACACATCATCCGCATAGAGACTGATTTTATGTTCTATGTTCTTACATTTTATGCCCTTAATTGTTGTAGCCTGTCTAAATGCTGCTGCTAGAGGTTCGATAAAAATTGCAAAAAGTGAAGGGGAGAGTGGGCATCCCTGTCTGGTGCCCCTCAGGAGACAGAAGCTGGAGGATGTCTGGTCATTTGTTCTGATACGAGCTGTTGGGGAATTATATAATATTCTTATCCAGTTTATGAAAGAGTTTCCAAAACCAAATTTGTGTAAAGTTGCGAATAAAAATTTCCAGTTAACTCTGTCAAATGCTTTTTCTGCATCTAGAGATAATATTATGGTTTCGATGTTTTTATCGTATGAGTAGTCTATTAAATTAAGTAATCTACGAGTGTTTGTTGAGGAGTGCCGACCTTTTATGAAACCAGTTTGGTCAGGATGAATTAAGAGGGGGGTCATTTTCTCTAATCTCTTTGAGAGAGCTTTGCAGATTATTTTAAGGTCTACATTTAAAAGAGAAATTGGACGATAGCTTGAGGGAAATAAAGGGTCTTTGCCTGGTTTTAGTAGGAGACTAATGTTGGCAGAATTCATATTTGGTGGTAGTCTGCCATTTTCCTCGATTTCCTGCAACATTCCGTGGAATACTGGTGCCAAAATTGTCCAGAATTCTTTGTAGAATTCTGCAGGGAAGCCGTCTGGACCTGGAGCCTTATTATTGGGCATACTTATCAGGGCTTCCTGGAGTTCACTTGGCATCAGTGGCGAATCCAGTTCCATTGCTTGACTGTCTAGTAATTTTGGAAGAGTTACGTTGTCAAGAAACAGATCAATTTCATTTTTAGATGGGTTTATTTGTGGTGAGTATAAAGTTTCATAGAAATCCCTAAAAATGTTGTTTATTCTTCCAGGATCATATATTGTGTTCCCCGATAAATCTTTAGCAGCACATATAGTTGTTTTTTTCTTTATTTATTTTTAGCTGGTTTGCTAGAAATCGACCTGATTTCTTACTGTGTTCAAAATTCTGCAAGCGTAGTCTTTGTATAAGGAATTGTGTTTTTTTATTAATAATTTCATTTAATTCTAGTTTTGTTTTGCATATTTTGTTCAATGTTTCCTGATCTTGGTTGCACGCGTAGGCTTCTTCTAGTGATTTGATGTTTTTTTCTAATTCCTGAATATTTTTGTTTTCTTCTTTCTTTTTGTGTGATGAGAAAGAAATTATTTTACCTCTCATCACAGCTTTCCCTGCTTCCCATAGAACAGAAGCAGATATTCCGGGAGTGTCATTAAAGTCTAAATATGAAGTCCATTCCTTTTTAAAATATTTAATAAAGTCTTCATCTTTAAGTAGTGATATATTAAATCTCCAGTTTTTTCTTGGCGTAGTGTTATTCTTGTGCATTAGTGTTAAAGATACAGGAGCATGATCGCTGACAGCTATAGGATGAATCTCAGTGTCTGAAATGTCACACAGCAGTGAGCTGCTGACCAGGGTGTAGATAGTTTCTACAGAGGCTATATAAAGTGCTAGTGGTTGTGAGTGGTGGTTCAGTCCGTGTTATTATTGTGTGTTTGAGGGTACAGTTGTCCATTGTGTGTGTGTGTAGGTGGTTGTGTGTGTGTGTGTATGTTCAGTCCATGAGTTTAACGTGGGTCAGATGTCAGGAGGCAGAGTTCAGGAGTCTGACAGCTGTGGGGAAGAAGCTGTTCCGGTACCTGGTGGTCTTAGTCCGGAGGCTCCTGTAGCGCCTCCCAGAGGGCAGGAGGGTGAAGAGTCCATGTGATGGGTGACTGGGGTCTTTGATGATTTTCCCAGCCCTTTTCAGACACCGCTTCCTGTAGATGTCTTTTATGGCAGGAAGTGGTGCTCCAGCAATGCGCTGGGCAGTTTTCACGACCCTCTGCAACGCCTTCCGGTCCGAGGCAGAGCAGTTCCTGTACCAGACTGTTATACAGTTGGTCAGGATGCTCTCGATGGTGCAGCGATAGAAGTTCACCAGGATGTCTGAGGACAGGTGGTTCTTCCTCAGAGTCCTCAAGAAGAAGAGGCGCTGGTGAGCCTTCTTGACCACCTTGGAGCAGTTGGTTGTCCAGGTGAGATCCTCGGAGATGTGGACTCCCAGGAACTTGAAGCTGCTCACACGCTCCACAGCCGTCCCCTTAATGTGGATGGGTGGATGTGGGTCAGCATTCCTCCTGTAGTCCACGATGAGCTCCTTGGTCTTCTCGGTGTTAAGCAGCAGGTTGTTTGTGTCCCACCACTCAGCCAGACGATCCACCTCCTCCCTGTAGGCGGCCTCATCGTTGTCACTGATGAGGCCAATCACCGTGGTGTCATCTGCAAACTTAATGATGGTGTTGGAACCATCAGCAGGTCTGCAGTCGTGGGTGAAGAGGGAGTAGAGGAAAGGGCTCATCACACACCCTTGTGGTACACAATGTTCATCGTGATTGTAGATGAGCAGCGGTTATCCAGCCGGACATGTTGGGGGCGGCTGGTCAGGAAGTCCAGTAACCATTTGCAGATGAGGGAACTGATGCCCAGGTCTGTCAGTTTCTTGATGAGTTGTGAGGGGTGGATTGTATTGAATGCTGAACTGAAGTCTATAAACAGCATTCTGGCGTAGGTGTTGTTGTTGTCCAGGTGTGAGAGGACAGAGTGCAGTGCGATGGAGACTGCGTCCTCTGTGCTCCTGTTCTGGCGGTATGCGAATTGGTGGGGTTCCAGGGTGGGGGGAAGACAGGATTTGAAGTGTGCTAGGACCAGCTGCTCTAAGCACTTCGTGATGATGGGGGTGAGTGCTACTGGGCGGTAATCATTGAGGCAAGATGGGTTGCAGTTTTTGGGTATCGGGACGATGGAGGTGGATTTGAAGCAGGCCGGTACCACAGCGTGGGCCAAGGACAGATTGAATATGTCTGTGAGCACTCCTGCAAGCTCCCCAGAACACACTCTGAGAACACGCCCGGGTATGTCATCGGGACCTGCAGCCTTGTGGACATTGATCCTGCTCAGCACCGCACCTACATCGGTGGGGGAGAGAGTCAGAGGTTGGTGGTCTGGCGTCACGTCTGCTTTGGTTGTGGTTGTGGGGTTCCCTCACCCAAAATGAGCATAAAAGTTGTTGAGCTCGTTGAGGAAGGAGACATCAGAGGATGCGGGGGAGGGTTTGGTGGTCCTGTAGTCTGTAATGGTCTGGAGTCCTTGCCACATGCGTCGGGGGTTGGAGTCGGAGAAGTGTTCTTCTACCTTCTTTTTGTAATGGTGTTTGGCTTTTTTGATGCCCTTCTTTAGATTAGCCCTGGCTGTACTGTAGGCGTGTGCATCTCCTGACCTAAAGGCGGTGTTGCGGGCCTTCAGGAGGAGACGAACATCCCGGTTCATCCAAGGCTTCTGGTTGGGGTACATGGTGATCCGTTTCGGGGTGGTGACACTGTCTGTGGCTTCGGAGATGTAATCCAGTACAGATGAGGCGTACTGGTCCAGGTCTGTGTGGGTGAACATATTCCAGTCTGTGTTTTTAAATCTGTCCTGGAGCACTGCGTCTGTCCCCTCTGGCCACACTTTAATTGTCCTCACAGCAGGTTTCACACGTTGGATGAGTGGTGAATACCTAGGTGTGAGGAACAGGGAGAGATGGTCCGATTGTCCAATGTGGGGGAGGGGTGTGGCTTTGTAGGCTCCAGCCAGGTTGGAATACACATGGTCTAAAGTCTTGTCTCCTCTGGTGTGGCAGGAGACATGTTGGTGGAATCTGGGGAGGACTGTCTTTAAGTTGGTGTGGTTGAAGTCGCCAGCAACAATAAAAGCAGCCTCGGGGTGTTTATTCTGGTGTTTGTTAATGGCTGCAGAAAGTTCTTTCATGGCCAACCTAGCATTAGCGTCGGGGGGTATATACACGGCAGTGAGTATGATCGAAGTGAGTTCTCTGGGGAGATAATAAGGTCTGCATTTGACCATTAAAAACTCCGCATTAGGTGAGCAGTGACTCTCAGTAGTAGTGGAGTTCATGCACCAAGCATTGTTAATATAAATGCACAAACCTCCACCCCTGGTCTTGCCGGAGTCATCTGCTAGCCTGTCGGCTCGGTGTGTGTGGCGTCCTGCTAACTCGATAACATTGTCCGGGCAGCTGTTGATCAACCATGTTTCGGTGAAAAACATGACATTTGAGTCCATAATCCGTCTGTTGTTAGTGATGGAGAGCCGTATCTCATCCATTTTGTTTGCCAGAGAACGGACATTGGTGAGGAAATTACTGGGTAAAGGCAGCTGGTGTGGTGTTAGCCTTAGCTTAGCCCGTAGCCCTCCGCGCCTACCTTGCCTTTGTTTATGATCTCGGGGCCGTCTGCATGCACTTCCGCCCGGCCGGGGAGAGTGGGCAGCCTCCGGTGTCCTGGAGATCTCTGGGATGAGTCGGAGATCGGCGATAAAACTGTTGGAGTTATGAGTCCAGATGTCCAGAAGCTCTTGTCTGCTGTAGGTCAGCAATGCACAGCAATTCTGGACGTATAATCCGGTTAAAAGTAGAAAAAAACCCGCTAAATAGCAGATTCTGGAGAGACACTGAGCCTCACGTTGTTCACGCGCCGCCATCTTAAAGTAACGATGTAAAGTAAAGATGCTTGGTTACTTGGGTCATAACTGGGATATTTCAACATTCACTGGATTACTGTGACAAATCACCAGAGATTCCTTTCAAAAGTCAATGTTAAGACACCAATTTGGCAATTTGGGGGCACAGTCATTCTCTACACATGTTCAGATGCATCTATGTTTCTATGCATCATATCTGTTATTAATCTCTGTCTCTCTTCCACAACATGTCTTTATCCTGTCTTCCTTCTCTCACCCCAACCAATCATAGCAGACGGCCCCACACCTCCCTGAGCCTGGTTCTGTTGGAGGTTTCTTCCTGTTAAAAGGGAGTTTTTCCTTCCCACTGTCACCAAAGTGCTTGCTTGCTCATAGGGGGTCATATGATTGTTGGGTGTCCTCTGTATGTATTATTGTAGGGTCTACCTTACAATATAAAGCACCTTGAGGCAGCTGTTGTTGTGATTTGGCGCTGTATAAATCAAATTGAATTGAAATCTAAAGAATGTCCAAAACAAGCACCAGATTGGTGAGCTTAAAGACTAGGGATGGGTATCGAAAACCGGTTCTTGTTGAAAACCGGTTCCCACTGTTTCAATTCCTTGGAATTGTTTGCCATTTTTTCAAACAATAATAATAATATTATATAGCGCTTTTCAAGACACCCAAAGCGCTTTACAATGCCACCATTCATTCACTCTCACATTCACACACTGGTGGAGGCAGCTACAGTTGTAGCCACAGCCAAGGCTGGACTGGGACAAAAAATCGGCCCGGGCATTTTAACTAGAGACCGGCCCACCAGGATAAAGATTGAAAATGTGACGTCATTCAGGGGTAAAACCGCAAAGGATTCTGGGAACTTGTGGCAAGAGGTACTAGCGCACGCAGGCTTTCAATTGAACTCAGTTACACAGCGATAAAAAGAAACCCAAAAAATGGCAAGAAGCTGTTGTATTATTAACTGCAATAGCCGGTCGCATGACAGCCACGGGAAGCCGACGGGTAAAGAGATCGGTTTTTTTATCGGATTACGTTGTTGAAGAGAAATTTTTTAAGCCATGTTTCCGAAGTAAGAGCCGACGGATGGTCTGGATATACCAAATATAGCGTCTCAGAACACTGCAGCTCACATGTTAGTCTGCTCCCAGCATTCCCACAAAGGTCAGAGTTTTGTAGTAGTTAATACGTCATTTTTCTTAACATAATTGGTGATATAGGTTACAAGCAAGTCTGGCGCTGAACAGAAATTGTCGCGCTATGCTCCTTTGTTTATTGTGCATAAATAGTGAATTGTCCTGACACAATATTGTGTTTCGCTTCTGTTATTACCATGGTACATTGACAAAAACATATACTTTTATTCACAGGATAAAACAGTTGTTTTGTATCACTAATTGTCCAGTGCAATTACAACATACAATATTATTGTCACTGCTACATTTCTGTAATGCTACCAGAAATTATTTCCACTACTAATTAATTACCGTTGAGCTCAAAGGTTATATTAATAAACGGTTAACGAATGTGTATTTATGACGACGATTTGTGAGACTGGAAATCTTACGTTTGTTCGTACGATGGTCTTTACTTTCTACACGGTGCATTTCAAGGTCCTGTACCCATCCGTCGGTAAACTGTACCTGGGTTTGTTGCAGTGACCTGAAGTTACTAAACTTCATGAGTGTATGCACTCACTCCAAGAACCGTATAATTATAAATCTGCGCGTGGTGAAAATTGGGCATCACTCTAACGTCTTTTGTCCACTCTGTGTGCTCGTAAGGGTCTGACCCTTTCACTCCTTTGATTTTTTCCTCGTATCTTTTCTTTGACTTTTCGTCGAGTCTGTCTTTGTACGGACCGGCATTGTTGTCCTTTTGTTTTGTACATTCCTTTTTTGTGCGGCAAAGAAAAAACAAGAAGGTATTGGAACCGGAGAATGAACGTTTTGCGGTGCTGCAAATGCTTGCATTAGATGCGGTACTTGGATTGTTTTGCCACGAGTTCCCGGCATGCAATGCGCGAAAATCACGTGATTGCTAAACAAGGGGGAGGGTGCATCCGGCCTCCTCGGCTGTAATTGGTCCAGCCCAGAGTCGATCATGACCAATTGGCCAATCCAACACCTTTCATTATATATATCCTTACTAAAAAATATATATATATATCCATCGGCCCATAAAAACAAAAAATCGCCAGCGGCCCACCGGGAAAATGCCCGGTATGCCCGATGGCCAGTCCAGCTATGGCCACAGCTGTCCTGGGGAAGACTGACAGAAGCGAGGCCACCATGTTGCGGAGCGTCATTTACCTGGCAGGAAACACGGCGCCTACTTTGTTATTGCTACAGAAGAATATTTATTTTATTATTTTACATTTACAATTTTTTTTTCTGGGGACCCTGTGACACCCCATTGAAGAGCCGTAGGCTGTGGATCTCTTAAGATGTCACTGTTGGGTTTGCAAGGCCATGTTACTCCTAAATTTCTATCTTGTTCAAAGAGAAGATATGAAACAAAGTTCTAAGCTAATCAACCTTAGTGTTCTCCTTTTTTAAAAAGAATCGATAAGAGAATCGATAAAGAATCGAATCGTTAAACAGTATCAAAAATGGAATCGGAATCGTGAAAATCTTATCAATACCCATCCCTATTAAAGACTTACTAGACAAGATGTTAGTAACTGGTGACAGCATTCATGTCAAAATGTAGCATAGAAACCAGCACAGGGGTAGACTGCCTTCATCCATCACTGTTTTATGTGTTTTCTGCTTTGAAGGCCAGATTGCTGTCTCTGAGGACACATTTGTTCAGCACCTATGGATCAGGGCATGTACACCACAGGGCAAAGCAGGTGCTCTCTCATTACAAAATGATTCGACATTGTTCCTTTTTTTGTTTATCTGAATAAAATGCGGCTTCATTTGCTGTGTATGGGAGTGAGAGACAACAAAAAGAGGTGCTCCCCCAGCCCTTCACTGTTGTCCTCCAGGCAAAACGGAAGCAATTTTATATGGCCCGCATCGTTCTACTGATTCTCCAGATGTTGATTTTGGTGATTTGACCTCTCATCTGAAAAGTTCAGTCACTAATCTTGGTGTTAAACTTGATTCTGCGCTTACTTTTGAAGGTCATGTAAGTGGGGTGGTAAAATCAGCTTTTTATCACCTCAGACGCCTGTCGAAGGTTAAGCCTTTCCTTTCCAAACCCAATTTGGAAACTCTTATTCGTGCTTTTATCACCTCACATCTGGACTATTGTAATTCCCTTTTAATAGGGGTCGGGTCGGGCACCTTGTCACGCCTGCAGTTAGTGCAAAACGCGGCGGCGCGATTTTTAACCGGTAGTAGGAAATTCGATCACATCACTCCGGTTCTGGCTTCCTTGCATTGGCTTCCCATTGATTTTAGGGTTCGTTTTAAGGTCCTTTTATTGGTTTTTAAATCTTTAAATGGTCTGGCTCCTGTGTACTTATCTGACTTGCTGAAGCCACATGTTCCTCCTCGCTCGCTCCGTTCAGCTGAGCAGCTTCTGCTGTCGGTCCCTAAGTCGCGGCTGAAATGCAGAGGAGACCGTGCCTTTTCAATTGCGGCTCCGATGCTCTAGAATAACCTTCCCCTCCAAATTAGACAAGCGTCATCAGTGCAGGTCTTTAAGTCCAGATTGAAAACCTATTTTTATTCCCTGGCTTTTAACTCTGTAGGAAACTGACACCTTCTTATTTATTTTATTGTTTGTAATGATTTTATGGTATTTTTAATTTGGTTGTTGTTTTGATCTGTCATTTTTCGGATGTCTACGTCAGGTGCAGGGGATTTATATGACTAATAAATATAATATTTTTTTACATATACCAAATTGTTTTCATCAAAATGATACATATAAATACAGATTATTTAAAAAATGACTGTGATGTGACTGTGTTAGACTATTAATTTATTTGTACATGTGGGTGTTTTTTGTTATTTTACATTTTCCTGTTTTTTTGTAAATGGTTTATTTTAAATAACAGGTTAAAACTGCCATTTATTAAAATGTGTTGAAATGCTGAAAACGTTCAAATCCATGTTAAACTGTTTAAATATTAATGGTACTGTGAAAAGTGCAATGTGTTAGTTTAGAAGAGCATTTTCATCATACATGGTTCATTTATACAAGTATCCGGTTTTATTGTGACGAGCTCATGATTATGAGAGGAAGCATGACCGGCAGCAGTACTGAGAGACACTCGAACGGAAAACGTATGTGTTTGAACTGGACTATCTGCTCATTCTGTAGAAGTTGACAAAAATATGTTGCCTGGTGTTACAAAACAACCAAATCCAACATCCAGAAATGACACATTCAATTCAATTCAATTCAATTTTATTTATATAGCGCCAAATCACAACATAAGTCGCCTCAAGGCGCTTCATAGATACAGAGAAAAACCCAACAATCATATGACCCCCTATGAGCAGCACTTTGGCAACAGTGGGAAGGAAAAACTCCCTTTTAACAGGAAGAAACCTCCGGCAGAACCAGGCTCAGGGAGGGGCGGCCATCTGCTGTGACCGGTTGGGGTGAGAGAAGGAAGACAGGATAAAGACATGCTGTGGAAGAGAGACAGAGGTTAATAACAGATATGATTCAATGCAGAGAGGTCTGTTAACACATAGTGAGTGAGAAAGGTGACTGGAAAGGAAAAACTCAATGCATCATGGGAATCCCCCGGCAGCCTATGTCTATTGCAGCATAACTAAGGGAGGATTCAGGGTCACCTGGTCCAGCCCTAACTATATGCTTTAGCAAAAAGGAAAGTTTTAAGCCTAATCTTGAAAGTAGAGATAGTGTCTGTCTCCCGAATCCAAACTGGAAGCTGGTTCCACAGAAGAGGGGCCTGAAAACTGAAAGCTCTGCCTCCCATTCTACTTTTAAATACTCTAGGAACAACAAGTAGGCCTACAGAGCGAGAGCGAAGTGCTCTAATAGGGTGATATGGTACTACAAGGTCATTAAGATAAGATGGGGCCTGATTATTTAAGACCTTGTATGTGAGGAGCAGGATTTTGAATTCAATTCTGGATTTAACAGGAAGCCAATGAAGGGAAGCCAAAACAGGAGAAATATGCTCTCTCTTTCTAGTCCCTGTCAGGACTCTTGCTGCAGCATTTTGGATTAACTGAAGGCTTTTCAGTGAGTTTTTTGGACATCCTGATAATAATGAATTACAGTCGTCCAGCCTGGAAGTAATAAATGCATGAACTAGTTTTTCAGCGTCACTCTGAGACAGGATATTTCTAATTTTAGAGATGTTGCGCAAATGGAAGAACGCAGTCTTACATATTTGTTTAATATCAAATCAAATCAAATCACTTTTATTGTCACATCACATGTGCAGGTACATTGGTACAGTACATGTGAGTGAAATTCTTGTGTGTGAGCTTCACAAGCAACAGAGTTGTGCAAAATACAATAATGTAAACAAGCAAAATACAAGAATGGCTACATCTGAAACTAATAAATATATGTACAATATATAATAGTATATGCATTTCTGGATGGGTATACTAAATATTTTTCTACGTGTGTGTGTGTGTGTGTGTGTGTGTGTGTGTGTGTGTGTGTGTGTGTGTGTGTGTACACATATTTTACAAATTAAATAGAGTAAACAATAAATAAAATATATAAAAATATACAGAGTTGAGACATGTGCAAAACAGTGGCATTACTGTACAGTATGGAGTGCATAATGTTGAAGTTCCAGTAGTGAAGGTGAGGTGTCTATGACGTGTTCAGCAGTCTGATGGCCTGGTGGAAGAAGCTGTCTCTCAGTCTGCTGGTACGGGACCGGATGCTGCAGAACCTCCTTCCTGATGGAAGTAGTCTGAACAGTTTATGGCTGGGATGACTGGAGTCCTTGATGATCCTCCCCGCTTTCCTCAGGCAGTGCTTCCTGTAGATGTCTTGGAGGGAGGGAAGCTCACCTCCAATTATCCGTTCAGAGCACCGCACTACTCGCTGGAGAGCTTTGCGGTTGTAGGCGGTGCTGTTGCCATACCAGGTGGTGATGCATCCAGTGAGGATGCTCTCAATGGCACAGTGATAGAAGGTCCTGAGGATGCGGGGGCTCATGCCAAATCTTTTCAGTCTCCTGAGAAAGAAGAGGCGCTGCTGCGCCTTATTCACTGTTTTGTTTGTGTGTACTGACCACGTAAGATCCTCAGCCAGATGTACACCAAGGAAGCGGAAGCTGCTCACTCTCTCCACAGCAGCGCCGTTGATGGTGATGGGGGTGTGTACTTCTCTGCACCTCCGGAAGTCCACTATCAACTCCTTTGTCTTTGCGACGTTGAGGGTGAGATGGTTGTCTTGACACCAGTGGGTCAGGCCGCTGACCTCCTCCCTGTAGGCCGTCTCATCACCATTGGTGATAAGACCCACCACTGTAGTGTCGTCCGCAAACTTCACAATGATGTTGGAGTTGTTAGTGGCCGTGCAGTCGTAGGTGTAGAGTGAGTACAGGAGAGGGCTCAGTACACACCCCTGTGGAGCACCAGTGTTCAGTGTGATGGGGGATGAGGTGATGCTGCCCAGTCTGACCACTTGGCGTCTGTCAGACAGGAAGCTAAGGATCCAGCTGCAGAGGGAGCTGCTCAGTCCTAGATCCTGCAGTTTCCTGTCCAGCTTCGAGGGAACAATGGTATTGAATGCTGAGCTGTAATCTACAAACAGCATTCTCACATACGTGTCTCTCTTCTCCAGGTGTGACAGGGCAGTGTGTAGTGTCAGGGCTATGGCATCATCAGTGGACCTGTTGTGGCGGTATGCGAACTGTAGAGGGTCCAGTGAGTCGGGTAGTGCAGAGCGGATGAAGTCCCTGACCAGCTTCTCGAAGCATTTGCTCACGATGGGGGTCAGGGCTACAGGTCGCCAGTCGTTCAATGAGGAGATGGTGGAGGATTTGGGTACAGGGACGACGGTGGCCATTTTGAAGCAGGCTGGGACGACGGTGGCCATTTTGAAGCAGGCTGGGACTACAGACAGAGAGAGGGAAAGGTTGAAGATGTGCGTGAACACTCCAGCCAGCTGAGCCGCGCATGACTTGAGGACGCGGCCGGGAATCCCGTCCGGACCAGTAGCTTTGCGTGCGTTCACCTTCCTGAAGCACTTCCGCACATCCTCCTCAGACACAGTGTGCGCACTGACGTCATCCGCGGTGCGCACACTGTCCGGTCTCATGGTGTTCGCTGTGTCGAATCTAGCGTAGAATACGTTTAGATCCTCACACAGAGAGGCCGTGGTCTGCGGTGTGCTGGGTTTCCCTCTAAAGTCTGCGATCGTGTTTAGTCCCTGCCACATACTCCGAGGGTTGTCAAACTGTTGCTCCACCCTGTCCCTGTACTCACGTTTGGCTGCTTTGATCATCTTCCGGAGTTGGTAATGTGCGTGTTTGTAGTCCGATGTGTTCGCGGAGGCAAAGGCGGTGCTCCGTGCCGCGCGAACATCTCCGTTAATCCAGGGTTTTTGATTTGGGAAGGATTTAACTGTTCTGGATGGGACAACATCTTCCACGCATTTCCTGATAAATCCGCAGACTGAGTCTTTGTACTCATCAATGTCCCTAGCAGCCACGTGAAACATTTCCCAGTCCGCGTGATCAAAACAGTCCTGTGTGTATTGAAGGACATGTCCTGGTCAAAAATGACTCCAGATAGAGCTGGGTGTCATCAGCATAGCAGTGAAAATGTATGCTATGTCTTCTAATGATACTGCCTAAGGGAAGCATGTACAATGTAAACAGAATTGGTCCTAGCACTGAACCCTGTGGAACTCCATAATTAACCTCAGTGTGTGAAGAGGACTCTCCATTTACATGAACAAATTGAAGTCTATTAGATAGATATGATACAAACCACTGCAGTGCAGTACCTGTAATACCTACAGCATGTTCTAATCGCTCTAATAGGATATTATGGTCGACAGTATCGAACGCTGCACTGAGGTCTAGCAGGACAAGCACAGAGATGAGTCCACTGTCAGAGGTCATAAGAAGATCATTTGTAACCTTCACTAAAGCTGTTTCTGTGCTGTGATGAGCTCTGAAACCTGACTGAAACTCTTCAAATAAACCATTCCTCTGCAGATGATCTGTTAGCTGTTTGACAACTACTCTTTCAAGGATGTTTGATATGAAAGGAAGGTTGGAGATTGGCCTGTAATTAGCTAAGACTGCTGGGTCTAGAGATGGCTTTTTGAGTAAAGGTTTAACTACAGCCAGCTTGAAGGCCTGTGGTACATAGCCGATCATTAGAGATAGGTTGATCATATTTAAGATCGAAGAATTAATTAATGGCAGGACTTCTTTGAGCAGTTTTGTAGGAATGGGGTCTAAAAGACACGTTGATGGTTTGGAGGAAGTAATTATTGAAGTTAACTCAGAAAGATCAATTAGAGAAAAAGAGTCTAACTTAACATCAATGGTACTAAGAGTAGCTGTAGATAATATTACATCTGTGGGATGATTACTCGTAATTTTTTCTCTAATGATAAAAATTTTATTTGTGAAGTAGTTCATGAAGTCATTACTAGTTAACGTTAAAGGGATTGTTGGCTCAAAAGAGCTCTGACTTTTTGTCAGCCTGGCTACAGTGCTGAAGAGAAACCTGGGGTTGTTCTTATTTTCTTCAATCAGTGATGAATAGTAAGATGTTCTGGCTTTGCGGAGGGCTTACTTATAAAGCAGCAAACTATTTCTCCAGGCTAAATGATGATCCTCTAAAATTGTGACACGCCATTTCCTCTCCAGATTACGAGTCATCTGCTTTAGGGTACGTGTTTGAAAATTATACCACGGAGTCAGGTACTTCTGATTAGAAACCTTAGTTTTCACAGGAGCTACAGTATCCAGAGTCGTACGTAGTGAGGAGGTGAAATTATTAACAAGATAATCGACTTCTGTTGGGGTAGCGTTCAGATAGCTGCTCTGCTCTATGTTGGTACAGGGCATTGGAGATGATAACAGTGGGTGGATTATAGTCTTAAACTTAGTTACAGCGCTTTCAGAAAGACATCTACTTTGATAAAGTCTACTCTCCACCGCTGTGTAATCAATTATTGTAAATATAAATGTTATCAGGAAATGATCAGACAGGAGAGGGTTTTCAGGAAACACTGTTAAATGTTCAGTTTCTATGCCATATGTTAAAACAAGATCTAGAGTGTGATTAAAGTGGTGGGTGGGTTCTTTTACATTTTGAGAGAAACCAATTGATTCTAATAACAGATTAAATGCCATGTTGAGGCTGTCATTTTTAGCATCTACATGGATGTTAAAATCACCCACAATAATTATTTTATCTGAGCTCAGAATTAAATTAGATATAAAGTCTGAGAAATCAGACAGAAACTCTGTGTAAGGCCCAGGTGGACGATAGATGATAACAAGTAAGACTGGTTTTTGAATTTTACAGCTGGGGTGGACGAGGCTAAGCATCAGGCTTTCAAATGAATTAAAAGTCTGTCTTGGTCTTTCATTAATTAATAGGCTGGTGTGAAAAATTGCTGCCACACCGCCCCCTCGGCCTGTGCTTCAAGATTTCTGGTAGTTAGAATGACTCGGGGATGTTGATTCATTTAAACTAACATAATCATCCTGCTGCAACCAGGTTTCTGTAAGGCAGAGTAAATCAATTTGTTGATCAATTATTAAGTCGTGTACTAACAGAGACTTGGAGGAGAGAGACCTAATATTTAATAATCCACATTTCACTGTTTTACTCTTTGGTTCAGATGTGGATACTGTATTGTTCTTTCTTTGTAATTGTTTATGTTTAAGTTGTTTGTTGCTGGTTTTTAGTTTGTTTTTTGTCTGTTTGGGAGCTGACACAGTCTCTATGGAGATGGGTTTTTGGGGGGGTAGCAGGAGGAGAGAAGCTGCAGAGAGGCGTGTAAGACTGCAACTCTGCTTCCTGGTCCCAACTCTGGATAGTCATATTTTGGGGGGTTTAATAAATTTGTCCATATTTCTAGAAATGAGAGCTGCTCCATCCAAAGTGGGATGGATGCCGTCTCTCCTAACAAGACCAGGTTTCCTCCAGAAGGTTTTCCAATTATCTATGAAGCCCACATCGTTTCTGGGACACCACTCAGGCAGGCAGCAATTTAAGAAGAAAATGCGGCTAAACATGTCACTCCTGGTCTGATTGGGGAGGGGACCAGAGAAAACTACAGAGTCCGACATTGTTTTGGCAAAGTTACACACCGATTCAATATTGATTTTAGTGACCTCCGATTGGCGTAACCGGGTGTCATTACTGCCGACGTGAATTATGATCTTACTGAATTTACGTTTACCCTTAGCCAGCAGTTTTAAATTTACTTCTTTTTTTTTTTTTTTTTGTAAATGACATCAGAAACAGCAGTATGCGACATTACGTGATGGCAGAGCTTCAGTTCATCCTTTGTCATTTTTTTTTTTTTTTTAATAAATAGGTCAGGGGGAATGAATGAGAGAAAGAGGGGGAGAGAAAGAAAGAAAACCAAAGGGGAGAAGAGACGGTGAGAAGGGGGGGAAAGAGAAAGAAAAAAAAAAAAAAGAACTCCTGGGTCACCTGTATGGAGAAAAAAAAAAAAAACAAACAAAAAAAACAAACAGAGGAGACAGCAAACAACAAAGAGTAACATAATAATAGAGAAAACAAAGCACCATCACAATAAACTAGCTAGTCATAGATATCAATATTTACTAAATAATAAACGATATTGTGCAGCACGCAAGATAGACAGCGCACAGTGTGCTTTGAGGCAGCAGCCAAGAAAGCTTTAGTCCGCGTCTGTGAATACCCATGTGTGCATACCTGTGTGGATCAGCATGCTTGCATTCCAAAGGTTTCTCCATGTAATGATCTGCTAGGGAGTGTGGGGGGGCCACAGCCCCGTCCTCCAGGGTGTGAAGCGGGTATGGAGGAGATCAAAACTCCAGACATCCAGAGGCCCCCAGAACACAAGAGACCATGGAAGAACAACAGAGGGGCAGCCGCGCCACTATTCCAGTAAGAGCTGAGGAGAGTCCCAGATGAGGGCTCGCCCAGCAGCCGCGGAGCAGAAGTCAGGGGGAGTTGCAGTGACGCGCCCGTGAGCTCCGCCGGCCCCCAGCTGTGCCTGAGTGACCGAGCCCCAGGCCGAGAGGCCGGGGGCACCCCACCTCCAAAGGGGCCCGAGCGAGCCCCAGGCCCCAGGCCCCGACAAGCGGCCGCCAAGGAGTGAGCCGGTGTGTACCCGGACGCCCACCCCCAGACACAAAGAACCACCAACACACCGACACCTGAGGGAGTCCGCCACCGGCAGGGGAAGTGGTGGTGGGTGGAGATAGGCCTCCAAACCTTGGAGGGCCTGAGGTGTCCCCAGAGAGGTGGCGTCTGATACCCAACCTGACATATAGACACAGACATACAGGCACACACAGACACAAACATCCATTCCCACCCTCATGCTCTCATATGCACTCACTCCACACTCAACCAACGTGGAGACAGACATAAAGAGACGCTGTACACACAATCACACTCCCCAAGCGTACTCTACAAACCGGGTCTAGGTACCCTTGCCCCTGGAGGGGGGAATTGCACCCAGACCCAGGTGGTGTTACCCTTTTCCCTGCGGTGGGGAGAGGCAGACCACCCCGACTCCGCAGCAGCAGGGAGGCCCCACACCCCAGACCGCAGTCGGACGGCCAACTCCTCCTACTAGCCCTCCCGCTCCAGCAGGCCGCAGAGAATGGGGGTGGGAGAAGACTCCAAACCTCCCTCCACCCGCTCATTGTAGTGTTGATGCATATGTGTTCTAAGGTGCAATTAAAACCCAGGAGGGCATGGAGCTACCTGCCAAGGAGCAGCAGGTAAGCGCATAGTCCCTCCTGCTAGCCCTCAATGACTAAGTGTATTTAAAATTGAGAGGTGGGCAACGACGTCAGGGGTGAGGTATACACCCTGATGGTAATTTGGACTCCGTGATTGTGCCCACCCCCAAGATCCTATATGTATGTGTAATGAGAGTGTGAATAATGTGAATGTCTAAGTTGTGAGATAAAATTGAGGCAGAGGCAGCCAGAAGGGGACGGGGGGGGTAGCCTCCTCTGCACCCTGGTGACATACCCCCACTCCAAGGCCCTGCATGTGTGGGTGGTTGTGGAGGAGCGGGAAGAGGGAGGCAGCTGGAGATGGGGAGGGAAGGAAGAGAGGGGCAGGTAACCCCTCCCTGGGGCCAGCTCCCCCGCTGACCCCAGTAGGCACTCCCACCCTCCGCGACCCGCCAGGGAAGGGGGGCCCAGGCCCATCAGACCGGGGCCCAGTGCAGTAGCGCCCCCCGGCTCCACAGAGCCCTGGACAGTCCACCCAACCCCACCACAGAGAAAACTGCACCCACCCCACCATCCACACATCTTCCAGACTACATAAGACGGTAAACGCCCAGGCTGAGATCTTCCTCCACCTCTCCTGTATCTCCCCCTCCTGCAGAGAGTTCCTGAAGAGAAGAAAGCTCCTGCAAGATGTGACCATCCCCCCCACCAGTTGAAGAGCCCCCCAGGCGGCTCGACGCACCGGCGGCACCCTGCTCCAGGGCCAGGCCCCCATGCACCCACCCGCCCACAACCCCGGCAACACACCAACCAGGACCCAAGCCCCCGAGGCCCGGCCCGGGCCCCAGCCCAGAGACGGAGCGCCCCCAGAACCTCACGCCCATCCCGGACCCACCCAGGGGCAGCCAGGTTGCCAGGTCAGTAACCCACGTCCGTCAGCACAGACCCTCCCCTAGCCCCGCTGCACGCAGCCGCGAGGAAACAGTCACCTGAGAGCCAACAGAGCCCCCAACCGGACGTGACCGCTACCCCGGGTTGAGCTCCCCAAGGAAGATGCCTCTGGGGAACTTACTTCAATGTCGCCTGCTCTGGCCCCTGGAAGACAATTGACTATGGTTGCCGGTGTCTCTAGCTTCACATGTCTGAGAACAGAATCACCAATTACCAGAGTTTGACCCCCGGCGGGTGTGTCGCAGAGTGGGGAAAAACGGTTAGACACATGAACGGGTTGGTGGTGTACCTGGGGCTTCTGTTTAGGACTATGCTTCCTCCTCACCGTGACCCAGCCGCCCTCTTTCCCCAGCTGCTTGGGGTCTGCCGGGGAACAGCTAGCGGGGCCTACGCTATCTTCAGCTGCACCAGCTACAGGGGCCTGGTTAGCTATGGGTGAATGAAGGGTACGAAGCTACATTTGTTACAGATATCATTACTGCTAAAGGAGGCCGAGGAGTAACTAAACATCTGACACAATGAGCAAGAAAGTGCAGGAGGGACAGGTGAAGTAGCCATGGTGCTAACGAGTCGGCTACGAGCTAAGCTAAGCTAAGCTAAGCTCGCGAAACAGTACAGAGACAGTGAGTGAATACTTTGGCTATAAATTAGGTAGTGAGTACACAGAAAGTGTGCTTTGGATGAAGCACGTGAAGATTATACTATGAAAAAGAATGTATTTAAAAGTTGTTAATTAAATTGCTAAGCAAATAAGCTACTCAGAAACACCACTGTGTTTGAGCAGGAACAGGAAGTGATACTCTACCGCAGAGCGAGCGAACACCCTGTGTGTATATATGTGCATGTAAGCTGCAGGAAAGATCATGTATCCCTTCAGGTCTGTGCAGTAATCAGGATGTTTCCAACAGAAAATAACACAACAGCACTTAAACGTCCAAAATATATGACCTGGAGGGACATTTAGAGGATGTACCTAAACTCTCAGCTCTTACCCCTGATGTGCAGCTTTCCCATATTCCCTCCTCCCCATCACTCTGCTTTAACCTCCTAAGACCCGAACTCTTCCACGGCATGCATCTTTAATTTCTCTTTGATATTTGGGCTGATGGGGACCTGATGAATGTAAAAACAAAGAATAACCAGATTTTTTTTTACCTGATTTTTGTTTTATAAGAAAAATCAGAGCAACATATCAAGATATTTGTTTAAAATTTCGATAGAACACTAGCAGTATAATGTCCTCGTACGTGGATATCAGGCCCCTGTAGAGCAAATTGGAGTATTTTGGAGTATTTTGGTCTAAATAATCCACATATGTGGACGCCAGGTCCTAAGAGGTTAATTCTTTATTTTTTTTCACCTGTCCCGTTTGGTTCTTTTGCCATCAGAATTATTGTCTAAAGGCAAAGAAAGAAGCCCAACGAATTTACTTTACCAACTGGACCCTCGTTGCCTTGCCCTATTGGTCTATTTGATTCACCTTTGCTTTTATTGTTTATTTTATTTTATTTTCACTTGCTACACATGGGACAGACATGACTGGGGGAAAGAAAAGGGAGAAAGAAAGAGGGAAAGAAAAACAGCGGGGAAGAGGAACGGGGATAAAGGGCAAAAACCAACAAAACAAACAGACAAAAAATACATCTATCAATCACCTGGATCACCTGTTGAGAAAGAAAAAAGAGAAAACAAGCAGAAAAAAAGAGCAACATAATACACAACATCATGATGATCTATGTGAATATAACAGTAAATACTAAATATTGAACATTATTGTGCAGCACGTAGGATCGACAGCGCACAGTGTGCTTTGAGGTAGGAGCCAAAAAGGGTGTAGTTTGTGTGTGTGAGCACCCGTGTGTACACCTGTGAGCATGGACGCGCTTGTATTTAAAAAGTTCCTTCATGTAATGATCTGCTAGAGGGTATGGGGGGGCCACAGCCCCGTCCTCCTGGGCATGAAGCAGGTATGGAGGAGATCAAAACTCCAGACATCCAGAGGCCCCCAGAACACAAGAGACCAACAGAGGGGCAACTGTGCTACTCTCCCGGAAAGAGGTGAGGAGAGCAGCCGCGGAGCAGAAGCCAGGGGGGATTGCAGTGACGTACCCGTGAGCTCCACCGGCAGCCAGCTGTGCCAGAGTGACCGAGCCCCAGGCTGAGAGGCTGAGGGCACCCCACCCCAAGCAGTCACCAGGAGTAAGCCGGTGCGCACCTGGACGCAAGGGGGCCCAGGCCCATCCGGACCGGGACCCAGTTCAGCAGCGCCGCCCGGCCCCACAGAGCCCGGGACAGCCCACCCGACCCCACCACAGAGAAACTGCACCCACCCCATCATCCAATCACGTTCAAGACTACACAAGTCTATAGACACCCAGGCTGAGTTTTTCCTCCACCTCTCCTATATCTCTCCCCACCTGCAGAGTGAGTACCTGAAGAGTGGAGACCTCCTGCAAAACGTAACAGCCTCCCCCACCAGTTGAAGAGCCCCTCAGGTGGCTCGATGCACTGGTGGCTCCCCGCACCAGGGCTGAGCCCCCATACACCCACCTCCTCACAACCCCGGCGACACACCAACCAGGACCCAAGGCCCAGCCAGGGCCCCAGCCCAGAGACGGAGTGCCCCCAGAACCTCACGCCTATCCCGGACCCACCCAGGGGCAGCCAGGCTACCAGGTCATTAACCCACGTCCGTCAGCACACACCCTCCACTAGCCCCGCTGTCTGACGGAGGGTGAGAGGTAAGTGACGGAAGTGACGGACAAGGTATGTGACTCATGTTGTAACTGACGTCAGTCGCCGGAGATTTTGGTGGAAAATTAAAGCGAATGGTAGCTTAGAATTGAATAAATTCCTTTAAGCTTAAATTTTACCAAATACACTTAGCAATTGTCTTATAACTAACAACATTTGTCTAAATCATCTCCAACACCCTGGAGAACAACGGGGAGAGTTTAGTTTAGGGCGCAGTTTAGTTTATCAGTTAACTTAGACCAAAACTTCTGGTCTCAGATATGCTTGAAAGCCTTTCATTTAATTAGAAATCCCAGTCTTCAATTAATTTAATACAAAATACTACATAGAGTGCACTATACAGGTCATCGGATGTACAAGATGGGCTTTACGTCTACCAACAACTGCTCACACTGCCAAACCAATTCACCGGACAATTATATCCACGCTCTTTGGTTCTGTCCACCAGTTCAGAAGTTTTGGCACGAGATATGTGAAGATTTATCGAAGTGTCTGAAATGTAACATTCCAACTTCCCCCTTAGTGTGTTTGTTGGGCAGCTTAGATAATGTCACTACAGAAAAGAATATAGCCCATATGGTTTTCACTGCCCTATGCATAGCCAAGAAAACAGTCCTCATGAACTGGAAAAATAAAAATAATCTTAATTCTAACCAATATAGAAATTATCTATTAGATTACATTAGTCTTGACACAGCCTCTGCCACCACATCAGATCAATTGCTCTGGGCTCCTTTTGTCAGCTCCATCACCTAGTGGGGGTGGGGGGTCATAGTTTGGTCCCGCCTTCACTGTTGTGATTGGTGTGGGGGTAGGGACAGGCTTAGGGCGTCGGAGGATTCCCCAGGAGCATCTTCCTTGGAGGGCTCAACCCGGGTGGCGGCCATGGCCTGTTAAGGGCTCTGTTGGCTCTTAGGTGATGGTTTGCTCTGCTTTAAATTTGAGTAGCAGGAGATGCCAGCTCAGGGCCTGCTGTCATGTAAAACATCCTCTACGATTTCCTAAGTTTGAAATTAATTAATTAATTAATTAAATTTATTAAGTTTGAAATGTAAAAAGTGGTATGAGTCTCACAGGGAGAACATTATGGCTTCATGACAGAAGAATAAGAATAACTTTATTGATCCCTTAGAGAAATTCACATGTCTGACATAGATTATCTGCTATTTAACTATTAACACTGAGCTCCTTATGGTCCATGCACTCTATTAAGGCAAACAATTTTTAGAGATTACCTGAATATCAGCTGCAGTTATGTTTTCCCATTACCATTTATATGATCATATGTAGCAAGGATCAAATGTGCTTATATTTCCAGGTCGGCGCCCCACTGTTGCAGGTAAGGAGAGACTGAGTGGAACAGCTACTCCCACATTCAGCTTTTCACCACAACTACTGGCTCTTGGCCTACCAGTATCTGTTAGCTGTCTCTAGAGTACCACGAGCCAAATTTGATAGCACATTGCCTGTCTCAGCAGCTTCTGGTGCAGCAACAACAGACCAAGGGAGCTGGGCTGATCTAATGACCTGCAGATATGGGCAGTGTTGGGGAGTAACGGAATACATGTACCGCTGTTATGTATTTAAAATACAAAATATGAGTAACTGTATTCCGTTACAGTTACCGTTTAAAAAGGTGGTATTCAGAATACAGTTACTTTGTTGAAATAAATGGATTACACTGCGGTACTTTCCTGTTTCATTTTGTCGCGGGTCAGGACTGTTTCGGTTTTGTTTGACAGCTACGTTCTGTTGTTCCAGGCGGCAGCGTTACGGTTGCCATGGTTACAGGGCGACACGCTCTCTCTCGCTCTCTGCGACTGCGTGTTTCCTGGGTGAGAGAGCGCCTTTTCGTTGTTGTTGTTGTTGTGCTAAGCTAACAGGCAGAATGCTACAAGCATAGCTCTAAAGAATGTAGCATCATGGGCAGTGTAGTCCGTGCTGCAGGGAGAATGGACTGCCATACACATTATGTGTCTGTGAGCGCGAGGAGGGAGAAAAAGGGGAGTGGAAAGGTACGAGTTGTCATCGAGGAAAAACGGGAGCTGGAAGCATGTAAATATAATAATAACCACTTCAGCCAAGAAGAGTGCCTGACGAGCCCAGTTGTAAGTAAGCTATTAAGACACTACTGTACACCGTGTTCGTGTTTTCCTCCAAAAAAATAAGTTCCGTTGGAACAGCCTTTCAACGCCTCTCTCTCTCTCTCTTTCGCAAGAAAAGTTGACCCACACAACAAAGTAAAGCTAGTTTTCGGCTACGAGCCGACAGGGACCCCGCTGTTTTAGTCAGAGGTCCCTTTACTACAGTTCGGAGTCGCAGACCTTCAGTAACAGTAATAAATCACACAGCAATAGTACATTCACGTTGTTGTAAAAAGCATGATAATATATTAAGTAATCCAAAGTATTCAGAATACGTTACTGTCATTGAGTAACGTAACGGAATACGTTACAGAATACATTTTGGGGCATGTATTCTGTATTCTGTAATGGAATACATTTTAAAAGTAACCTTCCCAACACTGGATATGGGATCAACTATACACACACTAATGCACCATGAGCAATTAGAGGTTCATTACCTTGGCCAAAGCCATGTCAGGATGCAGATCAAACAAAGAATCAAACTACCAGCCTTCCAGAGATATGAACCAGTGTGTGAATGTGTGTGTGAATGGGTGGATGACTGGATATGTAAAGCGCTTTGGGGTCCTTAGGGACTAGTAAAGCGCTATATAAATACAGGCCATTTACCATTTACCATTTACCATATCCTTCTGTCTGTGAAACAGTGGACTGATAAAAACTCTTATTCTTCATACCTGCCTCTTTCAGCAAACCAACTATTCTTGAAGATGAGTCTTTATCTGTTAAAAGAGTTTGTTGTTCGTAGCTGTAAGTCCTGCAGTCATGCAGTTGCAAGGGCTACCCCACAGGGTCAGCACAAGTCTCTATTAAAGGAAATAATAATGCAAAATGTATATATTTGTAGAGCATCTGTTTCTTTTTGCAGAATACAAACCAGTTACCCTATCTATAGACAATGTTATTTTGTTAACAGTTAGTAAATGTAACACGACTACTCGCTGCTCTGACAGCGGTAGACCGAGTGGAGGGGACACAAGCTATGCCTTGCTGAAAGCAAAAGACAAACAATTTCCCAAAATGATTTTGACCTGGTTCTGATGAAAGCTAAAATCTTTCTGTCCTTTCTCTCTTTGCCAGAAAACCTTTTGTAGTCATGGCAACCAAATCAAATCAAATCAAATCACTTTTTATTGTCACATCACATGTGCAGGCACACTGGCACAGCACATGCGAGTGAAATTCTTGTGTGCGAGCCCCACAAGCAACAGAGATGTGCAAACACAACAACACAAATGAGCAAAATACAAGAATGGCCAACCTGAAACTAATAAATATATGTACAATATATAATAGTGTATGCATTTCTGGATGTGTATACTAAATATTTTCCTACGTGTGTGTGTGTGTGTGTGTGTGTGTGTGTGTGTGTGTGTGTATACACATTTTTACAAATTAAATAGTAAAAAAATAAAATAAAATAATAATAATAATAATAATAATAATAATAATAAAATATATAAAATATACAGAGTTGAATATGTGCAAAACAAGTGGCATTTATATACAGTGTGGAGTGCAGTGCATAATGTTGAACCAGATTTATGAGAACTGATGCTACTATACTGTGATGCTGCTGGTTTGATACGCTTATGTGGTCATGTAGTTGACCTATCAGGGATTCAGTAAATACAGACTGCCGTGGATGACTTAAGTAATCAAATGGTATTTGAATCAGATTTGTTTGGCTCAGATAAGTTTCTGGGGGAATGTCCACCATCTGTACTGTAGCGTAATAATAACTTACTCCTATTCATTTTATTTAAGATCACAGCTATGAAAAAAATGCTGCTGAGCTTGTGGACCTCGTTAAATGACCTTCATCACCCAGAAGACAACCACAACAGAGTCTGTGTCCTTAAGTTGATCTTAAAGGTGATCAGAGTCTGATCGCCTTGAACTGAAATCTTAAAACGTTAAGACCCAGTCTCTGTCAAGATTTCAGTCAGATACAGTCATAGTTAGGTTTCATACAGTTTAGCACCAATTGACAACAACAAACAGCTGCCTCAAGGCTCTGTATATTTTAAGGTAAAGACTCTGCAATAATACAGGGCAAGATTCTTACGTTACACCTCATGGATCCACCAAAATGTCAGTGTGTAAATGTTAGGTGAACATCACAAGTGTTAATGAGGACTGTAGTACTACAGCACTTAGGAGGGTGCTAAATACTGTACCACTGTACAAAGACAATACACAGCACACGCCAAAGAAAGGAAGAGGAATACTTGTAGAGCCTGAGGGTGCAGGAGCCACACGCTGGGAACCGGAAAAGTTAAACAGGTTTAAAGTTTGTCACAGTCGGTGATACTGTATGTGGTAAGGTATTGCAAGCCGTCCTTGACAACATACACACTCACTGTCTCTTAGGCTTACTGGTTTCTGGATTTGCATAGAGGTCTGCACAGCAACAATGATTAATGCAGGACAAGATGAACAGACTGAACCGAGCACGTTACCTGGCTAACGCAACAATCTGGCAATGACTGATGTCTGCCACAGTCTATTATAGCTTTTATGGTTGTGCATTTAAACACTAAAATCTGATTGAAAACTGGTTTTCTATGGTGATGATGTACACAACAACCAACTTAATTTGTGCTTTAATAAAAATGTATTTAAAAGTAAATTTTTCCCTCACCAGCAGTAAAAGTTATTCAGCTGCGGTAATGGTCTGTAGACCATTTACAAAGAAAACACCAGGGTGAATTCACTCTTATCTCACTGGGGCACCAGTGGTGGACCTGCCAATTCTAGTATTCTATGACAACTGTCAATCCAGATCCACGGTGCTAGGCAGTGAGCACTAGAGGAGGTCTGTTGAAGTCTGTTCTGATTGTCTGGCCAGAGACATTCACACCAGTGGCCTGCTGAAGGTCATTTTGTAGCTCTGGGAGTGGTCATCCTGTTTCTCCTTGGACAAATTAGTCCACCAATCCTGCTGATGGATAAAGGACCTTCTATGTACAGCTCTCCTAGAGTAACTGCTTGTCTCCTGGAAACGTCTCCATACTCTTTAGACTGTGCTGTGAGACTTGCAAACCTTCTGTCACTGGTACATAATGATGTGACTTGCTGGAGGAGGTGGACTAGCTGTGCACCCTCTGTATGGTCCTGGTATTGTCTCATGTTACCAGCAGGTACACATTTCTCAGAGGAATTCTAGCCAAATGCAAAAGAAAGTAGAAAACAGTCAACAAGTAAACCTGTAAAACCATTCCTGTTCTGGGGGTTGTCTCTTTGTTGCCCCTCTAGTGCATGTGATGTTAACTTCATTAAAACTAAAGCAGCTGAATGTGATTGATAACCTCTGCTGCTTAAATGACCAGATCAATATCCAAGAAGTTTAACTGACTTGATGCTAGGCTCTGATTAAAACATCCTCATTTCATTTGTATTTATTTTTTGAGCAGTATGTAAAAGCTTCTTGACCTCTGATAGCTCATTGTCATCTATGTCCACAGAGAAATGCACCAGGTCTTACTGTTCATTAAGCAGCTGTCATGTGTTAATGTTAGAAAATCAATAAAATTTATATATTAACTGTAATCCTGTTTTGTAAATGTTTGACAGATATACAGGTCGGTGTGCTGCTGTACATATGTATGCAAATAAGTATGTTTTTGCATGCATTTCTAGTTTGTGAGTGTGCGTGGGCATGTGATCGTCTCAGATCTCAGTGGTGTCAGCAACAGATGAGGGGGAGACGCTTTGTGGCAGTCTGTCATAATGAAGTCAGATCTGATCAAAACATCTCTCCTGAAGCTGCAATTTACTCTATATGTTTGTCTCAAACTACTTCAGCACCAAAACTTTGAGTGTTCAACATTACACTACCAGTCAAAAGTTTTAGAACAACCAAGTTTTTCCAGTTATTTATTGTAATTCAAGTCATTCCAGTCCAATGAACAGCTTGCAATGGTAAAAAGGAAGGTGGTGAACTGCGAGAGGTTAAAAAGAAGCCCAAAACTAAAAAAAGAAATTACACGTCAGAATTCTACAAAAAGGCAGTTTTCACAAAATTTTTAACAATTTAAAAAAATCATTTAAACAATGTTCTGCAGGAATTGAGGCTGATCAAGCCGTGAAGGCTGGTGCTACTAATTCCTACTTCTGCAACAGTTATGGAAGAACTCTGAAGAACATTTGATTTGTAGAAAGAATTCACGGGTGTGGTCAGCTGTTCTTTCTGACAGAGGAGGCGACTGTGATGAGTCAAAGTTTAAAATTCATTTGGTCTATAAACTGATTCTGTGATTTCTGTTTTAATTCCAGTTGCTTTTTGGTACTATGCTTTCATTTCAGAGTGCAGTGAGACATTAAACTGCATAAATTTCAATACAAACTGAACTACAGCATTACGGGCGACCGTGGCTCAGGGGGTTGGTAATCGCATCTGTAACCGGAAGGTCGCCGGTGCGATCCCTGGGCTCTCTGTCCTGGTCGTTGTGTCCCTGGGCAAGACACTTTACCCTACTTGCCTACTGGTGTTGGCCAGAGGGGCCGATGGCGCGATATGGCAGCCTCGCTTCTGTCAGTCTGCCCCAGGGCAGCTGTGGCTACAACTGTAGCTGCCTCCACCAGTGTGTGGATGTGAGAGTGAATGAATAGTGGCATTGTAAAGCGCTTTGGGTCCCTTGAAAAGCGCTATATAAATCCAATCCATTATTATTATTACCAGCATTTCAGTGAAGAATGGGTTTCAGTGCTGTGGACTCACTGATAATTAAGACAATTTTCTGTTCCACACAATAAATAACACTGAATGCTGGTCAAAGACAGGCTCATTTCACTGACGCCCATGTGAAAATAAAACAGGGCCAAATATTTCTGATGATGACAGATCAATTTGTCCTAAAGCTATAACAGCTCATATAAAGTGTCAGAGCAGTAGCTTTAGATTGGGTCCAGAGTTATTTAGGTGACAGGAAACAGTTTGAGAAATTAAATGGTGGTTTCTCCTTATGTATGGACAGTGCTTGTGGTGTACCCCAAGGGTCAGTTTTGGGTCCAAAATTCTTCAACTTGTACATTGACGACATCTGTAAAGTGTCCAAAGTATTAAAAATGGTTCTCTTTGCTCACAATACAAACACTTTTTGCTCTGGTGATGATCTGCAGAATTTATTGGAGGATATGAAATAAGTAAAATGAAGTTCCGACTTCATAAAAACAAATTATCATTAAATTTGAATAAATCTAAACTTATGTTACAGGGAGTGCAGAATTATTAGGCAAATGAGTATTTTGTCCACATCATCCTCTCCATGCATGTTGTCTTACTCCAAGCTGTATAGGCTTGAAAGCCTACTACCAATTAAGCATATTAGGGGATGTGCATCTCTGTAATGAGAAGGGGTGTGGTCTAATGACATCAACACTTGAGAGGCTCAGAAAAGTCAAAAACAGTGAGATATCTTGCAGAGGGATGCAGCAGTCTCAAAATTGCAAAGCTTCTGAAGCGTGATCATCGAACAATCAAGCGTTTCATTCAAAATAGTCAACAGGGTCGCAAGAAGCGTGTGGAAAAACCAAGGCGCAAAATAACTGCCCATGAACTGAGAAAAGTCAAGCGTGCAGCTGCCAAGATGCCACTTGCCACCAGTTTGGCCATATTTCAGAGCTGCAACATCACTGGAGTGCCCAAAAGCACAAGGTGTGCAATACTCAGAGACATGGCCAAGGTAAGAAAGGCTGAAAGACGACCACCACTGAACAAGACACACAAGCTGAAACGTCAAGACTGGGCCAAGAAATATCTCAAGACTGATTTTTCTAAGGTTTTATGGACTGATGAAATGAGAGTGAGTCTTGATGGGCCAGATGGATGGGCCCGTGGCTGGATTGGTAAAGGGCAGAGAGCTCCAGTCCGACTCAGACGCCAGCAAGGTGGAGGTGGAGTACTGGTTTGGGCTGGTATCATCAAAAATGAGCTTGTGGGGCCTTTTCGGGTTGAGGATGGAGTCAAGCTCAACTCCCAGTCCTACTGCCAGTTTCTGGAAGACACCTTCTTCAAGCAGTGGTACAGGAAGAAGTCTGCATCCTTCAAGAAAAACATGATTTTCATGCAGGACAATGCTCCATCACACGCGTCCAAGTACTCCACAGCGTGGCTGGCAAGAAAGGGTATAAAAGAAGAAAAACTAATGACATGGCCACCTTGTTCACTTGATCTGAACGCCATTGAGAACCTGTGGTCCATCATCAAATGTGAGATTTACAAGGAGGGAAAACAGTACACCTCTCTGAACAGTGTCTGGGAGGCTGTGGTCGCTGCTGCACGCAATGTTGATGGTGAACAGATCAAAACACTGACAGAATCCATGGATGGCAGGCTTTTGAGTGTCCTTGCAAAGAAAGGTGGCTATATTGGTCGCTGATTTGTTTTTGTTCTGTTTTGAATGTCAGAAATGTATATTTGTGAATGTGGAGATGTTATATTGGTGTCACTGGTAAAAATAAATAATTGAAATGGGTATATATTTGTTTTTTGTTAAGTTGCCTAATAATTATGCATAGTAATAGTCACCTGCACACACAGATATCCCCCTAAAATAGCTAAAACTAAAACCAAACTAAAAACTACTTCCAAAAACATTCAGCTTTGACATTAATGAGTTTTTTGGGTTCATTGAGAACATGGTTGTTGTTCAATAATAAAATTATTCCTCAAAAATACAACTTGCCTAATAATTCTGCACTCCCTGTATTTGGAAATAGTAGTTTAAATACAAATGCAAAGATTCAAATAAATGGTGTTGATATTGAAAGAGTCAGTAAAAATAAATTTCTGGGGGTAATAATAGCTGGAAAAACTTAACTGGAGAGCTCACGTAAGAAATATTCATTCCAACGTATCACGAAGCATTGCAGTACTAAACAAGGCAAAGCAGGTATTCGACATAACATCACTTCATATTCTCTACTGTTCACTGGTTTCACCATACTTAAGCTATTGTGCAGAGGTCTGGGGCAACAACTATAAAACCACATTACATTCACTTTTTACTCTTCAAAAAAAAGCAATTCGAATCATCCACAATGCAGGTTATAGGGAACATACAAACTCATCATTTTTGCAGTCGATCTAGTGAAATTCCAGACAGCACAAATTCTATTCAAAGCAAAAAATAAAGAACTGCCAGGTAATATTCAGAGTATGTTTTTTTGAAAGAAGGAAGTTATAATTTAAGGGGTTTTTGTAACTTCAAAACAGGGAAGGTTCGTACTACAAGAAAAAGTTTTTGTGTTTCTGTTCATGGACTGAAACTGTGGAACAGTCTGAATATATAGAATTAAAGCAACGTCCAAACATAAAACTGTTCAAAAAGCGTTATAAAAATATGATCTTCTCGAACTATAAAGAAAAGGAAAATATTTAAATTAAATGAATGTCTCTATTTAAAAAACAAACAAAAAAAACTCATGATGTGATATTATAGTATATAGTATATCAGAAATCTGTTTACTATTTTTATTACAAATTATATCAGTAAGGAAGCTGACTAAATATTAACTGCTAATTTATGGCAAAGGGGTGGGATTAAATAATGTTTACTTCTTCCCTTTCAACATGTAAATTAATCAGAACGGCAGCGATATTGAAATGTATTGAATTTTTTTGTATAGTATTTTTTTTCTCTCTTATTTTCTTTTCTAAATGTACCTGTATATTGTTTACATGTTTGAAATAAATTACCAATCAATCAATCAAGATATAAAAATATATGCTTTTTATGATAGTTACAGAAACCTTACAGCCATTTTGAGATCAATGTTGAATCAGGTCTTGGTTGTGACTGGCCCACTCAAAGACAGAGTGAGCCCCCACTCCTGTGTTATCTTGGCTGTGTTCTTGGGAGCATGGTCCTTTTTCGTCCCTGGTCAGCAGGCCAGAGGATCCAAACTACTTCCATTTATGGGTGACGGAGGTCACTGTGCTCATTTAGAGTGTCATGTCTGAGTGTGGGCAGGCAGGAAGAGAGGACCCAAAATGCAGGACTCACTGAGGTGGAAGTAATTCAAAACACACAGCTTTATTGCTGGTAAGAAGCAGAACAGAAAAACACTAACTAAACTGGAAGAACGGAATAAGTAGGCAGGAAGGCTGGCTGGCAAACGGAGCACACAGAGGAAGCAAGGGTGAACAGACGTTAACGATGCGACACCGAGTAGGGGAAGACACAGACACTAAATACAAGAGGTGAACGGAGCAAAGAGGAAACAGCTGGGAGACACGGCTGACGTTGATTACACTGACGAGACAGGGAGAGCACAAAGCTGAACGCACTGACAAAGGGCACAGACCTACAAAATAAAACAGGAAGCACACGCCAGACAGAGACAGACTCGTAAACAGGCATAATGACGTCATGGACAAACAGAGGGACATACGGGCAGAGAAGACTAAGCACAGGCAACCTAAACCAAACATAAGGGCAAGATAACAAAACCTAAACCAGAAATAATCATCATCAACATCATCATCAGATAACTAAAGAATCAGAATATAACTGTAATCAAAACAGTATCACCAGAGAATAACTAATCCATAATGCAAAATAAACCAAAACATAAGAAACTCAAAATACTGGGTCGACCCGACCCAGGACCGTGACAGTACCCCCCCCCCCTCAAGGGCGGGCCCCAGACCGCCCAACAGAAGCACAAAAAACGGCCAAAAACAGAAAACAACCCAACCAGGGCGGGCGGCGGGGGACCAGGAAGGAGGGACAGAGCCCAGAAAGACCCAGAAGGTCAAGTTCAGGGGGCCGACCCGGAGGCCGACAGCGCAGGAGGCCAAAACAGTTCAGTTCTGGGGGCCGACTGTGTGGACGGCGACTGCGGCGACGGGCAAACAGTTCCGGGGGCCGGCCACGCGGAAGGCAGTGGCGGCGACAGAGCAGATCCGGGGGCCGGCCACGCGGAAGGCAGTGGCGGCGTTCAGGAGGGTGTTCAGGAGGGCGCCCATGGTGGCGGAGATGCCCAACAAGTGGCCTGGCAGACGACCGACGATGTGGAGGCGGTAGTAGGGGAGCTGAAGGCTTCGTGGCCCCTGCAGCCCCAGGCGAAGCGGAGGCTGGACCAGACGAAGCTGATGCTGAAGCTGAAGCTGGACCAGGCGAGGCTGAAGCAGAAGCGGAAGCTGGACCAGGCGAGGCTGAAGCGGAAGCTGGACCAGGCGAGGCTGAAGCAGAAGCGGAAGCTGGACCAGGCGAGGCTGAAGCGGAAGCTGGACCAGGCAAGGCTGAAGCGGAAGCTGGACCAGGCGAGGCTGAAGCGGAAGCAGAGGCTGGACCAGGCGAGGCAGCAGCTGGTGAGGAGGCTGAAGCTGGACCAGGCGAGGCAGCAGCTGGTGAGGATGCTGGAGCCGGGCCAGGCGAAGCAGCTGATGAGGATGCTGGAGCCGGACCAGGCGGTGCTGATGAGGATGCTGGAGCCGGGCCAGGCGAAGCAGCTGATGAGGATGCTGGAGCCGGACCAGGCGGTGCTGATGAGGATGCTGGAGCCGGACCAGGCGAGGATGAAGACACGGAGGCTGGACCAGACGAGGATGAAGCCGTGGCTGGACCAGGCGAAGCGGATGAAGCCAAAGCAGACGCTGGACCAGGCGAGGAGGATGCTGAAGCAGATGCTGGACCAGGCGATGAGGATGCTGACGCAGATGCTGAAACCGGACCAGGCGAGGCCGAAGACACGGGGGCTGGACCAGGCGAGGCCGAAGACTCTGAGGCCGCAGCAGGCGAGGACGATGAAGCTGCAGCAGCCGGCGGCGTGGGCGAGGCTGCAGCTGGGGGCTGGACGGGCTCCTCGGGCCCCCCAGCTGACGAGGCAGAAGGCTGGACGGGCTCCTCGGGCCCTCCAGCTGACGAGGCAGAAGGCTGGACGGGCTCCTCGGGCCCCCCAGCTGACGAGGCAGAAGGCTGGACGGGCTCCTCGGGCCCCCCAGCTGACGAGGCAGGAGGCTGGACGGGCTCCTCGGGCCCCCCAGCAAAAACAGTCTCAGAACCAGCGGGCACCGGGGCCCCTGGCACACACAGGACTGAACCAGCAGGCCCTGGGACCTCTGGGAAAACACAGAACAGAACCAGCAGGCCCGGGGACCTCTGGAAAACACAGAACAGAACCAGCAGGCACGGGGACCTCTGGCAGGCACGGAACAGAACCAGCAGGCACGGGGACCTCTGGCAGGCACGGAACAGAACCAGCAGGTACGGGGACCTCTGGCAGGGAAAAAACAGGTAGCGCTGGCTTCTTTACATCCAGGGGGCCAGAGTTAACTGAATGCTGACATCTAACCTCTGGGGAGGCCCTGGAGAGAGCAAAAGTCACAAAGGTAGCCAGGTCTTGTGGAGCAACAAAAGTCTGTGTGGGGCTATCCTCCTCCTGAAAACGAGTGGGTGGAGATGGTGGCTGAGGTGCAGGCAGTGCTAGTGGCTGAGGTGCTGGCAATACAAGAGAGTGCACTGAACTCGACTGAACTGACTGGAGAACGGGAGGAGACTGAACCGGGGACCGCCGGGCAGCTAACTGAGCTTCTGGCTGAAGAGGTGTTTGTAGCAAACGTAAAGAGGGTGGTGGCCTATGTTCTCCTGAGCCTCCAGAGCACAGTTTAACCCGCTGGATGGGCTCAGAGAAAACAGTTTTCCTTGGGTTCCCCTGCTCTGAGTGGGCAGGTAAAAAACAGTCTTTAGCAGGCATGTCACGATCCTGGGTCTTATGACCCAGTGTTTTGAGTTTTAGTTAATTTTGATGTTTTAGTTTATGTAAGCCCTTCAGGTTCCTAAGTTCATTTGTTATCATGCTTAAGTGTTTCTAGTTCTTATTATTTTCCCCTCGTGTTTCCAACTATGGTAAATCTCCCCTGCTCTTCATGTGTTTCATGTCTGTGTCTTACATTGTGAAGTTTGGGTTGTCATGTCTACGTCTCATTATCTTTCCTGTTTTATTGTGAAGAGGTCTGGTGTTTCTGTGTTCATCGTGTTCAGTTTTACTCTTCCCTGTGGCGTTGTTATGTTCATGTTGATCTACTGTGCCTTTCTGTTCCATGTTTCAGATCCCTATGTTCTGTCTCCCCCAGTCTGTTAAGTCCACATGTCTTGAGTTCCGTCAGTGTGTTTCCTGTTTTACTTTCACAGTCTGTTCTATGTTAATGTTTCTAGTTTTGCTTCCCTTGCCTCGTCCTGCTTAATTACTCTCAGCTGTGCTCTCCTCCTGTGGCTCATTCCCCCTCGTTATCCCTCAGTGTATTTAAGCCCCATGTTTCTCTTTGTCAGTGTTGCGTCCTCCATCATAGCTGTGTGATTTTTCCCTGTGGCTCCTTGTGCTTTAGTTTTTCCCAGTTTAGTTTATTTTGTATTGTTTTTCGTGTCCCACTCCACGCCAGCAATAAAGCTGTGTTTTTTGAGTTTACCTTTTGTCTCTGTGAGTTTGCGTTTGGGTCCTACTTTTGCCTGCAAACAGCCGTACTGTGACAAGGCAGGCTGAGCTCGTCTGGGCTCTTAGTAGAAATAGGAGGCAAAGACGGCTCGGCTGAGCTGCCAGTGGGGGGAAGAGCAGGCTGCACTAGCCCAATAGGGTCAGGAGACGCTAGTTTAGCAGCAACAAGCGCTTCTCTGGAATTTTTAGTCTCTGGGTTAACCTTCGGTTTGTCGTGTATGGTTCTAAGCTCCAAAGGAGAATGAACAAAGTCCTTTAAATCCCCTGAGAGGGAACAGCCCCCCGCAGACGAGACAGAAAAAGTGTTCTTGTCACTCACCCCAGCCGGCTGCTCAGAAGTTCCCGAATCCAGTTGAGGTAAGGGGTGCCGGCGGCGTGAGCGGCGTTTCCTCCCAGACGAGGGAACGGAAGTGGCGGAGGAAACTTGTGATGGCGGAGGGATGACAACTTGCTCCTCATCCTCTGACCACATCGCTGCCAAGAAGGAGGCCGGTGAATTTGGCTCGGAACAGCACGCGGAGGAATCCCGCGGCAGAGGAGTGGAGACGCCTCTCCCCCGTGACCGTCGCTGCTGCGTAGCGCGAAGCTCCGTGCTCCGCGGCTGCTGCTGCGGTGGCTTCGGGTTAGCAAACTGGGAGCGGGCAAAAGCCGCGAGTTCCCGAGCTTGTAGCACCTCCTGGGCTTCGTGCAGCTGGTCCATATAGCCCATAAATCCTCTCAGCTGGCGCAGGTGAGGATTTCCCTCCAGGACGGCTTTGATGGCGTTAATCCCAACCACCATGGTCTTAGTGTCTTTGGTGTGGGAAATCCGCTTCATCAAACCTTGGATGCGGGAGAGGTCATACTCCCGGGACGAGTCCGCTGGGTCCTGGTTGTGGTCGCATCGTTCTGTCATGTCTGAGTGTGGGCAGGCAGGAAGAGAGGACCCAAAATGCAGGACTCACTGAGGCGGAAGTAATTCAAAACACACAGCTTTATTGCTGGTAAGAAGCAGAACAGAAAAACACTAACTAAACTGGAAGAACGGAATAAGTAGGCAGGAAGGCTGGCTGGCAAACGGAGCACACAGAGGAAGCGAGGGTGAACAGACGTTAACGATGCGACACCGAGTAGGGGAAGACACAGACACTAAATACAAGAGGTGAACGGAGCAAAGAGGAAACAGCTTGGAGACACGGCTGACGTTGATTACACTGACGAGACAGGGAGAGCACAAAGCTGAATGCACTGACAAAGGGCACAGACCTACAAAATAAAACAGGAAGCACACGCCAGACAGAGACAGACTCGTAAACAGGCATAATGACGTCATGGACAAACAGAGGGACATACGGGCAGAGAAGACTAAGCACAGGCAACCTAAACCAAACATAAGGGCAAGATAACAAAACCTAAACCAGAAATAATCATCATCAACATCATCATCAGATAACTAAAGAATCAGAATATAATTGTAATCAAAACAGTATCACCAGAGAATAACTAATCCATAATGCAAAATAAACCAAAACATAAGAAACTCAAAATACTGGGTCGACCCGACCCAGGACCGTGACATAGAGCTTCAATACTGCAGAAATGTTTGTGTACTCTTCCCCAGATCTGTGCCTCAATCCTGTGTCAGAGGTCTACAGATAGTTACAGATAGCGTTGTGGCCTTCCAAATCATCATCCATACCTCTTTGCTGTAGTACTGAAAAGAAAATTCTTGCAAAATGATTTTAAAAAGTTCAAGCACACAAGCACATATAAACCTTTTTTTAAACTTTCAAATAATGTAATAATTAAATTAAGAATTTCTCTGGCAGACATTCAGGGCCCAACTGTCTGTTTTCTTTTGTACCAGCATTTAGCTCTGTGAGCATTTATTACCAACACATTAGCATAAAATGATCTTTTACATTGTCATCCCTTTTCTCTCTCTCGACTAGCGGCCCTAACACCTATATCTGAAGCTCTTCTCCATCAAAAGTTTGCCAGAAGTTTGCAAAGCATTTCCTGAGCAGCTGTCCTGCAAGCTATCAGCCTCCTACATCACACACCGTGCAAGACTGAATGAGCACAGAACACAGTGATGAAATGGACTGAGGCGTCAGCGCATCTGAATGTGCTCTGATCTTAATGCTGAGTCCAAATCAGAAAGCACTAAACATTTTCCATATCACCTTTGAAAAAAACAACAAAAGCAAGAAAATATAAAACAGAGCTTCTTGAACTTTATGAACACAAACAGCGAATGCTTTGCCTGCTCCAGGCAAAGCATTCGCTGCTTGCAGGTGGAAGCCTTCTATCTGTGGGCCCATGCTCTGGCCTCCAGCTAAAGCATGGAAGGTGATTTTCTGATGAATTTTGAAATAGTTTCACAAGGAGCCTCAAGCAGCAGAAAGAGCTCTCAACTCATGGAAGAACACTTTATGCTTCAAGTTAGAAAGTGTGAAATCTAGCAGGAAGATACAAGGTTTCCCTCTGATGCTGAAGAGTTTTAATGGACCAACACACCCACAGCACTCTATTATTTACGCCACAACATTGACTAAATGTAGCTCCATCTCAGTCCCAATAAAGTCGCAGGACTGTGTGTGTGTGTGTGTGTGTGTGTGTGTGTGTGTGTGTGTGTGTGTGTGTGTGTGTGTGTGTGTGTCTGCCTTCATTCCCATTGTGCAGTTATCTGTCTATTGATTTATGCATCTACCATGTTTAAGAGCAGAACGCCGTGAGGACACTGGAGCAATAGAAAAGGTCTCGTGTGTGTGTGTGTGTGTGTGTGTGTGTGTGTGTGTGTGTGTGTGTGCAAGCACCCCACGAACATATATCATTTAATACTTAAATAAATATTTATTTCACAGTGGGTTGTGAATTCATAATTCATAGGCTGTCATGTCCTCTTGTGTAACGCTTCAGACTTGACTTCAGCTTGAAGAAGTGAAGTGAGCAAAGACTGCATTGGTGTGGCCAACAGTACAGACGACGGCATGCTTATATTCCCACAGTTCTGCTGAATGTTCTCGGTCAGGCGCCTAAGGACATTACTGTAAACCCTCACTCTTCACCAGGCTTACAATCTGTGGTCATCGACCTCAGTAACATGTTTTGACAGTTTTAAGCAAACACGCAGGTCTTAGCTTTTCCTTTAATCAATTCAACATAAAAACAGAAGTCCTGAGGATATCATTTCTGCCTTTAACGTTTCTTTAATAAACACATGCTCGTGTACGTGAGCACTAGATTAGGCCTGGGTGGCCTGTCTTCACCTTGCTTGAGGGTAGATGGTCCTCTGTGGATCAGTTCAAAGCTGTGCTCCTGGGGTCAGCACTGCTCTGCAGTCACTGACTGCACAGTCACACTGTCTGTAAAGCTGATCACATGGTCTCATTCATAGCTGTTAGGGTAATCGTGACAACCAGCAGGGTGGGTTTCCTTCGGGAGGGATGGCCCGTGCATTTCCTGCCTCACAGAGGTGGCAGGCTCAGTCCCTTCCCCTAACCAAAGCAGACAGCACTTTATTCTCATAATGTATCAGCTTTCACATGAGGCATCTAATTTGTTGAAGGTAGATATAGAATGAAACTAGTTCCACAGTTTGGACGTTCAACCACGACCCGACTAAATGACATTTAACGTTTCAACTTTGGACTGGGTCATTTTTCGGATGTCTACGTCAGGTGCAGGGGATTTATATGACTAATAAATATAATATTTTTTTACATATACCAAATTGTTTTCATCAAAATGATACATATAAATACAGATTATTTAAAAAATGACTGTGATGTGACTGTGTTAGACTATTAATTTATTTGTACATGTGGGTGTTTTTTGTTATTTTACATTTTCCTGTTTTTTTGTAAATGGTTTATTTTAAATAACAGGTTAAAACTGCCATTTATTAAAATGTGTTGAAATGCTGAAAACGTTCAAATCCATGTTAAACTGTTTAAATATTAATGGTACTGTGAAAAGTGCAATGTGTTAGTTTAGAAGAGCATTTTCATCATACATGGTTCATTTTTACAAGTATCCGGTTTTATTGTGACGAGCTCATGATTATGAGAGGAAGCATGACCGGCAGCAGTACTGAGAGACACTCGAACGGAAAACGTATGTGTTTGAACTGGACTATCTGCTCATTCTGTAGAAGTTGACAAAAATATGTTGCCTGGTGTTACAAAACAACCAAATCCAACATCCAGAAATGACACATTCAATTCAATTCAATTCAATTTTATTTATATAGCACCAAATCACAACATAAGTCGCCTCAAGGCGCTTCATAGATACAGAGAAAAACCCAACAATCATATGACCCCCTATGAGCAGCACTCTGGCAACAGTGGGAAGGAAAAACTCCCTTTTAACAGAAAGAAACCTCCGGCAGAACCAGGCTCAGGGAGGGGCGGCCATCTGCTGCGACCGGTTGGGGTGAGAGAAGGAAGACAGGATAAAAGACATGCTGTGGAAGAGAGACAGAGGTTAATAACAGATATGATTCAATGCAGAGAGGTCTGTTAATACATAGTGAGTGAGAAAGGTGACTGGAAAGGAAAAACTCAATGCATCATGGGAATCCCCCGGCAGCCTATGTCTATTGCAGCATAACTAAGGGAGGATTCAGGGTCACCTGGTCCAGCCCTAACTATATGCTTTAGCAAAAAGGAAAGTTTTAAGCCTAATCTTAAAAGTAGAGATAGTGTCTGTCTCCCGAATCCAAACTGGAAGCTGGTTCCACAGAAGAGGGGCCTGAAAACTGAAGGCTCTGCCTCCCATTCTACTTTTAAATACTCTAGGAACAACAAGTAGGCCTGCAGAGTGAGAGCGAAGCGCTCTAATAGGGTGATATGGTACTACAAGGTCATTAAGATAAGATGGGGCCTGATTATTTAAGACCTTGTATGTGAGGAGCAGGATTTTGAATTCAATTCTGGATTTAACAGGAAGCCAATGAAGGGAAGCCAAAACAGGAGAAATATGCTCTCTCTTTCTAGTCCCTGTCAGGACTCTTGCTGCAGCATTTTGGATTAGCTGAAGGCTTTTCGGTGAGTTTTTTGGACATCCTGATAATAATGAATTACAGTCGTCCAGCCTGGAAGTAATAAATGCATGAACTAGTTTTTCAGCGTCACTCTGAGACAGGATATTTCTAATTTTAGAGATGTTGCGCAAATGGAAGAACGCAGTCTTACATATTTGTTTAATATGTGTGTAATGTAATGTAATGTAAACAGAATTGGTCCTAGCACTGAACCCTGTGGAACTCCATAATTAACCTCAGTGTGTGAAGAGGACTCTCCATTTACATGAACAAACTGGAGTCTATTAGATAGATATGATACAAACCACTGCAGTGCAGTACCTGTAATACCTACAGCATGTTCTAATCGCTCTAATAGGATATTATGGTCGACAGTATCGAATGCTGCACTAAAAGGCCATAAATCCATAAATAACAAAGTCAAGTAATCAATGCCACGTTTCATACAACAATCAATAAACCATCATCTCTTATAATGAATGTCATTCTAAATACTATTATAGAAAGACATTCTCATGGGTCCCATCAAAGTATATCAGCGTTAAAGCTAATAAATATTATCCAAAGTTAATCAAATATATTTACAAAACTCATTTAATCACAGGTGTTGCGCAACAGATTCAATAATGTAAATGGAATTTAACTCAATGCAAAATCTCATAGGCCGTTTCGGCATTTCATCAGAAAAGTAACAAAAAACATCCAAAACGGACAAAACTACAAAAATCAAATCACTCGTTCAACTCTAGATACGTTAAATCAACATTCGGCCATAATGGAATAAACAAAAACAACAATATTCAATAGATGACACTAGTAATTGCACTTACTGTCGCTAGCCTAGCATTAGCTTACCGGCATTGTAGGATGTGCGATCGCGGCTCCGCATGTACATTAATTGTGACAAAACAAAACAAACAAATAACTCACCGTTGAGTCGAGTGTGAGGTAGTGTAAAGATGAATGAATCGGCCGGGTTATTGCACGCTGTCAACTGGCCTGTAGTGCAAAATTTGTCGTGATCTGACAAGTACGCCAACCACAGGGACAACAGCAGCCAGAGGAGCAGGGACATGCAGCTGATTGACCCGGAACTTATACAGGATTCATTCCCGCCACAATAAAGGGACTGGCGGAAGTGGGGTCAGAAGTTACCGTGGTTACACTCTCCCCCCCTAATCTCATGGACGTCCTCGTACATGGACTAGGCTGGCAGCGAATGACTGGTTGGCTGAGGTGTGAAGGCATCGTCTCCTCTTCTTCATCGTCTTGAAGAGCGAAGGAGAAGACAGAACTTAACCCATGCAGGAAGGTCTGAACGCTCTTTAACAGAGGCTTACCAGGCTTGATGTATTGCAGCCGATCAGGAGGATTCCTGGTGCGGGTTGAATGCCTCAAGGGTGGTTCTGCCTCAGGACTGAGAGGCTCTGATTCAGTAGGTGAGTGTTGTGACAAGTTACTTCTGGATGCTTCCGAATCAGAAGACAGACTTTCTTCATCGTGAGAAGTTTCGACAAGATCAACTGGCTCAAAGCCAGCTTCCACGGTTCCGCTAGCAATAACTTGTTCCTCTTCAGCAGGTACAGGTTCCTCTGAGAGGATAGCATTCTCTTCCTCTGTAGCCAATACTACAGGGACATCGGGCTGGTTGATAAGCGGCACAGGTTGCGGAGTATTGGGTAAGTTGATGGTTGTTGTGAAGGTGACAGGTTCAGCAGAGAAGGGAACAGGTAGGTATGAGATTAGTTCCTCTTCGTCATTGTTATCAGCATCATCAGCACGTACAGGAGACACGGGTAAGACAGACATTTTCCTCTTCTGCTTAGTAAGCATTTCCTTTTCAGGTGGTAAATACCCACAGGGCAGTAGGAGGTCTCGATGTAAAGTTCTCAGGGGCTTGTCTTGGCCTTCGGGTCGAACTGTATACACAGGAAGAGTGCCGGCTTTCTTCACTACAATGTACACAGATGACTCCCATTTATCTGCAAGCTTGTGTTTGCCTCTTAGCCGCACGTTCCTCACAAGAACTCTGTCTCCAACATTCAGCTGTGATGCAGTGACATTTTTATCAAATCTGTTTTTGTTATGTGTCATCACCTTTTCTGAGTTTTCGATGGCCAGCTTGTAACTTTCTTCTAGGTGGGACTTTAGTTTGTCCACATATTGTGTGTGGGATGTTGATCCTTCTTTGGCAAGGGGTAGTCCAAAGGCCAAGTCCACCGGTAAGCGAGGTTGGCGGCCAAACATAAGCTCATATGGTGAAAAACCTGTAACATCGTTTCTTGTGCAATTGTATGCATGCACCAGGGGTTTTACAAAATCTTTCCAATGGGATTTCTGTTGAGCTGTGAGTGTTCCTAGCATATCCAGTAATGTTCGGTTAAACCGTTCAACAGGATTGCCTCTTGGATGGTATGGAGTGGTTCTTATTTTGTGGATCCCAGCCATTTCACAAAGCTCTCGGATGATTCTGGATTCAAAGTCAGAGCCTTGGTCACTGTGCAAACGTTCTGGGATACCATAATGCACAAGAAAGTTGTCCCATAAACATTTGGCAACAGTCCTGGCTTTCTGGTTTGGTGTTGGCACAGCAATGGCATATTTTGTGAAATGGTCAGTTATGACAAGTATGTCTTTGACTCCACGATCTGGTTCCACAGAGAGAAAATCCATGCACACCAGTTCCATGGGATGAGAGGTTTTGATATTGACCAGAGGTGCGGCTCGTTCAGATGGGGATTTGCGTCTCACGCATCTTTCGCACTGTCTTATTTTATTGACCACATCACTTGTCATCTTAGGCCAATAAAACCGGGAACGGACCAAGTCCAGCGTTCTGTCAATTCCCATGTGACCCATTTGATCATGTAGGTGGTTAAGTACAACTGGTCGATATTCCTCAGGTAGCACTAGCTGGTATGCGAAGTCACTTCCCACTTGTCTCTTCCTGACGAGAAGGGTGTTATGGAGCTCCAGTTTATTTACTTCTCGCAGTAATAGAGGTAGATCAGGAAGTTCTTCCCTCAGGAATGGCGGTGGTGACTCGCCTCGTTCAACCTGAGCTATGACATGCCGGATGACAGGGTCAAGGCGTTGTTTGGCTGCAAGGTCAGCTGTTGAGATTTGGGGGAGTACCATGGAGGTGAACTGGATGTCGTCCGTGAAACTGTCAGGCAGACTGTTGACATTGACAGACATGGATAACACCAGAGCAAGATCAGGATCCGTGCTTGAACTGTACATCAGATGACGGTCACAAACTGCTTTGATGGTATGCTGGTCAATAGAGACATAATCTGGTTCATTGAGATGTTGCCATGCAAATCTCCAGATTCGCTCACATTCTTTCTGTGACAGAGGATCATCAGACAGTTCACCATGAGGTCGGCGAGACAAACCATCAGCATCCGAGTTCTGCTTTCCTGCTCTGTAGATTAATTTGAAGGTGAAAGTGGACAAAGCTGAAAGCCATCTGTAACCGGTAGCGTCAAGTTTTGCTGATGATAAGAGGTATGTTAATGGGTTGCTGTCCGTCACAACTGTAAACTGAGCACCATAAAGGTAGTCGTGGAATTTTTCAGTCACCGCCCACTTCAAAGCAAGAAACTCCAATTTGTGGGCGGGATACTTTGACTCACTCCGGGAAAGACCTCTGCTGGCATATGCTACAGCTCTGTTTTTTCCATCCTGCTCTTGATACAGCACCGCACCAAGACCTGTGGCACTGGCATCAGTGTGGAGTGTGTATGGTTTCTGGGGATCAGCAAATGCCAGAACTGGGGCAGAAGTGAGTTTGTCAATAATGGACTCAAAAGCTTGTTGACACATTTGCGTCCATCGTCCTCCAAATGGCTCTTTGGGGTTGAGGTAATTCTCTGGCTTTACAGTTCGTCTCAGTTTCCTCTGAGAAGGTGGATAACCAGCAGTGAGTTCATGTAACGGCTTGACAATGGCCGAATATCCCTGGACAAAACGTCTGTAGTACCCAGCAAAACCAAGGAAAGATCTTAATTCCTTCAAGTTTTTTGGCACTGGCCAAGAAGTGAGTGTGGAAATCTTGTCCAGATCAGTTTCAACACCAGCCTGGGACACTACATGGCCCAGATACTTCACCGATGTCTGGAAGAACATGCATTTCTCAAGTGAAAGCTTCAAGCCAAAATCTTTGAGTCTGGTGAGAACTTTCATCAGGCGAGCTTCATGTTCCTCAAGAGTTGGTGCAAAGACAATGAGATCGTCAATGAAAACCAAGACTTCTTTTAGATTTAATTCTCCCATGCATTTTTCCATCAGCCGTTGGAAAGTGCTTGGTGCGTTGGTAATCCCTTGTGGCATCCGATTAAATTCCCAAAATCCTACTGGGCAGACAAAGGCAGTCTTTGCCTTATCCTTCTCCTCCATTTCGATTTGGTAGTAACCCGACTTGAGGTCTAGCACCGTGAACCACTTTGATCCTGCAAGTGCGGAGAAGGTGTCTTCCAGTTTAGGCAGAGCATAAGCATCTTTGATTGTTTGCAGATTGAGTTTGCGGTAGTCAATACAAAGACGTATACTGCCGTTCTTTTTGCGTGCAACCACAATTGGAGAGGCAAATGGTGAGTCAGATTCTCTGATAACGCCAGAGTCAAGAAGTTCTTGCAGGTGCTTCCTGACAGCATCAAGATCTTGAGGGTGAATTGGTCGTGGTCTTTGCTTGAAAGGAGTTGGATCGGACAATTTGATTTGGTGTTTAACTTTGTTGGTCCTGCCGAAATCCAGATCGTGTTTGGCAAATACTTCAGGAATAGTGTTGAGTTTTTGAACAATGCGTTCTTTCCAGTCTGGAGTTAAGGGGGAATCTCCAAAGTTGTATGGTGGTTGAGATGGAGGTAACGACTCTATAGACTGGTCTGAATACTGGGTGGGTTGCTCTTTGGAAATGACCTCTTGGAAGGCGCTGATTTCTGCAATAATAGCTCGAGCTGGAATGTGGATTTCATGGTCGGACTCATTACTCACTACAACAGGCAGAGAATATGGCCGACGTTTAGGTAAGTCCACAAGGCAGGTTTTTACTAGGAGTCCACCAGGCAGAGAACTGGAGGTGGGTTGTTCCAGAATAACTGCTTTCTCACCTTGGAATAGCCTTGTGACCAGGCATCCCTCAAGGACAGTGGTTTGGCCGGCAGTAATCGTATGCGGTTGGTCTGACTTTAAGATTACAGGAGCATACTGGTCATTTGAATTCTGGATGTGGCGACACTGGAGGATTTTATAAACTGCAATGTAACCGGAACCAGATGGCAGGAATGACTGCTCAGAGAGGGTATCACAGTGTTTGCTGTACGCAACGTCAAGAGTGTTGGTACCAACAAGTATCATTGGGGGTGATTGCTGGACGTCAGGCACGACAAGCGCAAGTGTATCAACATTAATGGATGAACCAAGAAAATTAGCTGGGAACGTCATGTTAATCTCAATGTATCCCAGGTAAGGTACGGCTTGTCCATTTGCTCCTTCTACTTCCAACAGATCATCCAGTGGTTTGATTGGATGGTCTGAAAGGTAAGTATTATAGAAGGAAAAAGGAATCGTAGTAACCTGAGAGCCAGAATCAAGAAGACAGTTGAAATGGTTGCCTTTGATTTGAATTTGGCCTGTGCGTTTGGTCCCCACAAGCCCTTTTGGCAACAATGGAAATTTGTTGTGGTTTCTGGGACTGTTCGTGCACGCAGCTCCTGTGTGTCCCACCACAGAAACTCCTTCTAGTTTAAAGATGAAGTATTTCTAGCGTCCCATTCTTGCTGTTTTTTTCTTAATTGGCTCTTTTTCTGTTCAACAAGACTGGAGTTTGCTCTGTTGTTGCAGGTGGAAGAAACATGGCCATCTTCTCCACAGTTAAAACAGTACCATGGCTTGGGTCTGGTATTTGACTGAGGTGAAGAATGACTGGATTTGGTTTGTCGTGGCTTAAACTTTGACTCGGTTGGACGTTTTTGGGACAAAAGTTGGGACATTTGCTGTTGGAGGGTTTGGAGTTGTTTTTTCATTTCTTTTAGCTCTTCATTGGCTGTAGAGTGCCCACAAGAACAAGTACTTTGGGATTGGATGTTAGCTTTTTGTTTTGATGAACCGATGTATTTCTTCATAAGTGACTCCTTAGCAATTTGTCTGTCTTCTTCTGTCCGTAACGACAACAACTAGTCAGAGAAAGGTGGTGGGTTGTCCTTTTGCTGTTCTAACTGTAGTTTGGTTAGTATAGTGTTATCCCAACACCCACGACAAAACTGCTTCAGCAGATGCTTATTCATGTCAGCAGCTGCAAGTCCTCCTTGCTTTACAACAGTGCTGAGGGTTAGCTGCAATCTTTGGAGGTAAGCGGATGGTCGTTCACCTGGATTTTGAAGAATATTTAAGTATTGAGCATACAATTCTTCACCATCTTGAACTGTTCCAAAAGCGGAGTCAAGTACACTTAGTATGACTGAAGGCAATGTGTTGGGACTTAGACCTTTAACCAAATCAGCAGCAGGTGACAACAGGCTCTCTATAATACGCCTGGCGACGTATAGAGCTGACACACTGGGGTCGGCAAGCAATAGATCAATTTGGGAACGCCATGATTCAAAATCTGCTTCACTACTTGGCTTAGGAATCCTTCCTGAAAAAGCACGGAGACGTAGTGAAGTTGTGGTGCTTATGTCTGGGTTTCGGACCACATGCTCAACAACAACCCTTTGTATTTGTGGTGGGTTGAGATCAGGGGCTGTGAGTGATACTCTTGGAGTTGGTCCAGTCTGGCTTTGACGAGGTCGTGCCCCCTGTTGGTCAGTGGAAACCTGTCTGGCAGGAGGTGAAGACAATTGCTGCCGCTCCAGTTCCCTTTCTTCTTCCTCTACACCAATGTCCTCATCTACTCCATTTTCCTCATCATATTCAACTTTTCCATCATCACCTGCTCCTGCTTCATGCAAATGTTGACCAATCTGCCTCATTACTGTCTTCAAGACATCTTCAAACCGGTGCCCGCTGCGATCAGCAATATGCTTGAGCTCTTTGAGGTAATTGGGAGGGGGACTGCTGCTGTCCTCCGTGGCGGCGTACTCACAGGCCAAAGCTGTGACGCGGAAAACAAGGTCGGCAACACTTTTAGAACAGTGGGTGTATGGCAGAAACGGCTCTAGAGTTGTAAAAGCAGTGGTATCTACAAACTCAGCGATCAGGTTTTTGAAGAAAGTACTTGCGGGATCATTTACGTAAAAATGACGGTTAAGATTCCCATAAGTACGCAAGTAGTCAAGAATTTCATTATCAGATTTTGTGTTAGACACACCGGAGATCATCACAGACTGTGATATATTTATGCCAGAAAGTGCAACTGAATCCATTTTTGATTTTATGTTCAGCAAAAGCGAAGTAAATAAGTAAAGAAAATCGTACGTAAGACCCCGAAATATTCACACACAAAGGCTCCTGGCTGGCTTGCCACTTGTAACGCGGTTAAAGGACCAGGGCGCCTGACTGCAGCCTCATAGACAATGAGCTATCAGATTAAGATTCGACTATGGAGCCTGAGGGTGTGAATAAAACACAGGAAACAAAAGTAGAGCTCAAATATATATATATTATGTTTGTTATGAGAAGTGTATAGACGGATGTACAAAAGAAAATAAAAACATATGCATATATATCACAAACAAAAATAATGTTGACAATACAAAACAGCTTAGTAGGTTCCAAAAGGAGGTGGGATGAGGTGTAGTCCAGTATGTGATTTAGTTTAGTTCCATGGACCTGTGATAGGTCATTGTCAACAATTTGTGATTCAGTCCATAGGTTCACAATTCCTACCGCACCGTAGCGGTGGTCGGGTGGCTCGCCATCTCGCGCTGATCAGGGCAGATCGCGGGAGAACAAAAAAACCTGACCTAAACAAGGTCAAAAAACAGAAATTATCATTCACAGAAGAAAATGAAACAGCATTCTACTGCTGTGACAAAATAAATACATAAATCCATAAATAACAAAGTCAAGTAATCAATGCCACGTTTCATACAACAATCAATAAACCATCATCTCTTATAATGAATGTCATTCTAAATACTATTATAGAAAGACATTCTCATGGGTCCCATCAAAGTATATCAGCGTTAAAGCTAATAAATATTATCCAAAGTTAATCAAATATATTTACAAAACTCATTTAATCACAGGTGTTGCGCAACAGATTCAATAATGTAAATGGAATTTAACTCAATGCAAAATCTCATAGGCCGTTTCGGCATTTCATCAGAAAAGTAACAAAAAACATCCAAAACGGACAAAACTACAAAAATCAAATCACTCGTTCAACTCTAGATACGTTAAATCAACATTCGGCCATAATGGAATAAACAAAAACAACAATATTCAATAGATGACACTAGTAATTGCACTTACTGTCGCTAGCCTAGCATTAGCTTACCGGCATTGTAGGATGTGCGATCGCGGCTCCGCATGTACATTAATTGTGACAAAACAAAACAAACAAATAACTCACCGTTGAGTCGAGTGTGAGGTAGTGTAAAGATGAATGAATCGGCCGGGTTATTGCACGCTGTCAACTGGCCTGTAGTGCAAAATTTGTCGTGATCTGACAAGTACGCCAACCACAGGGACAACAGCAGCCAGAGGAGCAGGGACATGCAGCTGATTGACCCGGAACTTATACAGGATTCATTCCCGCCACAATAAAGGGACTGGCGGAAGTGGGGTCAGAAGTTACCGTGGTTACACTAGCAGGACAAGCACAGAGATGAGTCCACTGTCAAAGGCCATAAGAAGATCATTTGTAACCTTCACTAAAGCTGTTTCTGTGCTGTGATGAGCTCTGAAACCTGACTGAAACTCTTCAAATAAACCATTCCTCTGCAGATGATCTGTTAGCTGTTTGACAACTACTCTTTCAAGGATTTTTGATATGAAAGGAAGGTTGGAGATTGGCCTATAATTAGCTAAGACTGCTGGGTCTAGAGATGCTTTTTGAGTAAAGGTTTAACTACAGCTAGCTTGAAGGCCTGTGGTACATAGCCGATCATTAGAGATAGGTTGATCATATTTAAGATCGAAGAATTAATTAATGGCAGGACTTCTTTGAGCAGTTTTGTAGGAATGGGGTCTAAAAGACACGTTGATGGTTTGGAGGAAGTAATTATTGAAGTTAACTCAGAAAGATCACATGAAAGACTCAGTGGGCAGCTAAGCTTCAGCATGCAAAACACACACCTAGGTGGGGCGCAGAGCACAGAGCCATTGAAGGCGGTGTGCGGTATGAAAAGGGGAAAAAAAAAACGAAAAAACAACACTTGGTTACTGCTAGCATGGGCGCCCACAGAAATGCAAAGCAGGAGATGAAGCATCGCTGAATATGTTTCTAAACCAACTTCATTCTAAGCCAAAGACTAGAAAATATGGTGAAGCATATCTGCCCTTTGGCTTCATCTGCACAAGTGCCGAGGTAGGTCTCCCTGCAGGATTGGTTTTCCCTTCGTCGGGAGCAGCGCTGGGCTGTTCAAATCACGGACAAACAGTATCCCACATTCTTGATTTTTAGTTCACAGACACTTGTTGTAATGACTAACTGCTCCTGACATGTTGGAGATGTTTGCTCCTTATACAGTAAAGTTACAGCGGGATACAAATAACATCAGGCTGATCCTGCCACGATTTGTTCCCCCTGTTTAAATCACAGACAAACAGGATCCCACAGCTGTTTATGTTTTTAAACCCATTTTGCACAGAGAGGCATTTTTTGAAAAATGCATTGATTGCAATGTTGAATATTATTACACAGGAAAAAAACAACCACACGTAAAATAATCACACCGTGAGGCCTCTGCCTTTGTAAATGGAGGGACAGTAACTGCGTGTACCCGTGTAGGTGTGAACGTAGCATAAAAGAGTTAGTAGTGTATTTTCTTATTACCTGTAATTTACTGTAGATAACTGGTTTTGCTTAATTGTTTACTGAATGTTTGAGGTGTGAAATAAACCGCAATGGAGCAAAATATGGGTGTGTGTGGTTGGAGGATGTGTTTGTGTGTGTGCGTGCGTGTGCACGTGCAGGGGGGGGACATTTTTCTTGAAAAACAAAGGGGGGCCTTGCAAAAAAAAGTTTGGGGACCACTGTACTAGCTACTACTTCTAACAGACGTACTTCTGCTGCTCTGACACTTTCAGCTACATCCAGCCATGGTTTGATTTGTAAATCAGTGCATCATCATACATTGCTCTTGAGATTTTTCATCTTGCACTTCATTAAGATGAAAAAAGAAAACAAAAACTGAGCATTACTGTGTGATGGGATGATGTTCTGATGCTGTGCGGACAGCAGGACGTCTCCTCTTAGCCTGCGGTAGGCACACACTCTTTCTGATAACACAGAGTGTGACTCTGCAGTTGTATTATCTGATCTATTATCTTTTTGTAGTTCAGCCTCATCAACTCTCCCATTGCCTTCTGGGAACTGGTGTCCAAACAAAACTCATCATTATCATGTTGGAGTTGTGCTGTCTGAGTTAGTGATGTGTGTTGTTTGTGTGATCACTACTGTAAGTCATGACCCATGCTGTGTGCTCCAAGTCATTTGTTAGAATAACAGATGGCTGTAATGTACAGTGAGAACATTATGGAGGCCATCATTATTCACAGGGAGCAGATTAATGCCACTGTGTGCTGGCAGACCTAATGAACAGTGGGCAGAGAAGCATTCAGATCCTAAAACAAAGAGATTCAGCCTGAGGACCTCGAATGAATTAACAAAGGAAAGGGAAGTGAAAGATGCCAAAGAATCGTATAAGCCGCCCTCGCTGATTTCCCCCGAAAAACATCACTGAAAGAGCCTCCGATTTATCCGCCAAAAAGTCTGAAGTAATTACAAGCTCAGGATCAGAGGCAGAGCTTTCCTCCAAGCTTCTTTTTTCAGCCTTCAGCTCGCTTCATTCTCTGCTTTGATTTTTGAACCAATTAAACTGAGACAAGTGCGAGCTTTTGCCAAGCAGCATGCAGGGGAGAGAGGCAACAAGAGTCACTGAGCAAGTATTGAAATCATTGGATCACATTGAAACTCCATCCCACTTGTTTGATATTTTGACAGCAGTGGATTGGCCAATGGTGTGTATATGCGCATTATTTATTAGCAGTGTTTGTGCCAGCAGCAGCCACACAGTCAAAGTGACACCGGCGGAGAAAACCACTGCTCAATCTAACACTGTGTGGGCCTTACTCTGCCCCACTTACTCAAATGATGGACCCTCATTTCCACCTGCAGTTGCCATGGTGATACAAATGTACTTTTATGAGAAGATGATTTGTTGAGTTTCTCCACTTTGGCTTTTAGATGTTAAACATTATCTTTGCTGTTTTATTTCTCTCTTTCTTCTTGTCCAGAAACAGGACCACTGTTAGTCAGGTCAAGTGGCTTTATTGTCAATCCAACCATGTGCAGTGGTACAGTACACAGTGAAATGAGACAATGTCCCTCTGTGACCATAGTGCTACATATGACAGACAATCAACACAGGACAACATGAAGAGCAATGTGCAAAACAAAGAAAACTCAATAGAAATGTTAGATGTAACAATCAATGTTGCCTTTCAAACCTGACCTCTGTAAAGCTGTCTTCATATATATTCCTTTTAACCAATAAGTTTGATGTGTCACATGGCCCTCTTCCTATTGCAAAAACAAAAGTTGTATTCAAGATGGCCAACTTCTAACTGGCCACCATGGTCACCGCCCATCTTGAGGAGTTTGCCCCCTCACATATACTAATGTGCCACAAACAGGACTTTAATATCACCAACCATTCCCATGTTATTACGGTGTATCCATATAAATGGCCCACCCTGTAGTATAATACTTGTAACTCTGTAGCAGACAACAGTTTGATAAAGTGCTATGTAAAAGAAAGCAAAAGATTAGATTCTATAAGTTTAAAAGACCGCTGGTTTATATATTTTATATGATACAGTACATGTGTATGAATGACTGGTGTTGTGCTAAAAAATGATCGTCAGCCGAAAACTGATTGCTCGTATTTAAACTGCTATGAATAACTTGTTGGTCTATAATATGTGAAACATATGTCAAATGTATCCCTCGTGAATGATATCATTGAGCCACAAACAACATTCCTGTAACAAGGTAGAAGCTGCAATAGTTTTTGGCAGTGACTTTTAAATATCCTTTATTTATCCAGTTCAAAAAAAAATGTTGTTGACATTGAAAATGTATTTTTTACGAGTTATCTGGCCACGAGGACAGCAGACAGCAGAACAAATATATCAACAGTTCTGTAAACATAGTTTAAGTGGACAAAAAGGATCGGATTGGTTATAGTGTAGGTACAATAACACAGAGTTATAAAGACACTTCAAAAACAGGTGATTTTTAAATTATATAACCCCTTAGTAAACCCTGTTCACCGAAGTCTATTTACCAACATGCATAAAGATATTACACATATTACACACGGAAACATTGGAAATCAGTTTTTGGCAGGCAGACACTTTTTGGCACAACACCGGCAATGATTCACTTATCCGTGTAATTAGCTGAGTAATTCCTAAATGCATGTAGATTAAAGGAAATTATTTTACCTGGATATGATTGTCTCTGATGAGCCTAAGGTACAAAACGTGCCGCCGACGACAATAAGGTTTTTCTAGCTCCTCGAGAATTACAAATGTACATAAAAAAACAGAGTGACATTTCTGGGTCCATTTTAAAGTTTTCACGCTGTGGTGCCAGCGACCGGAAAAACACGCAAGTAAGGGCGGAGTTGAAGGCTAGAAGGCTGTCCACAGCCCATCTGTTTTGTTGTATACTCATTGTTTGTTCAATAAAGTTTCTATGGAGAAAAAAGGGGGCTGTCCACAGCCGCTCGCTTCCTGACTACCTGTCCGTCTAAGGACACTACCTTGTGACGTAGGTAGGCAGTGTCCTTATGAGCATCCTTCCCCTGAATTCGGACACAGCAAGTGTCTGTCTCCTGAATCCAAACTGGACGCTGGTTCCACAGAAGAGGGCCCTGAAAACTGAAGGCTCTGCCTCCCATTCTACTTTTAAATACTCTAGGAACAACAAGTAGGCCTTTTCAAGAGAAGACAGATTTCATTAATATGTTTTTATTAATAGACTGGCTGATTGCCCTGTACTCAAATTCTGAAGAGGAAAAATAAGCTGACAGTAAACATTGTTGATTCAGAAAACATTTAGATCTTTGACCTTTGCTCACCTTCAGTCATTTTGATGAAAATGGATTACAATTTTAAACTTTGACATTTCATTTAATTCTCCCATGAACCCTTTGGGCAACATAATTATAACTATAATAACATTTAATGAAAAATAGAATAGAAAAGAATTACCTTTTAATTGTCCCACAAGGGGAAATTTGGTTGTAACAGCAGCCAGAAAGACAAACAAACAGTACACAGGACACAGAACAGAAACATACACAATTTTCTTACATATTTCAAATCAAATCAAATCAAATCACTTTTATTGTCACATCACATGTGCAGGTACATTGGTACAGCACATGTAAGTGAAATTCTTGTGTGCGAGCTTCACAAGCAACAGAGTTGTGCAAAATACAATAATGTAAACAAGCAAAATACAAGAATGGCTACATCTGAAACTAATAAATATATGTACAATATACACTCAACAAAAATATAAACGCAACACCTTTGTTACTGCTCCCATTCCCCATGGGATGGACGTAGAGACCTAAAATTCATTCCAGATACACAATATAACCATCCCTCCCAAACAGTGGTCACAAATCAGTCCAAATGTGTGGTAGTGGGCACATCTGCTATATTGAGATAATCCATCCCACCTCACAGGTGTGCCACATCAGGATGCTGATCTGACATCATGAGTAGTGCACAGGTGTACCTCAGACTGCCCACAACAAAAGGCCACCCTGGAATGTGCAGTTTTTTTGCGCTATTGGGGGTCTGGGGACCCAGAACCGGTCAGTATCTGGTGTGACCACCATTTGCCTCATGCAGTGCAACACATCGTCGCATGGAGTCTATCAGATTGTCAATTGTGGCCTGTGGAATGTTGGTCCACTCCACTTCAATGGCTGTGCGAGGTTGTTGGATATTCGTGGGAACTGGTACACGCTGTCGTATACGCCGGTCAAGCACATCCCGAACATGCTCAATGGGTGACATGTCCGGTGAGTATGCTTGTCATGCAAGAACTGGGACATTCTCAGCTGCCATCTGCCCTGAACAATGTGAACCATGATTCATCCGTGAAGTGCACACCTCTCCAACGTGCCAGACGCCATCGAATGTGAGCATTTGCCCACACAAGTCTGTTACGGCGACGAGCTGGAGTCAGGTCAAGACCCCGATGAGGACGACGGGCATGCAGTTGAGCGTCCCTGAGACGGTTTCTGACAGTTTGTGCAGAAATTGTTTGGTTGTGCAAACCAATTGTTCCAGCAGCTGTCTGGGTGGCTGGTCTCAGACGATCTTGGAGGTGAACCTGCTGGATGTGGAGGTCCTGGGCTGGTGTGGTTACACGAGGTCTGCGGTTGTGAGGCCGGTTGGATGTGCTGCCATATTCTCTGAAACGCCTGTGGAGACGGCTTATGGTTGAGAAATGAACATTCAATGCACGGGCGACAGATCTGGTTGACATTCCTGCTGTCAGCATGCCAGTTGCACGCTCCCTCATTGCTTGTGGCATCTGTGGCATTTTGCTGTGAGACAAAACTGCACATTCCAGGGTGGCCTTTTGTTGTGGGCAGTCTGAGGTACACCTGTGCACTACTCATGATGTCAGATCAGCATCCTGATGTGGCACACCTGTGAGGTGGGATGGATTATCTCAATATGGCAGATGTGCCCACTACCACACATTTGGACTGATTTGTGACCACTGTTTGGGAGGGATGGTTATATTGTGTATCTGGAATGAATTTTAGGTCTCTACGTCCATCCCATGGGGAATGGGAGCAGTAACAAAGGTGTTGCGTTTATATTTTTGTTGAGTGTATAATAGTATATGCATTTCTGGATGTGTATACTAAATATTTTTCTCTCTGTGTGTGTGTGTGTGTGTGTGTGTGTGTGTACACATATTTTACAAATTAAATAGAGTCAACAATAAATAAAATATATAAAAATATACAGACTTGAGACATGTGCAAAACAGTGGCATTACTGTACAGTATGGAGTGCATAATGTTAAAGTTCCAGTAAATGGCCTGAAATGGCCTGTATTTATATAGCGCTTTTCTAGTCCCTAGAGACCCCAAAGCGCTTTACATATCCAGTCATCCACCCATTCACACACACATTCACACACTGGTGATGGCAGCTACATTGTAGCCACAGCCACCCTGGGGCGCACTGACAGAGGCGAGGCTGCCGGACACTGGCGCCACCAGGCCCTCTGACCACCACCAGTAGGCAACGGGTGAAGTGTCTTGCCCAAGGACACAACGACCGAGACTGTCTAAGCCGGGGCTCGAACCGGCAACCTTCCGATTACAAGGCGAACTCCCAACTCTTGAGCCACGATCGCCTTCAGTAGTGAAGCTGAGGTGTCTATGACGTGTTCAGCAGTCTGATGGCCTGGTGGAAGAAGCTGTCTCTCAGTCTGCTGGTACGGGAACCTCCTTCCTGATGGAAGTAGTCTGAACAGTTTATGGCTGGGGTGACTGGAGTCCTTGATGATCCTCCCCGCTTTCCTCAGGCAGCGCTTCCTGTAGATGTCTTGGAGGGAGGGAAGCTCACCTCCAATTATCCGTTCAGAGCACCGCACTACTCGCTGGAGAGCTTTGCAGTTGTAGGCGGTGCTGTTGCCATACCAGGTGGTGATGCATCCAGTGAGGATGCTCTCAATGGCACAGTGATAGAAGGTCCTGAGGATGCGGGGGCTCATGCCAAATCTTTTCAGTCTCCTGAGAAAGAAGAGGCGCTGCTGCGCCTTCTTCACTGTTTTGTTTGTGTGTACTGACCACGTAAGATCCTCAGCCAGATGTACACCAAGGAAGCGGAAGCTGCTCACTCTCTCCACAGCAGCGCCGTTGATGGTGATGGGGGTGTGTACTTCTCTGCACCTCCGGAAGTCCACTATCAACTCCTTTGTCTTTGCGACGTTGAGGGTGAGATGGTTGTCTTGACACCAGTGGGTCAGGGCGCTGACCTCCTCCCTGTAAGCCGTCTCATCACCATTGGTGATAAGACCCACCACTGTAGTGTCGTCCGCAAACTTCACAATGATGTTGGAGTTGTTAGTGGCCGTGCAGTCGTAGGTGTAGAGTGAGTACAGGAGAGGGCTCAGTACACACCCCTGTGGAGCACCAGTGTTCAGTGTGATGGGGGATGAGGTGATGCTGCCCAGTCTGACCACCTGGCGTCTGTCAGACAGGAAGCTAAGGATCCAGCTGCAGAGGGAGCTGCTCAGTCCTAGATCCTGCAGTTTCCTGTCCAGCTTCGAGGGAACGATGGTATTGAATGCTGAGCTGTAATCTACAAACAGCATTCTCACATACGTGTCTCTCTTCTCCAGGTGTGACAGGGCAGTGTGTAGTGTCAGGGCTATGGCATCATCAGTGGACCTGTTGTGGCGGTATGCGAACTGTAGAGGGTCCAGTGAGTCGGGTAGTGCAGAGCAGATGAAGTCCCTGACCAGCTTCTCGAAGCATTTGCTCACGATGGGGGTCAGGGCTACAGGTCGCCAGTCGTTCAATGAGGAGATGGTGGAGGATTTGGGTACAGGGACGACGGTGGCCATTTTGAAGCAGGCTGGGACTACAGACAGAGAGAGGGAAAGGTTGAAGATGTGCGTGAACACTCCAGCCAGCTGAGCCGCGCATGACTTGAGGACGCGGCCGGGAATCCCGTCCGGACCAGTAGCTTTGCGTGCGTTCACCTTCCTGAAGCACTTCCGCACATCCTCCTCAGACACAGTGTGCACACTGACGTCATCCGCGGTGCGCACACTGTCCGGTCTCGTGGTGTTCGCTGTGTCGAATCTAGCGTAGAATACGTTTAGATCCTCACACAGAGAGGCCGTGGTCTGCGGTGTGCTGGGTTTCCCTCTGAAGTCTGTGATCGTGTTTAGTCCCTGCCACATACTCCGAGGGTTGTCAAACTGTTGCTCCACCCTGTCCCTGTACTCACGTTTGGCTGCTTTGATCGTCTTCCGGAGTTGGTAATGTGTGTGTTTGTAGTCCGATGTGTTCGCGGAGGCAAAGGCGGTGCTCCGTGCCGCGCGAACATCTCCGTTAATCCAGGGTTTTTGATTTGGGAAGGATTTAACTGTTCTGGATGGAACGACATCTTCCACGCATTTCCTGATAAATCTGCAGACTGAGTCTGTGTACTCATCAATGTCCCTAGCAGCCACGTGAAACATTTCCCAGTCCGCATGATCAAAACAGTCCCGCAGCGCAGACTCCGATTGGTCCGTCCAACAGTGCACCGCCCTCCGGGTTGGAGCTTCCTGTTTCAGCTTCTGCCTGTAGGCGGGTAGGAGCAGGATGGAGCGGTGATCTGATTGGCCGAATGGGGCGTGGGGGAGGGTTTTGTACGCATCCCGGAAAGAGGTGTAGCAGTGGTCGAGTAGCCGGTCTCCACGAGTGTTAAAATGGATGTGTTGGTGGAGTTTGGGTGAGACTTTCTTCAGGTTTCCCTTATTAAAGTCTCCGGCTGTGATAAACGCTGCCTCTGGGTGTGCGGTTTCCTCACTGCTGATCGCGCTGTACAGTTCCCTGAGTGCTCGGTCAGTGTCGGCTTGTGGGGGAATGTAAACAGCCGTAATAATCACTGCTGTAAATTCCCTCGGTAGCCAGAATGGCCGGCACTTAATCATCAGGTACTCCAGGTCCGGTGAGCAGAAGGATTTGACCGGGTGCACGTTTGCATAATCACACCAGCTGTTGTTGATCATGAAACACACACCACCGCCTCTGCTTTTCCCAGTAAGATCCTGTGACCTGTCCGCGCGATGCACGGAGAACCCCGGTAGTTGTATTGCGGAGTCCGATTTACATTACATTTACATATTTACATTAAGGACAATGGTTACTATATACAGAGAGTACTGTACAGTTATTAAATTAAATAAAGATAACTACAGATAGGAGGCAAAGCAGGTTGTAGTGCGAATCGGTTGATTTAATTATTGCAGTTACAGCGCAGATGTAAACATCCACGTTTGTTGGGAGCAGTTCTGATTGTACAGTCTGACAGCTGCAGGGAGGAAGGACCTGCAGAAACGCTCCTTCATGCATCGAGGATGCAGCAGTCTGTCACTGAAGCAGTTCTGCAGTTCAGCAACATCTACATGCATGGGGTGGGAGACTCTGTCCATCAGAGATGTTATTTTGGCCACAGTCCTTCTGTCTCACACCACCTGCACTGGGTCCAGGGTGCATCCCAGAACAGAGCTGGCCTTCTTGATGAGTTTATCCAACCTCTTCCTCTCAGCTGCCGATAAACCGTTGCTCCAACATACCACACTGTGAAAAATGACAGATGCCACCACAGAGTGATAGAAGGTCTTTAAAAGAGCTCCCTAGACTCCAAATGACCTCAGCCGCCTCAGCAGGTAGAGTCTGCTCTGACCCTTCCTGTAAAGAGCATCAGTGTTGTGACTCCAGTCCAGTTTATTATTCAGGTGAACACCCAGGTACCTATAAGAGTCCACTATCTCAATGTCCACTCCCTGGATGTTCACCGCTGTCAGTGTGGTGGGTCTGCGTCTCCGGAAGTCCACCACCAACTCCTTGGTTTTCCCAGTGTTGATCAGCAGGTGGTTCTGCTGACACCAGTCCACAAAGTCCAGAGTCCACTGTCTGTACTCTGAGTCGTCCTCACCTGTGATGAGGCGACTATGGCAGAGTCGTCAGAGAACTTCTGTAGGTGGCAGCGTGGGGAGTTGATGGAGAAATCTGCAGTGTAGAGGGTGAAGAGGAACGGTGCCAGCACAGTTCCCTGTGGGGCCCCCGTACTGCAGACCAGCATGTCAGAGACACAGCCCTGTGTCCTCATATACTGTGGAAATTCTGTGAGGTATGTAATGTAATGTGTAATGTAATTACAATAATGTAACAACCCAATATTGGTCACCTGCCACTGTTTTTTCTGTTTACTAATGTGTTTCTACTTTTCCTTTACCTGTCTTGTATCATTTTATAATCATAAAGAGAGCATTATATATGCGCTTTCATATGGGTGATGGTGCTTCTCCATCTTTGTACCTGTCCCTTTTCCTCTCTGTCACTTTCACCCCATCTTGTCTGTATCAAAGGAACACTACGGCAACTGTGTTTCTCATTGTGGGATATGTGCAGCCAATAGAGAGGCTGGTCAGAGAGCCTGCTTAGTAAAAAAAATTAAATCAAATAATAATTAAAAAAATACTGTCACTTTTGCCAGGCAACAAGGAGTTCGAGCAGTTACTCAAAAGAAATATCACATGATTCCCTGGCTGGCAGTGATGATAACATACACCAAAGCACAATTCACAGTGTACTGCTTTCCAACTATAAAATGCTAGTGTCCAGGCTATAAATGTGTCTTTATGGTATGAAATTTAACATTTTAACACGGGAGACTCTCAGGGTAGACTCACTTTAGGAGACAGACTGAAGAACCTGCAGTCTGCTGATCATTCTCACGTTGCTGCTGGGTTAGGCCTCTGTAAGCTGTGAAACCGTAAAACTAGCTGAATTGGGTCAATGCACTGCTAAAAACAAATTCAACAAAGTTTGTGTTTGACTAGTAAGTGTAAATAATGTGCATTGCATGTACAGACCTGCTTTCCTTTTCATTTCTCAAGATTAAAGATTTGATAAATCATTTAACAGAAATCAAGCATAACATTGTAACTACCTAATCTCATGTTGGTCCTTTTGTCTAGTTGTCGAGTTTTACTGTAAACCCAACAATATACAATCAAGTACACAGTGGGACGAGATATCATCCTCCTGGATCGAGGGTGCAATCTGTAAAAATAAAAATTCAAATATACAGCTACACAGAAATAAGAAACTAAGAATGAGTACAACAGTATTGTACTTGAAATAGAATAAGAAATCGAATGAGAATAAATGCAATAGTACGCAGAGTAGAACAGAGCAAAACAGAATAATGCAAGTACTGTGAGTGCGAGAACAGTGTTATGCAGTACGAGTGTGTGGAGAAAGGGGGTCCAGTGTGGTGGTGGTGAGGAGCCAGACTGGTTGGGGGGAGAAAAAACAACAACAACAAAACTATTGCACAATATCTCCAACCTGCTCCTGATGCTCCAGAGTCATCTTCTGGATGGAAGGGGAGTAAACAGTTGGTGGGAGGGGTGATGCAGGTCAACCATGGTGCTAGTGGCTTTACGAATGCAGCAGCCAGATCCATTTTATTTATTTATTTAGGACAGTGCATGTTAATGAACATAAATGTAAAAAAAAATTACATGAATGTAAACATGCCAGATTATAGCCAAAGGCTAATTTCCATCTGTTATCCTTAAACATAAAAAAATAGACATAAAAATTCATAAAAATTCATCATTCATTCATAATAAAAACTCCATCACCAAACTTACACATACTCACCATTCTGTTCCCAAATAAAACATTAAAACTATACAACTCATACATGATCACACACTTGATTTGTCCATAACCAGTTTTTAACCTTTGCCTTAAACAAATTGAATGTCGAGCATTCTCTAATGGGTTGAGGAAGACTGTTCCACAGATGGCCACCTTGGACAGAAAGGACGTTCTGCCCAAATGCTGTCCATCTGTGGGGTATAAACACGTCTCCTCGGATTGTAGCTCGAGTGGTCCTGTTTGAGCTTTCTTTATGCCTAATGAGCTGCTTTAGTGGTGGTGGAGCAAGGGAGTGTAAGACTTTATATATTAAACACACTCTTTTAAGTTTCACTAAGTTATTGAAGTTCAGTACTTGAACCACTTGAATTGTAATAAATAACTGAATAAATTGGGCTGTTCTGAAGTTCATTGAGACATTGACTCCATTAGATCCCCAATGGTGTGCTGTGGTATCTGGAACCAAGATGTTGGCAGCAGATTCTTTAAGTCTAGTAAATTGCGAGGTAGGGGCTGGATGGATCAGACTCCATGTGTATGGGAGGAGCCAAGGTTTCCCAGCAGAGCATTCCAAAAGCAACACACTACTTTTGCTTCCTTGCCTTCTTCTCATAGTGCATCCAGGTGTGAGGCGTTATGGACCCAGCTAGCAACGTGATGTAAAGAAAAAAAATATACATTGTTAGACTCAATTAGTTTCTCTCAAAATGTAAACAAACCCACACACCACTTTAATCACACTCTTGATTTTGACTTTTGATCACTGAACATTTAACAGTGTTCCCTGAAAACCCTCTTGTCAAATCATATCCTGATACATCAGGATTAACATTTGAATTTACAATAATGGATTATACAGCAATACAAGCAAATGTCTTTCTGAAAGGGCTGTAACAAGGTTTAAGGATAAAATTCCTGCACCATTATCTTCTTCAATGCTGTGTGCTAAAACAGGACAGAGCAGCTACCTGAACACTACTCCCACAGAGGTCCATTATCTTCTTAGTATTACAGCTTCAGTATGTGTGGCTCTGGTTACTATGTCTCCTATAAAAAACTAAAGCCTCAGATCAGAAGTACTTGACCCCCTGGTATAACTGGCAAATGTGCACTGTGAAGCAGATAACTTGCTGGCTGGAGAGGAAATGATTTCTCACAAATTTACAAGATCTTCATTTATCCTTGAAAAATAGTTTGTTGCTCTATTAAAAACCATCGTAAATGTATTTTTTGTCTGTTTGTTTTGTTGGTTTTTGCCCTTTATCACGTCCCTCTTCCTCGCTCTTTTTCTTTCCCTCTTTCTTTCTCCCTTTTCTGTTATCTGTTACCAGGCAAACTCCAGTGCAGCAGGCTGCTAAATGCACACAGGCAACATGTAGTAAATTATACTGTAAACATGTAGGCAACCTTTCAATAGCTGAACTTTGCTCCATTGATCGGCCAGACATCGCGCTGCCCGTAGCTTCAAACCATTAATTAACTTGACCGAGCTTCAACCCTTTAATTATGCAATATATGTATAACATGATTACAGTTGCACCTGCAATGAAAGATTATTATATGCTTATGCTAACACCTGAAATACAGACTTTAATATAACCTCACCAGTTTCAATAAATGTGTCAATGAAATGACAATAATGATAAATCATAAATGATGCAACAATAATAATAAGGATTATGAATAGTAACAGTAAAATAATATTTCATCTCGACATTTCCCTTCAGCACTGTAGTCAGAGCTCTGTTGAGCCAAGTATTACTAAAACATTAACAACTTCAAATTTCTTCACGAATGACATTTTAAGAAAAAAAAAATCATAACCATCCACAGACTTAACATTATGTACAGTTACTTTCGATACCAATTTATTTGGACTGTTCAGATCATAGGCTGGGGAAGTAATAACTGGGAGCTGACAACCCACCAGATTGTCAAACACCCTTTCTTCACTGTGCTGTAGCGGGTGTCTCGTTCTGATAGGTTTTGGCTGATGTACACGGCCGGCAGACCCTCCTTACCCGCAGGGCCAGATAGCCCCCATCCCTCGAGACGTCAGTCTGCAGAATAAACAGGAGGGAAAGTTAGGTATGAAGCAGGGGCTCCCCACAGAGAGCCCTCTCTGGAGTGGAGAAGGCTGTGTTTCTTTGGACTCTGCAGACAAGGGAGTCTGCCAGTAGCCTTTGGTTAAACGGGGCATGGGATAAGCATTAAACCGCAATACTTCATTCACTTTGTGGTACTCAACACAGAACTGTATTGATCCACGTTTTTCACCACAACAATTGCACCACGTGCTGTGTTACTCTTCAGTAACTCCCATCTTCAGCCTGTCAGCAGATTCCTTCTGGACAATTTTTGTTATGTTCAGGTAACCTATAGAGCTGCAAACGCACCAGTACACCAGCGCGTGTTTCAAAATGGTGCTCTATGAGAGTGTTACAGCCAGGGAAGAGAACACATCTGCAAATCGCTGTAGTAATGTAGCAACATCTGATCTCAAAAGGCCTGTGTGAGATGGTTATTACAATGGAGAAAGTTGGTAATGGTGGAATTTGGTACCTCCGGTCCAAACTCAGCTGTCTTTCACCAGGCTCACCAGAGAAGCCGTTTCAGGCTCTCTGCATGCTTTGAGGAGGTTGAGGTGCTAAATGTGTGGCTCCCTCCCTGTCTGACTGTACTACTTCATAGCTGACATCCTCCATGTGACCATGAAGGGTCCTTGCTACTTGTGGGTAATCTTTGAACTAGAGGAAGGGAGTAACACAAGCACCTTATCTGAGTCCATCCCCGAGTCAGGCCCCTGTATTGTACAGGCATTACTGATGTTCCTGGGCATAGGGCAAATGTCATGATAACCTCCCCAATGTGTGCAGCTTTCCTCTCAAGTCCAGAAAATATAGAATTTCATTTTTAGCCCGCCTTGGACCTTCCACAGTTTTCTTTAATTAGATAAGATAAGATAAGATAAGATAAGATAAGATAAGATAAGATAAGATAACCTTTATTAGTCCCACACGTGGGAAATTTGTTTTGTCACAGCAGGAAGTGGACAGTGCAAAAGTTATGAAGCAAAAATTAGAATAAAATAAGAATAAATACAGTACACAACTGTACAGAATAGAATAAAAATAAAATACTATATAGAGTAGAATAAAATAGAATAAAATATACAATAACATAAAAATAGAATACAAATGCTATATAGATCCAACATGCCATGCGGCTTCCTGCTGAACGGTAACTGACAGGGAGAAAATCCCATTACCGTTCCAAGGCGAGCTGGAGCCCATCACCTGATGAAGCCAACAGGACCATATCATCTGTGAAAAGCAGAGATGAGATATTGCCTTTTTGTATAACTGAAATGTATTTTTCAGTTTGTGGTAACCTTATCTTTGTTTTCTTTTAACCTCTTGCAGTTCACGACTTACCTTTGTACCATTTCAAGTTATTCATTGGACTTGAACCACTTGAATTGTAATAAACAACTGAATAAATTGGGCTGTTCTGAAGCTTGACCAGTATTGTATATCGCAACATAGCCAAAACATATCACAATATTAGATTTCCTCATATCGCCCAGCCCTAGTTCACAACCAATGTGTTCAGGTTCTGTAACCAGTCTTCTGGAAAGTGTGGGACTCTTCACCATTCTAGAGTGGCCTTCAGTGAGAAGTGGCTGGTTGGGGACTTCAGCACTCGATGGGCACCAATTCAGCCGAACCAGCTGCCCAATCTGAACTGGAGTGTGTTCTTCCATGCACAGTTTGTCTATAACAAATGCCACTGGAAATTTCATTGGATACATATGTGTGATAGATTGATTATTTGTTGAAGTTCATAATCAGTGTTGGGAAGGTTACTTTTAAAATGTATTCCATTACAGAATACAGATTACATGCCCCAAAATGTATTCTGTAACGTATTCTGTTACGTTACTCAATGACAGTAACGTATTCTGAATACTTTGGATTACTTAATATATTATCATGCTTTTTACAACAACGTGAATGTACTATTGCTGTGTGATTTATTACTATTACTGAAGGTCCGCGACTCCGAACTGTAGTAAAGGGACCTCTGACTAATACGGCGGGGTCCCTGTCGGCTCGTAGCCGAAAAATAGCTTTACTTTGTTGTGTGGGTCAACTTTTCTTGCGAGAAACAGAGAGAGGCGTTGAAAGACTGCTCCAACGGAACTTATTGTTTTCGGAGGAAAACACGAACACGGTGTACAGTCGAGTCTTAATAGCTTACTTACAACTGGGCTCGTCAGGCACTCTTCTTGGCTGCAGTGGTTATTATTATATTTACATGCTTCCAGCTCCCGTTTCTGCTTGATGACAACTCGTACTTTGCCTTTTTCTCCCTCCCTCGCTCACAGACACGTAACGTGTATGGCAGTCCATTCTCCCTGCAGCACAGACTACACTGCCCATGATGCTACATTCTTTAGAGCTATACCTGTAGCATTCTGCCTGTTAGCTTAGCACAAAAACAACAAAAAGGCCTCTTTCACCCAGGAAACACACAGTCGCAGAGAGAGAGAGAGAGAGCGCGTCACCCTGTAACCATGGCAACCGTAACGCTGCCACCTGGAACAACAGAACGTAGCTGTCAAACAAAACCCAAACAGTCCTGACCCGCGACAAAGTACCGCAGTGTAATCCATTTATTTCAACAAAGTAACTGTATTCTGAATACCACCTTTTTAAACGGTAACTGTAACGGAATACAGTTACTCATATTTTGTATTTTAAATACGTAACGGCGGTACATGTATTCCGTTACTCCCCAACACTGTTCATAATGGAGTAAAAAGTTGTGGTTAAAAGTTACCCAATATATTATTCAATTTATTTCAAATATGTAAATGTATAAACAAGGGTAAAAGAAGTCCCTTTAAGAGACGTAATGTAACACAGGCTAAAATAGTTAAAAGAGTTCATGACTATGTTCAACCGGATAATAATCCTTAATGTGACTACAACCTGTGTAACATTCAATCTGTGATCTACTTGTCGAGCCTGGGGAATAATCCATGTGATTTAGTGATCGTGATTGATTAGTTATGGCTGCCGTTGCTGGAAGGGGGAGCTCTGGCCACGATGCCTCATTCGCAATGAAGCTGCTGAAAGAGAAGCATTGTGTCTGAGCGTCGTCATTGACTTATCCCCTTTTCAGGTAATAATTGTGCAATTCTGCTGTTGGACTTTACAAATATGTATGTTGAGTTGTACTGACCATGTTTCCAAATGTACCAAGAGGATACTAGGAATACTTAGATGACCTGTGTTAACTGTGATGTTAGGATAAGCTATAAGCAGCAAGCTAAGCTAAGCGCTCTGTTGGTGGTTAGCATGAAACATTATCGTGCCAGACTGTGTGTGGAACATACATTGTGTGCATTTTGCATTTGATCTGGACGAAGAACATGTTTATTTTGTGTGAAGGGACAAATGCCTATTAGTATTTTTATATGAATATTTTGTTTATTTTCTGTACATTTCAGTTTAATGATCTAAGTTTGTTTATTGATTCATAAGCTGCTTTTGTAAATTGTTACATTCAATTTAATCTGTAACTTATAGAAAAGGAAAGGAAACAGTCTTGAGATATATTGTCTTACAACTAACAGAGACTGTACATTGTTGTTAAGATGTTTAATACTTTTGTATGTATGTTTATATTTCTGAATCATTCGCAATGAAGCTGCTGAAAGAGAAGCATCGTGTCTGAGCGTCGTCATTGACTTATCCCCTTTTCAGCCCCTTTTCAGGGTGTAACATTTTGGAGGCACCGCTGGGATAAATGTGATGAGGGCCCGCTGTCCCAGATAGACGCCCCAGTCATCATTCAACCCCTCACATCAAATACCACGGTGGGAGATACAGTGTGCTAGTTTCGACAGTTACACAGAGGGACCTGCATGCAACCTGAGGTTAACTACTGGTACCAGGGAAGCTGCACTGACTCTTCTGCAAAGAGGTCTTACATCACACTAATCTTTTCCACAAGCCACAGACTGAAATGGAGTCTTCAGGGCTAGAGGACCTGAAGTTAGAAGTTGCTGGTACATTGTATACAGTGACAAGAGACATTTTGATCGAAGTTTGTGATTTCCTAAATATTGCTGGTTCAAAACTTGAAAGGGTATCGGGTAAAAGTCGTTCCTCTCTCATTTCCTATATAATACAGCACTTAGAAAGAGAGGAGCTGGATGAGCTTGAAGATGAGGGAATGTCTGAGCTACTGATTTTGAAAGACAAAATTTTTGAGTTGCAACAGGCTGCTCAGAATGGTACATCGGGACACAAAACCTCAGATACTAACCAGACAGATGAGGTGCAGGAACAGGTTGGTGAGGCCTCAGAAGAAGAACAACTGATAAAGGAAATAGAGACGCTTCAGTTGGCTCTTGCATTATCACGACAGAACAAGGCGAAGCAACCTAGTACAGCCAAACTGTCGATGAGTGTGGGGGACAATAGTGCTAAACAAACCCCCCCACCTTTTCTGACACTACCGTGGGGCAGAGAATTCAAAATATCAGGTCAGATTGGTGAGCCCGGCCAAAAGGATAAACTAACTGTCTCCAGCCTAGCTCTTCAGATTGAACAAGGCATCAGCAAAGGAGTCCCTGAAATAGAAATAGTTGATGCAGTAATCAGGGCAATAGCACCAGGCTTACAATTGCGTAGCTACCTAGAGGGCAAAACCAACCTTACATTGCCTACCCTGAGGAGGATTCTAAGGTCCCACTACCAAGAACGAGGGGCAACAGAACTTTAAAAACAACTCACGTCAGAGGTCCAAAGCATTAAAGAAACCCCACAAACTTTCTTAATCCGTGCCCTAGACTTAAGACAGAAAATTCTGTTTGCATCGCAAGAAGCTGAATCTGGTTTAAGATATGATCCTGTGCTTGTACAGAGCATGTTCCTTCATACAGTTCTGACAGGCCTACAAAATGATAACATTAAGAGTGACCTCCAGCCCTACCTACAGGAAACCACAACCAGTGATGAGCTCCTCCTTGAGAAACTCAATGTTGCCTGTGCAAATGAAGCAGAGAGACAAAATAAAAAGAAGTTACTCTCCCAGCAGCGGCCAACCACTGTGCATTCACTTCAGTCTGACACCCCTGCAGATAAAAAAGGGAAAAACCTAAAACCTGAATCCATCAGCAAAGCTCAGCCTGACCTACTAAATAAACTTAAAGAAATCCGTTCTGACATGGCATTATTGAAAAATCTTGGTGCTGAAGTCGCACAAATCAAAGAAATAATTCAACAGCCTAGTCCGGCACAAACACAGTATTCTGCCTCACTTGCAGTACCAGAATGTGTTCCCTTTTCTCATCTTGAGCATCTGCCACAAAACTACTGGCCTCCTGTGGGACCTGGACGGAGAGGTGATACAGCTAAGTATCAACAGAGGTTTGCACCACAACGTCAATATCCTGCTGTAAACAGAGCATGCCTAAGGAAATGCTTTGGCTTCCAGCAAAGTGGGACTGAGTACTGCAACCATTGCTATCGATGTGGTAGCAGTGAACACTTTCTCGCAGGTTGCAGGGCGAAACTAACTAGACCAGACAAAGATCAACCTTTAAACGGACAGTGGTTGCCCCCACGGGACAGGGAGTAACCAATAATAGTGTAACGTCCCAACAGCTTTGCTATTACTGTGGTGTTCTGGGAAAACTCAAAAGACTCAGAAGGTGTGCGTCTTGTAAAAAAAGCACTTATTGTTCCAAGATGTGCCAAGCTGAGCACTGGCCCAGACACAGAAAACAATGCAACAAACACTCTCAGCCTCAAGTAAATCAGCACACGCACCCAAAGGCAAGTGTTATTCACCCCAAAAGGGTGGACAGCCAGTCCCATCTTGTTGCTCTTGTTGGGAAACAGTGTATAGTTGACTGTTATTTACAAGGCCACCAAACTCAAGCCTTATGGGATACAGGCTCCCAAGTGTGTATTGTTGATGAAAAGTGGAAAAAGAAGTATTTACCACATGAGAAATTAAGAGATGTTTCTGAGTTACTTGATGCACCTGACGATTTAAAAATCTCATCTGCTAATGGTCAAAACATCCCTTACAAGGGTTTCATTGAAGTCACTTTTGGTCTAGCTGCTGAGGGAGCAAACCCTAAAGAACTTGTAGTCCCCATGTTAGTGATGAGAGGCGGAAGTCTTTCGCAGCCCATTCTAGGCTTTAATGTCATTGAGCAAATACTGAAAACTAGTACTATAGAGCAAATGGATGCTGAAAGAACTGAGCAGCTGCACGAGGCATTAAGAGGGGCTTTCCCTTGCCTTAAAAGAGAAAATGTCACAACCTTTATTGATTTAGTGACTGCTAAACAATCACATGATTTTGTTGTGAGAACAACAAAAGAGAAAGTCATTGTACCCAAACACACTTCTGTTCAGATTGACTGTAAGGTGCAGACCCACCCGCTGAAGAAAGACACTACACTTCTCTTTGAGCCTGACATAAACCCTCAGTGGGCTGAAGGTCTGGAGTTTTGTGAGACACTAGTAGAACTCAGAAGGGGGGTCCCCCCCTATATTGTTCTTGATGTGCAAAATCCCACTGATCACGACATTGAGCTGTCAGGAAAAACTGTTGTGGGCACCTTAGAGCAAATTCAAGCTGTGTACCCAGCGACGGTTTTAGAGAAATCTGACCAGTGCTCCCCATTATTGGTGAATCAAGTGAATGCAGAAAGCGAGCAAATTCCTGGCACCTCATGGGACCCACCAATTGACCTTACGCACCTGAGTGAATCTGAAAGGGGGGTGGTGCAAAAGATGCTCCGTGAGGAATGCTCTTCCTTTTCCAAAGCAGATGATGATATTGGATGTATCAACAAGTTGAAACTGAAGATATCATTGAAGGATATGGATCCTGTAGCACGCACTTACCTGTCGGTACCAAAGCCGTTATACAAAGAGATGAAAGAGTATCTGCACAACCTTATTGCACAAGGATGGGTCACGAAATCGAACTCATCTTATGCCTCACCAGTTCTCTGCGTGAGAAAGAAGGACGGCAGCTTACGTCTCTGTATAGATTACAGAGAACTAAACAAAAAGACTCATCCAGACAGACAACCAATCCCTCGAGTGCAGGACATTCTCGACAGTCTTGGCGGCAACTCATGGTTTTCATTGTTAGACCAAGGCAAGGCCTACCATCAGGGCTTTATGGATGAAGGCAGCCGACCTTTAACTGCTTTTGTGACACCATGGGGCCTGTACGAATGGATAAGGATTCCATTCGGGCTGATGAATCCACCTGCAGCCTTCCAACGCTGCATGGAAGAGTGTCTGGAAGAGGTGCGAGACAACATATGTGTACCCTACCTTGATGACACTCTAGTGTACAGTCATTCATTTGATGATCATGTCAATCATGTCAGAAAAGTGCTTCAACTACTCAGGAAGTATGGGATCAAGCTTAAACCCAGTAAATGTGAATTATTCAAACACGAGGTTCGCTATTTAGGGAGAATTGTTTCAGCCGAAGGTAGCAAAATTGATCCAGATGACACCAATGCAGTGACAGCCTTGAAGGACAGGAGACCAAGCAATGTGGGAGAGCTGCGAACTGTCTTGGGCTTGTTAAGTTACTATAGGCAGTACATACGGGACTTCTCCCGTATTGCAGGTCCACTGTATAGCTTGTTGAAGCGCACAACGGAAGATAACAATGTATCCCAGAACCAGACAAACACAAAACAAGTCACAAGAAAGAGTAAAGGGGTTCCATCACACAAGTCAATTGTGTGGACTGAAGAACATCAGCGCATATTGGAACGACTAATAGACTGCCTAGTTGAGCCACCAGTCCTCGGGTTCCCAGATTTTTCTAAACCATTCATCCTCTATACCGATGCCTCAGCTCAAGGCCTCGGAGCAGTCCTATACCAACAACAAGATAATAAACTTCGTGTGATCGCTTATGGCTCCCGGACATTGACTGCAGCTGAACGAAACTATCATCTTCACTCAGGAAAACTGGAGTTTCTCGCACTGAAGTGGGCCGTCACAGAGAAATTCAGAGATTATCTTTATTATGCGCCTACTTTCACCGTGTTCACTGACAATAACCCCCTCACCTACATCCTTTCAAGTGCCAAGCTAAATGCAACTGGATGTAGATGGGTGGCAGAGCTTGCAGACTTCCATTTCACCATCCGACATCGCCCAGGTAGAGAGAATGTGGATGCTGACAGTCTTTCAAGAATGCCTGTTGAGATAGAGGAAATGATGGAACAGTGTACAGAGGAAATGGGTTCAGATTGTGTGGCAGCAATAACCCAAGTTGTGGAGACTCCAGATTTCAACTCACCAATGGTCTGCCCCATACTCACCCGTCTCCAGTGTACATCAGTGAGTGAAGAACCACACAACCAATTTTCGGTTACAGAGATCAAACAAGCACAGCAAGATGATGGAAATATTGGCCTAATAATGCAGTGCAAAATGAGTAATGAAAAGCCAACAAGGCATGAACTTAATACACTAAGTGCCCAAAGCAAGTGTCTCCTGGGTGAATGGGAAAGACTTTCATATTGATGAAGATGGTATTCTTTGCAGAAAAACCACAACCAAGAGACAGCTTGTGTTGCCTGAAAAGTACAAAGAGACTGTACTGAGAGAATTGCATGATGAGATGGGTCATCAGGGCACTGATCGAACAACATCATTGATCAGAGATAGATTCTTTTGGCCTTACATGCAACGAGACATTGAACATTATGTGACAAAGACCTGCACTTGCCTGAAACAAAAGATACCATGTAAAGAAGCGAGGGCACCGCTCACCAGTATTGTTACCACACAGCCGTTTGAACTGGTGTCAATAGATTTTCTCCACTTGGACAAGTGTAAGGGTGGTTACGAGTATATTTTGGTGATTGTTGACCACTTTACTCGTTTTGCACAGGCTTATGCCACCACCTCCAAGTCTGGCAAAACGGTTGCTGATCGCATCTTTAATGACTACGCCTTGAAGTTTGGACTGCCAGCACGGATACACCATGACCAAGGTGGCGAATTTGAGAACCAGCTCTTTGCTCAGCTGAAAAAGAACTGTGGCATATTGGGATCCCGAACTACACCATACCACCCACAAGGGAATGGACAAGTTGAGCGGTTCAACCGGACGTTACTACAAATGTTGAAGACACTTACTGATAGGCAGAAGACAAGTTGGAAAGAGTCCTTGAACAAGCTTATCTACGCCTATAACTGCACACGAAGTGAGGTAACTGGGTTTTCTCCTTTCTACCTTCTCTTTGGAAGGTCCCCAAGGTTACCTATTGATCTGCTGTTTGGTCTCACCTCTGAGACAGGGAAAACAGACTACCGAACCTACATGGAGAAATGGACACGAGAAATGCAAGAGACATATGACATAGCACGGGAGAATGCAAAGAAGTCAGCAGACAGGAGTAAAAAACATTATGATGGGAAAGTGAGAAGCTCTGTGTTATACCCTGGCGATCGTGTTCTTGTCCGAAATCTGACCACTAGAGGAGGAACGGGGAAGCTTCGTAATCACTGGGAACAGGACATCAATGTTGTCATCCGTCAAGTTGCAGAAGGCCTCCCCGTGTATGAGGTGAAACCAGAGCAAGGGAGGGGAAGGTCAAGAATCATGCACCGCAACCTGCTGCTGCCATGTGATTACTCAGACTACTGTTGATTTAATGGCGTGGAAGACACACATGGACTGCTAAACTCTGAAAGAATGAACAAGGTTGGATTTTATGTCATTAACTCAAAGGATTAAACTCAGAAGCACAAATCAAACTCAGCTCAGCTGCCACCCCAAATGGAAGTGAAAAGAGTGAGTCAAAGTGAGTGCAGTCCTTATATAATGTGTGCCAGGTGAGTTCAACTATGGGAGAGCCAATCAGTGATGAGAAAGTAAAAGAAGAAACAAGGTAAGTGTGTCTGTGTCTGTGTCTACCTCACCAGGTAAGTGTGGTGAGGCGAGGAAAAGGGTAAATAGAATAAGAGTTGTTGAGGAATATATATATTTTCTTAGTGCTTATTTTCTGATTATTTTGTTTATGTATTTTAATAACAGGCCAGCTTTGAGTCACAAACCAATTGCTCAGCCAGACTGGAGCTGTGCAGAACAGGAAGTCTTGAGTACCAAAATAGCACAGGAGGGACCTGATTATCATATAGGTTATAGGCTTCTAATGCTTCAGATCTGCAAGTGGCTTAGCGCTGTGCACATCTCTCTTCTGGAAGATGATTGAATAAAATGATTATAAATACTTTGACCCCTCTGAGTCTGCGTCTTCTCTGTCCAGTAGAAGAATAAAAAGAACTGGGTTCAATAGAGTCTTACTACATCAATCATCTCAAATTGGTGTGTGTGTGTGTTCACTGAGCAGTAATAATGAGCAGCATCTCCAGTTTGACTGGTCAGTTTGATTTAGTAGCTTTGTATGTTCAGCCATCCTTGGTACCTAACTGCTATGTCAAGTATTGCTCTGTAGACCTGAGTCACGCACACATACTGTCAGTTTTGTGTCAGTGTGTGTTTACGTGTACGTCTGTCAGTCAGCATCTCTGACAGCTGCCTGGGGCCACTCAGCCTCCTCTGCTTTACATTTACATGCAAAAACAAACAGCATCAATGTGCATTCGTTCATCGGTCACTTTTTAGAAGAAGATAACACACGCACAGATTCACGCACACACACATAAACTCCCACACTCACTGCCTTGTCATTTCCACTTGGGTAACCCCACGGGTACACACTTGTTGCCTGAGGGAGGGGGGGAGTGTCTGATGCGTTCTGGTAATGGTGATGACCTTACAACTTTATGCTCCACCACACACACACACACACACACACACACACACACACACACACACACACACACACACACACACACACATAGGCTTACATGACCAATTAGTCACCATTTGCCAGAGTACTTAGACAAGTCAGAGACAGTATAGAGAACTGATAAACATAAACACGCTCATGAAAACGTATATAAATATATAAAATATATAAATATATTTGCCTTACTAACCTATGACTGCAACCTTTGACCTCAGTCTCAGTCTCTACCAAAGAAGTTCTCATTCTTGGCATCAGGCTAGAAGTTTTGTCCTTTGTGTGTTTAAGAGTAAGTGCTAGGAGGTAAAAACAGCTACCAGCAAGCACACACATGCTGACCTGGCTGACTGCTGCACTCGTGTGTAAATACTGCTATAATGTTGAACAGCAGTTTTGATCCATTACATCTTCTTTTGGGGCTGGGAACAGAAAATTTCCAGAACACCCATTTAGGTGTTAGATTTTATCTCCTGGATTTTTTTTTAGTTTTTCTTTTAATATTTAAATAAAAATAAACTATATTCCTATTAAATATTGTGTAAATGCTTGAGTCACCCTCATTTCTTTAAACTTTACTATAAAAATGGGAAATAATTTTGAATAATTTGACATACTACAGCTTTTTCTCCCTTAGAAATTGGCTTGTTGACAGCCGGCCTTCCACTGAGACCACTTCTGATGCAGCTTTGGTGAACAGTAGCTGGATTAACTGAAGGACGTCTCACAGGTTCTGTGTCAGGGCTTTACTGTTTCTGTGTGTTCTGTGTCCTTACGAAACAGCATGTTTCCCTGTTTCTTAAGGACACAACTTCTGTTAATCTGCTGTTGAGGGTTTGTTTTTGTTTTTTTCTTTTCTTTTCTTATTGACCATCCCAGCCTTGCCGTAATGGTCTATTTGATTCACCTTTTATTGTTTATTTTATTTTTTTTTATTTCTTTTATTTTCACTTGCTAGATATGGGACAGACTTGAATGAGGAAAAGAAAATGCTGTAGAGGGTTTTTAAATCTGCCACATCTTCCATTTGAACATCTACTTTGTAAACTGAGCAAGGATTTACATTAAGATTCAGATTGAGATTTTAAATGTAAAATACAATTCAGTTATATTTCGGTAGTAGCAAATCACAACAACAGTCACCTCAAGACATTTTATATCATATGGTAAAGACCCTTCAATATTAGAACGAAACCCCAAAAATCAGATGACCCCCTCTAAGCAAGCACTTGGCAACTGTGGGAAGAAAAACTCATTTTAACAGGATGAAACCTCCAGCAGAACCAGGCTCAGGGAGGGGCGGGGCCATCTGTCGCAGTTCTTTGGGGGTGAGGGGAGAGAGACAGAACAAAAGACAATGGAATGGAAGAGAGAGACAGAGATTAATAATAAATAATAATTAAATGCAAAGTTGTGCAAAAACAGAATGAAAATAAGTGAGTGAATGAGAAATGCTCAGGGCATCATGGATCCGTCTCCCCTGATCCAGCCCTCGCTGTAAGCTTTATCCAATCCTTAAACTCACTCACAGCACTTCCAGAAGCTTATCGACTGTAATGAAATTTAATTTCCAGTGCTCTGTAATCCATTATTGTAAAATTAGATGCTATCAAAGAATTGGTCAAACAAAACATGAAATTTAGGAAACACTGTTAAATTGTTCTGTTTCTGTGCCATATGTCACAGGGCTGTGAACCATTGATGCTTTGTTACAAATGAAACTAACCAACAGCATATGGAGCAGATAAACACTGTGTGTTTCTAACAAGGCAGCAAATGAAATAATAAAATATAATAAATATAATATAAATATATATTTATTATATAAATATAATCAATAAAATTGATAATTAAATAATTAAAAAAGATTAATGTAAATCAGTGAATAGATAAACTGGGTAAAAGAGTGTATCCTGTATTTTAATTATTACAAAAACTGCTGCTGTTAAAATGACAAAACAGAGGAAAAGCTTTCTGTCTTTTTAAAGATTCACTTTCTCAAACATTTAGTAACCTTGGCTTGCAGAAAGTATTTGTATCATTGAAGTTGAAAAGCCTGCACACTGCGTCTATAAAATGGCCTTTGCACTGCAGGCAGCTTTACTCAATCAGACAATCAAACTGTCTGAAACATATTCCTAAAGTGCTATAGTGCACTGAGTCTGAGGAAACGTATGCTTTTATTCCAGTGAAGGTTTAATAGTGAGGCTTTGGTGTGCAAAGGTCAAGATTCTTATTTTCTCTCCATAGTTTTTGCTCCTTTTGCTGCAAGTCTTCTTCCTCCTCATATCATTTACATCTCCTTCCAGTGTGTGCAAAGTCATCATTTGAATGTTTTTTGGGTGTGCCTCACTGTTTTCAGGTGACTTGTGCTTCAAACTGTCACTGACATTGTTTAATAGTTATGAAGCACTGCAGCACTCCCATGTGTCTGTCCAGAGAACTGCAGCTATGTGTTTTTGTTTTGTTTTGTTTTTTGCTGTGTGTGTGTGTGTGTGTGTGTGTGTGTGTGTGTGTGTGTGTGTGTGTGTGTGTGTGTGTGTGTGTGTGTGTGTGTGTGTGTGTGTGTTGGATAATGCAATTAAAGGTCAACCACTTGAAGGGGTGGATGTGCATAATGATGTGCAATAGGTGGGAGGAGCTGAGAAAGCAAAGCAAGGAGGATGAAAAAGATGAGACAAGATAAAATCAAATCAAATCAAATCACTTTTTATTGTCACATCACATGTGCAGGCACACTGGCACAGCACATGCGAGTGAAATTCTTGTGTGCGAGCCCCACAAGCAACAGAGATGTGCAAACACAACAACACAAACGAGCAAAATACAAGAATGGCCAACCTGAAACTAATAAATATATGTACAATATATAATAGTGTATGCATTTCTGGATGTGTATACTAAATATTTTCCTACGTGTGTGTGTGTGTGTGTGTGTGTGTGTGTGTGTGTGTGTGTGTGTGTGTGTGTGTATGTGTGTGTGTGTGTGTGTGTGTATACACATTTTTACAAATTAAATAGTAAAAAAATAAAATAAAATAATAATAATAATAATAATAATAATAATAAAATATATAAAATATACAGAGTTGAATATGTGCAAAACAAGTGGCAAAAGGTAGGAGAGGGTGCTTTACAAAACTGTTCAGCTGCTCTGTTCACTTCAGGTTCCTTAAATGCATTTCTGGATACTTTTTCTGCTAAATAATAATAATCTTTGTCACAATATGATGACTTACAGATGTCAGCAAATTCCTGGAGGGAGACTGCCAAAACCATTAGAAACGACATGAGGGAACATACAAAGAAGTGGGAAACACTTGAGGGACAAATATCTGGAGACATGCTTGGCCAGCCAAGTACCTTTGCCATCAGTTTATTTATCAAGGCACTAGTCTTTTTGGAGGTGTGTTTGGGGTTGTTATCATGTTGGAATACTGTCCTGTGACCCAGTTTCTGAAGAGAGGGGGTCATGCTCCTCTTCAGTAAGTTTTTAAGTTTTTAATCCTTTAGCTTATAGCAATAAATAGATAAAACTGTAGTTAAAGGAACCTTGTTTTGCATGCTGGAGATAATTTGGGCTCACGTTGCACTGGTGGCTTCTGCTTTAGTCGTCCATCCATCCATCCATCCATCCATCTTCATCCGCTTTATCCGAGGCCGGGTCGCGGGGGCAGCAGCCTAAGCAAAGAGGCCCAGACCTCCCTCTCCCCAGCCACCTCCTCCAGCTTATCCGGGGGAACACCAAGGCGTTCCCAGGCCAGCCGAGAGATATAATCTCTCCAGCGTGTCCTGGGTCTGCCCCGGGGCCTGTGTCCCAGTGGGACATGAATGGAACACCTCACCCAGGAGGCGCCCAGGGGGCATCCTTGTCAGATGCCCGAACCACCTCAGCTGGCTCCTTTCGATGTGGAGCAGCAGCTGCTCTACTCTGAGCCCCTCCCGGATGGCCGAACTTCTCACCCTATCTCTAAGGGAGAGGCCAGCCACCCTTCGGAGGAAGCTCATTTCTGCAGCTTGTATCCGCGATCTCGTTCTTTCGGTCACTACCCACAGCTCGTGGCCATAGGTGAGGGTAGGGACGTAAATCGACCGGTAAATTGAGAGCTTCGCTTTTACACTCAGCTCCGTCTTCACCACGACGGACCGGTGCAGCGTCTGCATTACTGCAGCCCCAATCCATCTGTCGATCTCCGGCCCATCACCCACCGGGAACGAGTCCGACTTATTGCTGGCAATGCGAACCAAGCTCTTGCAACGGTTGTATAGGGATCGAATGGCCCGTAGCAATGGGCCAGACACCCCATACTCCCGCAACACCTCCCACAGGACACCCCGAGGGACAGGGTCGAATGCCTTCTCCAAGTCCACAAAACACATGTAGACTGGTTGGGAAAATTCCCATGCACCCTCAAGTATCCTCGAGAGGATAAAGAGCTGGTCCAGTGTTCCGTGACCAGGACGAAAACCGCATTGTTCCTCCTGTATCCGAGGTTCGACTAGCGGACGAACTCTCCTTTCCAGCACCCTGGCTAGACTTTCCCAGGGAGGCTGAGGAGTGTGATCCCCCTGTAGTTGGAACACACCCTCTGGTCCCCCTTCTTAAAGATGGGGACCACCACCCCGGTCTGCCAGTCCACAGGTACTGCCCCTGATCTCCACGCAACATTGCAGAGGCGTGTCAACCAGGACAGCCCTACAACGTCCAGAGCCTTCAGGAACTCGGGGCGGACCTCATCAACACCAGGGGCTCTGCCACCAAGGAGTTGTTTAACTGCCTCAGTGACCTCGCCCCCAGAGATTGGCAGGTCAGTCCCCTCATCCCCAGACTCTGCTTCCTCCTCGGAAGACGTGTCAGTGGGATTAAGGAGGTCCTCGAAGTATTCCTTCTACCGCCTGACAATTTTCTCAGTCGACGTCAGCAGCGCTCCGCCAGCACTATACACAGTGCAGGTAGAGCACCGCTTTCCCCTCCTGAGACGCCTGACGGTTTGCCAGAATCTCTTCGAGGCAGTCCGAAAGTCTTTTTCCATGGCCTCTCCGAACTCCTCCCACACCCGAGTTTTTGCTTCAGCCACTGCCCGAGCCGCATTCAACTTGGCCTGTCGATACCTGTCGGCTGCCTCCGGAGTCCCACAGGCTAACCAAGCCCGATAGGACTCCTTCTTCAGCCTGGTGGCTCCCTTCACCTCTGGTGTCCACCATTTGGTTCGGGGATTACCACCACGGCAGGCACCAACCACCTTGCGGCCGCAGCTCAATGCAGCAGCTTCGGCAATGGAGACGCTGAACATGGTCCATTCGGACTCGATGTCCCCAGTCACCCTCGGAATGCTGTTGAAGCTCTGCCTGGAGGTGTGCGTTGAAGATCTCGCGGACTGGGGCCTCTGCTAGACGTTCCCAGCACACCCTCACTACGTGTTTAGGTGCACCAGGTCTGTCCAGCATCCTCCCCCGCCACCTGATCCAACTCACCACCAGGTGGTGATCAGTTGACAGCTCAGCCCCTCTCTTTACCCGAGTGTCCAGAACATATGGTCGCAGGTCTGGTGATACGATTACAAAATCGATCATCGACCTACGGCCTAGAGCGTCCTGGTGCCACGTGCACTTATGGACACCCTTATGTTCAACAGGGTGTTCGTTATGGCCAAACTGGGATTAGCACAGAAGTCCAATAACAAAGCACCGCTCGGGTTCAGATCAGGGAGGCCGTTCCTCCCAATCACGCCCCTCCAGGTCTCGCTGTTGTTACCCACGTGAGCATTGAAGTCTCCCAGCAGGACAACAGAATCTCCAGGTGGAGCACCTTCCAGCCCCCCCCCCCCCCCCCAAGGAGGCTGGGTACTCCGAACTGCCACTCGGCGCATAAGGCAAGGCAAGGCAAGGCAAGGCAAGTTTATTTGTATAGCACAATTCAACAACAAGGTGATTCAAAGTGCTTTACAGAGACATTAGAAACAAGAACAAATAAAAAGCATGATTTAAAATTGAATAAAACAAGCAAATAAACTAACTAACTAATTAACAAACAAACAAACAACAGTATATAAAATCAAAACAGATAAAATCAGAACAGTAGATAAAATCAGTAGTTAAATGTAAGTTTTGAAATTTAAGCTTAAAGTGTGGATTTGGTGCTTTATTCAAATGCAGCTGAGAACAGGTGAGTTTTCAACCTGGATTTAAATAAACTGAGTGTTTCAGCTGATCTGAGGCTTTCTGGGAGTTTGTTCCAGATATAAGGAGCATAAAAGCTGAATGCAGCTTCTCCGTGTCTGGTTCTGACTCTGGGAACTGATAAAAGACCGGATCCAGATGACCTGAGGGATCTGGATGGTTCATACTGGGTCAGGAGGTCATTGATGTATTTTGGTCCTAAACCATTCAGAGCTTTATAGGCCAGCATCAGAACTTTAAAGTCTATCCTCTGACGGACAGGCAGCCAGTGTAAGGACCTCAGAGCTGGACTGATGTGGTCCACTTTTTTGGTCTTAGTGAGGACTCGAGCAGCAGAGTTCTGAATGAGCTGTAGTTGTCTGACTGATTTTTTAGGTAGACCTGTAAAGATGCTGTTACAGTAATCAAGCCTACTAAAGATGAATGCATGGACTAGTTTTTCCAGGTCCTGTTGAGACATCAGATCTTTTATCCTTGATATATTCTTGAGGTGATAGTAAGCTGACTTTGTTATTGTCTTAATGTGTTTTTCTAAGTTTAGGTCTGCATCCATCACTACACCCAAATTTCTCGCCTGGTTTGTGGTTTTTAGATGTATAGATTGAAGTTCTCTGGTGACCTGTAATCGTTTTTCTTTGGCGCCAAAGACTATTACCTCAGTTTTGTTTTTGTTTAGCTGGAGAAAATTGTGGCACAACCAGTCATTGATTTCCTCAATGCATTTACCAAGAGCCTGTACAGGGCCTCGGTCTCCTGGTGACATTGTGATATATATTTGTGTGTCATCTGCATAGCTGTGGTAGTTTATTTTGTTGTTGTTTATAATCTGTGCCAGTGGGAGCATGTAGATGTTAAACAGAAGGGGTCCCAAGATGGAACCTTGGGGAACTCCACATGTGATACTTGTCTGCTCAGATGTGAAGTTACCTATTGATACAAAGTATTTCCTGTTTTCTACGTATGTTTTGAACCAGTTTAGTACAGTTCCTGAAAGACCTGTCCAGTTCTCCAGTCGTTTGAGTAATATGTTGTGGTCAACTGTATCAAATGCTGCACTGAGATCCAGTAAAACTAGGACTGACATTTTTCCACTGTCTGTATTCAGACATATGTCATTAAACACTTTGGTCAGAGCGGTTTCAGTGCTGTGGTTCTGTCTAAAACCTGACTGGAAGGCATCGTAGCAATTATTCTGTTTTAAGAAGTAACTGAGCTGTTGGGAAACTGCTTTTTCAATGATCTTACTTAAAAACGGGAGATTTGAGATCGGCCTGTAGTTGTTCATTTGTGTCTTGTCAAGATTGTCCTTTTTCAGTATAGGTTTGATTACAGCAGTTTTTAGTGATTCTGGAAACACACCTGATAATAAGGAAAAGTTGACGATCTGTAACAGGTCTGACTCTAAAGTCTTTGAGACCTTTTTGAAAAAACTTGTTGGCAGGACATCTAAACAGCAGGAGGAGGAGTTCAGTTGACCTAAGATGTCCTCCAGGTCTTTGCTGTTAATAGGTTGAAACTGTTTGATGGTGTTTAAACAGTTTTTTGGTGGACACAGTACATATCCTGGATCTGCTGTTGATGTACCAATTGCTTGTCTAATTTTTTGGATTTTTTCAGTGAAGAATTTGGCAAAGTCATTGCAGGCCATGGTCGAATGAAGTTCAGCTGCCACTGACACAGGAGGGTTTGTTAGCCTGTCAACTGTAGAAAATAAGACCCGAGCATTATGGCTGTTTTTAGTGATGATGTCAGAGAAGTAGGACCTCCTTGCATTCCTCAGTTGTAAATTATAATTGTGAAGTTTCTCTTTATAAATGTCATAATGAACCTGGAGGTTTGTTTTTCTCCATCTGCGCTCAGCTTTCCTACACTCTCTTTTTTCATTTTTCACCAGTGTGGAGTTTCTCCATGGAGACTTTTTCCTTCCAGAGATAACCTTCACCTTAATGGGAGCAATAGTGTCCATTACATTTAACATGTTAGCATTGAAGCTATTGACGAGCTCATTGACTGACCCTCTGGGCAGGTCAGGTGTTAATGGGAAGACCTGGTTAAAAATTGCACTACTGTGTTCAGTTATACACCGTTTTGTGATCACTGTTGTTGATATATTTGTGTGGGCTGAGATTTTACTTTCAAAGAAAACACAGTAATGATCAGACAGGCCCACATCAGACACAGTAACCTTTGAAATGCTCAGGCCTTTGCATAAGCGCAGATGACAGTCAGGACCCGTTCCCCGACCCTAAGGCGCAGGGAACAAACCCTCTCATTCACCGGGAAAAACCCCAACGTACCGGCAGCAAGCCGAGGGGATATTAGAATACCCACCCCAGCCCACCGCCTCTCACCAGGGGCAACTCCAGACTGAGACCAGCCCCTCTCCAGGAGACTGGTTCCAGTCGTACACAACATTTCTGTAGATACTGTTTAATGACACAATCTGTTTTTCAGGGTGGTGATCCAAATCAGTGTGGAGCAGAATGCACATAGAGATGTACAACTCCCCTCAAGACTGAAGATACACCAGATATAGGAGGAGTAAAGTTTGAGTCCTTTTTCAACTGTTTAAAATATTTTCACATCTGTCAGCCAGGTTTGCCATTTTGTGTAGGACACAGCATTTTTAGGGCATTTTGTCATATGATGTTGTGCTGTTTCTTACATTTTTCATGAAAAAAAAAAGAATGGTTCACCCACTCCATTCTGAATCGGAGCAGTAAAGAGTTTAAATACTCTGACTCTGATACCTCTTCAAAGCTGTGTGAGATCAGTCCTCAAACAAACTCTCAGGACATTTAATACAAAACTGGAACTTTTTAAGGCTGTTGCCTCTCATAATTGGTGGAAGATGGAACAGATGATTTTTACAACACCGCATCGAGACTGCAAATGAATCGCGCATGTGCGAAGCCACTGCTGGCATGTGATGCGCAGCAGCAGAAAATAAAGACCCGTGAGGCTCAAAAACAGAGATTTAATTAGAAATGAACAGAAATCTTATTTTTTTCTGTATCGATACCTACTTAATGTTTTTAGGCAGTACTAAAAAGGCATCGTGTGTTGTTACCCAGCCCTACTTGCATTTCAGTTCAAATGCAATTTTCATGTCAGTGATACAATTCAATATCTCAATGCATCACAATAACTTCATTTCAGTTTGTTTGTTTTCATCAACAAATAATGGAGGTTGCTGGAGGAGGTGGCTGAAGAAAACAAATTGCTGTTATTTTTAGGTTGTACAGTCCTGATCAAAAGTTTAAGACCATTTGAAAAATGGCAAAAAAAAAACCTCATATTTTGCATGGTTGGATCTTAACAAGGCTCCAAGTAGAGCTTCAACATGCAGCAAGAAGAAATAGGAGTGAGGCAAAACACTTTTTGAGTAATTTATTAAAAACAATGCTTAAACTGAAACAGGCTGTTTTACAGCTGATCAAAAGTTTAGGGCCACACTTCCAAAAAACAGAAATCAAAGTTCCAAACTTGAACTCAGTAATGAATAGGTTCGCTGTTATTGTTGATCACTTCATGCAAGCGTTTCCATGAGGTGAGTGGGAACATTTCTCCAAGTGGTGAAGACGGCCACACGAAGGCTGTCTACTGTCTGGAACTGTTGTCCATTCTCAGCTGTATTTAGATCAGGGGAAGAGGCAGGATGGTCCAAAAGAGTGATGTTATTCTCCTGGAAGAAGTCCCTGTCCTACGGGCATTGTGTACTGTAGCGTTGTCCTGTTGAAAAACCCAGTCGTTACCACACAGATGAGGGCCCTCATTCATGAGGGATGCTCTCTGCAACATCTGGACATCACCAGCAGCTGTTTGACGCCCTGCACCTCCTGAAGCTCCATTGTTCCACTGAAGGAAAAAGCACCCCAGACCATTATGGCGCCCCCTCCACTGGGGCGCGTAGACAACATCTCAGGTGGGATCTGCTTGTCATACCAGTAACTTTGGAAACCATCAGAAGAAGGTTGCATTTTTTTTCTCATCAGAGAATTTGTTTTTGAAGCCCTTCAGTCTCAGATGCCGTTTGCTGCAGTCGGCTCCACTAATGGCCTTAATTTGGGTTGAGGATTTTTTTGGGTCTTCCACTTGACTTTTTTGTTCCATAACCCCCAGGATCATTTAAGAAATTCCAAATGCCTGTCTTACTGCGTCCCACCTCGGCAGTGATGGCACGCTGTGAGAGACCGTGCTTATGCAGTTCGACCACGTTTAAAAAGGAACGTTTTTTTGCTTTTGCCATCAGAACGTCATGACAGTGTGACTACCTAACAGAAAATGACAATGAATACACACATATTTGCACAGATTTGGCCTTTTAAAGGCATGTGGTCCTAAACTCTTGATCAGCTGTAAAACAGCCTGTCCCTGTTTAAGTTTGTTAAATGTAAGTTAAATGTTGTGTGTACCTCCCATTTCTGCTTGTTGCATGATATTGGAACCTTGTTAAAATCCAACCATGCAAAATATGATTTTTAAGTGGTTTAAGTGGTCTTAAACTTTTGATCAGGACTGTATTTAATAATCGATTAGTTTATTCTGAATGGATTACAAATGCTTTATGTCCACATTGCAATACATCACAATTGTAAATCATTATACGATTAATTGTGTCAGCTCTATTAGATGTAAGATTGTTTATTTGCTTGATACATGTCTATTTGTTTTTAAATGGGCAGTTTGCTTTATGTGCTTTGTATTTGCTAGATTAGAAAAGAATGCTAATCTACACCGAGCATCAGAAGAACAACATGCAAGTCTTCAAACACATCGGATCCAAAACCTGTTCCAGTTCCTCAGACACCATCAGAGACTGTTTTGAAAGCCCTCTACTATCAATCTGGATAAAAGGAAACTTTATCAACCACTGCACATATCAAGTGTTTTAAATTTTGTTTGACTGTTTATTAGGTTCTTATTTGTTTTTGGTTGTATTAAGTTTGATATTAATGGTCAAATGCAGACCTTATTATCTCCCCAGAGAACTCACTTCGATCATACTCACTGCCGTGTATATACCCCCCGACGCTAATGCTAGGTTGGCCATGAAAGAACTTTCTGCAGCCATTAACAAACACCAGAATAAACACTCCGGGGCTGCTTTTATTGTTGCTGGCGACTTCAACCACACCAACTTAAAGACAGTCCTCCCCAGATTCCACCAACATGTCTCCTGCCACACCAGAGGAGACAAGACTTTAGACCATGTGTATTCCAACCTGGCTGGAGCCTACAAAGCCACACCCCTCCCCCACATTGGACAATCGGACCATCTCTCCCTGTTCCTCACACCTAGGTATTGTGAGATTATTCTGTTATTATATCTTATCTTATATATGTAGTTAAAGTAGTTGAATTATGTTAACTGCTGTAGGTCATATATTATCCTTTAGTTTAGATGGTGTGCTGTGTATGTAGTTTAGTTCTCATTATACTTTTGGGTTAAAAGAACATAATCATTTGTAGTTCATTAGATAAGTGTGCATCACTCTGTATCCTTGATCTGCTGGGAATGTGTTACACTGTTTTCTTGACATGCTTTATTGTTGAATCATAAAAAGAAGGTTGTAAGCAGGAGACTTGGTGTCTAAGACAGGGGAGATGGACCACATTCCACACCCCCACCTTACAGAGAGCAGAGAAACAACTGCCGAGGTCATAACTTAGGCGCCGTAAGAGAGAAAGAATGTGAATGTTTGGGCTTTTACGACTAGGTGGGGGCCACTAGCGGCTATAAGAAGCTGAGTAACACGTCACCATTTCGAGACTTGCGGTGACCCTCTTCAGGCATGTCTCCCCATCATGATGGTCCTTATGCTCTTAAGTGTTGAATTTATGGAAATAAATGATTGTTGATTGAGCATAAATGCACCGAGTATTGTCCTTCCTTCAGCCCAAAGATTCAAAGAATTGGGAGATTCCAACAGTATTCACCACTCATCCAACGTGTGAAACCTGCTGTGAGGACAATTAAAGTGTGGCCAGAGGGGACAGACGCAGTGCTCCAGGACAGATTTAAAAACACAGACTGGAATATGTTCACCCACACAGACCTGGACCAGTACGCCTCATCTGTACTGGATTACATCTCCGAAACCACAGACAGTGTCACCACCCAGAAACGGATCACCATGTACCCCAACCAGAAGCCTTGGATGAACCGGGATGTTCGTCTCCTCCTGAAGGCCTGCAACACCGCCTTTAGGTCAGGAGATGCACACGCCTACAGCACAGCCAGGGCTAATCTAAAGAAGGGCATCAAAAAAGCCAAACACCATTACAAAAAGAAGGTAGAAGAACACTTCTCCAACTCCAACCCCCGACGCATGTGGCAAGGACTCCAGACCATCACAGACTACAGGACCACCAAACCCTCCCCCGCATCCTCTGATGTCTCCTTCCTCAACGAGCTCAACAACTTTTATGCTCGTTTTGGGTGAGGGAACCCCACAACCACAACCAAAGCAGACGTGACGCCAGACCACCAACCTCTGACTCTCTCCCCCACCGATGTAGGAGCGGTGCTGAGCAGGATCAATGTCCACAAGGCTGCAGGTCCTGATGGCATCCCCGGGGGTGTTCTCAGAGCGTGTTCTGGGGAGCTTGCAGGAGTGCTCACAGACATATTCAACCTGTCCTTGGCCCACGCTGTGGTACCGGCCTGCTTCAAATCCACCTCCATCGTCCCGATACCCAAAAACTGCAACCCATCTTGCCTCAATGATTACCGCCCAGTAGCACTCACCCCCATCATCACGAAGTGCTTAGAGCAGCTGGTCCTAGCACACTTCAAATCCTGTCTTTCCCCCACCCTGGACCCCCACCAATTCGCATACCACCAGAACAGGAGCACAGAGGATGCAGTCTCCATCGCACTGCACTCTGTCCTCTCACACCTGGACAACAACAACACCTACGCCAGAATGCTGTTTATAGACTTCAGTTCAGCATTCAATACAATCCACCCCTCACCACTCATCAGGAAACTGACAGACCTGGGCATCAGTTCCCTCATCTGCAAATGGTTACTGGACTTCCTGACCAACCGCCCCCAACATGTCCGGCTGGATAACCACTGCTCATCTACCATCACAATGAACACCGGTGTACCACAAGGCTGTGTGATGAGCCCTTTCCTCTACTCCCTCTTCACCCACGACTGCAGACCTGCTGATGGTTCCAACACCATCATTAAGTTTGCAGATGACCTGCTGCTCTCTGGCAGGTAGCTCCATGCCCTCCTGGGTTTTAAATGCACCTTAGAACACACATGCATCAACACTACAATGAGCGGGTGGAGGGAGGTTTGGAGTCTTCTCTCACCCCATTCTCTGCGGCCTGCTGGAGCGGGGGGGCTAGGAGGAGGAGTTGGTTGTCCGACTGCGGTCTGGAGTGTGGGGCCTCCCTGCTGCTGCGGAGTCGGGGCGGTCTGCCTCCCCCCGCCGCAGGGAAAAGGGCAACACCACCTGGGTCTGGGTGCAGTTCCCCCCTCCAGGGGCAAGGGTACCTAGACCCGGTTCGTAGAGTATGCTTGGGGAGTGTGATCGTGTGTACAGCGTCTCTTTATGTCTGTCTCCATGTTGGTTGAGTGTGAAGTAAGTGCATATGAGAGCATGAGGGTGGGAATGGATGTTTGTGTCTGTGTGTGCCTGTATGTCTGTGTCTATATGTCAGGTTGGGTGTCAGACGTCACCTCTCTGGGGACATCTCAGGCCCTCCAAGGTTTGGAGGCCTATCTCCCCCCACCACCACTTCCCCTGCCAGTGGCGGACTCCCCTCAGACATTGGTGCGTTGGTGGTTCTTTGTGTCCGGGGATGGGCGTCCAGGTACACACTGGTTCACTCCTTGGTGGCCGCTTATCGGGGCCTGGAGCCTGGGGCTCGCTCGGGCCACTTCGGAGGTGGGGTGCCCCCGGCCTCTCGGCCTGGGGCTCGGTCACTCAGGCACGGCTGGCTGCCGGCGGAGCTCACGGGCGCGTCACTGCAACCCCCCCTGGCTTCTGCTCCGTGGCTGCTGAGTGAGCCCTCATCTGGGACTCTCCTCAGCTCTTTCTGGGACAGTGGCGCGGCTGCCCCTCTGTTGGTCTTCCTTGGTCTCTTGTGTTCTGGGGGCCTCTGGATGTCTGGAGTTTTGATCTCCTCCATACCTGCTTCATGCCCTGGAGGACGGGGCTGTGCCCCCCCCCCCCCCACCCTCTAGCAGATCATTACATGAAGGAACCTTTAAAAAAAAAACAAGCGCGTCCATGCTCACAGGTGTACACACGGGTGATCACACCCACAAACTACACCCTTTTTGGCTCCTACCTCAAAGCACACTGTGTTCTGTTGATCTTATGTGCTGCACAATAATGTCTAATATTTAGTATTTACTGTCATATTCCCATATATCATTGTGATGTTGTTTATTCTATTACTCTTGTTCTCTTCTGCTTGTTTTCTTTTTTCTTTCTCAGCAGGTGATCCAGGTGATTGATATATGCATTTTTTTTTATTTTTTTTTCTGCCCGTTCTGTTGGTTTTTGTATTTTGCCCTTCTCCCCGTCCCTCTTCTCAGCTGTTTCTCTTTCCCTCTTTCTTTCTCCCCTTCTTTCCCCCAGTCAAGTCTGTCCCGTATTCAGTAAGTGAAAATAAAATAAACAATAAAAGGTGAATCAAATGGACCATTACGGCAAGGCTGGGATGGTCAATTTGGTAAAGTAAATCCGTTGGGCATCTTTCTTTGCCTTTAGACAACAATTCTGATGGCAAAAGAGCCAAACGGGACAGGCAAAAAGAAAAAAAAAAGAAAAGAAAAAAAAAAAAGTTTGCAGATGACACCACGGTGATTGGCCTCATCAGTGACAATGATGAGGCCGCCTACAGGGAGGAGGTGGATCGTCTGGCTGAGTGGTGCGACACAAACAACCTGCTGCTTAACACCGAGAAGACCAAGGAGCTCATCGTGGACTACAGGAGGAATGCTGACCCACATCCACCCATCCACATTAAGGGGACGGCTGTGGAGCGTGTGAGCAGCTTCAAGTTCCTGGGAGTCCACATCTCCGAGGATCTCACCTGGACGACCAACTGCTCCAAGCTGGTCAAGAAGGCTCACCAGCGCCTCTTCTTCTTGAGGACTCTGAGGAAAAACCACCTGTCCTCAGACATCCTGGTGAACTTCTATCGTTGCACCATCGAGAGCATCCCGACCAACTGTATAACAGTCTGGTACGGGAACTGCTCTGCCTCGGACCGGAAGGCGTTGCAGAGGGTCGTGAAAACTGCCCAGCGCATCGCCGGAGCACCACTTCCTGCCATAAAAGACATCTACAGGAAGCGGTGTCTGAAAAGGGCTGGGAAAATCATCAGAGACCCCAGTCACCCATCACATGGACTCTTCACCCTCCTGCCCTCTGGGAGGCGCTACAGGAGCCTTCGGACTAAGACCACCAGGTACCGGAACAGCTTCTTCCCCACTGCTGTCAGACTCCTGAACTCTGCCTCCTGACATCTGACCCACGTTAACACATGGACTGAACATACACACACCCACAATGGACAACTGTACCCTCAAACACACAATAATAACACGGACTGAACCACCACTCACAACCACTAGCACTTTATATAGCCTCTGTAGAAATTATCCACATATCTCACTTATCTTAACTGCACTACTGTATAGCTCTGTAAATAATCATTCTGTACATACGATAATTTTTAACCCTACAACTGTTTACAACTTGTATAGTTCCCATTTCTGTATAGCTGTATATCTCAGATTCTGTAAAGTTATTTATTTCATATTTATATCCTGTTCATAGCTTGTACTCACTACAGCCTGTACATACTTATAGTTATAGAATATTCACAACATACTTCATACCGTGTACATTATAACATACCATAATAGACCCATTTCTGTAATATACTCACATATCTATATTATTGCTAATATATATTGTAATATATCTATATCACTAAAGCACTTCTGGATGGATGCAAACTGCATTTCGTTGCCCTGTACCTGTGCATGTGCAATGACAATAAAGTTGAATTCTATTCTAATTCTATTCTATTCTATATTAATTAGATCAGTGCCTTTTTAATCATTAATTTGATTATTTAATATTAACTGTTTAATTTAATCATTTCTCTACTGGTTTTTCATTAATGTTTCTAGCAAATTATAACAAAAAGTCATAATGTAAGTTTTATGCCAATTAGCCCTATTATGTTTATTACCTCATTTGTTGGAGCTTATTTTTTTAGACGACATTCTGGCTGCAACAGCTGCCAATAATTTACTGTAAATATGAACTTTTGAATAAAAAGACATGTTTTGTATTATACAGCTCTTCTGTGCTTTGTCAATAGGAGACGGTAATCAAGCTTATTAAAATGTATTTTAACAGGTTTACATTATATTAGTTTTTTTTTATTTCAATGTAATTGTGCAAAAACCAAAGTTCACTGTGAATTTTACATTTCTCAACAAAGTATACCGTTATGTATTCTGCATTCTCACTATATTTTCCACTGTGAAATTCTGGCAACCACAACCGCCAGTAATTTACCGTAATATTCAACTTTTTAGTATGATACCGTATTATTTTATATAGTTTCACTTATGTTCTTATATATTTAACGAAGTAAGACGGTAATCCGGTTAATCTAATGTCTGTGGTTTTCACATGAATTACCCATTAACAATTTTACAATTTAGGTTCAAATTCATAGTCATTTACTGTAAAAATAATTATTATTTACTGTGAAATTTATGGTTACCAAAATAGGATACCATTTTGTGTTCTACATTTACAATTTATTTTTCACGGTGAAATTCTGGCAACCACAGCTGCCAGTAATTCACCGTAAATTCTACAATTTTTTAAACAGCTGGATAGTCCAGCCCCTATCCAGCAGAGCCCAAGCCGTGAGATGAGGTGAGTCCAACTATATCTAGTCTCTCTCAACCTCACGCGCTAACTCAGGCTCCTTCCCTACCAGGAAGGTGACGTTCCATGTCCAAATCACTAGGTTTGGTAGTCGGGATCGGTCGACCAGGGCCTCCCCTCCTGTCCGCCGCCTGACAACATTGCACCCAACCCCTACGGCCACCTCCAGCAGGCGGTGGACCTTCAGGAGGTTGGGTCCATGTCACTTTTTCGAGCTGTGCCTGGCTGGGCCCCATGGACTAAGGCCCGCTAAATTTTGAATCACTCTTTGTCTGGTCTCTCACCCAGGACCAGTTTGCCATGGCTGACCCTACCAGGGAGTAGGGTTTTAATGCTAAACACACCATGACATGTAAAACCAGCATAGTTCTTCACAGAGAACTATGCTGGGGAACTATCTTTACTTACTGTATGTTTGACTGGATCACGCCCTGCAAAAAACTGAAGGCCAAAGTTAGGCTTCCATTGAAACCACAGTAATCAAATACAATACACAGATGTAAGTACATCTGAGCAAAGCCATACTGTGTTGAAAAGAACTTTATTTATTAGGTAACTTAAAATCTATTTAAGTCCTGGAAGGATTTAGCAAAACACTATCACCCAATATGTAGCATGTATAATATTGAGCACACTATAATACTGTAAGAAAAGTTCATTACCATAACATTTGTTCTCATGAGCGTAAAATCATATTTTCCTTTTTTGTGTCTCTGTATAACAGCAGCACGTGGTGGTACAGAGGTAACCCTCTCTCATAATATGTCACAGGTATTATGAGACTGGGTTACTTTCATGGTGTTCATTACATCTGAATCTTAAACCCATTTAATTGTTAAACTAACACTCAAGCTGGAGCACAGGTAGCTCCTGGAGCATTAGTATTTCTGTAATTGTCCAAATGCCTGCACTGTATCCAAATCTAGCTGCTCCTAGCCAACACAAAGGCTGGTGTTAGCTTAGTTTAAGCCAGATTTTTTTAATGTTTCACAGCTAAAGTGAAAGCTCCCGGGCATTTTGTCTCTATGCTGCCCTCCTCTCATCAGTAGTAAAAGCCCTCCATTTACAGGACACAGAGCTTAAAGGGGATGCAGGGTGCCACAGGGTAGCAGTTACACAGACAGATTACCTGCAAATCCCACCCAGGGGACTCAGAGCAGCCACATCTGCAGTCTACACACACGCACGCACACACACACACACACGCACGCACGCACACACACAGACATGCACACACACAGTCACCTCTTGAAATAAGATTATAACACCAGGTCACACAGAGCCAAGCCCCTTCATTCCTGATGCAGGCAGAGGGAAGTGCTGATGCAGTCTGAATGGGAAATGTGAATGGAGTGCCGGGGGAGCAGAGATATACATAAAGTCAGAGAAGTAATGAAATGATGGAGTCAAATGGCAAAGGTCCAGATGTTAAGGCTGAACCCAATCAGCTACAACGTTAAAACCCACCTGATATTGAATATGCCCAGAACTTTATTTTGTCACTGGACATCCACGATCCTCTAGTTGTGTTTGTTATGGATGGATCAAATGGTCAATCCATACTTCCACGAATGGCCTGCAAGGTTCCCAATAACATTTTGGTTTGGTGGTTTGTGTCAAAAACAGCCAATAAATGCAGACCCCAGGTTTCCTACAAAGCCCTGCACTGTAGGGAGAAAATCAATTTTATCCTCCCCATTAGTCCGTGGTTTGAATTTGTAGCTGAATGATTTAAATTCAGCTGTAATAAGTTCATTTCTGAGCTTCAGCTGGAGTTGAGAGTCTGCCATTGGTGTAACAAGCTGAGGGGTCCATGTCAGGTGGTGAGAAGAATGAGAACTGTGCATTCATTTTATTATGGTGCAACAGGGTCAGAGTTATTAGCAGTGGACATGCTGTCAGTATCCACAGCAAAAAGTTGGGGGAATGATTTTTCTGCTTCATAAGCTGAAAGCATATATTAAAAAAAAAATCATTCAGTCTGCTGTGTTACATTAATATTTTTCTAAGAGGTAACAATACTGATGACCAAACAACTGCGTTATATGTAAAAGGTCAAACAATGAAAAAAAACCTACTGATCAAAAACTCTTATCTTAAATAACTATAACACATCGATAATAAAATCACTCATTACAGACTATTGTCCCATGGTACCTAAATAAGCTTAGAGAGCAAGAAATAAGCATAATACTGTAAATCGCCTTTAAACTCTAAGCAGTCACAGAAGAAAATATGTTACTCTAAAGTAGCTATGCATGATTCCCAGTTTAAAACAATTCTTATTTATTATAAATTGGGCCACAATGCATTATTCTTTGCTGAAAAAAACTCTTTTTCTTCACCTTCTGATTGGCTGTCCTTGTAAACAACACGTCTGGTTGGGCAGGTGGGTGGGCCTTACATGTTCAATGTGTTCTATGTTTGCAAATGTTCCTATTTACTGAAATGTTGATAACATGAGCATTCAAGGCAAATCGTTAAATGCTTTGAAACATATTAAACACACAATAGTATCATTTATGTATAATGTATAGGTTGTACAAAGCAAAAGGCAACATTTCTTCTCCTTTTACATAAATAATCACAATGTTCCCAAAGATCAGTGACAAATAAGTAAAAATAAAATAACTTTGAATTTCAGTTTAAAAACATCTGCATTTATCCGATTGTGCTGGTGCTGTAATGCTTGTGTGCTGTCATTGGTCAGCTGGGACAACCTCCAGGATGATCTGCAAGGTTCGGTTGAAGGAATCTGATGACACAAACAAAATCGTGTAAAGCTCCATCAAGATAACAGCCTAACAAGATTGCAGTTAAAACACAAATGAAAGGTGATTGTTTCATAAAAATCATTGATAACAGTGCAACAATTGGAAATCAGCACATTATACAAAGCAGATACAATTAGCTCTCTAAAGCAATGAAGATGTGTTCTCTGGAGTGATAAATTACAGTTCTCCATCTGGCAACTGGATGGAGAGCTGTTTGGGGGGTGGGGGGGGGGGGGGGGGTGGGGGTGAGCTGAAGTTGAGTTGTTTGTCAGGAGTTGGGTTCAGCCCCTTGAAATACCTTTTAACTCCCAGGGGCTTCTGTAAACCACCACCACCCAAGATAAAGCTAACACTTGTGAGACTTGTGAGGTGTAAGTATCACAGCAGATACCACTATGTCAAAAAACTAAGGACGGAACACAGAAAAATATGAAAGAATTTTTTCGTAGTCTATTTTTTTATGTCTAGTATATAACCCATTTGAAAATATGCTGCAGTAGGCCAAAACTTGATTAATGATGTTAAATATGATTTGCAACATAAGAAAAAAGACAGAAAAATGTCAAAAAGTCCTCCTATTACAGATTTTAGATGTTTAGCTTCATCCATTGACAGATCTCTCCTGAAATGTTCAGTTCAGGTCTGGCCGGGCCACTCAAAGACACTCACAGGGTGGTCCCAAAGCCACTGCTTTGTTTTCTTAGGCGTGTTCTTAGGGTCATTGTCCTGTTGGAAGGTGAATTTTTGTACTCAAAAGAGTCCTGAAGAGCAGAGAGCACTCCTGTCTCTGAACCGCTTTGCAGCATCTGACGAGCGGTCTGTCTGACGGAATTAGCTTAACAGACGCGTCGGGGTTTCCAAATTCGTAGGCTGCATACTCCTGAGGACCCGGCCTTTGCGGTCTACGTGGGCCGAGTCCTCCGAAGGCCGGGTAGGCCGGAATTGCGAGGCTGTGAAATTAGACGATCTAGCCTTCAGTTTTGCGTCACCAGCTGTCTCGGTGGAGTTTAATAAACTCGGCCGTCTGCTCCTTTCTATCTAAAATATAACAGGACACTGGAGTACATTCTCGATCATCTCACACTTCTATTTAATCAGTTTTCTGTTTGACGTTTCTTCAGCTGTGTGAAAACGAAATCTTTAATCTCAGCCAAACCAATTTTCTCACGAAAAATTAAAACACTGAAAGAAGCCAAATAATAACATTTTTAAGTTATCTAAGTGACTTATATATAATGTTTAACCTGAGTTGTGAAAGACCGCGGGTGGTTTGAAAACGGTGTGCAGGGACTACGCTGTTATCGCCCCGGCTAGCTATCAAGCTGGTGGGTAACAGACGTCTCCGAAAACATCGGAGCACTTTTGCAAATATGCGATATCTTGATAGACCGAGCAGATATTTGAAGTTTACACACCCACACTCTTGCCTAAAAATATGTTAAAACTTTATTTTGTGACCCAGAAAGAGTAATAAGAGTAATACTAACACTAAATAGCTGCCGCCATTGTTGGAAACTGGAATTGGCTGGGCTGCCAGTTCATTGGCAAGAGCTTTCTTTAGCAGGTTATCATCAAGGATGTGTTTGCACATTGTATTAATCTTTCCCTCAACCCTTACAAGTCTCCCAGTTCCTGTTGCTGAAAAACTTTCCCACAACATGATGCTGCCACCACCATGTTTAACTTCAGGGATAGTACTGCCCAGGTCATGAACAGTTCCCGGTTTCCTTCAGACATGATGCTTGGCATTCAGGCCAAGTATTCCAACTTTCTTCTAGAGAACTTTGCTTCTCATGGTATGAGAGTCCAGATAAATGATGGAGGGTTCACCCTCCCCACCGCTCCCCACCTGGGACAGCTACCCCCCTACTGTGATGTAGTACTTGTTGGTTCTCGTGTGGTTGTTGACCCACTCCCTTGGTGGTCTTAGATCCAGTCAGTTCTTGGGCACCTGGAGCCGTAGAACCCTGATCTTGGCTTGCACCGGGGTAGCCTGTCTCTAGAGGGGTCAGCTACCTGTCTCCTCTGTTTCTCTCCTCGACTCTCACCCCTTGGCCATGGGCACCACATTTAGGGCCTTCCTGCTCCTGCTGGGATGGGTGCACAGGCATAGTCTTGGGTCTTTAATAATCCTGGGGGCTGTGGATGGGAAGGTTCTCCCAGATCCATCTCGCCTCTGGTTCCTGGGGGGTGTTATTGTGGCTCCCCCCCCCCCCCCCCTCATTTTTAACTACATTTCATGACAAAGACACACACGTACATACTCACACTTGACACTCTTTCTCTTTTTCTGTCTCACACTCACACACACACCACAAGAAGCTTGTTGATTAATGTACCTGTGCACTTTCCAATTATAGTGCTCCAGGTTTTATATGTTTTGTATGGTCATGAAGACCCTGGAATGACACATCCTGGACTAGCTTCAACCCATAGTCAGACCACATCTGGATCCCCTTCAGTTTGCTTACCAGCCCCGCCTCGGAACTGAGGATGCCATCATCTGCCTGCTCGATCGTGTCTACACCCATCTGGACCAGCGAGCACTGTGAGGGTCTTGTTTGTTGACTTTTCCAGTGCTTTCAACACCATCAGACTGAGCCTCCTGGGTGATGAGCAAACAGTGATGCAGGTGCTTCTCTGTTGTCCTGGATTGTTTATTATCAAACAATAAGACCACAATATGTGCATCTTCCACAGTGTGTGTCTGACAAGGTAATCAGCAACACAGGGGCACCACAAGGGACTGTCCTCTCCCCCTTCCTCTTCACCCTCTACACCACAGACTTCAGCCACTGCACAGAGACCTCCATCTTCAGAAGTTTTCTGATGACTTTGCAGCAGGGGTGATGTGGGCGACTCCTTTGTCACGTGGTGCAAGCAGAATCATCTGCAGCTCAACGTGGCAAAGACCAAGGAATTAATTGTGGATTTTATGAGGCCCAGGAAAACCGTGACCCCTGTTTTAACAAGGGGGTCAACATGGACATTGTGGAGGACTATAAATACCTTGGAGTAGGCAAAGACAATAAACTGGACTGGATTAAAAACAACACTGCACTCTACAGGAAAGGCCAGAGTCATCTCTATTTTCTGAGGCGGATGAGGTCCTTCAACATCTGTCAATGATCATGATTTTTTATGAGTCTGCTGTTACCAGTGCTGTCCTCTATGCTGTTGCATGCTGGGGCAGCAGGTTGAGGGTCACAGATGCCAACAGACTCAATAAACTGACCTGCAAGGCCAGTAATTTTGTGGGGATGGAGCTGGACTCCCTCAAGGTGGTGTCTGAGAGGCAGATGTTGTCCAAGTTAAAGACAATGTTGGACAATACCTCCCACCCACTCCATGACGTGCTGGCTAGCCACAGGAGCACACTCAGTGAGAGACTGAGATTACCAAAAAGCACCACTGAACGACACAGGAAATCATTCCTGCCTGTAGCCATCCCCCTGTACAACTCCTCCATCTAACACACTTGTAAACACTGCAATAGTAACATCCTTTTTCACATGCTCTTTTCAACTCAGTAATGTTGCTGTCAATATTATTGATATTTATTTATAATCGCCTCTGTCAATCCTTGATATTTATTATATAATTATTGAGTGATTTGTATATATTGTGCTTTTTCTTAAATCTGTAACATATTGTATTGTTAAATAGTCTAGTCTCTTTCTGTTACTGTACTGGAGACACTGTAACCCACATCATTTCCTTAGGGATTAATAAAGTATTCTGATTCTGATATGTATGTTTGTTTTTCTTACAGATACGGAAACACACATTGTGCATATTTATTTGTACTCTATCCTTTACTGTGTCTTTCTTGACCTTGAGTTTTGCGCTTCCTTACAGTTTTTATTTCCTGAGTCTGTAGTGCTGGAGGTCTCTTCAAGTTGAAGAAAAAGTTTCAGCTCAAGACAGAAGCATCACACCAGGAGAGTAACACTGGATCCAGTTCAATAACACTTCTTGTAAATAACCGGTCGTCCTTTTCAATAACCAACTTTTTCAGTAGATCAATGGACTTGATAAAACTCAACCAACCAACAAAGACCAACCCCAGCAGAGGACATTAGTGATATGTCGGTCGCGAACGAAATGGCTCTTATAGCCGGATCTTTGACGTGAACGACGCGAGCCGGCTCCTTATCGCGAGCAGTGGGGGTTTTTTTTTTCTTTCTCTCACCCTCTCTCTCGCACTTTTTTCGCTTCACTCCGCACGCGAGCCTTGTGCTTTACGCTGGGCAGAGGGGGAGGGGCGGTAGTTAGTCAGTAGCACAGGAACAGAGCGGGAGGGAGAGAGAGAGCCAGGGACAACAACGTCACATTAGAAAGGTATAGCAATCATCCACAACTATTTTCAGTTGCAGATGATAAAGGATTCAGAAAGTTTATTCATGCAGGTCCATATGACAGAGAATATGCATCTTCTTTTTGTTTTCGTATTTTAATTTATATTTAATTGTGTTGTGGTTTGTAGTGTTTTGTGTTGTTTCACTTTAAATTTGTAAAAGGAAAAAGCTGAAAATTTAAACAGTTAAAAGTTGAAATGTGAATAGTTGGTTTTTGTATTATATGATTTATTTATTACATTTTATGTGGAGTGAATAAATAAAAGTATATTTACGGTGGCCCCTACAGACAAAGCACGTACAAACTTCAAAACACGTAAAAACTCCAAAACACGTGAAAACTCCAAAACACGTGAAAACTCCAAAACACGTAAAAACTCCGAAGCACGCACAAAACAACAACAGAAGTGCTCCAGGATGCTAGGGCGCAGTGTTGAGCTTTTGTTACCTCGTGGCTACACAAGCCAGGAAGTACAAACGACCGGATTTGGTGTGTGGTAGTAGCAGGTAAGTGAACATTTTTTTAAATTATTTGAATATATGTGAGTGCTTGTGTATAAATACACAAACAATACACACATGCTTTCAATTGTGTAATTTAAGTGATCTTGGTAATTCTGTTTTGAAGTTCAGTTAACGCTAGAAATGTGTTTTGGAGTTTGTACGTGTTTTGTCTCTAGGGGCCACCATATATATTTATATATAAACATATGTAAATGAATCCACTTTTTTTTTTTACATTAGTATTTCCTTTTGTGCATAATTTTGTATTGTTGTTAATAATAAATTAATTAAAGCACAAAACAACCTGAAGAGCCGGTTCGGAGCCGAAAGAGCCGGCTCTTTTTAGTGAGCCGAGCCGAAAGGGCCGGTTCTCTAAAAGGAGCCGGAAATCCCATCACTAGATGACACGGCACCCCAAAAAGTAATGAAAGACTGTCCAAACTTTCACACTCGAGTTTGATTTTGTGCCTCTCCAGTATCTCGCCAGACTCAAGAACCTTGATTTTAAAAATGAAATGCAAAAATTACATTCACTTCAATCTGAACCATGAAATATGTATTTGAGACCTTGATGAATTACTTCAGAATTAAATGAGGAAAAAGAAAAACTTCTTTTGGGTGGTCGATATTTTTCACAGGGGGGTGGCACTGTGGATTAATGCACATGTTTTATCTGACAGATTCTTACAGTGGATGATAACACTCCTAGGAATTTGTGCTTCCTCCCCACCAAACTGGGGATCTTTTCCATCACAGGTGAATTTACTACTACACTACAGATCACTTCCATTATTAAATAAATAATTGACAAATAGTGCTTTATTAATTTCATGTTTGCAGCTTAATCAAGTGACCCATCAGTAACTTAATGATGTGTTACCTAAAGTCCTCTGAAGCCACTTTGGTCTGTGGTTGAAGTAAATAAAGATGTAGTATGCAGGGATGCCAGTGAGGGAAATGGCAAATCCAATTCCTGTGTTAACAGGGTCCGAGTACAGAGACAGGAAGACCATGAAGAAACATGTGATGCAAAACACCACCGGAAAAAACAGTGGAACCTGCGGACAAATCAACAGTGAAATTATATACTGTACACACAAAGATGGTGAAAAGTCAGGATTTTGCAGAACTGATTGAATGTTTTGTTTAAAATTTCAGAGGAAAATGTAAGAGCTACAGTGCTGTGAAAAAAGTATTTGTCCCCTTCACAGTTCCTTAGTATTTATGTCACAATTTCATGTTTTAAATCATGACACAAACTTCGTTATTAAAATAAGATATTCTGAGTAAATACAAAATGCAGCTCTTAAACAATGATTTTATTTATTCAGGGCAAAACCTATTTGACCCTTTGTGAAAAAGTCATTGCACTCTTTGGTAAATCATGAATTAACTGTAATTATTAACCACAATTAAATTTGAGTGAATTTTCATTACTAGACCCAGTCCTGATTATTGTCACACCTGCTGAATCAAGAAATCACGTAATTAGAACCTGTCTGACAAAGTAAAGTAAGCTAATAGATTCGATTAGATGAAACTTTATTAATCCTTTGGGTGGGTTCCTCCGGGAAATTCAGTACTAGATGTGAAGGCCAACACATCAGAGCTAAGGAACAAACTCAGTGACACTTATCAGTCTGGGAAATGGTTTTCCACTAGTACCAACTCAGCCCCAAGATTTTGGGGAAAAGATTCTGTTGTCTGACAAGACGAAAGCTGAACCTTTTTGGAAGGTTTGAGTCCTGGTTACATCTGGTGTAACACCATTGCATACAAAGCGCATCATACTAGGGGTGGGTTTTTATAATCAATTTATCGATTAAAATCGATTCTGGCTTGGATAACGTAAAATCGATTCATTAAAATCCTGAATCGATTTTTTAATATAAATTTATTTTGCCCGAAATGCCAGAATCTCTGGTGAAATCTCACAAACTTTCAACAACCACCAAACAGTTAAGACAGTAAATGAGAGCAGGAACACGGATTCTGCACAAAGACTTAAACACACAGCGCAACCGGCGGATCAGAATCAGTTAGATGTCGCCTTTCTCACAGTCGGGGCTGAAAGCCGACAGCTGGCTGATTCTGATCTGTCGGTGGGTCCGCGCTTTGTGTTCATGCCCTTTATGCGCTGATTCTAAAGCTGTTAGTTTTATCTCTCTCCAAACAATATTGACCGAACCAGGAGCAAAAGAAGATCCAAACTACACTTCACATAAACATCGTCATGAATTCACTCTGACTTTCGCTGTTTTGCTTCCATCGCGATGCGCAGCTCTCTCTCCCTCTCTCCCTCTCTCTCTCCCTCTCTCGCTCTCTCCCTCTCTCTCTCTCTCTCTCTCCCTCTCTCTCTGTACTTCAAGAACAGTTTCCCTTTCTTCATTATTCGCTTGCTTGTTACGCACAAGTCTACTGTTGTTTACAGGCTGTCAGCTGCTGTTTTTTTCCCTTTTACATTCTTCCGAAAAGAAAACCTCATTTCTGCTGTTCAACACTGAACAAATGTAAACTTTTTAAAATTATGCAAAATGCAAAACGCCGTGTCTCTAATAAAACCGCTGTAACTTCAGAGGTAATGTTCATGTGCTGATTAATGGTTTTCTTTCGTTTTTGATGTACTGCAGAATATTTTTATAAAATCTAGTCCAGGAAAATCGCCTTCATGTTTTTCTGTGTTTTATCCTCAGCTACTTTGACACAAAGGCATCAGCTGTGATGCTCACACCTTTGATAAAGTCTTGCGTGTGTCAGCTTCCTTTTTATAGATACAAAAATATGTAAATGTACTGATCTGAATTATAATATTTCTGACTGTCAAAATTTCCCAGATTCAAATCGAATTGAATCGAATCGAATTAAATCGAATCGTGGATCGAATCGATTCGGGACCTTGTGAATCGGAATTGAATCGATTCTAGAAATCTGTGACGATACCCAGCCCTACATCATACTAACAGTCAAACATGATAGTGGTAGTGGGGTGGTCTGGGGCAGCTTTAAGAGCTGAACAACTTGCCATGATTGATCAAACGGTGAATTCTGCTGTCTACCAGAAAATCCTGAAGGAGAATGTTCAGCAGTCACACTTGAATGATGCAGTGGGTCAATGATCCAAAACACACCAGCAAGTCCACCCCTGAATGGCTCAAAAATAAATTAATAAATGAAGGCTTTGGAGCAGCCTTGTCAAAGTCAGGACTGAGAAAACTGTGAAGCTTTAGCATGACAACACAAACACTTGGTGGTAGTTCTTGCTGTGAAGGGTGTCACAACCAGTGATTAGGTTTAGGGGACAATTACTTTTAAAATATAAAATGCAATTTGTTTGATGATCTGAAACATAAGTGTTACAAATGTAGGAAACACTAAGAAATCAGAAACGGGGCAAATACTTTTACACGGCACTGTATCTGGATGCATAAAAGGTTAATTGCATATATAACTGTTAATACTGCAAAGTTCAGATATAGCTGCATAGTGGTGTGGAAATACTGACTTTAAAAGGGCGGGGGAGGTCCGGCTTTGTGTATCGGAGGTAGATCAAACCCAGCACCACCACACCGATGAACAGCCATCGCAGGAAGCTCATGAAGTTCAACAGACTGTAGATGTCTCCAACTAACAGCTGGAGCATGGTCATAGGGTACTGTATATTCACATACACATCCAAATACACACACACATACAAGACGGTTGTATTTCCATCAGTCAAGACTGTGTATTTACAGTGTGGATTTACAGTAGGTTTTATGGACTGATGAATAAAACTTGAAATCTTTGGTTCCTTCTTCACAGGCTGTTTTACTGGATCCAGGGTCAGTGATAGGAGCCTTGAAACAAAATGGCTGTCGCAGCATTCTGGATTGCCATGCAATACCCTCTGGTATGGATTAAAGATGGACCGATCTGATATTACGTATCAGTATCGGTCTGATACTGACCTAAATTACTGGATCAGATATTGTAGAGAAATAAAAAATGTAATCCGATCCATTAAATATTTCAAAAGCACCTCACAAAACTTGCGACATAGTGTAGCCCAGCTCATAACCTTAGCACGTCGAAGCAGTATGCGTCACGTGATAGAGCAGCTGTGGCGTGCGAGACCTGTCGGCGGCCTTAGAGGAACTGTTTCGAGGTGACCGACTGGGAAACACTCTGTGAGCCTCACGCCGAGGACATCAATGGGCTTACTGAGTGTATTACAGACTACATAACTTTCTGCACCGACTCCATTGTTCCAGCTCAGACTGTTCATTGTTACCCAAATAACAAGCCGTGGGTGACTAAGGACATCAAAGCCCTCCTCAACAACAAGAAGAGGGCTTTCAGAGGGGGCAATAAAGAGGTGAGGAAGGTCCAGGTGTTACTAAAGGACAAGATCAGAGAGGTTAAGGACAATTACAGGAAGAAGCTGGAGTGGAGACTCCAGCAGAACAGCATGAGAGAAGTGTGGAGGGGCATGAAGACCATCACTGGATTCAGGCCAACCAACAGCAGGGGAGCTGAGGGAAGTGAGAATAGAGCTAACGAGTTGAATCTGTTTTTCAATAGATTCGACATCACAGTGTCTGCTCCCACCCCCACAACCTCACCTGTAGTCTGCCTGGAACCCAGAGCCACACGACTGTGCCAGCCTCTCTCCACATGGCACTGTGGCCTCCTGTGAGATTCCTGACACCCCTCCTCCACCCAAGTCTGACCACAACGCCATCTTCCTCATTCCCCAGTATAAACAAAGCATACGGAGGGAAGACGTGACCAAGAGGGAGGTAAAACGGTGGACTGCCCAATCAGAAGCTACGCTACAGGACGCACTCAACGACGTAGACTGGGACATGTTCAGAGTATGCGCAGTCGACATCAACGAGTTTACGGAAGTAGCAGTATGCTTCGTCAATATGCTAGCGGAGGAGATTATCCCCACTGCCAGAGTCACCACATTCCCAAACCAGAAACCGTGGATGGACAGATTGATCCGCACTGCAGTAAACGCCAGGACCGCCTCCTACAACGCGGGTCTCGCCACTGGCGATATGAGCGCCTACAAAGCGGCCTCATACGGCGTGCGGCGCGCGGTGAGAGATGCCAAACGCAAAGGTACCGGGAACGTGTGGAGTCCCGCTTCCACCAGGGCGACACACGGAGTATGTGGCACGGACTACGCACCATTACGGACTACAAAGCCAAGGACACTGCGCCGATCAACGCCAACTCTGCATTCACCAACGAGCTGAATCAGTTCTACGCCCGTTTCGAGGTTAGCCAGGCGGCTAATGCTATCTACCGCCTGACTACCGAGGACAGTGACGTCATCAGCGAGAGCCCGGTGACCAGCATCGCGGAGCATGACGTCCGAGCGGCACTGAGGAGAGTGAACACAAGGAAAGCGGCGGGGCCAGACGGCATCACCGGCCGTCTGCTGCGCTGCTGTGCTGACCAGCTAGCAAGTGTGTTCACTTACATCTTCAACGAGTCCCTGGCGAAGTCTGTGGTCCCCACATGCTTCAAAAGATCCACCATCATCCCTGTGCCCAAGAACAGCAAACCCTCATCCCTGAACGATTACCGGCCAGTTGCACTGACCTCGGTAGTAATGAAGGTGTTTGAGAGGCTGCTGAAGAACATCATCTCCTCCTCCATCCCAGACACCACAGATCCACTGCAGTTCGCCTACAGATCCAACAGATCCACAGAGGATGCCATCACCCACGTCCTACACACCACTCTCAGCCACGTGGACAAGAAACAGGGTAACTATGTGAGAATGCTGTTTGTTGATTACAGTTCAGCGTTTAACACAATAGTGCCCTGCAGACTGTTCACAAAGCTGAGGGATCTGGGACTTAACAGCCGTCTGTGTGCATGGGTGTTGGACTTCCTCACTGGCAGAACTCAGGTGGTGAGGGTGGGCAGGTGCTTCTCCAACAGCATCACCATCAACACAGGAGCACCTCAGGGATGTGTCCTCTCGCCACTGCTCTACTCCCTCTACACTTCAGACTGTGTGGCCACCCATGGCTCCAACACCATTGTGAAGTTTGCTGACGACACAGTGGTGTTGGGTGCCATCTCCAACAACGATGAGGCGGCCTACATGGATGAAGTGAAGAATCTGGCATCGTGGTGCCAGGACAACCACCTCCAGCTGAACGTCAGCAAGACCAAGGAGCTGGTGGTGGACTTCAGAAGGGGTCAGCACAGAGACTACAAGCCCATTATCATCAATGGAGCTCCAGTGGAGAGGGTGCAGTCCTTCAAGTATCTTGGTGTCCACATCTCCTCAGACCTGACATGGGCTGCCCACATTCAGGTCCAGACCAAAAAGGCTAGGCAGCGCCTGTATCACCCACGACAACTGAGGAAGTTCAGGGTCTCTCCAAAGATCCTCAGGATTTTCTATACAGGCGCTGTGGAGAGCATCCTCACACAGAACATGACATCGTGGTTTGGGAACAGCTGTGTGAAGGACCAAAAAGCTCTCCAGAGAGTGATCCGTACAGCAGAACGCTGCTGCAGGATTGCTCTCCCCCCGCTTCAGGACACCTACACCAGGAGATGCCGGACTAGAGCAGATACTGAAGGACCCGTCCCATCCTGGCAACAAACTGTTCCAACTTCTGCAATCTGGTAGAAGGTTCCGCATCTTCCGGGCAAGGACAGAGAGACTCAAGAGGAGCTTCTATCCCCAAGCCATCCGTGCCCTAAACACACACACCCGCCCTCTCACATCATCTATAATTGACTGAGACAGGACTCTCTTCCAGACACTCTAAACCAAGGCACAATGTACATTTCAATTCCTTTAATTTTAAATATGTTTATATTGTCTATCCTGTAAAATAGTCAGATGTCTATTCATATTAATGTACAGAATTCACCTGCTTGCTGCTACTACTGCACATTCACCCAGTGTATATACTATATGTCTGTATATATATATATAATGTTCTTCCTCTACACCCCTCTCCCCCCCCCCCCCCAATTTTTGCACATGTCGAGGAGCGTGTCAGGCTACATTTCACTGTGTGTTATACTTGTATAACTATGCATGTGACAAATAAAGAACCTTGAACCTTGAACCTTGAACCATCACCTTCACTCAATACCAGGTCGAGATGCAAATGAGGAGTCTTCACTCAGGCAAGTCTGCTGGACCAGACGGAGTGAGTCCCCTCGTCCTCAAGACCTGTGCCCCCCAGATGTGTGGAGTCTTTCATAAACTGTTTATGCTGAGTCTGCAGAGGGTCCCAGTGATGTGGAAGACATCATGCCTCGTCCCTATTCCAAAGATACCACGTGTCCTGGATTGTTGATTACCTGACAGGAAGACCACAATATGTACGTCTCCCACAGTGTGTGTCTGACAAGGTAATCAGCAACACAGGGGCACCACAGGGGACTGTCCTCTCCCCCTTCCTCTTCACCCTCTACACCACAGACTTCAGCCACTGCACAGAGACCTGCCATCTTCAGAAGTTTTCTGATGACTCTGCGGTGGTTGGATGCATCAGCAGGGATGATGAGACAGAGTACCGGGCTGTGGTCGACTCCTTTGTCACGTGGTGTGAGCAGAATCATCTGCAGCTCAACATGGCAAAGACCAAGGAATTGATCATGGACTTCAGGAAGACCAGGAAACACTTGACTCCTGTTTCAATCCAGGGGGTCAGTGTTGACATTGTGGAGGACTATAAATACCTTGGAGTACACATTGACAATAAACTGGACTGGGCTAAAAACACCACAGCACTTTACAGGAAGGGCCAGAGTCGTCTCTATTTTTTGAGGCGACTGAGGTCCTTCAACATCTGCCAGAAAATGCTCAGGATTTTCTACGAGTCTGTTGTGGCCAGTGCGATCCTCTATGCTGTTGCATGCTGGGGGAGCAGATTGAGGGTCGCAGATGCCAATAGACTCGTTAAACTGATCTGTAAGGCCAGTGATGTTGTGGGGATGGAGCTGGACTCCCTCAAGGTGGTGTCAGAGAGGCGGATGTTTTCCAACATAAAGACAATGTTGGATAACACCTCCCACCCACTCCATGACATGCTTGTTAGTCACAGGAGCACGTTCAGTGAGAGACTGAGATCATCGAAAAGCACCACTGAACGACACAGGAAATCTTTCCTGCCTGTGGCTCCCTGTACAACTCCTCCACTTAACACACTGTTTACTGCAACAGCTACACCCTTTTTGCACATGTTCATTTTCAGCTATTTATTTATAAGGTACTTTTATGTGTATATATATGCCTGTATATATTGTGCTATTCTTAGTTAGTGTATTATCCCTTAAACTTTTTCCCTGAATCCGTTCAGTCAGACTTGACAAAAACTGGAAAAATTGGGGTGTTCTAAAACTTTTGACTGGTAGTTTAGTTACGTTCCACTATGTTCCTACTCCATGATAAACTACAAATTTACCCCAAATTACTACTATTGATATTTTAATATGAGAATCAAATTCTAGAAAATAAATCAGGCCCCATCTTATCATTTTATCCTTATCTTAAAGACGCTGCTGGTTGCTAATTTACTTGTGGTGGGTAACAAATAAGCAGAACTGCTTTCTTCCATTTCCACAACATCTCTAAAATTAGAAATATCCTGTCTCAAAGTGACACTGAAAAACTAGTTCATGCATTTATTACATCCAGGCTGGACGACTGTAATTCATTATTATCAGAACGTCCTAAAAACTCGCTGAAAAGCCTTCAGCTAATCCAAAATGCTGCAGCAAGAGTCCTGACAGGGACTAGAAAGAGAGAGCAGATTTCTCCTGTTTTGGCTTCCCTGAATTGGCTTCCTGTTAAATCCAGAATTCAAAATCCTGCTCCTCACATACAAGGTCTTAAATAATCAGGCCCCATCTTATCTTAATGACCTTGTAGTACCATATCACCCTATTAGAGCACTTCACTCTTGCTCTGCAGGCCTACTTGTTGTTCCTAGAGTATTTAAAAGTAGAATGGGAGGCAGAGCCTTCAGTTTTCAGGTCCCTCTTCTGTGGAACCAGCTTCCAGTTTGGATTCGGGAGACAGACACTATCTCTACTTTTAAGATTAGGCTTCAAACTTTCCTTTTTGCTAAAGCATATAGTTAGGGCTGGACCAGGTGACCCTGAATCCTCCCTTAGTTATGCTGCAATAGACGTAGGCTGCCGGGGATTCCCATGATGCATTGAGATTTTCCTTTCCAGTCACCTTTCTCACTCACTGTGTGTTAACAGACCTCTCTGCACTGAATCGTACCTGTTATTAATCTCTGTCTCTCTTCCACGGCATGTCTTTATCCTGTCTTCCTTCTCTCACCCCAACCAGTTGTTGCAGATGGCCCCACCCCTCCGTGACCATGATTCTGTTGGGGGTTTCTTCCTGGTAAAAGGGAGTTTTCCCTTCCCACTGTTGTTCATAAGGGGTTGTTTGAGTATCAGGATTTTCTCTGTATTTGTGTAGGGTCTTACCTTATAATATAAAACACCTTGAGGCAACTGTTGTTAGGATGTTGTTCTATATCAGTGAAACTGAATTGAATCTCTAACCTTCCTACAATTTTTGTCCAAAAAAGTGCAGAAAGCTCAGACAGAATTGTTTTCAGGACTCATGACATCTATTAGCTCATGTTGTCGTCCCTTTCAAAGATTAGTTTTTGTGACCTTTAGTATATTGTCTGAAATGAAATGCTTATGTTAGTAAACTGACCATTATGAGAACAGCTGCAAGTGGAGTGTGTCTGCGGACATGAATCATAGACAAAACCTCAGGGAGCTGGCCTTCACGTGAAGCTACGTAGAACATTCTGGTGAACACACACATTATGACAGACAAAATGAGGAGAGACACCATGACATTCACTTGATAATCAACACAGTCACATTGTATGATTAAAATCAGCTCTTTTTCAACATGAAACATATTCCCATGGGCAGTTTTCTCATTCCCATTAAAAATGCCTCAAGTGTGTAGGTTCAAAGATTTGAAAAGACAACCTGCTTGACTAACTGTGCCTGCATATTTTACAATAAATGCTAGTTTACAAAAAAAGAGAGAAAAAGATAGAGGTGTCCTTTGTTTCCCTCTCTGAGTAGTTCAGATTTTACTTGCTGGTTAATGTGACACTCTGAAAATTCCTTGATTAGGTTTAGGAAAAGTTTAAATTCATTAAATCATTGTCACTTTTGTTGCACCGTAGCACAGATGCATAAGGACACCTTGTGTGCACCACCAGCAACTTTAACTGATGTATTTGACACCCTACACATGACACACGCACACACACACAGTATAAGCATACTTAAGTATACTTAATACCACAAATTATTGCAAAGTTAGAACTTTTGTTTAACTGCTACAGGATTCTGTCGTGAGCACATCGGCATACATACTCTAGGTGTTTTAGCAGTGACACGAACCTTACCTTGACAGGGCAAAGACGCAGCCGTTCATGGTGCCATAGCAGGACAAGGCTACAAATACTGGCACGGCGATAGAGAAGTTCCCCAGAAGCCTCTCTGCAAATGTCTGTGGATTTCACAAAGAGGACATAAAGGGAGACAGATGAGCGTTTGTTGGTCATTTGTTTGTATTGAATGTCAGATGGAAAGCAGTGTTCAGGTGACAGGTGTATTTGAGACTAGCTCGAATAAATCAACTTGCAGGAAGTGTTGACTAAAGTTTTCTAATATTTTCAGTACAATGTTGGTGACGAAGCAGCACTGTGGTAGAAGGAAACAGGCCAACGAAACGATGTGAAAACATCAGAGCTGAACGACGGCCTTTCTTTAAAACACTTCATGGAAGTTGGATCAGTTGCATCCGAAGCATATTCAGGCAGACTGTAACTGAAAACACCATTGGATGTAAGGTTACACTTGCAGTCAATCAACTAAACACTGACCAAGCAGGAGCAGAACTCCACCCTTCAGAGATAAGCTGCACCCTGCATACAGGATTCATACAGTAGCATGACCAGAGCTTTGAAGAACTAACAGACACTATTAGTTGTTTGGTGTGCAAGAGCTTTGTTTAAAAAGCAGAGGGATTATCTTTAGTCAGAGGAACTAAATGAAAGCGGAACATTTATTTTTAAAGGTTCTGTTTAAATACATGTAGTACACGTTTTTGAAGGACACAAGGTCCACATTAGTACAGTTTCATTTCTAAACATTTGCTGCACTTGTACTTTTGTCCAAAGTTTTAGGAGCCCTGGGTGTACGTTTGAAAATGTCCAAGTTTTGTCGTAGTGTATTGAGGTAAATGCTAAATAAAAATGATCTTTATATATGACTTCAGCCTATTCCATTCATCACTCTTCCATTATGTGAACACACCTCTAATTCAAAAAGCCTAAAATGACTAATCGTGCCTCAAGCCAAGCTTCTTCGAGATAAGTTCTAGACACCAGTTAAACTCTGTAATCAAGTTTGAGATGTAAACTTCTGCCCGCTGTCTATGAGAGAGGAAGAACATAGTTTAATGCTTTTATCCTATCACAGCCTTCTAAGAACACATAAATGCTCTTAACACCTGTCTTAAGGTGCTTTTATCGCTCTCTGTGCACAGGGCAATAAAACTAACTGCATTACAAAAGACCAGCGATCTCTGATCGCTATCCTCAGTCTAATAAGCAACAGTGGTTATTATTGGGGAATGTCTGTGATGTGATTAACATTAACAGGGCTGGGATGGAACAATCACATTAACAGCTGCTGGGAAGCCAAGCTGTCAGAGACACTTTGCTGATAATGACATGCTAAGTGCAGGAAGGCAACCGCACTGCTCAAGCCAGAAGTAAACACCACAGAGGTGAGACCTCAACTAAATGCTTTCAAGTAGCATGCACAACGTTTTACTGCAGAGAGCCAAGGTCAGCCCTTACAGTGAAAAACACTGTGAGATATATTTCACTGTCAAATAAGAAGCCACTGCCATAATTTCAGCTTAATATAAGCTACTGATATCACATATAACATAACAAAGTTTTGCTTTTCTCGTTGCTTTATTGAACTTTCCCTGTTCCTGCACACTGCCTGTCTGTGACAAGTTTTTGTTATAGCGCATATAGGTTGGCTTCACATTTCCTGATTAGTTTAACAGTAACTGCAAAAAGCCTTCAAAGTAGTTTTTCTGATTTTTAGAGAGATAGGGTTACCATAACAGATTAATTTATTAGAACAACTTAGCTTCCAAATCCACTGTCCTTATGACAACAAACACAAAGCTGCAGACATGGGATCTTCCACTGTGTGGCCAACTGAATGCTCAGAAATAGAGCTACATAGCGTTCCCAATAGTGGTGAGGATTCAGACACAAAATAGCCCCCAAAAGTTTCTAGTTCATACAATAGTTGCCCAGCAGGGAATTACCCTGATGGCGTCTTCCTGCTTTGCAGATACCTTGCAGTCTGGAAATGGCTTATTTAATGAGTCACAAATATCCACCAGTGGAAATGTTACAGTTTTGCCGCTGTTTACGTTCAGTTCTGCCATCGTGGATTGTGGCTACTCTGACTTTACGAGTGGGAAGTTGAGTTATTCCAGATTCACATTTCAACTGGGAACTTGGAAATTCTGACTTGGGAACACACCCTATTTCTACCACCTTGATGCTGATTGGCATTTTACAACACTTGTTTAAGCAGCTCTGAATTTTTGTGACTGTTAGTTATTTGTGTTTACCCAAAGTAATGCCCCAAAATGTAGTTCTTTGATGATTCTAGTGAATCGTGAGCTTTTGATCTATGTTTTTATATGTGAATTGTTACATTTTGTTCAGGCATAGATGTCTCTTGTCTCTCGTTTACATATTTCTCTAAGTTATTTTTTTCTGCTGAATATTTTGCTTTATGACCAAATTGTCAACAAAGTTACCGTAATAGCATTGCTTATTTATTACTGATTAGCCAGTCAGATTATTAGCCAATTGGGATGCTTTACAAAGCTCTACAGAATATATTTTTTTTAGATGATGGGATGTTTGCATTGTCTGCTCTATGTCAATCATTCTTACCCATAACATCCTTATCTGTTTACAGGCATGTTACGGTACATGCAGAGCTCAGGACAGAAACAATAATATGGGTCTCTAAATGAATGACTGTGCTATAATAAATGCACTGTCACACAATCTATTGATTCTTTCCCAAACACATATCATTAAAAAAAATCTAACTAGTGCTTTAAGGTAGAATCATTTTCACTACAGATGTATTTAGTTACACTATAATTATACACTAAGCTGATACAGATATTTTGTGAATAAGAGACATGGGTGAGGGGTCCCACTTTGAGTGTGTATGGCCTTGATTGAGGACTCATGCGGGGAAACGTACATTTATAAAGTTGTGTTGCTGTTTTACTGTTGTTGGTTTTTGCTTTTTTATTTTATTCCTAATACAATATTTAAGGTAGACGGATAAGTGACAGTTACTTTTAAAGGTTCAGTACTTACACTGTTTTTCCAAGTACTTACCACAGCAACAGCTGATGAGGCCAGGAGCTCCTCAGCTGACATTACAGTGTAGTATGCCACATTGGTGAGCACATAGCAAGAAGTCACAATTGCCATGGAGATACAGATGGCGAGTGGAACAGTCCTGAGGGCCGGAGGGAGCACACTATTAGGCACTTGCAAGACTTACTCATCCTTCTTTCCCTTGTATATCTATGTCTGTTTTACTTCCATACATGCTCCATCTGTACAGCTTTCTAAGAGACGTAAACAGAATGTACCACCTACTATCGGGCTGATCAATTCTGCTAGCTACAACAGCTCCAAAGTTTTGCTTTTTGTGCTCATTCTTTGGTAGGCAGCACAAAACAATCAGAGTACTCTGCATTTTTTTGTTAAAAACAGAAGAGACGTCACTGTGAACACAGAGGAAACAGTATCTAATAATGTTCACATGTCCCAGATATGCCAACAGGATGAATTCACTTCAATTCAATTCAAATCAGCTCAATTCAGTTCAGTATATACTGAATATTGTAGGAATGAAATCACAACAAAGGTTGCCTCAAAGTACTTATGTTGTAAAGAGTCTACAATAATACAGAGTGACAAAGTGGAACAACAGTAACTCAGCCATGAAGTGGTAGAGCATGTAACGTCACATAGTGGGTTCAGTCAGTCAGCAGTTTGTTGATGGACCCTTCCTGTTCTAACATGAGTAACCATAGTAACTGGTAACACACCAAGATGCTGTGTAAGGCTCAGGTACAGTAGACACAGTCATTTCACTTCAAAGTAGTCACGTGATCCAATGCTGTTTATTAGAAACACTAATCACAGTGAAATTAGCCACTTTTGTCCAACAGATGAAGAAATAGGATTCCTTAGACTTCAAATTCTATTATTTATAAATAACTTTACATGACCAGAAGAGTAAGCACATGGACTAAACTTACCTTGCAGGGTTGTCCACCTCCTCTGTCACAAAGTTCAGATAGAACCTGAGCAAGGAAAGAGTTAGTTTATTACCTCCACTTATTAATGACCAGCAACAGTGTGTGTGTGTGTGTGTGTGTGTGTGTGTGTGTGTGTGTGTGGGGGGGGGGGATCGACCTATCTTGGTGGGGACAAAAATCTGAAACTTGCTACACTGGTGGGGACCAACAGATCCTAATGGGGACCGAAATCCCAGTCCGCACAGAGTTGAAGGCATTTTTCACACTCAAAATGTGGTTTTAGTGTCAGGGTTACAATTGGGCTATGGTTAGGTATGGAGACAGTTTAACTCAGAATCAGAATCAGAATCAGAATGGGGTTTATTGCCAAATGTTGAGCAGGTTTACAACATTAGGAAATTGCTGCGGTGCTTCAGTGCAAACATACTGTCATAAATTGCGATTAAATAGACATGAAAAAATAAAAGTAGGAATAAGAATTAAAAGTGCTACGTAGAAAGATATGTGCATGAGATATACATGAGATATATACATGAGATAAGAATTAAGAGTGCTACGTAGAAAGATATATGCATGAGATATAGATGAGATATATACATGAGAATAAGAATTAAAAGTGCTGCGTAGAAAGATATATACATGAGTGCAGGTGGTGATCAGTGCCAAACATGGAATCATGCAGTGACACAGCGTAGGGTCATGTGTTTGTGGCGGGGACAGTCATATGGTTATTGTTCATGTGTCCAACAGCAGAGGGGAAGAAACTGTTCTTATGGCGAGAGGTTCTGGTGCGAATGGACCGGAGCCTCCTGCCTGAGGGGAGCAGGTCAAACAGACTGTGTCCAGGGTGAGAAGGGTCAGCTGAGATCCGAGCTGCACGCCGCAGTGTCCTGGAGGTGTACAGGTCCTGCAGAGATGGGAGTCTGCAGCCAATCACCTTCTCAGCAGAGCGCACAACACGCTGCAGTCTCTGTTTGTCCCTGATAGTGGCTCCAGCGTACCACACGGTGATGGAGGAGGTGAGGATGGACTCGATGATTGCAGTGTAGAACTGCATCATCGTCCGTGTTGGCAGGTTGAATTTCTTCAGCTGCCTCAGGAAATACATCCTCTGCTGGGCTTTCTTGATGACGGAGGTGATGGTGGGCTCCCACTTCAGGTCCTGGGTGATGGTGGTACCCAGGAAGCGGAATGAGTCCACAGAGGTGATGGGGGTGTCAGTCAGGATGATGGGGGGGAGTGGGGCTGTGTGCTTCCTGAAGTCCACAATAATCTCCACTGTCTTCTGGGCATTTAGCACCAGGTTGTTGTGGCTGCACCAGGACACCAGACGTTCAACCTCCCTCCTGTAGGCAGACTCATCCCCGTCCGAGATGAGCCCAATAACGGTGGTGTCATCTGCAAACTTGATTAGCTTGACAGACTGGTGGGTGGAGGTGCAGCAGTTGGTGTACAGGGAGAAGAGCAGAGGAGAAAGAACACAGCCCTGAGGGGAGCCGGTGCTGATGGTCCGGGAGTCCGAGACATTCTTTCCCAGCCTCACATGCTGCTTCCTGTCCGTCAGGAAGTCAGTGATCCACCGGCAGATGGGATCAGGCACATTCATCTGGGAAAGCTTGCCTCGGAGATGGTCTGGAAGGATGGTGTTGAAGGCAGAGCTGAAGTCCACAAACAGGATCCTGGCGTAGGTTCCTGGGGAGTCCAGATGCTGCAGGATGAAGTGTAGGGCCATGTTGATGGCGTCGTCTACAGACCTGTTGGCTCTGTATGCAAACTGCAGGGGGTCCAGGAGGGGGGCCGTGAGGGTCTTGAGATGGGAGAGAACTAGGCGCTCAAATGACTTCATGACCACAGATGTCAGAGCCACGGGTCTGTAGTCATTTAGTCCAGTGATCCTAGGTTTCTTGGGGACAGGGATTATGGTAGAGGACTTGAAGCAGGCAGGCACATGACATGCCTGCAGTGAGGAGTTAAAAATGCCAGAAAACACTGGGGCCAGCTCGTTTGCACAGTGTCTGAGGGTGGCAGGAGACACACCGTCTGGGCCGGGAGCTTTCCGAGCATTCAGATTCTTAAACTGCTTCCTCACATCTGCTTCACGAATATGAAGAGTTGTGGTGGGAGGAGGTGGTGTGAAATCCTCTTTTGTGTGGGGTGAGGAGGGGGGTGTTGTAGGTGAACAGTTTGAAGGTGGTGATGGCTCTATGGAGGGGGGAGAGGTGGGGGAATGAGTGACCAAAGTGTCTCTATTGTTGGGGCCGTTGGAGGTGTGAAGGCTGCCTGATGGCAACTCAGTTTGCTTTCCACTGAAACTTTAGTGCACGGTCCTGGAACATCCTCGGCCTCCCTTGATTCTCCTGCTTAGCTGTCCTGCTCCTCTTCTCTGTCGCCCCGTAGGTCGTCCTGGAATTTCACTGCAGACATGACTAACGTGTCCAAATACTAATGGGCTGTGAGGCCCTTACTCATTAGAGCAGGGGTGGCCAACCCGCGGCTCTCGAGCCGCATGCGGCTCTTTGCCTGGTTTCATGCGGCTCTTACGTTCATATCAAAGTTTGTGTTTTGATTTTTTTTATGTTGTTGTTTTAAAATGTGCGCGTTCGCTTCGCTTGAGTTCAATACGGTATTTTCATCAAATGCGCATGTGTGTGAGATGAAAATACCGCAAAGTTTCCCAGTAGGAGCAAGTTCGCCCTTAAAATGGCAGGAAAAAAATGCACAGCAAAAAGAAAATATGAAGATGAACACAGGACGTTTTTAACAGAGTGGGAGAGTTTATATTTTTTTGTTGAACGCAATGGTAAGCCATTCTGCCTTATATGTCAGACGTCATTAGCACATTTCAAAGCTTCAAATCTTCAGCGCCACTTCAGCTCACTCCATGCTAACATCGACCAGGAATTTCCAAAAGGGACTGAACTTCGCAAGCACGAGTTGGCCACTTTGAAAAGTCAGGCAGAAAAGCAGATACAGTTTTTCCAAAAAATTACGAAGCGGTCAGAGACCATAACGCTCGCATCCTATCAGCTGGCTTGGAACATTGCACGGGCTAAAAAGCCATACAATGAAGGGGAGTTCGTTAAAAAATGCCTCAGTGATGTTGTTGAAATCTTGTCTCCTGAAAACGACAAATTAAAACGCATGGTATCAGACGTCCAACTGTCCCGCCACACTGTTGAACACAGAATATCGGACATTAACACGGCCATTGAATCACAGTTGCACTCTGACCTTCAAGCATGTGAGTATTTTAGTGTCGCATTGGATGAGAGTTGTGATATACAAGACAAGCCTCAGTTGGCAATATTTGCACGGTCTGTTTCAAACGATTGTGTGATCAAAGAAGAACTCCTGGATATTGTGCCATTAAAAGACAGAACCCGTGGCATAGATGTGAAAGAAACCATGATGGCTGCATTTGAAAAAGCAAATCTGCCCATAACAAAATTAACTGCAATAGCCACGGATGGAGCACCAGCCATGATGGGATCTGTGAACGGGCTTGTGGGGCTGTGCAAAGCTGACCAAACTATTCCTGACTTTTGGAATTTCCACTGCATCATCCACATGGAGCAACTCGTGTCTAAATCATTGAATTTAGATAACGTCGTGAAGCCTGTGATGGAAATCGTCAACTATATCCGCACACATGCGCTTAACCACAGGCAATTCAAGAATCTCATCGTTGAGCTGGACCAAGGGCTTCCAGGTGACCTGCCGCTGCACTGCACTGTGAGGTGGCTGTCAAAAGGCCAGGTACTCTCTCGCTTCTTTGAGCTTTTGGATGCCGTGAAACTGTTTATGGAAAAGAAGGACAAGGACTATCCCGAGCTCTCGGACCTCAAGTGGATTATGGATCTGGCCTTTTTGGTCGACATGCTGTGTCACTTGGACAGACTGAACCTGACCCTGCAGGGTAAGTTAAAAATGCTCCCTGACCTAGTGCAAAGTGTGTTTGCGTTTGTCAACAAACTGAAGCTGTTCAAGACACATATTCAAAAGGGAGATTTAACGCATTTTCCCACTCTGCTAAAAGCCAGCGGGCAAGTCGCCAGTGCTGCCCTGAGTAAGCAAAGAGCCAGATATGCAACGCTGATTGAAAACTTGCACGAAAGCTTCGTGACCCGGTTCCATGATCTACAATTGAAAAGGCCACAGATTACGTTCCTCGTCGACCCATTTAATGCAGAGACCGGCTGTTTGAAAGTCCCGCTAGTCACAGATGAAGCTGCGGCTGAGTTGGAGATGATCGATCTTTGTGAAGAGGACCAATTGAAACCTGCTTTAAGGGAAGGGACCATTGAGTTCTGGAAAAGTGTGCCAATGGAAAAATACCCCAATGTCAAACGGGCTGCGCTTAAGATACTGTCAATGTTTGGGTCAACATACGTCTGCGAGTCTGTGTTTTCTACCCTAAAACATGTGAAATCAAAGCATCGATCTGTTCTGACTGACACACATGTGAAAGAATTGCTTCGAGTGACAACAACGGAATACAAGCCAGATTTAAAGAGGATTGTTCAAGGCAAGGAATGCCAGAAGTCCCACTAAACAACATGCATTATAAAAGTAAATGCTATTGTAGATTATTATATTTTTGTTTGTGGACTTGGTTGAACTGAGAGTTTGTGTGTGTGAGACAGTGCACACAATGTTCATTGTTGAAAATGACTGGCCTGTGGTTTTAGTACTGTAGGAGTCCATTTCTGTCATTAACATGTTGGTGTGTGACATTTACAATAAATCTGGCTGAGCAGAGATGTGTGTATTTTGTGTGTGTGTGTGTGTGTGTGTGTGTGTGTGTGTGTGTGTGTGTGTGTGTGAGAGAGAGAGAGAGAGAGAGAGAGAGAGAGAGAGAGAGAGAGGAAAGGATGGGTGATGTTCATGTGTGCCCATGCGTATGATGTGGCTCTTTGCGGTAACACAGTAAAAAAAAAAGTGGCTCTTGGTCTCTGACTGGTTGGCCACCCCTGCATTAGAGCAACCAGAGGAGAGTGGTCCAAAAAGAACAAACTATTCAAAATATATTATATACCAACAGGTAAACATACCCCTGTCTATTTCCCTGCAGCATATACGATGGAAACGTAAAATCTGTAACTATGGCGTGAAACGTGTGGGGCAGATGATAAGCGCATGCATGTCCATAGATTTAAAATACACCTTGGTCCACATCTTTTTCTGAACTTCTACTACTTTGAAATTAATTTTTTAGACACCATCTTCAGAGTCGCTGGTCTCATATTTCAGTTTATTCGACTGGTGATGTGTATTTAAAATCTGCACGAACTGTTTAAAACTCTCTTCTCCACGTGCCCACGCGCCTATAATATCTTCTAAGAAGTGGAGATAAAACATGGGTTGTAGTGCACACTTGGCCAACGCCCCCCTTTCCCACTTGCTCATGTAAATATTTCCCTACGATGGTGCGCATCTCTGTCCCATGGCCGTGCCTTCCAGCTGTAAGTAGCATTTATTGTCAAATTCAAAGTCATTGTTTTTTTGTTTTGTTTTTTTCTGCCTGTCCCGTTTGGATCTTTAGCCATCAGAATTGTTGTCTGAAGGCCAAGAAAGATGCCAAGTGGATTTACTTTACTAAGTGGATCATCATGGCCTTGCCATATTGGTCCATTTGATTGACCTTTATTATAATTATGTATTTATTTTATTTTATTTTCGGTTGTTACAGACGAGACAGACATGACAGGGGGATAGGACAGGGAGAAAGAATGAAAGAAAGAGAGGGAGAGAAAGAAAACCAGAGGGGAGAAGAGACGGTGAGAAAGGGGGGAATTAAAAAAAAAGAAAAACAAACAAAACACCTGGATCACCTGTATGGAGATAAGAAAAAACAGAAGAGAAAACAAACAAAAAAGAGCAACATAATAAACACAACACCATCACAATAAACTAGCTAACAGTAGATAACAATAGATACTAAATATTAAACGATATTGTGCAGCACGCAAGATCAACAGCGCACAATGTGCTTTGAGGCAGCAGCCAAGAAAGGTGTAGTTTGTGTCTGTGAACACCCGTGTGTACACCTGTGTGCACACCTCTGTGGATCAGCATGCTTGTATTCAAAAGGTTTCTCCATGTAACGATCTGCTAGGGAGTGTGGGGAGCCATAGCCCCGTCCACCAGGGCATGAAGCAGGTATGGAGGAGATCCAGGCCCCAGACATCCAGAGGCCCCAGAGTACGAGGACCCGAGGAGGACCACCAAAGGGGGGGAACCGTGCCACCCTCCTGGGAAGAGCTGAGTAGAGCCCCAAACGAGAGGTCGCCCAGCAGCTACGGAGCAGAGGCCAGAGGGGGTTGCAGTGACGTGCCCACGGGCTCTGCCGGCAGCCAGCTGTGCCAGAGAGGACCGAGCTTCAGGCCCAGAGGCCAGAGGCCTGAGGGCACCCCACCCCCTGGAAGGAGCCCAGCCGGGCCACAGGCGCCCGGCCCCGCCAATCGGCCACCAGGAGTGAGCTGGTACATACATGAGCGCCCAGTCCCAGACACCAAGAACCACCAACACACCAACGTCTGAGGGCATCAGCCACTGGCAGGGAGTGTGGTGAGGGGAGATGGGCCCCCATACCTTGGAGAGCCTGAGATTCAAAGTCATTGTTGGTAAGATAGAGTTCCAACAGATGTAGAATTTCTGCGTTATCCGGGCGCTTGGTGACCGGATAACGCAGGAAGAAGTTTTCCACCCCATCAGTCCCATCTGTGTGTTGATGCTTGTTTAAAGACTGTGTATGTCAATTGTAAATAAAAACGCTTGGTTAGGCACAACTATGGGATGGATTACCTGCAAGAAGTGGTATGTATCTTTTAAATAACTTGGATGCCTGTGGTAGAGAGATCAATGTATTGTGATTATTGCAATCCAAAACTATTGGTCTCGTCCATGTATCAGGTCGCTTGTGTATCTTAGGCAACAGATAGAATTGTCTCGAACTTGGATCGTTGGATCCTAATAAATAGTCCCGCTGTTTAGCTGAGATATACTTTTTATGGAAAAGCTGTCTGACGATTTGTCCTATTTGAAGCTGTACCATAGTTTGGATAGAGCTAGGAATATTTTTATAGTATTTTTCATCTTCCAATTGTCTATTTGCTTCCAGCCTATACTGCTGCTTGTCCATTAGAACTATTTTGGACCCTTTGTCCGCCGGCTTGATTACTATCTGTCTGTTATTTTGTAATTCTCTGATAGCGCATCAAGTCCTGGATGGTATCATACAATGTATACCACTCAGGTTCCCAGACCGAGGGAAGGATGAGGGGCTCCCTGAAAAAATAATCTTCTTTAAAGTAGTTATGATTAGGGTTAGGATTAGGCATTCATTTTTGATGGTTAGAGTTAGAGTAAAGGGCTCAGGAAAGCATTATGTCAATGGGATGTCACCAGGAGGATAGCAAACCAGACGTGTGTGTATGTGTGTACCGTGCGCACACTTACCATCCAGCATACGCGTACATCCCAGAGTAGAAAGCCAGTGGCATACCAGAGAGCTGCACATTACTCAGGTCAAAGGCATTCTCAAAGTGTCTGGTCTCTCCTGCAAGCATGCACACACATCAACTGCCACATTTGCCTTATTGTGCAAGATGTCTTGATGCATTCTTAATCATCCAGGAAAGTAAATTTCCAAAAGTTGATTCTGGTCATCTGGACGTAGCGTTTTGTGAGAGAAACGTGAATTCTTAAATCATTTTAATATCTTTAACAATTGCAATCACAGAAATGATCACAAAGCTCTCTGTATACCTGAGGGCTACTGGAGACACTGGCCTCTCTACATGAACTCCATGGTTGAGTTATTACATTAATTGCAATAATTCACCATCAGCTGTGCAAATGTAATTTATTTTTTACAACGTTAAAGCTGGAGGTTGCCTTCTGCAGAGGCTTCAGGAGTACGGTGCTTCATTATCTCTGTGCACAAATGACTCAGCCGGGCACACAAAGAAAAATCAGTAATTACATTTGCGTGTCAATGAGTAATTCGTTTTCTGAAGTTAATTAAGAAATTTCTTTGAATTAATAATTTGTTCACATTAGGAAAATGCTGAGTTAAACAGCCCAAAAGTATAATCAAGTTATTAAAAGTATAATTAATTTAAAGGTCAAATTCATGAAGAAGATTTATTTAATTTATTAAATATGCATATATGAGTTGCAATCTGGGCTTACGTTACAGAAATGTGGACAGAGTGAAAAAGATTAAGAGAGATAAACTGAATAAATACAACAGATCGTGTGCAGTCCAGGGCTTGGGAGAACATTATATACATAATATGTACTAACTTTACTGTTTTAAGGAATGAATGCAAAGAGTGCTCACTGACACATACAGTATTGCTTCAGAGAAACATTTTAAGTTAATGACATTTTAAAGTACAGCAAAGTCTGCAGTTGAGAGGAAGACAGAAATCCTGTCCTGCTGTGCGGACACCAATAAATGCTCGACCTGTAGCATGCTGTGAGCAGGTGTGTATGACACGCAGGATTCATGTTGAACCACGTGCAGCTGAACACTGTGTGCAACCCAGAACACTCAGAATTTTGGTGGTGGTACGTGTGCAGTGCTAGAGAGGTGTCACTGATGATACCTTTAAAGAGCTGGTACATGCCTGGCACTATTATGATGGCAATGGCCAGAAGCTTGCTGACAGTGAGGAAGATCTGAATCCTGGCTGTCCACGTTACGCTCATACTGTTCAGGTACATAACAGACGCTGCAGAGAGAGGGAACCATGTCAAGCAGTCATACAGTGTTTGTGACCATATTGAAGGCTCACCATCAACAGAAAAGTCTAAGCTAGTCATATCACATTATTACATTTAGTAAGTGGGATTACTTTCTATGTAGTGACTAAAGATCAGATGTCCCTGAATGTTGTTTTCTGTGCTAACGTCAGTCACAACCTGTGCCTTACAGCAGCGCTCTCCAACCTTTTTGGCGCCACGGACCGGTTTATGCCCGACAATATTTTCATGGACCGGCCTTTAAGGTGTCGCGGATAAATACAACAAAATAAAACTAGTACCGGTACCGAAAAAAAGGAAATTTATTCATAACACACGTGAAAAGAACGATAAAAACGATAACAAAATAACGCTGAAAACCGATAAAAACCCTGAAAACTATACATTTCACACCTGAGCCTCAACTCTCGTGGCCCGGTACCAAACGACTCACGGACCGGTACTGGTCCGAGGCCCGGGGGTTGGGGACCGCTGCCTTACAAGAAACCAGTTTAGAATTAAAGGAAACATTTTGTAAGCTTTTTGATAACCAGATGCCTTTAGCTACAAATTTGGCGTGGGGGGCATTTGTTTTTGTCAAAACATGTTTATATTATATTATATTATATTATGATAATTATATAATATACGAATATATCAAGTGGTGTCTTTTCAGTCTTCCACTTCACTCCAGCTCACCCTGTTCTGGGTTACTTGGGCCCCTCAGCCTTGTATCCCACTGACAGGCCTTCAGAAGAGAAAGCAGAGTTGGAGGACCAGGGTCCCTGAGGTAGTTAAATTACTACTGGGTGGCAGAAACTCTGGATTGGATGAGATTCACACTGAGTTCCTCTATGTTTTTGGACTCTCTTGCGTTGAGTGGAGAACTGAGGTGGAGTCTCTGTATTGGCAAATTGTGGTTACAATTACCATCTTTAAGAAATATCCCCTTTTGAGAATATTTAATGTGCGTCAGTATTTTTTTCTAACCATTCTACAAATGTTTTGTACGTTTGGAGAAAGTATCTGACTGCATCCGTCAAGGTATCCTGTGGCAGGTGCTACAGGAGTATGGGGTACCTGACCCACTGTTCCAAGCCATTGTACAACTACAGCGAGAGCTTGGAACGTCGGAAGGTCGCTTTGTTGGAAATAAGTGGGACTAATTTGCACTGGGTGCTAGACGGCACTAAGGCATTTCTGTGTCACCGATTATGTTCAGAATTTCTATGGACAGAAATTCTAGTTGGAGCCAAATTATGGAAGGCTTCAACTTTGGTGGCCTCATCTCTGCTTTTAGTGGGTAAAGTAGTTCTGCTGGCTTCATCAGAAATAGAGCCAATACCCCTCCGCAATGACAGGAACCAGTTGAGGTGGCTCGACCATCTGCCTAGCACCCTTCCTGACTGGCCTCAAGATAGACCCAGGACATGCTAGAGACATTACATCTCTCGACTAGACTGACAAAGCCCTGATGTTCCCTCAGATAAATGAGAAGGATCAACTAATTCACTCAACTTATCCTTTAGTTGGGAAACCATGATGCGATTATTTATTCCATCAATAATTTGTTGTGTTGACAAAACAAATTATACTTTATGTTCAAACATTTATGATATAAACAAAATGTCCTACTTTTGACAGAATTCAAACTCAGTTATTTACAGTGCTGAACGTAGGAAAGTTTGGCTGAATATGAGAAACTGAGCAACTATCAGTGTGTATAATCAGTGGCCCAGTTTAAAATGCTCTGAAATGCTCATTCATGTGAATTTGCTATACTGGAGATTGTTGTGCCCTATGATTGTTTAGAAGTTTGATAAGCTGAGGATAGTCCTGGGTCTTTTTGTCAAACCCCTCTTCCTTCTCATGCACACTTCTGTCTTCTGCTATTTACCCGAGCTATTTACAACACCCTTCACAACAATTCACTAAGATAACATCTGGGCATATTATAACACTCCTTATTACAGTAGCAAAGGTATATACTTAGGCCAATGGCTGTGGCCAGTTTGACAGCCAGGGGGGGGATACCACATGGCATGAACAGAGGTTCCAGGATGTACTGACCAAAGGCCAGAGAAATGACCGCCATGCCTGCAGGCCTGCAAGATGCAACCAAATATGTCAGTTTTTATATTAACATTAATTTATATAACCTTAGGTAACATTCAACCTTAGGTAACATTAGTCACCTTCAACTACAGCTTTGTTTCATTTTCTGCATCTTCACCTTTGGCAGTCTCATCAAGTCAGTACAGCAAAAAAGACATGGTTCTAGAGCTAACACTGAAGGTGGTGACCAAAATCAAAGCTAATACAAAGCAAATACATGACTTCGATTCATTGCAGCTGGACATGAAACAAAGAAATGCAGTAGTGGGTATGGGAAAACAAGCATCTGTTAGATGGCAGCATATTTGTTATATTTGTTTTTGTGATATACATTTTTAAAAGCAAGTGAAACACAAAAGTCACAAAAATGAAATCAAAGGAGCTCAGTTTGATGGGTTTTTAACCCAGCATAATACAGCTGATGCTGAAAGATCCAACATGACTTCATAGAAAGTTATGAAATATGTGACAAGACTTCTTAGAAAAAAATTACTTGGTGATGGTACATGTGTTAGATCATAAATAAGTTAAAAAAAAAACGTTTACTTATACAGCACATTTCACAGACTCTGGTCTATTTAAAAGCTTTCTCAAATAAATACGATCGTGGTGATTTCCAAGCCGGCTTTCACATCCCACTGTAAGTCCCACTGTAGCAGGTATAACGATCGGAGTTTGTTTGTAATATCAGATGGGCAACTTCCTAGACATAACATTTCCATAATCACATCCTCATGTGTGCACAGTAGTGGGCTTGGTTTCAATATGAATGAAACAATACTGGCTAGTCCCAAAGGCTCAGCTTCTGGCTCATCTGTATTTCCCTCTTCATTTCCCACAGCAGTCACTGCAGCCGGGGAAATCGCTCTTTGTCCCCCTCATTCTTGTTTTCATTCTCTGCCTCCCTCTCTGTTCATTTCCCATGGTTTCCATTCAGTCCTTGTAGCCTGAGGGTAGCATAAGATTGTGCAGCTCCAAATAGCCAGTAGACTGGTTTGTACTGCTTCACCTTGTCTGTGTACACATTTACTTCCATAGAGCATTTTTTCAACTCTGTGGTACAAAGTAGGGCTGCTCAATTAATCGAATTTTAATCACGATTACGATCTGGGCTTTCAACGATCATTAAAAATGACTGAGCCGATTATTAGCCCCTCCCTCATTTATCCGCGACACCTTAAAGGCCGGTCCGTGAAAATATTGTCGGGCATAAACCGGTCCATGGTGCAAAAAAGGGTGGAGACCGCTGATTAAGAGGACCCGAGGGAAGCTCGGAAAGCTAAGCAGAAGTTATTTGGAGAGTGACTGCCGTTGGTTGAAAAGAGTTTAAAAAAAAAAAAAAAACTTCAGTGGTGTTGCACACTATTTTATATTATTTTTTTTAAAGTCATTGTTAACCCTTTAAAGCCGGTCAGAGCAGCACGCTCCGTTTTGCGTAACTATTTTTAAATCCCTGTAGAACCTGAACCGTGTAAGCTAGCGCAATAATTTGTTTTGCATATGAAACCGGAGGAGTTGTACTTACATCTGATGCCATCAGCTTGGCCGTTCCTATCAGCTGTTCGTAACACTTCCCACAGTGAAATGATGCACCTGCTGTTTTCTTTGCAAATTTGCATCATAGGATTGTTTTTTGTTTTTCCTGCAGTATATAAAAATTGCTGTATCTCCAAAATAAAACTATGAAGACACTCAAAATAAATTTCCTGTGGTGGGAAACTATTTTTTGCAACTTTATTGTATTTAAAGTTTTGAGGGATAAACCTCTTAAATTTCTCCAAGTAGAAATATATGTAAACAAAACAAAAGCGATTTTCAATTTTTTTTGTAGTTTATTGCACTTTTTTGCAATTTATATAATTACTATGCACTTAATGCATACATATTATTAAAATATGGGCTATAACAGTTGTATTGATGTATAGCAACTTGAAATGCTCCCACAAATGGCACTACAGCATGTAAAAAAAATAAATAAAAATAATATAAGCTCTGGTGGACTTGGTTCTATAGTAGGTCTTAAAGGGTTAAATAAATATCGGCAAATAATCGTGATCTCAATTTCAGTGAAAATAATCGTGATTATCATTTTTGCCATAATCGAGCAGCCCTAGTACAAAGTAAACTTAGTGTCACATGCAGCCATTCAGCTTTTGCTCCCCACCAAACACAGTCTAAGAGATTATGTATACACCATTTTTTTGTAAAATAGACACTACACAATATTTGCAACACATTAGGTGACTAGAGGCGTACGAGTTGTTTTCTGCTCCTCCACCAATTACAGCAGCATTGACTTGTGTGATGGTGATGATGTAAAAGCCTGAGATTGAGAGAAATTATTTTTGTGCTGATGTGGTATAATCTAAACTAGAGCACCCAAATGCAATAATATATATAATATAATAATAGAAATAATACTGTCATTTAAATTCATCTATAGCTTCTTGTCTTTTCTTCTTAAACTTTTTCATCACCTCCATACAACTTGTTGTATTTTGTGTTGAATAAGTCCCAGTAACTGTACAAACACATACAATTAGACAATTTATATAATCAGATTTATCGTCAACCCGTGGTTACATGTGACACCCCGAGTCTAAACTTTCAATTCAATTCAGTTTTATTTATACTATGTGGTCACTAATGAGCAACAGATCTGTAAATCAAACTGAAAGATAACACTTATAAAGATGTTATGGCAAAGGTCCCATCAGGTTTGATGAGTAACATCAGCTTCCTTTTTGAATCATGTTAATACTCACTTAAGTCCAACATTTGTCTTGTTTAGCTTTGTTTTTGGTCTCCACCAACTACTGACCTGTCACTGACTGCATCTGTCTCTCTGTTTGCTACCGAGTTAGCATTGTATTAAGGCTTTACACTGTTACAGAAAATAGCTGCTTACTGCTGGAACCAGTGACTCTTGCCACCACAAGCAACATCCTTTATATTATACTTTGTGACAAAAAACAATGATTTGTAGAGCTAAAGATTCAGACTTAATTTGAGGCAAAAAGCATTACCTTATAGCAATGAGATCAGCCCATAGTCTTATAAAAGCCATCTGAGGTCCAAACGCTTCCATTATGTATGTGTAATGCCCGCCAGACTTCTTCATGCATGTTCCCAGCTCAGCATAGGACAGGGCTCCTGCAGTGACAGAGGTGACATATTAATCCTAGCTCAGAAACAAGAGGCTAGGTACATACCAGTCCCAGGACTGTTAAACTGTCTCAGAGGTGTACTCTCTCCCCTTTGTGTCCATGATTAGAGCAATGTATTATTGCGCAAGCTGCCTCAGTTCTGTAGCAACATTTTTGAGTGGAAAAAAGCATCACATTTATCCATTTCAGTACAGGCTTGGCAACAGCCATTAGGTGCAGTGGGTCCTGGGTTCCTTCTGGTGCATGACAGTACCTAGCCTCATGCAGGCAATTCCTGGAGAATAAGGGAATTGATACCACTGACGTGACTGACCGTCCGTGCCCTAAACACACACACCCGCCCTCTCACATCATCTATAATTGACTGAGACAGGACTCTTCCAGACACTAAACCAAGGCACAATGTACATTTCAATTCCTTTAATTTTAAATATGTTTATATTGTCTATCCTGTAAAATAGTCAGATATCTATTCATATTAATGTACAGAATTCACCTGCTTGCTGCTACTACTGCACATTCACCCAGTGTATATACTATATATATATATATATATATATATATATATATATATATATATATATATATATATATATAATGTTCTTCCTCTACACCCCCCCCCAATTTTTGCACATGTCGAGGAGCGTGTCAGGCTACATTTGTGTGTTATACTTGTATAACTATGCATGTGACAAATAATAAAGAACCTTGAACCTTGAACCATGCTTGCCTGAAATAAAAATCCATAGAACACCTCTGAAAAGTTATGTTTCGGTCCATCTGACACCATCGGGTTGCACCTCAGACTGCAACTCAGACCTCAGATCCTTTCGGGCTGTCTTTGACTTCAGCCCGGTGTAGGCTGATAATGCTCATTTCCATCGAGTGATGTGGCATTCTTTTGTAGAGTTGGATGTCTCGAGACCGGTCTTGGTCTCGAGACCACTTTTACGTGGACTTTTGTCTGGGTCTTGTCTTGGTCTCGACTGACTTTGGTCTCGGTCTTGATCTCGCTGTTTCGGTCTTCTCAAATCGACATAGTGTTCAGGAGATTTGGAGTCAACCATCAGCGGAGCGGGGGTGGTGGCTTACAGGGCTTAAGCCCGGGTCATTTTTTCAGAGTGTAATTTGTTAGTTAGATGCCTGCCTGACAACTGTATAAAACAAAAACAACACACGAAGCACAGAGCGTACCATCGTAAATTCCCCCTAATTTTGGTATGATCCGAGCTCAGGCACTAGGCGACTGAGCACTAGTGATTAGTGATGTTCGATTCGTGAACGAATCATTCAATACTCGAGAATCACTTTACTGACTCGTGAATCATGATTCACAAGCCCAACTGACTCACTGACTCATCCCTGTTGCTGTTAGCAAGCTAATTCCATTAGTAGAAATATATCTAGCTTATAATTAAAATTGTGGGGGGGAAACAACAGCCAGTTTCTTAACAAAAGCATTTCTGCTCTGAACTGGAAGAAAAAACCTTGAGTAGAAACCTCACATCAAGAAAATAGCTCCTTGGTTCACTGTAGCATCGCTCAGCTAACATGCTAACAGCACATTTGAGTTACTCACCCCCTCCCTTGCTGTGCTGAATTGTAGCATAAACGAATCACTCAGGACTGACTAACCCCCTTCCTTGCTGTGCTGAATCGTAGAGTAAGCGAATCACTCAGGACTCACTCCCTCCCTCCTGGCTCACAGCTAAAACGAGTTGAACGAATCACTCACTCACTCACCCCCTCCCTCCCGATTCGCAGCTTCTTCTTCTTCTTAGTTAGCACCAACGTTAAGGTACATTAGCGCCCCCTGGTACACAGCTCAGTGGACCCTCATGCTTCATGAGACACACTCACCCCTCCCTCTCGGTTATCAGCTGTTGAAACTCAGAGCGTGTTACCTTGGAAGAGTCGCTCCTTCACCGAAGACGAAATCCGATAGTCTGACTGACGCAGTATAACATTCAGTCTACACTTTGTTTTTTTGAAAAGATCATAAGCAGACTTAAGGAAAAAATATATGAACTGCTGCTGCAATAATGTAAGTTAAATAATTAGAAATTCGCTATTTCACTAAATTATTTAGATAAGAAAATATATATGTGACACATTTGAGGAAAATACTAATAATAAAAAAACAGAAAATTCTAAAGGTGTTTGTGTTTTTTTCCACGTGTATGGGGCAAGGGGGCGGTACTACGGTGTTGTTTGCCGGCAGTGCGAGTTAAAGATACGAGGAACAATGGATAGTCATCGAAGAAGCGATATTTGGATGCATTTTCAAATGAAAAGTGCAACACACGCACAATGCAACATTTGCAAGACAGTTTTGTCTTTTCGAGGGGCAAGTACATCAAATATGAGAAGACATCTCAGTAGCAAGCACCCCACAGTCATGCTACAACAACAGCACAGTCAAAACGCAGCTACTAGCATTGGACAACCTAGCAGCCAGCAGCAGGAGCAACAATCTTCAACAGCAGCATTATCAACAGCGGTCACATCACCTGTTTATTCCAGCAGCACATCAACAAGTACTCAGAAAGAAAATACAAGCACACACACAGCAGGGCAAGAACAACAATCAGCAAAAAGAAGACAGAGCCAGTCTTACATGGGAGCATTTGTGTCAAGGCCCATGATACCACTTCAGCAGAGCAAGGTTGACCAGGCTCTGGTTAAAATGATTGCCCAAGATTTTCAGCCCTTTTCAATCGTTGATGACAGAGAATTTAGGGAGTTCACCAAGGCACTTGATCCTTCATATGTTCTTCCCAGTAGAAGTACAGTATCCAGACAGCTGATGCCCAATTTGTTTCAGAAGATAAGAGCTGATGTTCAGGAAAAAATCAAGACAGCACCTGCTGTGTGCTTAACAACTGACTGCTGGACCTCCAGCACATCAGCAAGTTACATGTCTGTTACATGCCACTATGTGACCGAGTTTAAGCTGCAGTCAAACTTGTTGGACTGTTTTGAATTAAAAGACAACCATACATCTGAAAACCTGGCTAGAGAGCTGGAAAGCATTGCAACTGAATGGGCCATTATGGAAAAGATAGTTGCATGTGTAAGTGATAGTGCAGCCAATGTCAAGAAGGCTGTGGGTGACATCCTGCACTGGAACCATCTAAATTGTTTTGCACACATTTTGAATTTAATTGTCAGAAAGGGAATCCAGCAGTCTCAAATTCAAGAAATTATTAGAAAGGTAAAAGCAATAACTGAATATACACGCCGCAGCACAGTGGCTTCTGCTAAACTGAGAGAGACACAGCAGCAGATGGGACAGCCCCAACTACGACTGAAGCAAGATGTGCCAACCAGGTGGAATTCCACTTATTACATGCTGAAGCGGATTGCAGAAGTGAAGGATCCCCTCATTTCCACCCTGGCCTTGGTAAATCCACAGCTGCAAACCCTGTCACTTGAAGAGTGGGAGATGGTCAAGGAAACCTGTGAGGTCCTGCAGCCTTTTGAGGAAGTGACTGTGGAACTGAGTGCCGAAAGGTATGTTAAAATAGTGTCATAATACATGTATATATTTCATGTTGTGTCATTACATTTGCCTAAACACATTTTTCAATTCTTTCCCAGATAATAGCATTTAAGATGTTTCTTACAACAGCTTATAATTAAATGTAAACTGTAAAATGGTTTTATATGACAATGTATGCTTAATGCACTGCACTGTAACTGCATTAAAACGCATGGAACTATAGTCTTTCCTTTATTTCTCCTCAACAGGTTTGTTACTGGATCAAAAGCCATTTTAATGGCAAGAGGGCTGCAGAGGATTACTGCACACAGACAGAGAAGTCCTTCCATCTATCAGCCAATCCACAACATGGTAGACATCCTCATGGCAGAAATTGTCAAACGGCTGGGGGGGATCGAACAAGTGAGCCTGCTTGCAGATGCTACACTTTTGGATCCCAGGTTCAAGAAGCATGCATTTTTACATGATAGACATGCAGAAGATGCTGTAACAAGAGTTGTGGGAGCTGCATCAAGGTCCTTAAGACCACTGCCACTGGCAACACCCAGCACAGAGGAAGGAGAGGGTGTCCCACAGGCCAGTACTTCCACTGAGACAGTGCCTGTGATTTGGGCCGATTTTGAGGAGCGGGTTGCATCACTGAGGCCAGGAGTCCAAAACCCCTTCACAGAGGCAATGCTGGAGATTAAAGGATTCCTGTCAGAGCCACTCCTACCCCGGACATCTGACCTCCTGGAGTGGTGGAAGTCCCGTGCCACTGTCTTCAAAAAAACCTGCGATATTATGAAGACGAGACTCTGCATAGTGGCAACTTCCGTTCCATTAGAGCGGATCTTTTCAAAGGCAGGACAAATAATTACAGACAGGAGGAACCGCCTCAGCCCTGGAAAAGTTCGGGAGCTTATTTTCCTCAATGCCAATCTGTAAGGGACAATTAATTTTGAAGTGGACTAGTACTTTTGAACACAGTAATCTGTGAATTTTATTTATTTTTATTTTTATTTTTGATTTTGATTTTGTTGATTCACATTTCATTTTCTATCTGTCAGAAATTTCATTGATATTCTATTGAAATAAAAATAAATGTTCCCTTTACAAATCTTTATTTTTTGCTCTTTTTTGCTCTATAAAAGAGTTGTTTTTCTTTTTCAATCACTCATCTTAGCAATAGGGTTTACATGAAAAGACAAACAAATTAAGTTTGCATGAAAATGTAAATTTTTTGCACTCTCCTAGCAACTGACTCAGTGACTCAAATGACTCAAAACACCCGATTCATTTTGGTGAGTGACTCATTCAAACTCGATTCACTAAAAGGAATCAAATTTACCATCACTACTAGTGATGGGATTTCCAGCTCTTTTTAGAGAACCGGCTCTTTCTGCTCGCCTCACTAAAAAGAGCCCGCTCTTTCGGCTCCGAACCGGCTCTTTAGGTTGTTTTGTTGCTTTAATTAATTTATTATTAACAACAATATAAAATTATGCACAAAAGGAATTACTAATGTAAAAAAAAAGTGGTTTTATTTATATATGTTTATATATAAATATATGCGGTGGCCCCTAGAGACAAAACACGTACGAACTCCAAAGCACATTTCTAGCGTTAACTGAACTTCCAAAACAGAGCTACCTAGATCACTTAAATTACACAATTGAAAGCATATGTGAGAGCCAGTTCTCTAAAAAGAGCCGGAAATCCCATCACTATTCAGCATCACTCTGAGACAGGATATTTCTAACTTTAGAGATGTTGCGCAAATGGAAGAAAGCAGTCTTACATATGTGCGTTAAATATGTGCGTTAAAGGACATGTCCTGGTCAAAAATGACTCCAAGGTTCCTCACAGTGTTACTGGAGGCCAAGGTAATGCCATCCAGAGTAAGAATCTGGTTAGATACCATATTTCTAAGATTTTCAGGGCCGAGTACAATAACCTCAGTTTTATCTGAATTAAGAAGCAGAAAGTTAGCGGCCATCCAGGTCTTTATGTCTTTAAGACATTCCTGCAGTTTAACTCATTGTTGTGTGGTATCTGGCTTCATGGACAGATAGAGCTGGGTGTCATCTGCATAGCAGTGAAAATGTATGCTTTGTCTTCTAATGATGCTGCCTAAGGGAAGCATGTACAATGTAAACAGAATTGGTCCTAGCACTGAACCCTGTGGAACTCCATAATTGACCTCAGTGTGTGAAGAGGACTCTACATTTACATGCACAAATTGGAGTCTATTAGATAGATATGATACAAACCACTGCAGTACAATACCTGTAATACCTACAGCATGTTCTAATCGCTCTAATAGGATATTTTGGTCGACAGTATCGAATGCTGCACTAAGGTCTAGCAGGACAAGCACAGAGATGAGTTCACTGTCAGAAGCCATAAGAAGATCATTTGTAACCTTCACTAAAGCTGTTTCTGTGCTGTGATGAGCTCTGAAACCTGGCTGAAACTCTTCAAATAAACCATTCCTCTGCAGATGATCTGTTAGCTGTTTGACAACTACTCTTTCAAGGATGTTTGATATGAAAGGAAGGTTGGAGATTGGCCTGTAATTAGCTAAGACTGCTGGGTCTAGAGATGGCTTTTTGAGTAAAGGTTTAACTACAGCCAGCTTGAAGGCCTGTGGTACATAGCTGATTATTAGAGATAGGTTGATCATATTTAAGATCAAAGAATTAATTAATGGAAGTTTTGTAGGAATGGGGTCTAAAAGACACGTTGATGGTTCTGAGGAATTAATTATTGAAGTTAACTCAGAAAGATCAATTGGAGAAAAAGAGTCTAACTTAACATCAATGGTACTAAGAGTAGCTGTAGATAATATTACATCTGTGGGATTATTACTGGTAATTTTTTCTCTAATGATAAAAATTTTATTTGTGAAGAAGTTCATGAAGTTATTACTAGTTAACGTTAAAGGGATGGTTGGCTCAACAGAGCTCTGATTGTTTGTCAGCCTGGCTACAGAGCTGAAGAGAAACCTGGGGTTCTGATTTTCTTCAATCAGTGATGAATAGTAAGATGTTCTGGCTTTGCGGAGGGCTTACTTATAAAGCAGCAAACTATTTCTCCAGGCTAAATGATGATCCTCTAGATTTGTGACACGCCATTTCCTCTCCAGATTACGAGTCATCTGCTTTAGGGTACGTGTTTGAGAATTATACCACGGAGTCAGGTACTTCTGATTAGAGACCTTAGTTTTCACAGGAGCTACAGTATCCAGAGTCGTACGTAGTGAGGAGGTGATATTATTAACAAGATGATCGACCTCTGTTGGAGTAGTATTCAGATAGCTGCTCTGCTCTGTGTTGGTACAGGGCATTGAAGATGATAACAGAGGGTGGATTATATTCTTAAACTTAGTTACAGCCAATGTTCCCTCTAATTGTTCATGTGTTGGAGCGAACACACAAACTCTCTGAGCGGTCCCTTGGACCACTGTGAGCAACAGCAGACGTGTCCGCTGTGGTCACGCCAGCATCAAATCCATCTAAGTTACATGGTTTATTAAAGTAATCAAATTACAGCATTTATGTTAGACTACTTTTAATTAACTGCTTTAGCCCACTTACAACGAAAATTTTAAAAAAAATCTTTTTCCTGACCTGTGTAGGATGTTAACACTATTGGAAGGAAAATAACTTGAACTCCAATTTTGAAAACACAACTTTCTTTTTTTTTTTTCTATAAAGCTCTGACTTGTATTATGAGTCTGTGGTCTGGGAGAGAGTCTGTAACTCTCTGTCTGCAAAATACAGTAAATAATGACCAATGTTGGGCAATTAATTATAGTTACTTCTTCAAAAAAGTAACTGAGTTATGCAAACAACAAAGTTTTTTGCAGCTGTTTACCTAAAAATGCAGCCAAGATGTTTTTAAATAAACATTTCACACTATTTACAGAACAATCAGCTGTTCTGCATCAAATCTGATGCCACACAAATTATTTGTGTCACTGCAAAAATAATTTCTGTCCACTATGAGATGAAGGAGAACAACAGCCTGATACCTGCAGGCCTGACAACAGGAGATGTATCACTGCTGTAACACCTGTAACATTCAGCAGTCGCCTCATTGTTCTGACACACACAACAAAACTATTGACTACACTACACACTAACTACACAAGATTTGCGCTAAACGTCGCAAATCTCTCACATCTCAAAACACCGCTGTCACTCCTACAACTTCCCCCTTCCTAAACAACTAAATGCCATGTTGCCATATCATTTTTCTATTGGTCGACATGGTACATTTTTCGACCAACAGGAAAGGCTGGGGTTTCTTTGGGTTTTGTTCTTGTTCACAGGCGGAGAGCGTTTTTGAGCATTTTCCTTATAAAACACAGTTTTTACCATTTCTTCCCGCAGTAAATATAAACAACGATAGTATTCAGGAAGAGCCAAACATTGCTATGTGGAGTGAATAAATAAAAGTATATTTACGGTGGCCCCTCTGTGCTTGTTTCCAAAACCTTGTCTTCTGACTTTTTTCTCTTCCTTTCAGATCACTGATGTTCTTTATTTTTCCCTCTTTCACTCTATTTGACCATCTTTCCCTTTATGAGAAACTCTTTCTTCAACTCAGGCTGGCTGTTAATGTTTTCTCTCCTTCTTTTTTGATCATCCCTGTTCCTTCTCTTTCGTTCCTCTACTGACAGCTTCCCCTTTGCTATTTTAGCCTGAAATGTACCATTTTGTAATCACTATAATTTTTCTGAACCTTATGCTTTTTCACAGATTAAGGATGAATATTCACAACACAATTATGCATTAAGCAATAGAAATGCTATCCAGCCATTAAGTTTGATGTCATTAGCTGTTTCCAGGTCCAAACTCCGCTGCAGATCCCAAAGTCAAAGGAACTCTGCGGCATCACTGAGAGATACAAACTCTCTAAATTCTTTCATCTTTAATAAAATGATCAGTGTGGCTCTACCAGGTGCAACATCCAGGTATCCATGAAGACAGAAAATTTAAATCTTGCATTTCATCGACTTTGGTGTTGACGCACTATGGTTGTGACACAGAGTTTTATCAGAAAGGTGTGCAATAAATGAAATAAAAACAAACAAATTATCACAGCAGTGACCTCATGGCATGTGTATCAAACAGGAAGTGGTAAAGGGGTCCTCAGAGTGTAAGCTGCCCACAATAATTCCTGATTTTTTTGTACTTTTAAAAAAATCTGACGGTGTTGACAAAAACTCTGGACACGATTTTAATCACTTAAAAAATATTTAAAAATAAATTTTCAATTGCATATTTTGATATTATATAAGGTATTGACTTAAATACTTAGTGATGAGAGCCATGATGTTAAATTTTACATTACTTTTAATTTTTTTTCTGTATTGTAATATTATCACACCTGCTTCTGGACAATGGATTTTTAAGGTACTGGTAATGAATTGTACCATTTAAAATAAATATATATTTATAAAAAATGCAAAATTGTAGTTTTGTTGTATAAACATTGCCTTGGTTTGTCATGGTCCTGGGCCATGTTGGCCCAGTATTCTTAGTTTCCTGTATTTTTGTATTCCTTTTTTAGGCCATGTTTCCTGAGTTGCCCTGTTGTGTTGTTCCCTAAGTGTATTCATGAGCCCTGCTCCTCCACCAGTCTCTGAATGAAGGTAACGAAAACATAACTAGTGATCCTGACATGACTTCTGTCTTCCTGGAGGTAATAAACAAGGTGATTTTGAACTGTTTTGCTCCAGCACCATTACCTCCACTCAGGAGATGGAGGCTGAGATCAGGGTTAACGTGACACCATTTTCTCCTGCCTCTGTGAACTCATCACTAGATAGGATTTTGGCCTTGAACAATGGTGTAACCACTCACTCTCAGCCTGAAGTGTCACCTGCTTCAGTTAATGGTTTACGTACCGTTTTACCTGTATCTGTCTCTCCACTCAATATAGTTATCACTCTGAAGCCACAGATCACTGCGGGTGCAGGTTCCAACAAACACATTCATCCAACACACCACAGTCATGCTACCACGGTGCCATTGGTTAGGTCCATACCTGTGTATTTACTGTTTTTCCAGGAGTCAGCTCCTGATGATCTAAGCCTTGTTTTTGTGGATCGAGTGGCAATTCTTGTTTTCTGTATGGTTGAACCAGCTCCTCTGAGCCGCACACTACCATCGGTTAAGTCCAACCAGCTTATGTTGACCTCTCCTAGGATTACTGAGACTGGGCCAGTAACCTGTGAGCCGCTTTAGACTGATGCAGACTCTGGGAACCTAATGATTGCTGGCTCAGAACTGGTGGTCACTACCACTGCTCATTTCATGGTCTTTTGTGCCAAGATATTAAGCCCTATAGCATGTTTTTCACCCGCTCTTTCTCTCTCTGGGATTGTGCCTCAGCAGCCTGTGTTTCCTCAGCTCCTAGTCCAGCCAGGGGCCTCTATAACTGTTTGTCCTGCATCTGCTGTTGAACTCCCGGGTGTGCCTATCTGGCACCCTGCGGCGACACCACCGCTTCACGTCACGTCAGCTGGAGGGTCCGAGGGTCCCGTCCGACAGCTGTTTTTCGTCTCCGCTGGCGGCTCTGGTCAGCCCGGCCAGCACCTCCTCGTCTCCGCTGGGGGTTCAGGGGAACGCCTCCAGCCGCTCTTCGTCTCTGCTGGCGGCTCTGCTCAGCCTAGCCAGCACCTCCTCGTCTCCGCTGGAGGGTCCGAGGGGCCCGTTCAGCCGCCTGTCTCCGCTGGAGGGTCCGAGGGGCCCGTTCAGCCGCCTGTCTCCGCTGGAGGGTCCGAGGGGCCCGTTCAGCCACCTGTCTCCGCTGGAGGGTCCGAGGGACCTGTTCAGCAACCTTCCTCGTCAACTGGGGGGCCCGAGGAGCCCGTCCAGCCACCAGCTGCTCCATCAGCTGCAGCCTCGGAGTCCCCGTCCCCAGCTTCCACGCCGCCGCCAGCTGCAGCCTTCGTGTCTCCACCCATGCCGTCGCCATGTTGGCCCAGTATTCTTAGTTTCCTGTATTTTTGTATTTCGTTCCTTATTTAGGCCATGTTTCCTGAGTTGCCCTGTTGTGTTGTTCCCTAAGTGTTTTCCCTTCGTGACTCTTACCCCCTGTGTGCCCCTCTGTGTATTCATGAGCCCTCGTCCCTCTTTGTGTTTATTCCCTGTTTCCCCTGCCCGTTATGTCTATGTTCTCCCTGTGCTCTCTCTCTCCTCCGGTCTGAACCCCCGTGCACTTCCTGTGTTACTTTGTGCCTCTCGCGCCTGTATACGTCATGTTACGTTCACTCCGCCCTGTCTCGTTATGGTTATCTGTGTCCCCGTGTGTTCCCACTTCCCTCGTTAACCCTCTGTGTATTTATGTCTGCGTCTCCCTCAGTTCTGTGTCGCGTTCTCCCTCATGCTAAGTGGATTTCCCTTTGTCTCTCTGCGAGTGTTAGTTTATGGTTCCCAGTTTAAGTTTTGTATTTTCTGTGATCTGCCTTCCAGCATTAAAGCTGTGATTTTGAGTTTATCCCCTGAGTCCGTGAGTTTGCATTTTGGGTCCTCATCCTGCCTGCCACACAGCGAGCCATGACATGGTTTGTCTTTTAGGCAGTTGGGTAACACTTGTATGCATATTTTTAACCACAAAATTGGGTTTTATCTGCTGGACATGTTTTGTCCCTTATCTCAAGAATCACTGATGTTCCAAGATGGCGCGGCCACGTCCAGACGCCTTCCTGACCGCTCCGCTCCGACTATCCACTTTTCTTGTTTTTTACTTATTTTTTGCTCTGGTTTACATCCCAAAATCCTCTAGTCTTATAGTATACGACAGCGGATCACTTGTAAACATCGGTGCCAAGGTTGCACATCTAATCTTGGACACTTTTAAACCTGACCCTTCCTGGCCGCCAGAGATTCTACACGGCGCGGAGAACAACAAAGGACGGGCCGCTCATCCGAGGCACAGAACAAAGAAGCGCCGGGGAAAACGCGCTGGTATTAGGAACAGACTGAGACAGCAGGCGCATCGCGCACCACTGCCCAGTATCCTACTGGCCAATGTACAATCCATGGAGAACAAGCTCGATGACATAATAGCAAGGGTCACCTTCCAAAGTGACATGAGGGACTGCAACATTCTGTGCTTCACGGAGACATGGCTGTCCCCCACCGTGCCGGACCAGGCCGTAACTTCGTCGGATTCATTCTTTGTGCTCCGCGCGGACAGAACGGCAGAGTCGAACAAAACCAAAGGTGGAGGAGTGTGTTTCATGGTAAACAGAAAGTGGTGTGATGCCAGGAGCATTTCTACTCTCTCCAGCGGCTGCTCGCCACATCTGGAGTTCCTGAGCATTAAGTGCCGCCCTTTCTATCTGCCCCGTGAGTTCACCTCAGTCATCGCCACGGCGGTCTACATCCCACCCCAAGCGGACACAGGTATGGCTTTGTCCGAATTACATGATGTGCTGAGCTCGCTTCAAAACAAGGACCCGGGCACAGCCCTCATTGTAGCAGGAGACTTTAACAAAGCGAACCTCAGACAAGTCATGCCAAACTTTTACCAGCATGTCTCGTGTCCAACGAGAGGGGATCGGATTTTGGATCACTGCTACACGCCATACAAGCAGGGCTACAAAGCTGTCTCACACCCGGCTTTTGGGAAGTCTGACCACAACGCCATCTTCCTCATTCCCCAGTATAAACAAAGCATACGGAGGGAAGACGTGACCACGAGGGAGGTACAACGGTGGACTGCCCAATCAGAAGCTACGCTACAGGACGCACTCAACGACGTAGACTGGGACATGTTCAGAGTATGCGCAGTCGACATCAACGAGTTTACGGAAGTAGCAGTATGCTTCGTCAATATGCTAGCGGAGGAGATTATCCCCACTGCCAGAGTCACCACATTCCCAAACCAGAAACCGTGGATGGACAGATCGATCCGCACTGCTATAAATGCCAGGACCGCCTCCTACAACGCGGGTCTCGCCACTGGCGATATGAGCGCCTACAAAGCGGCCTCATACGGCGTGCGGCGCGCGGTGAGAGATGCCAAACGCAGGTACCGGGAACGTGTGGAGTCCCGCTTCCACCAGGGCGACACACGGAGTATGTGGCACGGACTACGCACCATTACGGACTACAAAGCCAGGGACACTGCGCCGATCAACGCCGACTCTGCCCGTTTCGAGGTTAGCCAGGCGGCTAATGCTATATACCGCCTGACTACCGAGGACAGTGACGTCATCAGCGAGAGCCCGGTGACCAGCATCGCGGAGCATGACGTCCGAGCGGCGCTGAGGAGAGTGAACACAAGGAAAGCGGCGGGGCCAGACGGCATCACCGGCCGTCTGCTGCGCTGCTGTGCTGACCAGCTAGCAAGTGTGTTCACTTACATCTTCAACGAGTCCCTGGCGAAGTCTGTGGTCCCCACATGCTTCAAAAGATCCACCATCATCCCTGTGCCCAAGAACAGCAAACCCTCATCCCTGAACGATTACCGGCCAGTTGCACTGACCTCGGTAGTAATGAAGGTGTTTGAGAGGCTGCTGAAGAACATCATCTCCTCCTCCATCCCAGACACCACAGATCCGCTGCAGTTCGCCTACAGATCCGCTGCAGTTCGCCTACAGATCCAACAGATCCACAGAGGATGCCATCGCCCACGTCCTACACACCACTCTCAGCCACGTGGACAAGAAACAGGGTAACTATGTGCGAATGCTGTTTGTTGATTACAGTTCAGCTGGGGTGGCTGTAGCTCAGGTGGTAGAGCAGGTCATCTACTGATCGGAAGGTTGGTGGTTCGATTCCCGGCTTCCCCTAGTCTGCATGCCAAATATCCTTGGGCAAGATACTAACCCGAAATTGCTCTCCGATGCATTCATCGGAGTATGAATGTGTGTGAATGTCAGTTGTGCTTGTGCAAATGGGTGTGAATGGGTGAATGCACAAGTTGTGTAAAGCGCTTTGAGTGCTCAGAAGAGTGGAAAAGCGCTATATAAGAACCAGTCCATTTACCATTCAGCGTTTAACACAATAGTGCCCTGCAGACTGTTCACAAAGCTGAGGGATCTGGGACTTAACAGCCGTCTGTGTGCATGGGTGTTGGACTTCCTCACTGGCAGAACTCAGGTGGTGAGGGTGGGCAGGTGCTTCTCCAACAGCAACACCATCAACACAGGAGCACCTCAGGGATGTGTCCTCTCGCCACTGCTCTACTCCCTCTACACTTCAGACTGTGTGGCCACCCATGGCTCCAACACCATTGTGAAGTTTGCTGACGACACAGTGGTGTTGGGTGCCATCTCCAACAACGATGAGGCGGCCTACATGGATGAAGTGAAGAATCTGGCATCGTGGTGCCAGGACAACCACCTCCAGCTGAACGTCAGCAAGACCAAGGAGCTGGTGGTGGACTTCAGAAGGGGTCAGCACAGAGACTACAAGCCCATTATCATCAATGGAGCTCCAGTGGAGAGGGTGCAGTCCTTCAAGTATCTTGGTGTCCACATCTCCTCAGACCTGACATGGGCTGCCCACATTCAGGTCCAGACCAAAAAGGCTAGGCAGCGCCTGTATCACCCACGACAACTGAGGAAGTTCAGGGTCTCTCCAAAGATCCTCAGGATTTTCTATACAGGCGCTGTGGAGAGCATCCTCACACAGAACATGACATCGTGGTTCGGGAACAGCTGTGTGAAGGACCAAAAAGCTCTCCAGAGAGTGATCCGTACAGCAGAACGCTGCTGCAGGATTGCTCCCCCCCCGCTTCAGGACACCTACACCAGGAGATGCCGGACTAGAGCAGCGCAGATACTGAAGGACCCGTCCCATCCTGGCAACAAACTGTTCCAACTTCTGCAATCTGGTAGAAGGTTCCGCATCTTCCGGGCAAGGACAGAGAGACTCAAGAGGAGCTTCTCTCCCCAAGCCATCCGTGCCCTAAACACACACACCCACCCTCTCACATCATCTATAATTGACTGAGACAGGACTCTTCCAGACACTAAACCAAGGCACAATGTACATTTCAATTCCTGTAATTTTAAATATGTTTATATTGTCTATCCTGTAAAATAGTCAGATGTCTATTCATATTAATGTACAGAATTCACCTGCTTGCTGCTACTACTGCACATTCACCCAGTGTATATACTATATGTGTATATATATATATATATATATAATGTTCTTCCTCTACACCCCCCCCAATTTTTGCACATGTCGAGGAGCGTGTCAGGCTACATTTCACTGTGTGTTATACTTGTATAACTATGCATGTGACAAATAATAAAGAACCTAGAACCTAGAAAAAAGTTTTGTTTCACTTCCATTTCTTCCTGTAGCATGTTGAAGCTCTACTTGGAACTTTGTTAGCCAGTTCTCAGGTGGTCTTAAACTTTATTGGGACTGGATTAATCTCTGACTCTCTCCCACAGCATGTATTTGTCCTGTGTTCCTCCCCTCAACCCCAATCAGACCTACCCCCCCCCCCCCCCCCCCCCCCCCCGCCCCCTCCAGTTCTGCTGGAGCTTTCTTCATGTTAAAAAGACGTTTTTACTTCCGGCTCGCTCAAAGGAGGTCATGCAATAGTTGTGGTGTTTATTATTGAATGTCAGGATGATTGGCTAATATGTCCTGTGGTTAATGATCAAATCAGAATTGATACATCTCGTAAGTTCTGGTGGTTGTTAAGTTCACTGAGAGTCTGAAAAATTACATAATTCAAGTGTTATCTTTCTCAAAGAAACCAAGCAGTTATGTATATTCACATATTGCACAAGGTAACAAACCCATGAGCACATCTGTCATTTTTTTTCAAAGATTTGAAAATGAATTGAGAAATCATTAGTGCACACAATTAAAACCAGGAAGTGAAGAATTGCCCAACTGTTGAAGGTGGAGCCAGGAGAGCCCCCGGGCAGAGGTTTTGTCTGTGTTCGCCCATGTCCATCTCTGTTGACCTCTGGCCTGCATGTGCTTTAGGCAAAGACCGCAGTGGAGCTTCAGCTCTCCTTTGTTGGACTTGCACTGCTGTGGGTATTCAACAACAGATTCTGCTCTTCTCCAGTGTTTTTTTAGTCTTTTTGTTCCCAATAAGACTCTGACCAGTCAGAACTGAATTCAGGATTAGACTGCAGATTCTGACCTGAATAAACAGCCTGTAGGCATAGCACATCCTCTGTGTAACATGACAGAGGCCACATTTTGGCATGGACATGCAGATAACAGGCGGAAGTGCTGCTGTAAAGGTCCTTGGGTTTCAATACTTGAGATCATCATTGACAGCAAATGAGTTATGTTCATGTGTAAAATGAGTTTGTCCATTTACATTTCTAGAAACTGCATAAATATGTCTGTAACTTCTAAACAGTCAGTGCAATGTTTTTGTTAAACCCTTCAATTAAACTGAAACTCTGTATTTCAATCACATCCTGACTGTTTGATTTGAAATCCACTGTGGTGCTGAAGACAAAGCTACAAATACGCATAGTTAGGTCCATATTTGTTGGAGCGAGACACAAAGTGTGAGAATATTCAGAATAAGTCGCAGAATCACAGCAATCATGCAGGAAAAAAGTTTTATAAGTGTTGATGCTGTGTGACTTTTACAGTCTCCAACAGTGAGTTATCAGGTCACTGTGTATGTGTAGCCATGTTTACAGCGATGCTGTGAAGCAGACTGAAGTTTGACTGAGACTTGAAGATCAGACCCAAGTTAGTGAGTTCAGCCCTGATGGCTGCCATAAAACTTTACTCTGAAACATTCAGCTCATGGTTTGAAGCAGATTTTTGTGGCTGTGAGATGAGCCTTTATATTAAAATCATCACTACACTTCTGATATTTGCATTAGTGAACTGTAAAATAGCAGCTTTAGCACAGAAGAAGCTTACTCGACGGTTTCAATACTGACAGTGTTTTTGGCAGTGATGGTTACATCTCTTCTTTTTTAATCTTACTTTATACAGAAAACAAATGACTTCTGTTTGTTACTTTTCTGACTTCTTTTTATGTCTGTTGTTAAATCTCTACAGCCACAAACAGTTTTCTGAAGCTCCACCAGTATATTACAAGAGCAGAACTCCTCTGCTCATATTCCAACTCACCAAAGAGGGACAGCACGCCACAGGCAATCCACACCAGCAGGGACACTCCCACACTTCCGGAGTGCTTCAGGATTCCCTTTGGTGAGATGAAGATCCCGGCTCCGATGATGGTCCCAATGATGATGGAGATGCCTCGGAGCAGGGTCACCTTCTTCCCCAGTTCTACCTTTCCGTCCTCACGCTTGAGTTCTGTCCCGTTTGAGGAAGCTTTGTGTCCATTTGCTGCAGTTTCTCTGTGAGCAGATGCAGAGCTTCCAGTCATCTCTGTACACAGTGCCTACCACGCTTCTTCTCTTTATGAATGCTCTGTCTGTGACTGCAGACACCCCGTCTTTGTGACTGAAAGTTACAAAACTCTGAGTTAAGACTAAAGGCCAGGCAGGCCGTGCTCTCTATCTCTCTCTCCTCCCACCCACCAACCTTCACTCTGCCCTCCCTCTCTCTTATCTCTCTCACTTACGTCTCACTTTCCTGCCCGGCTGTCTACCCTTTGACATCACCAAACTTTTCTCTCCTTTCTTTCTTCTCTGCACTGCTGTCTCACCCTGAGTTTGCCTTCCTGCAGCCCCTCTTGTGTAAATCCTGGCTCACGTCAGTGAGGTGTTGCTCTGTTGGGTAATCATGACACAGCAACCTGTTTTTCAACACAGACTCACTCGTTTCCTCATCTCCACCCCTTATCCAATTTCTCTTTTGTCTAATTTCCTCTTGTAATTCAACGTCCTCCTCTTTTTATTAACATGACGACACAGGTCTGTAAGCTGCCCTGGGATGATTTCAATCGAGGCGAGCAGGTAAAACCAGCTTTCCTGGGACAGCAGCAACTTCAAAGAGCTATACAAACTGCTTTACTTCGAGGTGACCATGGTACTCAAGGGAACAGAAAATAAGGAAGTATTAGAAACCCTGTAAGGGCTGGTGAAACACTGCTCTGTTTTATGTAAAATCAAAGTTAGCTACTGAACATGCATATCATTGTTTTCACTGCTAATCAAATTATCATGTAAGAAAACAAAGGCACAGGAATAAAAAAGGCTTTCTGCGTCTTTCTCTTCCCATTCTGCTGCCTTGTGAAACAATCCTGCTTCTCTGTTTCCAATGGTCAAAACCAAAATGTTGTTTTCTCTGCTAAGCTTGAAAATTGTATTGGCTGCATGGTTCTTCTTTCTGATATCTGGTTTCATAAAGTTATGAAGAGTGAATGAATAGTGGCATTGTAAAGTGCTTTGGGTGCCTTGAAAAGCGCTATATAAATCCAATCCATTATTATTATTATTATAAGTTTGATCAATACATAAAAGAGAAATATGTTCAAGTAGTAACAATGACTGCTTGCATGTCTGAATTTTGTGCGCGTACATGATCGGGCTTCAGCCTTGGTAGATTAGTGGTGACAGTAGGAATGTGAGAAGATAAGAACTCTGTCACCAGATGACCATCATACATGATTTTACATGAAAGAAATTCATATGTGAATTTTACTAAATTATGCTTAACGTTGATCAGAAAATAACACAGTGTTTCATGAATGGGAATTTTACCACATCCAATAAATAAGATAATAAAAATTTTGAAGGGATTCTGATAGGAGGAGTCACTGAGAGCCTGTACAGAGTCTGACATTGGTGTGTGTCTGCGGTGCAGGATGGGGCTGCAAGACACACACCAGTCTCTGAATGTCTGACTTGTAAAGCGTGTAATTTAATAAAAAGAAATTGCATTAAATAAACTGTGATTGACAAAAACACAGTTTTAAAAAGGAAAAGAAAGAATTCATCTGGAGGGAGGGATTATGTTACAATGAATGTGTCAAAGTACAGTTAAATAAACTGAATGAAACATGAAGTGAATTCTATACAGGGAGTGCAGAATTATTAGGCAAATGAGTATTTTGTCCACATCATCCTCTTCATGCATGTTGTCTTACTCCAAGCTGTATAGGCTCGAAAGCCTACTACCAATTAAGCATATTAGGTGATGTGCATCTCTGTAATGAGAAGGGGTGTGGTCTAATGACATCAACACCCTATATCAGGTGTGCATAATTATTAGCCAACGTGCTTTCCTTTGGCAAAATGGGTCAAAAGAAGGACTTGACAGGCTCAGAAAAGTCAAAAAATAGTGAGATATCTTGCAGGGGGATGCAGCAGTTTCAAAATTGCAAAGCTTCTGAAGCGTGATCATCGAACAATAAAGCGTTTCATTCAAAATAGTCAACAGGGTCGCAAGAAGCGTGTGGAAAAACCAAGGCGCAAAATAACTGCCCATGAACTGAGAAAAGTCAAGCGTGCAGCTGCCAAGATGCCACTTGCCACCAGTTTGGCCATATTTCAGAGCTGCAACATCACTGGAGTGCCCAAAAGCACAAGGTGTGCAATACTCAGAGACATGGCCAAGGTAAGAAAGGCTGAAAGACGACCACCACTGAACAAGACACACAAGCTGAAACGTCAAGACTGGGCCAAGAAATATCTCAAGACTGGTTTTTCTAAGGTTTTATGGACTGATGAAATGAGAGTGAGTCTTGATGGGCCAGATGGATGGGCCCGTGGCTGGATTGGTAAAGGGCAGAGAGCTCCAGTCCCACTCAGACGCCAGCAAGGTGGAGGTGGAGTACTGGTTTGGGCTGGTATCATCAAAGATGAGCTTGTGGGGCCTTTTCGGGTTGAGGATGGAGTCAAGCTCAACTCCCAGTCCTACTGCCAGTTTCTGGAAGACACCTTCTTCAAGCAGTGGTACAGGAAGAAGTCTGCATCCTTCAAGAAAAACATGATTTTCATGCAGGACAATGCTCCATCACACGCGTCCAAGTACTCCACAGCGTGGCTGGCAAGAAAGGGTATAAAAGAAGAAAAACGAATGACATGGCCACCTTGTTCACCTAATCTGAACCCCATTGAGAACCTGTGGTCTATCATCAAATGTGAGATTTACAAGGAGGGAAAACAGTACACCTCTCTGAACAGTGTCTGGGAGGCTGTGGTTGCTGCTGCACGCAATGTTGATGGTGAACAGATCAAAACACTGACAGAATCCATGGATGGCAGGCTTTTGAGTGTCCTTGCAAAGCAAGGTGGTTATATTGGTCGGTGATTTGTTTTTGTTTTGTTTTTGAATGTCAGAAATGTATATTTGTGAATGTGGAGATGTTATATTGGTTTCACTGGTAAAAAGAAATAATTGAAATGGATATATATTTGTTTTTTGTCAACTTGCCTAATAATTATGCACAGTAATAGTCACCTGCACACACAGATATCCCCCTAAAATAGCTAAAACTAAAAACAAACTAAAAACTACTTCCAAAAACATTCAGCTTTGATATTAATGAGTTGTTTGGGTTCATTGAGAACATGGTTGTTGTTCAATAATAAAATTATTCCTCACAAATACAACTTGCCTAATAATTATGCACAGTAATAGTCACCTGCACACACAGATATCCCCCTAAAATAGCTAAAACTAAAAACAAACTAAAAACTACTTCCAAAAACGTTCAGCTTTGATATTAATGAGTTGTTTGGGTTCATTGAGAACATGGTTGTTGTTCAGTAATAACATTATTCCTCAAAAATACAACTTGCCTAATAATTCTGCACTCCCTGTATATGTATGACCCAATGTTTGAATGTGACAGATTTTCTGTGTTAAGACTGACAAAGAAAATAAAGTGATTTTAAAGTTTAAACTTTGTGTTAAATCATATCAAGATTCAAGGTTCAAGGTTCTTTATTTGTCACATGCATAGTTATACAAGTATAACACACAGTGAAATGTAGCCTGACACGCTCCTCGACATGTGCAAAAATGGGGGGGGGGGGGGGGGGGGTGTAGAGGAAGAACATTATATATATATGTAGCAGCAAGCAGGTGAATTCTGTACATTAATATGAATAGACATCTGACTATTTTACAGGATAGACAATATAAACATATTTAAAATTAAAGGAATTGAAATGTACATTGTGCCTTGGTTTAGAGTGTATATCAGTCCGATAGACAGAGACTGGATGGAGATTAGGTGAGTAGACATTAATAAAGTGACGTCCAATAAGAGAGGGGACAGAAAGGGTTCTTCTGCAAGATAAGGATCTAAGACATCCACAGCTGAAAGTGACACCAGAACCTGTGAACCTGCAAACTGGTTGTATATTTTTGACTTTCCAGTTTAGCTGTGTTAGATGGTTAATTCAGGATACATCATACTTCCACTGGGTGATTATCATCAACTTGGAACGCAGCATAAATGCATCCTCAGGTCTGGTTGTGCTCATCCTTTCTCTAACCTGTGAGTGCAAAAAGCTCTTACAGGTTACTCTAGAGCTGTAATTATGACCTTCCCTTGGGGCCTATTTTCCAGGCCACTAGAGTTAAGCCCAGGCATTAGAAGTGCCACAATCATTGGAGGAGCGTTAACACGTGGGACTAATAGGATTTGACCTGCAAGGCGACTCAGGTGTTTGCTTATGTGATCAGAGTGAGCAGGGGAGACACCTGGACGAGTAGTGGGAGAGTCTCCTCACCCAGCCCTTTATTGCCTCCTGGGTAAGACTCATAGGATCAGAGGTTAGGAAGTTCTTATCAGAGAGCCGAATCCACACTTCCCATAAAGGAGTCAGGGATGCAGATGGACACACTGGCTGCTCCTTAAATCTGTCATTTCACTGATTTATTGTCATAAACCAAGTTGTAATCTAATTATAATTCCAACTATAACTGTAACTGTAATTATAATGAACAATTTATTGATTGAACATTCCAAAAAATATTATTAGTCATTAATGAGAGATCTAATTTAATACAGTGGGGCAAAAAAGTATTTAGTCAGCCACCGATTGTGCAAGTTCCCCCACTTAAAATGATGACAGAGGTTAGTAATTTGCACCAGAGGTACACTTCAACTGTGAGAGACAGGATGTGAAAAAAAAATCCATGAATTCACATGGGAGGATTTGTAAAGAATTTATTCGTAAATCAGGGTGGAAAATAAGTATTTGGTCACCTCAAACAAGGAAAATCTCTGGCTCTCACAGACCTGTAACGTCTTCTGTAAGACGCTTTTCTGTCCCCCACTCGTTACCTGTATGAATGGCACCTGTTTGAACTCATCATCTGTATAAAAGACACCTGTCCACAGCCTCAAACAGTCAGACTCCAAACTCCGCCATGGCCAAGACCAAAGAGCTTTCGAAGGACACCAGGAAAAGTATTGTAGACCTGCACCAGACTGGGAAGAGTGAATCTACAATAGGCAAGCAGCTTGGTGTGAAAAAATCACCTGTGGGAGCAATCATCAGAAAATGGAAGACATACAAGACCACTGATAATCTCCCTCGATCTGGGGCTCCACGCAAGATCTCATCCCGTGGGGTCAAAATGATCATGAGAACGGTGAGCAAAGATCCCAGAACCACACGGGGGGACCTGGTGAATGACCTGCAGAGAGCTGGGACCAAAGTAACAAAGGTCACCATCAGTAACACACTACAACGGCAGGGAATCAAATCCCGCAGTGCCAGACGTGTTCCGCTGCTGAAGCCAGTGCATGACCAGGCCCGTCTGAAGTTTGCCAGAGAGCACATGGATGATACAGCAGAGGATTGGGAGAATGTCATGTGGTCAGATGAAACCAAAGTAGAACTTTTCGGTATAAACTCAACTCGTCATGTTTGGAGGAAGACGAATACTGAGTTGCATCCCAAGAACACCATACCTACTGTGAAGCATGGGGGTGGAAACATCATGCTATGGGGCTGTTTTTCTGCCAAGGGGACAGGACGACTGATCCGTGTTAAGGACAGAATGAATGGGGCCATGTATCGTGAGATTTTGAGCCAAAACCTCCTTCCATCAGTGAGAACTTTGAAGATGAAACGAGGCTGGGTCTTCCAACATGACAATGATCCAAAACACACCGCCCGGGCAACAAAGGAGTGGCTCCGTAAGAAGCATTTGAAAGTCCTGGAGTGGCCTAGCCAGTCTCCAGACCTCAACCCCATAGAAAATCTGTGGCGGGAGTTGAAAGTCCATGTTGCTCGGCGACAGCCCCAAAACATCACTGCTCTCAAGAAGATCTGCATGGAGGAATGGGCCAAAATACCAGCTACTGTGTCTGCAAACCTGGTAAAGACCTATAGTAAATGTTTGACCTCTGTTATTGCCAACAAAGGTTATGTTACAAAGTATTGAGTTGTATTTTTGTTATTGACCAAATACTTATTTTCCACCCTGATTTACGAATAAATTCTTTACAAATCCTACCATGTGGATTCATGGATTTTTTTTTCACATTCTGTCTCTCACAGTTGAAGTGTACCTCTGGTGCAAATTACTGACCTCTGTCATCATTTTAGGTGGGGGAACTTGCACAATCGGTGGCTGACTTAATACTTTTTTGCCCCACTGTACATAACACAGCTGCATCTCCATCCTTTTCAACTGAATGTCTGCGGTTTGAAATGCATTATTCATGAACACAAAGTTAACTAATACGCTAAGCATACTTTGTACTTTTTAAAAATTATTTTAGCATCAGTACATTGACCTATAGTCAATTGAGACTGAAATGATGTAAAACATAACATCTACTTCTGCACTACTGCCAGTGCCACTTTCCCAGGTTTAGCTTTCATGTAAACAGAAAGAAACAAAGCTTTTGTTAGGGATATTTTTTACAGTGCAGAGGATTTGTTGTGTTAGTTCAGTGGTTCTCAAACTGATGCCAGAAAGAAAAGGTTCAGTCAGCTGTGGACAAGTCCAAACATGACAGTCTACCAAAATTTAATCTGCCACTAAGTCACCAGAGAACCTCAAGAAAAAGATGGAACAACGTCCTTCACTTGTCTGTGAAGGTTCTCAGTCATCCAGGTCATTGTAGTCAAAGGAGCTTGCAAAGAAAAGCGTCTGGACTTCTTTAAGTTGCTTGAAGACGTTTCACCTCTCATCCGAGAAGCTTCTTCAGTTCTAAGGTCGTCCTTCACTTATTGTCATTCATTATATTGTCACAGCCTTTATTTCGAGTTGTCTAGCAGCGCCTGTCAACCATACTGACCTTGCCATCACTGGAAAGCCCACGTTTAGCTATTTACTGGCTGTCATTTGAGGAAGTTTCATCATTAGATGACACAATGTAGGATTTTGTTTTTTGGGGCATGGGTGTGTCTCCTGTGGTTTTGCCTGAAAGCCTTTGTCAGCAGTATGTCGCAAAGCACCAAGAGAAGCCTTTTTCAAATGATTATACTCAGCGTTTTGGGGTTGTTTTTCTCTGACACATTTTGGCAAAAAAAAACAACATTCTGAGACCAGATATTACTGATAAATTCACAGAAGTACACAAAGTTAAGAAAATGAGGTGACAACCTAGTGGGCCTCTTGTGCTGACACGGTTTGGGTCTGCTGTACAAAAGCACAAAAATGCTCTTTATCATCAAACATTTCTGTTCTCAGAGCAAAGATTTCAAGTCAGCAAAAAGCAACTTCATCAAAACATTAACTGAGGAAAAATCACGTTTTACTCTCACTGTTCTAGCAGCACATAGAACATATTTAATCCTATTTTTCTTTCATTTGTCACCTCTCTGTAGCAACATATGTACAAAATAGCTCTAACATTGTAAGTCATCCCTCAGGATCAGTGAGTCGGCAATCACATAACTTTTGAACATACTTCTCACCATGACTTCAGCTTCATTCATGAGTGTGTCTCCATGCAAAAAGGCTGGATGTGGGCACACTGTGGCACAGCAGATTTATCTCTCACTGACAAAGATAATATAATGCATTGTACTGAAAACAATATAAAAAATGTACAGGCCCATATTGTGGATCAGATAAACTGGTGTAATACAAACCATTGCAAATGAACGCTGGAAGAAAGAAAGAAAAACAAACAAACACCTGGATCACCTGTATGGAGAAAAAAAAACAGAAGAGAAAACAAACAAAAAAGAGCAACATAATTAAAAAAAAACCCAGCACCATCACAATAAACTAGCTAGCAGTAGATAACAGTAGATACTAAATATTAAACGCTATTGTGCAGCACGCAAGATAGACAGCGCACAATGTGCTTTGAGGCAGCAGCCAAGAAAGGTGTAGTCCGCGTCTGTGAACACCCGTGTGTACACCTGTGTGGATCAGCATGCTTGTATTCAAAAGGTTTCTCCATGTAACGATCTGCTAGGGAGTGTGGGGAGCCATAGCCCCGTCCACCAGGGCATGAAGCAGGTATGGAGGAGATCCAGGTCCCAGACATCCAGAGGCCCCAGAGTACGAGGACCCGAGGAGGACCACCAAAAGGGGGGAACCGTGCCACCCTCCTGGGAAGAGCTGAGTAGAGCCCCAAACGAGAGGTCACCCAGCAGATCCAGAGGCCAGAGGCCTGAGGGCACCCCACCCCCCGGAAGGGGCCCAGCCGGGCCACAGGCAGCAGGCCCCGCCAATCGGCCACCAGGAGTGAGCCGGTACATACATGAGCGCCCAGCCCCAGTCGACAAGAACCACCAACACACCAACGTCTGAGGGCATCAGCCACTGGCAGGGAGTGTGGTGAGGGGAGATGGGCCTCCGTACTTTGGAGGGCCTGAGATGTACCCAGAGAGGTCGAGTCTAAGACCTGACCTGACATATAGACACAGACGAACAGGCGCACGCGGACACAAACGTGCATTCCCACCCCCATATACATACAAGGTCTTAAATAATCAGGCCCCATCTTATCTTAATGACCTTGTAGTACCATATCACCCTATTAGAGCACTTCGCTCTTGCTCTGCAGGCCTACTTGTTGTTCCTAGAGTATTTAAAAGTAGAACAGGAGGGAGAGCCTTCAGTTTTCAGGCCCCTCTTCTGTGGAACCAGCTTCCAGTTTGGATTCAGGAGACAGACACTATCTCTACTTTTAAGATTAGGCTTAAAACTTTTCTTTTTGCTAAAGCATATAGTTAGGGCTGGACCAGGTGACCCTGAATCCTCCCTTAGTTATGCTGCAATAGACATAGGCTGCCGGGGGATTCCCATGATGCATTGAGTTTTTCCTTTCCAGTCACCTTTCTCGCTCACTATGTGTTAACAGACCTCTCTGCATTGAATCATATCTGTTATTAACCTCTGTCTCTCTTCCACAGCATGTCTTTTATCCTGTCTTCCTTCTCTCACCCCAACCGGTCGCAGCAGATGGCCGCCCCTCCCTGAGCCTGGTTCTGCCGGAGGTTTCTTTCTGTTAAAAGGGAGTTTTTCCTTCCCACTGTTGCCAAAGTGCTTGCTCATAGGGGGTCATATGATTGTTGGGCTTTTTTCTCTGTATCTATGAAGCGCCTTGAGGCGACTTATGTTGTGATTTGGCGCTATATAAATAAAATTGGATAATCCAAATTGCCACTAGGTGTGAATGTGCGAGTGAATGTGAGTGTGAATGGTTGTCTGTCCCTGTGTGTTGGCCCTGCGACAGACTGGCGACCTGTCCAGGGTGTACCCTGCCTCTCGCCCAATGACAGCTGGGATAGGCTCCAGCGCCCCCCGCGACCCTGAAAAGGACAAGCGGAAGCGAATGGATGGATGGATGGATGAATTGAATATACACAACCAAATACTCAGCACTCACCCAACGTGTAGACAGACACAAATAGACACTGCACAGACAGTCACACTCCCCAAACATACTCTATATCCCAGGTCCAGGTACCCCCGCCCCCAGACGGGCAAGCCGCACCTAGACCCAGGAGATGTTACCCTTCTCTCTGGGGCGGAGGCAAGCGGGAGTATTTGCAAATTTTCAAACCATCAGTGAAAATGGTGAGATCGATTTCCCAGAAGTTGGAGGGGACAAAGCATTTAGACATTTTTACAGACATGATTTATGAGGCTTGGGACAGATGTATACTGGACATTGTTCTTTACAGTTTCAGTTAAGAAGCTGCTCACACCACTATTGTTTTATTCTTGCAACTGAGATTTCTAAATAAAAATCACAGAATCATGCTCTCTGTCGCTGTTTGACAAAACTTTAACCAGTTTCAGAAGCTGCTGAAGACACCGACTCCATGAAGGGTGTGAGCTTTCACAGACCACACACTGAATGGATGGATGGATTAATTCATGAATGGATGAACAGTATGGTGGAAATTTCCACCAACTTATGATGGTCAAGATGATTTGTGGGTGTCACGGACCGCCGGGGCAGACCGTGTGGAGAGTGCGTGGAGGACTCAGGTGCAGACACGAGTGACACGGGAGTAAACTTTAAACAAAAGCGAGCCTTTTATTGTGGCTGGTAACGCAAGAGAAACAAACAAGAATAAGGGCAGCTCAAAAGCAATAACTAAACAGAAACCTAAACTGGGAATGAACTAAGGTAAGGCTATGAATACAACAGACCGGGCATGGAAACATGGAGGGTGGGAACACAGACGACGCGACGCAGACTACATGAAACACAGAGACTAAATACACATGAGGAATGATCAGGGGAAGTGGCCACACATGGGAACGCAGCTGACACACATGAACTTAACGACAGGACAGGAGGAGTGAAACTGAATACACTGACAGTGAATGCAGGCCTTCAAAGTAAAACAGGAAACATGAGACATGAACCGGGGAGACGTAGTACAGGGGGAGGTGACATAACTGACAGCATGAACTTGACAGTACAAGACACACAGACATGAACACACGAAGGGCAAGGGAGACGTAATGCAAGGGTGGTATATACAGATGGCTGGACTAACTTAATGAACCTAAACAATCAATAAACATCAAAATAGACTAAACACAAAACACTGGGTCGCACGACCCAGGACCATGACAGTACCCCCCCCACAAGGGCTGGCTCCCGACAGCCCAAACCCAGGAACCAAAACACAAGCAAAACAGAAAACACCCCACCCAGGGCGGGAGGCGGGGGACCAGGACGGAGGGAACAAAACGAACTAAAAACAAGGAGCACGAGAACAAAACTGAGTCCACAAATACACAAAAGAGTCCAGAACAGGAAGGCGAATGTCCAAAGAGGCCCGAAGGCCAACCCGAGAGGCGACAACACAAAAGTCCAGTCCAACCGTTCCGGAGGCCGGCCACGGGAAAGGTGGCCACGGTGACAGAACAGATCCGGAGGCCAGCCGCGCGGAAGGCAGCGGCGGCGGCGAAGGCGGAGCAGTTCAGGGGGCCGGCAGTGCGCAAGGCAGCGGCGGCGGCGAAGGCGGAGCAGTTCAGGGGGTCGGCAGTGCGCAAGGCAGCGGCGGCGGCGACGGCGGAGCAGTTCAGGGGGCCGGCAGTGCGCAAGGCAGCGGCGGCTCTCCAGTGTCAGGCGTACTGGCCGAGGCCCGGTGGGCACAGGACCAGTCGAAGCGGGACCAGTCAAGGCGGGACCAGACGAAGCACAGGCTGAGGCGGGGCCAGGCGACGACTCTGAGGCGGGGCCAGGCGACGACTCTGAGGCTGGGCCAGGCGAAGCACAGGCTGGAGCTGCAGCAGGCGAAGCACAGGCTGGAGATGCAGCAGGCGAAGCACAGGCTGGAGCTGCAGCAGACGAAGCAGAGGCGGAGGCCGGACCAGGCGTGGCAGAAGCAGGAGCTGGTGCTGAGGCTGGACCAGGCGTAGCAGAAGCAGAAGGTGGCTGGATGGGCGGCTCGGGCCCCCCAGCAGACGTGGCATGGTGCTGGACGGGCTCCTCGGGCCCTCCAGCTGACGAGGCGTGAGGCTGGATGGGCGGCTCGGGCCCTCCAGCTGACGTGGCATGGTGCTGGACGGGCTCCTCGGACCCTCCAGCGGAGACAGGCGGCCGGACGGGCTCCTCGGGCCCTCCAGCTGACGTGGAAGGAGGCCGGACGGGCTCCTCGGGCCCTCCAGCTGACGTGGAAGGAAGCCGGACGGGCTCCTCGGGCCCTCCAGCTGACGTGGAAGGAAGCCGGACGGGCTCCTCGGGCCCTCCAGCTGACGTGGAAGGAGGCCGGACGGGCTCCTCGGGCCCTCCAGCTGACGTGGAAGAAGGCCGGACGGGCTCCTCGGGCCCTCCAGCTGACGTGGAAGGAGGCCGGACGGGCTCCTCGGGCCCTCCAGCAGGAAGAGACGGCTGAAGCAGAAGGCAGTCTGAGGCGGAGAGAAAGCTCACGCCATTCCTAGCAGGCTGAGAAGCAACCTGTACAGCAGACGTGGCATGAGGCTGAACGGGCTCCTCGGGCCCTCCAGCTGGAAGAGACGGCTGAAGCAGAAGGCAGTCTGAGGCGGAGAGAAAGCTCACGCCAGTCCTAGCAGGCTGAGAAGCAACCTGTACAGCAGACGTGTGGTCCCCTTTCGCCGTCTCCTGAACCTGGGCTTCATGTGGCGCGACTGTGAGAGCAACGCTAGAAAAAATCCTGGATCCTACAGAGTCAGGAATATGGTTTGTGATTTCATTGTGCGCTTCATAAAAACTGTTACACACAATCCTTTCATTATCACAACCCGACTCTGACTGGCCCTTAGTCTTAACCAGAGGTAGGTCGGCCACAGCATGGATGTTTATGAAATCATGGTTAATGGTGGAGCGGTCTTTGGCACCAGTTTCTTCGTAGCTGGGCCCAAAAAAGGGTAACCCAGTACACTCCACTATGACAGGCTCATGAGATGAGAAAGCACAGTCACTCACCTCCGTCATAGGAGTCTGGGACAGAACTAGGACGGGTGCGGACTGGACAGCTGCTGCCCCCTCCTCTCCAGAGACCTCAGCGCAGTACAGACAGTCCTTAGTCGCTCCCTGAGGAAAGCTAGGCAGTCTCTCTTCAGACCCGGTAACTTGTTCACACAACGTTTCAAACCTGGCATGAGGTGGCGTAGCATTTGTTAAATTGTCAGAGGTAACAGAAGTTACTTCTCGATCACCCACACAACTAGGGCTGCTCGCTGATGGTTTCAACACATTAATTCGAAAGTCACATGACACAGAATACTTCGAGTCTGAACCTTTACTCCCAGCATCCGACGTTATTTCAGAGAAATCCACCGACTGCAGGTTCACTGTGTGAGACTTAACGTCCTCATCACTAGTTAACTCAGTAAACCCCTCTGACGTGGTAGGAAGACATAACACAGAAGTACAATGGTTGGTGGCTGTAAACAATGGTGGGTTGGTTATTACAGCGTTGCACTTTACAGACGATCTGTCCTGTACTGCGCTAAAAACCTGTGTAGAGCTAGGTGCTAGGTTAGTGCCGGCGGGCGCAGACACATCTTCATTAACGGCAACATTAGAACTGTTGCTCATAGTACCAGGGTTAAACAACTCAAGAACAATACAGTTATTGTTTGCATCAGCACAACATTTGGGTTCAGAAGTCATGACGCTGAGGACACAGTCATCTTTATTGCTGTTAGGATTGTTAACTGGTTCATGGATGCTGTAACCTGCCGAATCAGCCGGGTCACAGTCAGACAAGAAGTCTTTATTCACAGCAGCCCCTGAAACACTCTCCTTTGACTTAAGGTCTTTGGCTATGGGGCTAGATACAATGTCAGAAACTGAGGCAGTGGTACTCACGACTGGATGGCTGATGGAAGTCAAAGCCTCAGATGGCAATAACCGAGGGACCTCCTTGGGCTGAGGCTCAGAGCGCCGGCGGCGAGAGTGCCGCTTCTTTCTATCCGTGGAAGCGGGCGGGGTGAGCGGTGGAAGTCCCTGGCAGCTCCGGGGACCCCCAAGAGCCAGTCGAGTTCCCCGGAAAGAGCGCTCGTCACGATCAGGAGCGAGCCACGGCTCCCTCCCGAACTCTTCCACTAGCTGTGCGCCTGCGGCGTGCTGCTGCCCCACGTGATCGACGTCCAGGACCCCCACAGCGTCCGCGGGATGCTTCGTGGAGGGCGAGACAGGACGTAGCAGTGCGCGACGGCGGCGAGAACGCCGCTTTCCCCTTGAAGCGGCTGTGGACAAAACCTGACTGTCCCTGGCGACCGGCTCCTCGTCCTCCAACCACATCCGTGCTAGAAAGACAGCAGGGGACGAGTAGTCCGATCGGGGCGGCGAGGGCGGGTGGCAGGTGCGAGGCGGGGCAGTTGGCGAGAACTCCTCCTCGGGGATGAGCCAGGGCTTCCAACGGAGCTCCTCCTCCCGATAAGCCCGCAACACCTGCTGACGCTCATCGTCACCAAAATCTATGGCCTCCATCGCCTCCGTGTGCTGGTCAGTGCAGCTTGACTGTGGCGGAAACGAGGAAGCCGATCCACGGTGAGGCGATGGCTGAGTGGAAGTGGACCTCAGCGTCCCACCTCTCACAGCCTCTGGCTCATGAGGCAGCGGCGATGACACCTGTTCACGGGACGGAGGTGTGGGTGCTGAGGCGGCATTCAGGACCCTCTGGGCCAGCGCACGGGCACGAAGCTCCTCCTTAAGGGGGCCCAGGGAGTCAAACGCCTCGACGAGGTGGGGGAGCTGTCGCAACCGTGGCTCCCGCAACAAAACGGCGTCCACGGCCGCCAATCCTGTGGAAACCACACTTGGATCCGCGCATCCGATGATGCGATCCATAATGCGGCAGAGCCGGTTCAGCTCCTCCCCTACCTCCTCTGAAATGTCCGCTGAGTCCGACATGGTCGCGTCGTACTGTCACGGACCGCCGGGGCAGACCGTGTGGAGAGTGCGTGGAGGACTCAGGTGCAGACACGAGTGACACGGGAGTAAACTTTAAACAAAAGCGAGCCTTTTATTGTGGCTGGTAACGCAAGAGAAACAAACAAGAATAAGGGCAGCTCAAAAGCAATAACTAAACAGAAACCTAAACTGGGAATGAACTAAGGTAAGGCTATGAATACAACAGACCGGGCATGGAAACATGGAGGGTGGGAACACAGACGACGCGACGCAGACTACATGAAACACAGAGACTAAATACACATGAGGAATGATCAGGGGAAGTGGCCACACATGGGAACGCAGCTGACACACATGAACTTAACGACAGGACAGGAGGAGTGAAACTGAATACACTGACAGTGAATGCAGGCCTTCAAAGTAAAACAGGAAACATGAGACATGAACCGGGGAGACGTAGTACAGGGGGAGGTGACATAACTGACAGCATGAACTTGACAGTACAAGACACACAGACATGAACACACGAAGGGCAAGGGAGACGTAATGCAAGGGTGGTATATACAGATGGCTGGACTAACTTAATGAACCTAAACAATCAATAAACATCAAAATAGACTAAACACAAAACACTGGGTCGCACGACCCAGGACCATGACAGTGGGCTTTGTACTTCTCTGTACTTCGCACAGAAATTAAGGACATTTTTGTTTGTTTAACTATTTCTTTGTTCTTACAGTGCTTCTTGGCAATCAATGTAAAGATATGTAAGTGATTTCTAACATAGACACCTTCGTACCTTCATACTTTCCAATTAGCAGGTGAAATATATCATATATATAAATATATGTATATTTTTTAGCAAAAATATACATATATATATTTAGCAGATGACCTGCTCTACCTCCTAAGCTACAGCCACCCATGGAGGTCCTTATAGTGGTCACTAGATTGGTCACACATGGCTGCTGGAGGGCATCCCTTCAACCAGCATTTGTCACAAGTCTGCCATTGTGGTTGTGTTGGTAACGCCCAAGCCGATCTCACAGGAGGTGAATGGGATTGAGGTCAGCACTGTAGGCAGGTCATTCCATCCTTTCTACTCCCAAATGCTGGAGGTAGTTTTTCATTATGCCAGCTCTACGGGGGCTATACATTGTCATCTTGGAGGACAGAGTTCGGTTGCAGATTGTGGAGATATGGAATTGCCACTGGTTGCAGAATCTCATCTAAATGAATCCTATGATAACAAGAATTGCTCTGCCAGTGAGAGAGACACTTTTCAGTGGCATAAAATGGTATCAAACGTCTGTAGCTAATCAAAATAAAAATGTGTGTTGTACGATCATTCCATCATGTAAACAGAACAGTTCAAAGAAATCATAAAAAGCCCAATGACATTCACCCATGATGAGTAGAAACTCTTAACTCTGACTGTGTTTTGCTGTCTTTTAGAAACATTTTAAAGGAAATCCATGACAAGCAATATGGTCTGCTGTGTTGTACACCCCATTTAAGAAGTGTGTACTTGGTTTTTTCAGTAATTTATTAGTCTGTTACGAAGGATCCATACAGTATATGAATGCAGTTTGCTAACCAAGCCTGCTAGCCCTACCAAATAACTTGGCATTCCACTCTCCCAAAAAAATCTAAAAGATAAAGCACAGAAATGTTGAGAGGGATATTGATGCCTTCTATGTGCATGGGAGAAACAAGCCAATTAAAGAAGATCTGAATACTTGTAACATATATATATATAAGTGTACATTTCAAATGTGAAAGAATTCTGTGCTGTCTGAATGTAGAGATTGACTCATGTGTACAGCTACTGGCTAACTTTATATAATGTTTCACATAAACATGTCTTTACAGACTAAGAGAGGGGAAACGTGTGTGTGTGTGGAGTCGGTGTATGGTAGATCTTACTAACTAGTAATGACATTGTTTTCATTGCTATATGCTGCATTCCACACAAATACCAGCTGCCAAAACAAATGGACACATGCTATGGACACACAGAAAGGTCGGTTTAAGGTTGTGTTCTTTGCATGCTTTCACATTGACCACTCACAATTTTTTTGCATGGCAGAGCAGCAGAAGGATTTCTCACTTTGAGTTCAGAAAGACAAGAAAACACATTGTCCGTGGTGTAGGAAATATGATGATGATGCTGTTCAAGTTGTTTGTACAGAATGTTTTCTCTAAGTATTCTGTACAAGCAGGTGCAAGATAAGTAAGTACTGTGTGACACAAATACATGCTGTGCATCCCTGGAATATTAAAGAAACAACAACCATGCTCCTGACAGCTGTCTCTGCAGACACCGGATTAATACATATGATCTAACAAGAGACTTTTTTAAAAATCTCCTCAATGAACTGAAAGGAATCATCAACATCTTTTAGAATCACAGTTCTACAAGAAAAGAAACTTCTTTGTAGTTCAGGGAACCAAGAAACGCAGTCAAACCAACACTGCAGCCGAAAATCTGATGAGTTTCCCAAGATTTGAAGGGTTATGATACAATAAATCTTTAAACTGTGTTCTTAGAGCCAAACTACAATGGCTCCATGCACCTATTCGATTTCACAATAGTTCATCTAGACGGTCCCCAATCCCAGTCCACGAGGGCCGGTGTCCCTGCAGGTTTTAGATGTGTCCTTGATCCATCACAGCTGATTTAAATGGATAAATTACCTCCTCAACATGTCTTGAAGTTCTCCAGAGGCCTGGGAATGAACTAATCGTGTGATTCAGGTGTGTTGACCCAGGGTGAGATCTAAAACCTGCAGGGACACCGGCCCTTGTGGACTGGGATCGGGGACCCCTGATCTAGACTCCCACCAAGTGCCTTTTATCATAAATTACCTTAACAAAATGGCAAAAGACAACATGGTGATTACATATCTAGCTAGAGGGGCTTTTATTGCTTTCAGCTCTTCTTGAATAATAATAAGAATAATAAGAATTTCCAGGCACATTTCACGAAGCAGAACGCTAGTGATGTGCGATACCACTGATTTCCTTTCCGATGCGATACCAAGTAATATCCAGGGTGGTATCGATGATACTGATCCGATACTTTGTACAAAAACTTATTTTATTTGTTGTATCTCAAATTATAGCATCATAATGATTACAGGACATCAGATTACTTGTTCTTATCACTTAATAATGCAGAGTTCATCATACAGAAATAAAAAATCTGAAGTTGCGCTATTTGAACACCTTGCCTGCCTGCAGCACTAAAGGACCCGTGAGAGACGTCTGTCTCGCCCTAGCAGCACCTGTCCCTCTCCTCGTCTTCAGTTCACCTCAACATACCCTCGTCATATTCTGTGATAATGATTTACTCTGAGGTGTTTGACAAGGTTAGTGATGTTGCAGCAACACCTCACTTTTTTGCCACATGTATCGCAAACCACGTCTCAGCTGTTTGTGGAGGTAAAATACGTCCGCACAATCATGCTCAGCCATTGTTGTGAGTGCGCACGCCAACGGACTGCGAGACATTTATATAGCTGTATTTCGCACATGACTATGAAAGGCGGAAGAGGAAATAGTTCCTTCGAATGTAGACAATCCAAATGTTATAGTTTCTTTCCACTGTGTTCCTGTTAATGATAAACTACAAATTTACTCTAAATTACTAAAATATCGATATTTTAATGTGAGAATTGATTCTAGAACATAAATGATTGGTATCGGAGGAATCGATATTTCAGGATCGATCCGAACATCACTACAGAACGCAGTCTTCAGAGATATCTACGTGAACACTGTGATACATCTGACCTTCAGTCCGAAGCAGAAACCCAAACCAGTCTTAAACGAAAGCACAAGTAAAACTTTTTTACTCACAAACATATCTTTGATTGTTAAGAATTTATGATCTTGGTGGTGCTTGCATACTGCAATATCACCACATAATATAGTCCAAAAGGTGGAAGTTTGTAAACTTTTTAAAAAATGCAAAGCCGTGTACACTTGTGCACTTCAAAAATTCCTTGTATACTAGACCTTCTTGCACATCTCTGTTTCCTGTGTTGTTAGAAATCAAACTGTAATTTTAGGAAAAATTATGCCAAAAGCACATTTACAATTACTTAATACCGTTTTTAATTTTATTTCTTTACACCAAATCCCCTGTACACATATACAGACTCCGAGGATGAGCAGCCTACAAAAAAAGGCCCCTCAAGTGAAAATACCAGGTAATAAAATCATTTCTAGTGTCTGTGTACATATCTGTGTCTGACACAAGGAAACTTTTTTGACAAGTTGTCTGTATTCTTTCAATAAATTATCTTTTTCTAAACAGTCCTCACCACGCCGCAGTCTGCCCCCCAGCCCACTGATAGCAACCATCATAATGCCCCACCCAGCTTCCAGCACCTTTCGCCACTCCGGCACAACACACAAACCGACACAGCTTTGCGATCTCCCCAGCATGCAGAGTCTGATGTCGATGTCTTCCCTATAGATGGTATGCTTTTAAAATTGTTTTAAAGCTGCATCACAATGTCATTGTATTCTTATCTTCAAAACACCAGTTTATACTCCTGAATGTCATCGTGTTGTGATTTCTTTTCTGTAGATTCCAGAGACTCTGTGAGGCCACTATTACAAGGCAAGTTTGAAAATCTTGGAATTTCACATTTTACATGGTATAAAAAATATACGTGACAGGCAAAAACTAGTAAACACTTTTAGCAGTTACAAGAACTAACAAATGAATATCCAACAAAAGGGAATAGAAATACATTGTACTGCAAATACTTTGGTTTATTCTTTGTATGACTTGAAAATCAGGCTTTAGGGAAAACTAAATGACATGTTTCTATCATCAATTGCATGAAGTAAACACACAAGCACTTGCATACACATTTAAGACGCCTCTGGATGTCTGGAGTTTTGATCTCCTCCATACCCGCTTCACACCCTGGAGGACGGGGCTGTGGCCCCCCCACACTCCCTAGCAGATCATTACATGGAGAAACCTTTGGAATGCAAGCATGCTGATCCACACAGGTATGCACACATGGGTATTCACAGACGTGGACTAAAGCTTTCTTGGCTGCTGCCTCAAAGCACACTGTGCGCTGTCTATCTTGCGTGCTGCACAATATCATTTATTATTTAGTAAATATTGATATCTATGACTAGCTAGTTTATTGTGATGGTGCTTTGTTTTCTCTATTATTATGTTACTCTTTGTTGTTTGTTGTCTCCTCTGTTTGTTTTTTTTTGTTTGTTTGTTTTTTTTTTCTCCATACAGGTGACCCAGGAGTTCTTTTTTTTTTTTTTCTCTCTCTTCCCCCCCCTTCTCACCGTCTCTTCTCCCCTTTGGTTTTCTTTCTTTCTCTCCCCCTCTTTCTCTCATTCATTCCCCCTGTCCTATTTATTAAAAAAAAAAAAAAAAATGACAAAGGATGAACTGAAGCTCTGCCATCACGTAATGTCGCATACTGCTGTTTCTGATGTCATTTAAAAAAAAAAAAAAAAAAAAAAAAAAAAGACACCTCCTGGGTGAGGTGCTCCGGGCATGTCCCACCGGGAGGAGACACGCTGAAGAGATTATATCTCTTGGCTGGCCTGGGAACGCCTTGGTGTTCCCCTGGACAAGCTAGAGGAGGTGACCAGGGAGAGGGAGGTCTGAGAAGAGGTAATGTGAATCCGGGTTAGCAGAATGCTACAGTAGGGCTGACCTGAGTTCCAAAGGTTCGAGGAGTTGTGGTGGCAGGAGAGCAGGCAGATGAAGCACTGAGAGATTTCCAAACGAGACAGTGAATTATCCAGGAGTCTGGAAGGTGGGCTAGAGCCAGAGTGATGAGCCGAGGGGATTTCCAGGTAAGTCTTAAGTCTTCCACGCCTGATTGCCTCCAAACCAGCTCCAGGCGTGGAAAGCTGGTGAGGGGAATCTAAACCGAATTACAGTTGACAAAAAAGCTGCCATTATGTCTTATAAATGTGTTCACTCACTACCTGTAAAAAGTACAGCGATGTTCTGGCAAAAACAGCTACCAGTACTTTACAGTTTTATTTATTTTACAATATTTTAGTATTTTATAATTCAACAAATTTTTACAGTGTGTTGAGATGGATGACTGACAGACTATGATTATAAGAATTATAAATATACCTAAATATAAGTGCTTTCAAAGTGCTTTTTGAAATGTGTGTATGTCTGTATGAACGATGCTTGTAGTACGAAACTCTTTGGGTGCTCAGGTCGAGCAGAACAGCACTTTGAATGTACCTGTCCAGTTCAGTCCTGACTGAGGACACCTCTGTGTTTGCCATAGAAAGACTGAATACGTTTTGGGGAAATGCAATAATTACTGTGTGTTTTAGAGCATTTTTACCTCCATGTGGAAGAATTTTTTTCACATTGAAAAGTAACTCAATGAGTCACTGAATCAAAGGATTTCAATAAGCCAAGATGAGGCTCTCAGAAAATATCAAGATAATGAGAAATTTAAATAAGAGAGAAGACTGTAAGAATGTGAGGGAGCAGAAGAGAATCACATTTCCATTAACACCAAGGTCATTTATCCAGCCCCACTCCTCAGCTGCATTCAGAGGGAAACAGCAAATCTCATTTTCTGTGTTTCTCATAAGTGGCGGATCAACCACACTCACTTATCATTCTCTTATGTGCTGTCTGCTCTGTTTTTCATTCTTCTCTGCTTTGTTTTTACTAGTTGCAATGGTCATTGGCGGGGAGTTAATTAGGACACCAGAAGCTGTTGAGCTTTTTCATGCAGTTGTAGTCTTATACAAATAATCCAGTCAGCCGTCTAGTATCCAAGTATCCAACTTGCACATGCTGTTTATTATATGTGAATGAAATGTTTAAAAAATAACTACAGATTTACTGTAATTAAAACCTGCCAATGTAGCGATTTTCATCAAAACCAAAAGGCAATGTATGCTATGGTTTTCAGAATGATCAGTGTGGGTGACCATTGTGTTTCTGAAATAAGCAACATCTTTGCTTAAAAAACATTTTTTTGGGTTGGCATCTATCATTAAGCATGATACACACACTCACCCAGTAACACAGTATAGTCCTGTGCAGTTGTATTGTGAGTCACACCTCACATGGACGTATAGCACATAGCACCTTCATTTTTAAACACACATTGTGAAAGCTTTAGGGTTTAAAACAATGATCATCTTAGTGAAATCCATTCTGTATGTGTTTGGACCTGTTGTTGTGGTTGTTGTTCAGTCTGAGACCTGTAATTTTTTCATCTGAGTCTGAGATCTGACATTTTTTCGTCTGAGACTGAGACCTGACAACTTTTTTCCTGAGACCTGACGATGTCCTAAAATGTACACCGTACTCCGGTCTCAGTCCGTCTGCACCCACCCCTGGCCCTGGTCACTTGGTCGTTTTAGTGTTGATGCTGTTCACGTCTCGGATAGCCTCGGTTAGGGCAATTCCGCTTCCAGTGTCCATGCTTACCACAGGAAAAGCAGGCATCTGGGTCTCCTCCCCGCTGCTGTCGTTGTTGATCGTGTCTTCGATCACGTCTTCCTCCCCGGCCTCGGTAGCGCCAGCTGCCTTTACAGTGGAAGCCACCCCACGGGTTCACTGCAGCCTTGTACAGCGTTAAGGCTGCGTTGTGGAGGTCGGCGCTCTGTTTTTCCTCTTTCTTGCTTTTCCTTTCGTCAAGGTGGTTCTGAGCATGGCGGGCATGGCGTCGTAGTTCCATTAGCCGAGGTTAATTTTCCCTCCCCACTTGCGAACACCTTACTTTGGCTGACACATCTGATCTTAGTCCCCGTAAAATATGGCCGCAGAGATGGTGCTCACATGTGGAGGCGGTGACGCCTGTCATGTCGTCCTTCGGTATTCCACCATTAGCTTCAAACACATTTATCATACGATGTATGAAATAATCCACAGATTCGTCCTGGGTTTGCTTGTAAGTCTGACAATATCCATAGTTTTCTTCATGCTCGTAGGTCAGGTGTCTTACCCCCAGCATAGTGTCAGGCAAATGCGGTGATATTTTCCTCACGTTGCATGGTTCCAGCTTGCCTGCTGCTGCGCGTCCAATTTCTTGACCTGCGGGACAATATTCAGGCCGATCCGTGGCAAAGGGCAGGACGTAATATCCATTAGCCCGCGGCGCACTCCATGTGTGGCTAAGTGCTTGGAGGGCCCCTCTCGGCCCTCTGCCCGGTTTGAGTGTCACTTCTAACGCTTCCTCTTGGCGGAGCTGCCGCTCTCCAGCCGCTGAACTGGCGCTGCCGTCTACTGGCGGTGTGTCGTGTGGTGCAGAGCAGGATCGGGAGGGAAAGGAGTCCAGGTCGGCATCGGCTTTCAGGCCCTGCAAAACAGCCTGTACTAGGGCACAAGGAGAAGCACAAACAGTGCGTGAACAGGGAAATGATGTTTTGTTCTCCGTGTTATGCAGAGGCGGAAGAGGCGCTCAGGCAGATTCTGCATCAGCCTCCCTTCCAAGCACTTCTCTAGGCAACTCTTTCAGGGCTGCTTTCTTTTCCCTCCTTTCTGCTTCCATCATCCACATTTTCAAACATTCCTTCTCATCGCTTACCCTACGCAAATCTACAGTGTTAACTTTCCCTTTCTTCAATAATTTTGCTTCCTCCTCCCGCAACTGTTTCAGAGAGGTACAGTTACATGTGTTATTGTCTAAAACTTTATAAGTCAACAGCTCATTTGTTCTAGCTAATGAGGTGTAATATTCGTGTCGCAGAAGAGTTTTTATTTCTTTGTGAAAAGGTATTTTAAGTTCACTAGCTTCAGGTCCCTTTTCAGAAAATAATTATACAAAAAGGCTTTTTTCAGAGAACACAGAATGGGTTAACAACCCAGCAGTGGAGGATGATCAAGACTTGAAAACTGGTGCTACTAATTTCTACAGCTGTTCCAACTTTTCTGGATTTCTTCCCCCTCTGTCTGCATAAAAGCAGTGTTGGAACACACTGTGGTACCATACCCTCGTGAGCATCAGTTGAACAGTATTGTACTGCAGATAGTAGAGTGTTGCTATAAAAATAGCAAGAAAAAGGGCAATTGACAATGGAAGAGAGACAGACCATCATAAGACGTATAAATGTAGGTCTGTGCTACAGAGAGACTGCAAAGAAAGTTAAGGTGTCAGTGAGGACAGTTTCCTTCAAAGGCTCAGAAACAAACTGACAGGAAGAGGTCTGCAGACCCAAAGACACGACTGAACTGGAGTTTCTGAGAGCTTCAAGCAGCTTCATAGTGGTCGTAGTGAGCAAGTCTCAGTTTCAGCTGTGAAGAGAAACTTCGAGCTGCAGGTTTGAGAGGATGAGCTGCAGCAAGAAAGCCAGATGTCAGAATAAGACAAAGAGGCTTGTCTGGACATTGAAACACCACCACTGGACTACTGAAGACTGGAAGAAGGTTTTATGGACTGATGGGTCAACATTTGAAATCTTTGGTTCATCACGGAGGATCTTTGTACGCCGTAGAGTAGGTGAAAGGTTGGTTCCACAGTGTGTGGCATCAACTGTCAAATGCTGAGAGGAAATGTCTTTCAGTTGACAGTGGATTATAACCCTGCATCACAAAAAGTGGAAAAAGATGTATAAAATGTACACAAAAGCAGAATTTTAAAATGTACAATCATGAAAAAACTGCAATTAATGTCAATATTTTTGCTTTAATATCTTTTTTAAATTATAAATATATGCTTAGACTGAATTTGACGGTAGACACATGTTTCTTGTAAACACACTGTCATAAACCTAACCTGACACATTCACCCTGTGAAAGGAGACCCACATACACAACTGAGCTCTAAGGACTATACCCCAGTGTTGCCAGTACTGCTGACTGGAAACAAGCCATGCCTCCTTTCCAGTACCTACATAAAGGAAGTTGGGGGGGAGAGAGCCGCCAAGACAAAAGTCAACCTTCACTCAGGCAACATGGTGTCATGGTCCTGGGTCGAGCGACCCAGTGTTTGAGTTTTATGTATCTTTTGTATTCATTTGTGCCTAGCTTAGTTCACCTAGTTAATTTCTAGATTGCAGTTTAGTTTTGTTCCTTAGTTGTTTATGTCATCTCCCCCTGTACTAAGTCTCCCTGGTTCATGCGTCATGTCTGCGTGGTTATGTTTAGTTCATGTCATGTCATGTCTCCATGTTTCCTGTTTTACTTTGAAAGTCTATATTCATTGTCAGTGTATTCAGTTTCACTTCTCCTGTCCAGTTGTTAGGTTCATGTGTGTCAGCTGTGCTCCCATGTGTGGCCACTTCTCCTGATCATCCCTCATGTGTATTTAGTCTCTGTGTTTCATACAGTCTGTGTTGCGTCGTCTGTGTTCCCACCCTCCATGTTGTCACAGCCAGTCTTTTGTATTCATAGTTATGGTTTCCTGTGTCTTCATAGTTTATCCTGGTATCACTTTCCCAGTTTAGTTATAGTTTAGTTTTGTCACTGCACTTCTGCCTTGTCTAATTGAAAATCCATCCATCCATCCATCTTCATCCGCTTTATCCGGGCCCATCGTGGTGAAGAGGGAGCTGAGTGTAAAAGCGAAGCTCTCAATTTACCGGTCGATCTACATCCCTACCCTCACCTATGGCCACGAGCTGTGGGTAGTGACCGAAAGAACGAGATTGCGGATACAAGCAGCGGAAATGGGCTTCCTCCGAAGGGTGGCTGGCCTCTCCCTTAGAGATAGGGTGAGAGGTTCGGCCATCCAGGAGGGGCTCAGAGTAGAGCAGCTGCTGCTCCACATCGAAAGGATCCAGCTGAGGTGGTTCGGGCATCTGACAAGGATGCCCCCTGGGCGCCTCCTGGGTGAGGTGTTCCAGGCATGTCCCACCGGGAGGAGGCCCCGGGGCAGACCCAGGACATGCTGGAGAGATTATATCTCTCAGCTGGCCTGGGAACGCCTTGGTGTTCCCCCGGATAAGCTGGAGGAGGTGGCTGGGGAGAGGGAGGTCTGGGCCTCTTTGCTTATGTAACACTGGTGGTGCAATACTAGGCCTGTTAGTGCTACTTCTTGCCTTCTTTGCCTGTAGTACGGCAGTATAATTACCTTTAACCACAGTACGAGGACAGAAGGGAAATATGGACCAGATCAGACAGGTTCTAGATTCGTAGGAGCCAAGGGTGTATGACAACAGAGGACTTGTACACAGTAGGTGTAGAAAACACAATTGCATTTATTAGCAATTATTAAAGTTGTGCACATTTAACAAAAGTAGAGCGCTCTTCTTGAAAACAAAATAAAATAAACCCCACAAATGGTCGACCTAAGGATATATTGTCTTTTGTGTCTTTTTTAAAGTCAATTTCAGTCTTTCAATGTTCAGTAGTCATTCAGTGTGTTTGTAACCAGTCGGGTTACAATCTACCAGTTCATCCGGCTCTTTGGGCTGGGCTCGCCATCCAGTACTGGAAAAGGGATCCTCGATTCTTCTCAGGTCCTCAAAACCAATCCAATCCAAATAAGCAAAGGAAAAAACCTGACCTGGGGACCAGGCCAGAACACAGTAGTTCAACATTTAAGCTATCATGCCTGTAACTTATTATTACTACTGGTTGCTTGTAGTGCTTCTAAATTTCTTTCAAAATATTCTATGTTGTACAACAAATTATTCTCATTTCAAAGGGAAAAAGTGCATAGGAAACACACATTTAAAACAATACAAAATAGCTCAGTAGTGCATTAGAAATACACATTGGCTTGAGACTTATCAAGTTTCAGCTAAGTAAAGTGCAGGTGAAGGCACTTAATTTCACATTGCCTGTAGTACTTAGTGTGCAGAACTATAATTAGCACCATGAGAAAAGGGAACATGTGCTAACATAACATCGCACAACACCATACATTATACATCAATACCACAGTAATGTGACATAAACCTTTAAAGAACATCTCATATAAAGTGCAGCAGACTCAGTGCTAATTGCTTTAGCCTCGGAAAAGGCACTTTCATTGCAAAATGGCTAACGGAAGTTAGCATCAGAGCTAGCGGCAAGTAGCATGCTATGCTAGCGCACGTGTGCTGCCTGGGACTTACCATGCGAAGCAACAAATGCTACACGGGGCTTCACAGTGCTCACGTTGGCTCACGGCCTCTGGAATACAGTATCACTCTTATTATTCTTGCCGAAAAAAGGACTTTCTCTATCCAGCTAGCTTCTTTGCCGCACGGGTAAACTGATCTTTCACCGTCTGTGTCTCTGGCGTATCTGACTGGCACACGAAGGCACACACAGGTGTCTGAGCAGCGCACAGACTGGGGGAGGGTCAGACCGGCCAATGATTGGTCGCTCAGTGGATCTGACAAACACACTCTACAGGACTAAGTCCTGCCCCCCACACCATTTATACATTACATATACATATGTACATATTAATTAAACTTATGTTTACAAGCTTTTTATCAGTATTTATTATAATTAACTTTGTTTTTATCAATATTTATTCCCATCGTGAGAGTATGAATATTTATACTTTTAATCCTGTTTTTAACACTGGGTTACACTTAGGCTGCTGCCCCCGCGACCCGGCCTCGGATAAAGCGGATGAAGATGGATGGATGGATGTGTGGAAATTTGGGGAAATACTTACAAAACTTCACTTCAACCATTGTGTGAAATTCAGAAAAAAGCAATCAGGATGATTACTGAAGCAGGATTTGGAGAGCACATTAACATTATATTCTTGAAATTAAAGATTCTGAAGTTTATGTATCTTGTAAAATATAATACTGCATAAATGATGTACAAAGTCAGATACAATATGTTACCAGGAAATGTACAGAGGATGTTATTTGACAGAGAAGGGGACTATGAATTGAGGGGAAAATTAAACCTGAAGACTCTTAAAGCACGGACAAAGGTTAAAACCTTTTCTGTTACCATTTGTGGGGTAAAACTGTGGAACAGTTTTCTTCAGGACCTACAGCAATGTGCAAGCATTAGTCAGTTCATAAAGATGTTTCGAAAACTGCTTTTGGAAGGATATGAAACTAATAAAGTTGATCAGCCATTGTATATGTAACTATGCTAAATTGTATCCATCACTGTAGCTATGTTAATGCATGTCCTTCATTCCTTGTTTATTTTGAGGGGTAAGTGATGATGGGAATTAGGGGTAACAATGAATAGTGGGATTCAATAGAATGTTGAGCATGGGGTAGGGACTAATAAGTATGTTATACTTCTTCCTACTCCATTTCAGACTTAATAATTGTAATTTCATGTCATTTAGACTCTATTTTATTTTATTTATTTTCTTTTTTTGTTTTGTCTGAGCACATACGTGTGTGTATTTACATATATATTCGTATTTGTACATGTAAATGCAAGTATGTGTACTTGTATATATTGTTTTTTTCTGTACATGTCTGAAATAAAGATACAATAACAATAACAATACTGACTCCCCCCTAGGAATTACCTTTTTTCCCTGCTCCCCGTGAACTAGCCCCATAGATCCATAAAATCGAACACAGGTATGGTCAGGAACTATTTTTGCCCCAGAGCCATCTGTGAGCTAAACCATACCCACACACAACAAATATACCTACCAGGAGCCCCCACTATGAACTTCTATAGAATAATGTAAATATTGTCACACTCACCAAACAACTCCACGAATAAGTGCTTAAACTATTTATCTGACATCAGAGTGTATCATCATACATACACAATACAGTATGTTACAGTATGTTAGTTAAGGACACCAGACATGTAAAGAGGTATGTGCTTGGATAAATGACTGGTCTTGAATCACAGTTACACACTATGCAGACAGTTTAATGTTTAATTGATGAGACATAACAAAAGTATCAGTGTCTTCCAAATAACCAAAACAGGGAAAATGTTTTGCTGTTGTTTGAAAAGCCTCCACCAGCCTCTCACTCAGCAGGGGCAGGTTAGAGATGCAGGATTTATTTCATTGAGGCCAATCTAGTACACCTGGAGCTGTTTCCTTCACACCCTACTGGCCAAATAATTGGATGGGTCCTATCAAGACAATATATATAAAAAGTTAGGTTTGTATAACTCTAACACTATGTGTGGATGCGATCTTTATGTTTAATATTTAGAACAGTTCTCACAGGTAAGGACAAAGAGCCAAATTCAGAGCTAAAAAAACAAAGATAAAGAAATCTCACCCTTCAGAAGGACTAGCAGAGGGCAAAGCACAGTAGAGACAGTTTAGGTGGCCAGCTAGGAGTTAGACTAGTCGAGGCATACCTCAGGGGCCCGCCCTATTGTTTCCTTGCCACTGAGAGTACACCTTGGATGAATCAGTGGAGAACAGCTGGCTTCCTTTCCTGGCTTTCTAGCTTTTATTTTTCTGGTTTACCTCTTGAGGCTGAGAGACTTTGCTTGGTAGTGCGGACATCTTGTTGTATTTCTTAGGCACCTGTGGCATTACATTTTTCTGCATTTCTGGTAGCTAGCTAACCTCCTCCTGTGATTCCTTGACCATGGCCCCTAGTTGCCTTCCCCAAGGAGGGTACTGCTCCTTATAGCTGTTCATCTCATAGCCAAGTATCTTAAAAAGATCACTGGTTAGTCTCAGTGGTGGTGGTCACAGTGGGGATTGTCCTTAATGCTGCATTCATATCTTCTAGTAGACTTTCATAGGGTACTTCACACAGTCTTGGCTATTGCCCACAGCGGGTCCAGGTTTCCAGCTTCTCTTTCAGGTCAGCTACTCTTTCATTCAATGCAGCAGTTGTTCTTGGGCCTTGGTACCCCATCTTTGAGTGTGGGGACGATGACACCTCCCCATTGACATAACATCTTTGCTGTTCCTATTGCTGTAGCATATGTATTGTAACTCATCAGTCTGTAGTTGTGATAACAGCTGCTTCTTGTGGATGTTGGACCACTCAGCAGGATGATAAATGGCCTGTATTTATATAGCGCTTTACTAGTCCCTAAGGACCCCAAAGCGCTTTACATATCCAGTCATCCACCCATTCACACACACATTCACACACTGGTGATGGTAAGCTACATTGTAGCCACAGCCACCCTGGGGCGCACTGACAGAGGCGAGGCTGCCGGACACTGGCGCCACCGGGCCCTCTGATGTCCGGGGTGACTGCTGATTGTGCTTTCTAGTGCTCGTAGACAGGTGTCAGAGGTTAACAGAGAGACTGAGCCAGGGTTGGTTGTAGACCTGATCCACTGCAATGCAGGAGTACCTTCTCTCCCTAAACAAGAGAAGAATCTGGACACTGGTTTAAGTAAGTAAGTAAGTAAGTAAAATTTTATTTATATAGCACATTTCTAGATAAAAGATCACAAAGTGCTTTACAAGGTATAGGAACAGAATAAAAAGACAAAGTACAGTCAAAAGTTAACAAAATGCAATTTTAAAAAGATGTGTTTTTAGCTGTTTTTTAAAAGTAATCAGTGAATCAGCAGATCTTAAGTTCTGAGGAAGAGAATTCCACAGTCTGGCGGCCACAGTAGCAAAAGCTCGATCACCCCTAGTTTTCAGTCTCGTATACTGAATAACAAGTAATCCCTGACCACAAGACCTCAGAGACCTACTAGGGGCATAGGGCTGTAAAAGTTCAATGATGTAAGATAAGATAAGATAAGATAACCTTTATTAGTCCCACACGTGGGAAATTTGTTTTGTCACAGCAGGAAGTGGACAGTGCAAAAGTTATGAGGCAAAAATTAGAATACAATAAGAATAAATACAGTACACAACTGTACAGAATAGAATAAAATAAAATACTATATACAGTAGAATAAAATAAAATAAATATACAATAAGATAAAAATAGAATACAAATACAAATACTATATACAACTGAGTAAAAATACAACGATGACAGAAAGGATTATTGCACTTAGTATTATTGCATATGTATGGATGTGTGTGCTTGATCAGTTAAAGTCTTTATTATGGAGTCTGACAGCAGTGGGGAGGAAAGACCTGCGAAATCTCTCCGTCCCACACCGTGGGTGCCGCAGTCTCCCACTGAAGGAGCTGCTCAGTGCTGTCACAGTCTGCTGCATGGGGTGGGAGATGTTGTCCATCAGGGATGACAGCTTAGCCGCCGTTCTCCTGTCACTCACCACCTCCACTGGGTCCAGAGGGCATCCTAGAACAGAGCTGGCCCTTCGGATCACCCTGTTCAGTCTCTTCCTGTCCCCAGCAGAGATGCTGCCGCCCCAGCAGACCACACCATAAAAGATAGCAGAAGCCACAACAGAGTCATAGAATTTCTTCAGGAGTGGGCCCTCCACTCCAAACGACCTGAGTCTCCGCAGCAGGTACAGCCTGCTCTGCCCTTTCCTGTAGAGGGCGTCTGAGTTATGAGTCCAGTCCAGTCTATTGTTCAGATGAACACCAAGGTACCTGTAGCTGTCCACAGCCTCAATGTCCATACCTTGGATGTTCAGTGGTTGCAGTGGAGAATGCTTGTGCCTGCGGAAGTCTACCACCAGTTCCTTGGTTTTACTGGCGTTGATCTGGAGGTAGTTCAGCTGGCACCAGTCCACAAAGTCTTGGGTCAGACCTCTGTACTCCTTGTCGTCCCCATCAGTGATGAGGCCGACTATTGCAGAGTCATCAGAGAACTTCTGCAGGAAGCACTGGGTGGAATTGTGGGAGAAGTCTGCAGTGTAGATGGTGAAGAGGAACGGAGCCAGAACCGTTCCCTGTGGGGCCCCCGTACTGCAGACGACCCTGTCCGACACACATGTATGATGGTGCTTGTTCTTGAAGAGCCTTAAATGTCAGAACCAGAATCTTAAAGTGGACTCTGAATTCGACAGGGAGCCAGTGTAACTGTATAAGCAACGGTGTTATATGTGAGTATTTCGATGTTTTCGTCAGAAGCCTTGCTGCAGCATTTTGGACAGTCTGCAGATGCTCCAGGGAACTTTTGTTTAGACATGTGAACAGTGAATTGCAATAGTCCAGTCGTGATGAAATAAAAGCATGAATAACAATCTCCAGTTCAGTATGAGATATTATGGGGCTCAATTTAGAATTATTTCTTAAATGATAGAAGCAAGACCGAACCAGAGATTTGACGTGAATATCCAATGTAAGAGCAGGATCGAAGGTTATCCCTAGGTTCCTGATAGATGGTTTCACAAATGTTGAAAGGGGACCAAGAGCATTCATTATGCTGGGTACATGTCTGTCTGGAGCACATAAAAGGACTTCAGTTTTATTTTCATTTAGTTGGAGGAAATTGTCGGCCATCCAACCTTTGATGGTTTCCAAACACACATTTAAAATCCGCAGCTTAGAAGCATCTTCAGGTTTAAAAGATATATATAGTTGGGTGTCGTCTGCGTAGCAGTGGTAACAAATATCCTCAAAAGGGCTCAAAATATGCTGGAGAGGAAGTAAATAAATTAAAAACAATAATGGCCCCAGCACAGAGCCTTGTGGCACACCAAAGGACAGGGACGTAGAAGATGACCTGTACTTAGAAACTGCCACAGAAGAGTATCGTTCACAAAGATACGAGGAGAACCACTCTAAGGCAGACCCAGATACACCGACCCAGTATTTCAGCCTATCAAGCAAAATATAATGGTCAACGGTGTCAAAGGCCGACGTGAGATCCAACATTAAGAGAACAGAACACTTACCTGCATCGTTTTGCATCAGAATGTCATTGGAAACTCTAAGAAGGGCTGTTTCAGTAGAATGAGCTTTACGAAAGCCAGACTGAAATTTGTCAAAGATATTATATTTGTCTAAAACTGCTGTAAGCTGCTTAGCCACAATCTTCTCTAAAATCTTAGCAATTAACGTTATTTTAGTTGCTAGTGAGAAATGGGTCCAGCATAGGCTTTTTTAACAGGGGGTATATAACAGCAGTTTTAAAATAAGCAGGGACTTTGCCAGATCCCAAAGAGGTGTTAATTATAGTGAGCATACAGGGACCAATAGAGTAAAAGACATTTTTGAATAACGATGCGGGTAAAATGTCGAGTGAACAAGAGGATACTTTTGTTGCACTAACTATTTTTCCCAGCTCGGATAGTGAAACAGGTAAAAATCTTTCTAAAACAACAGGCCAAACTGGCGTGGGAACTGACAGTGCAGATGCTGATGGGGACAATTTTTTTCCTTATATTGCTAATTTTTTCTAAAAAGAAAGCAAGAAATGTTTCACAGTCTTCAGCAGAAGAAATAATGGCAGCAGGTGGAGCAGGAGTAATGATATCAGTAATAGTATCAAATAAGACCTTAGGATTACCTCTGCTCTTTGCAACCAACTGAGAAAAGTAAGCAGCCCTTGCATCTCTAATAGCATTGTTAAAAGAGGCTAAAAGATCCTTTAAATAAAGGAGATGAACATTTAAATGAGTTTTCCCCCATAACCGCTCAGCTTTACGACAATTACGTTTTATAGAGCGGATGTTGTCATTTAGCCAAGGTAGGGACTTGGAAACAGGCACAGGTCTCATTTTAACCGGACAGATTTCATCTAAGATCGAAAGACAATGATGATTAAATAGATCCGTTGAGAAATCAACACCGTTTTGTGGGGATAGTGTTAAAATAAAAGCATCTGAGAACTTCTGCGCTGTGGAGGAATTTATAATGCGCGACATAACTGTCCGGTGAACAGGAGACATAGGCTCATGAAAAGACATGTTAAAAAGAATACAATAATGGTCAGAGATAAAAATGTCCTTAGAACAAATACAATCAATATTCAAACCCAAGGTAAAGACAAGGTCCAGTGTGTGACCTTTGTTATGTGTGGGGCCGGACACATGCTGGATAAAATGAAAAGAATCCATAATGTTGATAAAACCCCTGGCAAAGAGGTCGGACATATCATCAGCATGTATATTAAAATCCCCCACTAAAAGCAATTTGGACAACCTCATAGTAGAGGACAGGAAGTCGCTAAACTCCGCTAAAAACAAGCTGTTTGGGCCGGGTGGACGATACACCACAGCACAGTAAAAAGGATCCTTACTGCCGATTTTAATGAGCTGCAATTCAAAAGAAAGAAAGTGTCCAACTTTCACTGAACGGCAGTTGAAACGGCTCTGAAATGCCACCGCGAGACCTCCTCCACGACCAGATCCCCGAGGCTGGCTGATGACAGAAAAGCCATTTGGGCACATTTCAATAAGAGACGAATAGTCCAAGCCCCGCTGCCAGGTCTTGGTCAGAAGCAAGAAGTCCAGATTTTTAGAAGCAATAAAATCGTTAAGCACAAACGATTTATTAGTCAAAGAGCGGGCATTAAAGAGCGCCATAGTCAGCGGGGTGAGAGCATCATTATTGGGAGAAGCTCGAGTTAAAGGACGTAAATACTCGAGATTAGAGCCTTCACGTTCGTATATTCCACTCACCGAGGGTCAAGGTCAAGGTCAAGGTTCTTTATTTGTCACATGCATAGTTATACAAGTATAACACACAGTGAAATGTAGCCTGACACGCTCCTCGACATGTGCAAAAAAATTGGGGGGGGGGGGTGTAGAGGAAGAACATTATATATATAAGTATATACATTGGGTGAATGTGCAGTAGTAGCAGCAAGCAGGTGAATTCTGTACATTAATATGAATAGACATCTGACTATTTTACAGGATAGACAATATAAACATATTTAAAATTAAAGGAATTGAAATGTACATTGTGGTTTAGTGTCTGGAAGAGTCCTGACTCAGTCAATTATAGATGATGTGAGAGGGCGGGTGTGTGTGTTTAGGGCACGGATGGCTTGGGGATAGAAGCTCCTCTTGAGTCTCTCTGTCCTTGCCCGGAAGATGCGGAACCTTCTACCAGATTGCAGAAGTTGGAACAGTTTGTTGCCAGGATGGGACGGGTCCTTCAGTATCTGCTCTAGTCCGGCATCTCCTGGTGTAGGTGTCCTGAAGCGGGGGGAGAGCAATCCTGCAGCAGCGTTCTGCTGTACGGATCACTCTCTGGAGAGCTTTTCTGCAGTTCTGCTTATTTGTTACCCACCACAAGTAAATTAGCAACCAGCAGCGTCTTTAAGATAAGGATAAAATGATAAGATGGGGCCTGATTTATTTTCTAGAATTTGATTCTCATATTAAAATATCAATAGTAGTAATTTGGGGTAAATTTGTAGTTTATCATGGAGTAGGAACATAGTGGAACGTAACTAAACTACCAGTCAAAAGTTTTAGAACACCCCAATTTTTCCAGTTTTTGTCAAGTCTGACTGAACGGATTCAGGGAAAAAGTTTAAGGGATAATACACTAACTAAGAATAGCACAATATATACAGGCATATATATACACATAAAAGTACCTTATAAATAAATAGCTGAAAATGAACATGTGCAAAAAGGGTGTAGCTGTTGCAGTAAACAGTGTGTTAAGTGGATGAGTTGTACAGGGAGCCACAGGCAGGAAAGATTTCCTGTGTCGTTCAGTGGTGCTTTTCGATGATCTCAGTCTCTCACTGAACGTGCTCCTGTGACTAACAAGCATGTCATGGAGTGGGTGGGAGGTGTTATCCAACATTGTCTTTATGTTGGAAAACATCCGCCTCTCTGACACCACCTTGAGGGAGTCCAGCTCCATCCCCACAACATCACTGGCCTTACAGATCAGTTTAACGAGTCTATTGGCATCTGCGACCCTCAATCTGCTCCCCCAGCATGCAACAGCATAGAGGATCGCACTGGCCACAACAGACTCGTAGAAAATCCTGAGCATTTTCTGGCAGATGTTGAAGGACCTCAGTCGCCTCAAAAAATAGAGACGACTCTGGCCCTTCCTGTAAAGTGCTGTGGTGTTTTTAGCCCAGTCCAGTTTATTGTCAATGTGTACTCCAAGGTATTTATAGTCCTCCACAATGTCAACACTGACCCCCTGGATTGAAACAGGAGTCAAGTGTTTCCTGGTCTTCCTGAAGTCCATGATCAATTCCTTGGTCTTTGCCATGTTGAGCTGCAGATGATTCTGCTCACACCACGTGACAAAGGAGTCGACCACAGCCCGGTACTCTGTCTCATCATCCCTGCTGATGCATCCAACCACCGCAGAGTCATCAGAAAACTTCTGAAGATGGCAGGTCTCTGTGCAGTGGCTGAAGTCTGTGGTGTAGAGGGTGAAGAGGAAGGGGGAGAGGACAGTCCCCTGTGGTGCCCCTGTGTTGCTGATTACCTTGTCAGACACACACTGTGGGAGACGTACATATTGTGGTCTTCCTGTCAGGTAATCAACAATCCAGGACACGTGGTATCTTTGGAATAGGGACGAGGCATGATGTCTTCCACATCACTGGGACCCTCTGCAGACTCAGCATAAACAGTTTATGAAAGACTCCACACATCTGGGGGGCACAGGTCTTGAGGACGAGGGGACTCACTCCGTCTGGTCCAGCAGACTTGCCTGAGTGAAGACTCCTCATTTGCATCTCGACCTGGTATTGAGTGAAGGTGATGGTTCAAGGTTCAAGGTTCAAGGTTCTTTATTTGTCACATGCATAGTTATACAAGTATAACACACAGTGAAATGTAGCCTGACACGCTCCTCGACATGTGCAAAAATTGGGGGGGGGGAGAGGGGTGTAGAGGAAGAACATTATATATATATATACAGACATATAGTATATACACTGGGTGAATGTGCAGTAGTAGCAGCAAGCAGGTGAATTCTGTACATTAATATGAATAGACATCTGACTATTTTACAGGATAGACAATATAAACATATTTAAAATTAAAGGAATTGAAATGTACATTGTGCCTTGGTTTAGAGTGTCTGGAAGAGAGTCCTGTCTCAGTCAATTATAGATGATGTGAGAGGGCGGGTGTGTGTGTTTAGGGCACGGATGGCTTGGGGATAGAAGCTCCTCTTGAGTCTCTCTGTCCTTGCCCGGAAGATGCGGAACCTTCTACCAGATTGCAGAAGTTGGAACAGTTTGTTGCCAGGATGGGACGGGTCCTTCAGTATCTGCTCTAGTCCGGCATCTCCTGGTGTAGGTGTCCTGAAGCGGGGGGAGAGCAATCCTGCAGCAGCGTTCTGCTGTACGAATCACTCTCTGGAGAGCTTTTTGGTCCTTCACACAGCTGTTCCCAAACCACGATGTCATGTTCTGTGTGAGGATGCTCTCCACAGCGCCTGTATAGAAAATCCTGAGGATCTTTGGAGAGACCCTGAACTTCCTCAGTTGTCGTAGGTGATACAGGCGCTGCCTAGCCTTTTTGGTCTGGACCTGAATGTGGGCAGCCCATGTCAGGTCTGAGGATGAAAAGCCAGTCAGCAGGAGAGTCTGGATGAACCCTTCTGAGGTATCCAATCCAGTTAATTGTTCAGATGAACAGTAAGGTACCTGTTGCTGTCCACAGCCTCAATGTCGGTAAATTGGATGTTAAGTGGTTGCAGTGGGGGATGTTTGTGCCTGTGGAAGTCTGCCACCAGCTCCTTGGTTTTACTAGTGTTGATCTGGAGGTAGTTCTGCTGGCACCAGTCCACAAAGTCATGGGTCAGTTTTCTGTACTCCTTGTCGTCCCCATCAGTGATGAGCATTCAGTTCTATTCAATGTTATTTATATAGCACCAAGTCACAACTGTCACACAACAGGTGTAAGGTTGTAAGGCAAAGACCCTACAATAATACAGAGAAAACCCCAACAATCAGAAGATCCCTTATGCACAAGCACCATTTAAAATAATACATAATTCTCCCCAGTACCAACTCCACAGTGGGTATCTTTATAGATACTCTTCAAAGTTAAAACAAAAAATATTATTATTATTTTTTTTTTTTTGCTTTCAGTGTCACAAAGTAGTAGAACATGAAAACAAAAGGTTACCTGAAAGCAAGTTAAGCAGAGCTTTTAGCTGTTTTGAAAACATCACTGAATCAACAGAGCTGAAGCTCAGTGGGAGAGAATCCCACAGTGTGGGGGCCACTGTGGTTAAACTTTTGTCTCCTTTAGTTCTCAGCCTTATCTGATGTACAACCAGCAAGCCCTGATCACATGACCTCAGGGACTAGCTGGGGATGTATGCAGCTAAACAAACACTCAGTGATGTACACTGACGAAGAGCTCTGAAGTCAGAACCAGAATCTCAAAGTAAACTTAAGTGAATGGAGCTCCAGAGCACCAGAGTAAGTTCTGATGTGACATATGAGTACTTAAAAGATTGAGTCATAAGCCTCGTAATGTCGGTCTGAACAACCAGCAGGAGTCCCAGGGAAGTTTTCTTAAGACATGTGAACAGTGAATTACAGTAATCCAGGCATGAATAAAAATGTCCATTTCAAAGCATGACACGGTGGAACTTAACTTGACATTTCTGCAGTGAAAAAGCAAGAGTGAACTTAGATTTAATGTCCAAAGTGAAGGCTGAGTCAAAAGCTACCCCAAGGTTCTCAATGAAAGGTTGAGAAAATGTGGCAGGGGAACCTAGAGTTTCCATTACTTTAGGCACAAATCTGTTGGGGGCACAAACAAGGAGTGATGTCTTTTCTTCTTCATTAAGTTAGAGAAAATTGTAAGCCATACAGCTTTTATTAACTAAGAAACATCTAGCGGATGAAAAGTGTAATCTTTAAGAGGGACAGCAAACACATGGCTTGGTGGGAGAAGATACAAAGTGCTGGAACTTACTAGAGCTTCAAAAATCAAAGTTCACATGGTCATAATGAATTGCAGTCTCCAACTACTGCCTCGCCCTTGTGACTATAGCAATAACCATGTTGGGGACTGATGGGCCAGCAGTTTGTGCGAATCATACTCTCAAAAATCTATACCATGTTCAAACCCTACAAACTGTGAGGATGTCAAGAGGCTTGTATATAGTGAAAATATGCATGTAACCGATACTGTAGATGCTGCCTTCAATGTAAGTTGGTTCCAGAAAGCCTCTGTGATGTTTAGTTTGTGAGTGGATCCTTAGTACATGGAATCACTCTGTGCTTGTGAATACAAAAATACAAACACACACACACACGTCTCAGCTCGGGGCTCTGTGGAGACTGGCACACTGCTAGCACCTCAAATGCATCTCTTACACTCAGGATTACTGTTGACAGGTTGGGAGCTGAACTGATCCACCCACAAAAAATGTGTGCGAGTGCAATGTGTGTTATTGCCGTGTGGATTTGCTCATCACAGTGAGAGGGTATTGATTTTAGTCCAGCTGCTGGCTGGTTAAAAGCGTTGATCTTTACTCTGCATCTCAGTTCTCGGTGCGTTCCACTAGCTGAGAGGGGCTTTTTATTTGTTTATGCCATAAGTATCACAACTCTTATCCCTCAGCAGCCTTTTACACACAAATCAATAAGAACTTGTCAGCTTAGATTTTAGTTTGCAACACACAGCGTTGTTCACCTTTAAGGTATGTGCAGACATGAGGATGAAGCAATCCATATTCTTATTTTGGAGGTATAGTCATGCTGCATTGTGTCCTATAATCATATTTACCATCTGGCAGTGTCCGTAAAGTAAAGCTGTAGTTGAGTCCACTATCAAACACTGGATAGTCTCACCATGGAGTACAGATATAGGAGCACAGATACATCTGGATTCCTTGTGAAGTATTGCCTGAAAGTTTCTTTGAAGCTGTTCTCTGATGTTAGATCTGTCTATCCTGGAAACAGATGACTTTCTCTGCTCAGCTTTTTTTCCTTTAAAGGAGTGTTCCTTATCCAAGAAATAAGGATCGTAGGTTTTTGAAATGGGATTTCATAAACAAATCTGATTTTACAGCATCCGTTTGGACATGTGTATATTGGATCCGAAGGACATCATTAAACTTTATGTGCACTACATCTGGAAAGCTTACCATTGCTCATGTTGTGTGTATCACTTGTAAAATCAAGCCACATTATCAGATGGCTCTTTAGCCACATTCTACAAAAGCATCATTTCATTGTTTCTGAAGCTAGGAATTGTTAGTTTACAAATCAAGTCTCTTAAATGAATTTTGGACTCACAGTTCCTGTGTGGTAAGACTTTCATTCAGGAATGTGACTAAATAGAAAATCCATATGAAGAGGTAGATGTGTATGTGCACCTAGCCCTAAACTGACAAATTAAAGATTATGCTTTAATGGACGTATGCCAGTGTTTGGAATTTACATGTCACTACTAATCATACTATTATTATTGTTTCAGCAAATGCTTAACAATGTAGACAAATACAGTCCCCATCAAAAGTTTAAGACCACTTGAAAAAATCCCTACTTTCCATGGTCGCATCTTAACAAGGTTCCAAGTAGAGCTTCAACATGCAACAAGAAGAAATGAAGATAAGGTCATTTTTTGAGCATGCAATTAATTGAAAACAACGCTTAAACTGAAACAGGCTGTTTTACAGCTGATCAAACGTTTAGGACCACACCTCCAAAAAAACAAAACAGAAACCAAAGTTCCAAATATGAACTCAGTGATGAGGAGCTCTGCTGTTATTGTTGATCACTTAAAAAATTTGTTGCGACATGCTTGATGCAAGCGTTTCCATGAGGTGAGTGCGAACATTTTGGGTGAAGTCAGCGGCATAAAGGGTGTCTGGAACTGTTGTTCATTTTTGTAAACCTCCCAGTGGTCATGTGAACTCTGAAGTTTTCTGCTGGTTACACACACCACTGAGCATGCCAGCAAGTGTGTGTGAATTCAACAGGTATCAGTTGTACTGAGAGGAGAGAGCTACATTATTAGCTGATTTGTGTTTGTTTGGGATAAGTTAAGGTTAGAGTAAGGCAAACAATGGTTATAGTTAAGAAGTAAGATCTCAATGCTAAATGGAGTCAGTTTGGTGTCTTTTGAAGACATGGATACTGAACCTGTGTGCATGTGTTTCAGACACTGATGCAGCATGAGTGAGTGATGGAGCCCCATCCTGGCATCTATTGAGTGACAACAGACAGGCAGAGGTTAAGTCAGTTCTCCTGGAAAATCCACCAGCAGGACGCTGTCAAACTACAAATATGTGAGTTTGTGCATCACAAATCACAATATGATGTTTTACTTGAAGTCTTTCTCATTCAGCTGTACCTCCTGTGTTACTGCAGTTTTATTGGAAATTATTTGTGGGTGCGGCTGTAGCTCATGTGTTAGAGCAGTCGCTATAGTATGCTTGGGCACAATGCTAAAGCCCACGTTGCTCCTGATATGTGTAACTGTTACAGAGTGCTCAGGCACAGATAAAAGCATTGTGTGAGTGTGTGTGTGTGGTTGGGTGAATGAACCTTGCAGCAGAAAGCACTCCTAGTGGTCAGCTGAGTAGAAAGGTGGTCTATAAGTACCAATCCAAACACTACTGTGCACACATACATTTAATGAAAAATGGTGTCCTTCACAACAGCCATGAGTCTGTGAATGTGAAGCCAGAGTTACGCCCTGTGTGTGCAATGCTTCTTATTTCTGGTGCTTAAGTGCCCCCATGTGGCGAAAATAGGAACTGTATGTAAAGCACAGTGCAGTCCAAGTGACAGCAGGACCTTTATAATGCAGCCTGATGCAGAGAGGCACATAACAAAGCTGCTAATTGTGTGTGAACATACCCATTACTTTAAGAAAAACTCATTATACTTGGACACACACACACACACACACATTGCTGGCACCTGACAGTAAGCTGAATGTCAGCATCTTTTAGCAAGAAGCTAGTAAATATCCCCAGGAACAGAAGCTGTTTAAATTGCCACCGTCTCCCACTTCAGCACCCATACTGCACGTGTGTGTGTTTAGGTGTATGTGTGCATGCTTGTTTCAATTCACTGCTTTCCATTGTGCCAGCCAGGTGAGACCAATTTTACATAGAAAGGAGCATAATTTCATCATATCAATCATTCAGGCAGTTCAATAGAATTTCAGGCTCATTTATTTACAAATCAAAGTGTTCTTCATCCATATTAAATCAAAGTGTTCTTCATCCATATTGAAGCCACTCCATAAACAGGACACCGCACAGGATGATGCCAATGCTCCGGAGAGACAGAGTCATTGATTTTTCTCAGGTGATCCCCGATTTACTTTTGACATTTCAAAGTGCACGGTGGTTTGGCTTCAAGCTAGCAATCAAAAGAGAGAAGTGTATTTTCTTGGCATTTGCTTTACTTGCGGGAATTTACTTCTTGTGGAGAAATCTGCTCACATGCAAATGTCAAACGGAATCTCTGCATGGAAACTGTTGTGGTGCCACAATCTGATGTTTGATGCCACTGAAGTGCATTCAGTGAGGCGCTTATTGTACCAGTCCATTTTTAAAGAATGTATTGATTCAGTTTCTATGAGGTTATTTTCATAAGCTGTCTTCCTTTCTAGTCTAAAACAATATAGTATACAATAAATTAGAGATCTGAACACAAATGTCAGACAAAAAATAATCATGTGTAGCCGATGCATTTTGATGATGTCATTATCTCTGTTGTTGAGATAGTGAAAGAAACCTTAATAAATAAATGTTTCTTTTATTTTGTTTGATTCTTGGTTTTTTTCTATAATTGTGCTCTTTATGAGGTCTTGCGAGGAAGTGACGTGCCGTTTAAGCTGCGAGACGTGGAAAACCGGATGGACCTTCATGGCGGGTGGAAGCCGGAGACGATAAGTCACGGGGTTGAGCCGGGCAGTGATCTCGTACGGGCCAGCGAACCTGGGAGTGAGCTTCTTGGACTCGGTGCGGAGCCGCAGGTGCCTTGTGGAGAGCCAGATGCGATCCCCCGGCTGGAATGGATGACCCGGGCGGTGACGATGCTGCTGGGTGTACAGAGCGTTGGCTCAGGAAATGACAGCCCGCGCCTTGATCAGAATCAGAATCAGAATCAGAATACTTTATTGATCCCTGGGGGAAATTATTTTTTGTTACAGTGCTCCATTTTAAACCAACATTAAGACAAGACAGACAATACACTAAATAAGAATAGTATAATATATACATATATATACATACATAAGTCACTTATAAATAAATAGTTGGAAAAGAAACATGTGTAGCTGTAGTAGCAAACAGTGTGTTAAGTGGATGCGTTGTACAGGGAGATGGCCACAGGCAGGAAAGATTTCCTGTGTCGTTAGGAGAAGGTAAGATGGGGGCTCGATTGCCGAAGGCAATCGGGCACCAATGCACAGGCCATTCCTGCTCCCGGCTCAAGGAACCATGTCCCAAACTTGGTGCCCTGAAAAAGGGATTATGTTAGCATCCTGGACATGAGGTTTACATTGTGATCAGCCCCAGATGGGGGAGGGGGGGAGGGGGGGGAAACGAGGGAGAGCGAGGGGTAAGAGAGAGAGAGAGAGAGTGAGAGAGAGAGAGAGAGAGGGAGGGAGGGAGGGAGGGAGGGAGGGTGGAGTTTGGAGTTGAGGGTCATTCCAATATAGGGTTAAAAATGGTTAAGGATGAGGTGAAAACAGGCCACCAAGGGCCTGACGTGCACTGTCCATCAATGGGGGCCGGGAGATGGAGACCCTGCCCGGGTGTTCAAAAAATTGCCCATATCTTGGGTGAAATAGCTCGGGGCCGTCGTGACGTTTCGGCTGAGTAGTGCCTTCTTCAGACTGGCCCGGTAATTGTGACTCTGTCAGGTAAGACTTTTCTTTCTCCTTTTATACAGGTTTGGCGACAGGTAAGTATTTTTTTATATTTTATTTTTTTCTCTTTTCCCTTTCTTTACAGGTTTTTTTCTTAAGTACTTTTCTTTTTCCTTTTATATAGGTTTGACGACAGGTAAGTATTTTTTTATACAGGTAAGTATTTTTATTTTATTTTTTCCTCCTTTTTAGGGTTTTTTTCTTCCTTCTTTCTAGGTTTTTGCTCAAAGTTTTAAATTTCAAACCCCCCCTGGTTAGGGGAAATCAAAGTTGGGAGCACGGTCCCCGAAGGGGGCCGTGCTCCAATGCACAGACCATACCTGCTCCCTTCTCAGGCGTCCAGGACCCCACCAGTGGGGTTTCAAACTCGTGTCCAATCAGATTGGCAAATGGTTAGGTTTAGGGCAGGAGGCCAATTATTCTGGGTTAGGGGTTAGGTATTAGGAACGTGAGCTTTTGTTATTCCGTCAATACGGTTCAGGTGCACTGGCAACAGAGGTTCATAGTATTCCACCCATTTATTCCTGTATTCCCTGTACTTGAGGCCTCTATTCTCCATCGGTTCCCTGGTAGGTCTTACCGTATGCCTTATTGCATTATATTTGTAAAAAATAACAAACACATTTAAATATATATACATGTGTATATATACTAATATGATATCAGTCTACCTAATGGTATTTACAGTTGACTCATGTTTTGTATTTAAATACTATTTTCCCACAGATAAGAAAAAAACACTAGAAAAAATCAAGCTCCAATTGGAGTTCACACCTTCCAGACCTAGATGCCTCTCCTTGGAGGAAATATAGCGGTCAAGGTAAGTATTACAGGTAAGTTTTAAATTTTTTATTTTTATTTATTTTATTTTTTTTTGTGGGAAATGAGACCAACTGTGATAAGTGACTATAATATCATAACATGGTAAGACCCATACAGGTTATCCTAAAATTGTAATTTAAATAAAGTAAATGCTTAAACACTCCTGGCAACACTTCTGCAGTAAAACTATCTTTATTGTCACATTCAAGAACAGAGAATAGCAAGTTAACATTCATTGATGTCATCTGAAGTTTAGCCCAAAAGGAGCTTTGGTGTTTAGTTTTCTGATCCACAGGTCCTCATGTCTCCTCCTCTGTCCCTCCGTCCATGATGCACAGGATTGCAGTCCCAGAATACCCAGGGAGTTTGGTGAGTGGATTTGAAAGTGTTTGACTAAGGGAGTATTCAACCTGTTTATCCTAATGCTATACAAGTGTTGTTTCAATCTGTCCAACAGCGTTTGACCCGTTTCCCCGACATATATTAACGAACACTGTCCACAAATGATACCATAAACTATATTTCTACTATTAGGTGTAAAGTTGTCCAGAATTGGAGCTCCACCACCACCATGTGGGTTGAACAGGTATCGCCCTGCATTTAAGAAATGCTGGTCTAAGCTTTGTGTTCTTCCCTGTCGGTGGCCTCCAAGTCTGGTTCTAACCAACATATCTTTAAGATTTTTATTTTTCCTGTTGGCCACTATTATTCTACAGTTTTGGAATGGGGGTGTATCAATTAGGACTCTATTAAAGTTCATTTTGAAAGTCCTGTTCAAAGGTAAGTATGAGGTAGAGTACATTGTGATCAGCGGTAAAATTTCCTTATCCTCCTCTGTCCCGCCCTGTCCCTGACTAACTACTTGGGGTGAGAGAGTGTCTGCCTCTCTTGAGCCCAATTCCAATAAGGTCTTACTTTTAATTGTTCTCAAAAACCTTTTTGAATACCCCCTTCGTCTGAGGCTTTGGAACAAAATCATAATGGACTTCTGGAGGTCTGTTTCACGGGAGGAGATTCTGTCAAATCTAATGATCTGCGATTTCACAATTCCCCTGAATGTATGTTTGGGGAAATCAAAGTTGGGAGCACGGTCCCCGAAGGGGGCCGCGCTCCAATGCACAGACCATACCTGCTCCCATCTCAGGCGTCCAGGACCCCCCCCCCAGTGGAGTTCCAAATGGAATGTAATAGATGCAGTTAGAGAGGTCGGGGGAGGAGGGGGGTTAGGGGGTTAGGGTTAGGGTTAGGGGGTTAGGGTTAGGGGGTTAGGGTTAGGATGAGTGTTTGGGCCCCTCCTCCAATTGGAGGCGGGCGGTGCACGGGCCATCCCTCGGTAAGGGGCCTGGACCTTGGATTGTCCACGGCGTCCGCCATGGCGCACCAGGGTCCAGTCATAAGTCCACCCAACCATGGTGAGTTGGATGGAGGCAAGTGTTTTTTTATTGGTTTTTCTACCAAAGATTAAATTAAATTTTTAAAGTAAATTTTTAAAGCTTTAACTTAAATATGTAATTTTTAACTTAAATTTTTAAAGAAATAAAATAAAAAAATGAATTGGTTTTGAAAAAAACCTTTTAGTTATTAAAGAAAAAAGAAATCAAATTGTAATAGGCCAAAGAAATGAATTTGTGTGCCTATGTGGCAACGTTTCGACCTGTGAAGGTCTTCTTCAGGCCAGGCACACACAAAAAAAAGAAATGGGAAACAGGCTTGCTCTCAGAGGTCTGCTCTGTCCGATGTCTTGGAATGAAATGAGCAGCGAGTGCCATCCCCTTCTATTTATACCCTCCCACTTTTTTTCAGTTCGAATTTAGTTTTAGAAAGCCAAATTAGTGTTTTTACCTTTTCGCTTTTAGTTTTTCGAATAGAATTTTTACAAATGTATTTTTTAATCACTCCTCACTGGCAAAAACATATTTTTAGAAAGATTTTAATTTTTTAACCATGTAAATAATTTATAATCGTAGAAACAATTTTTTAACCACCTTTAACCATGTCTACTGTATTTTTTTATTATTGTGTATGTAGTATTTTTTTGTAAGTCATGAATTGAATGTTTTTAATTAATTGTAAGTAATTGTTATCCAGTAATTAGGGTTAGGGCCAAATCAAAAAACATTTAATTATGAATTATGAACCCAATTAATTAGGGTTAAGGCCAGAACATCAAGTGGTTAGGGTTAGGGTTTGTCCCGTGGGTTGGGGCTAAAGTAAGGAATAGGGTTGGGGCCAGATTAAGGTTAATTAGGGTTAGGGTTAGGGGTTAGGGGTAAGGGTTAGGGTTAGGGGAGATCAAAATTGGGAGCACGGACCCCGAAGGGGGCCGGGCTAGGGTTAGGGGGTTAGGGGTTAGGGGTTAGGGTTAGGGTAGGGGAATTGATTCCTCCTACGAGGGTAGAAGGAAGGTGCACGGGCCATCCCACGGGAGAACCCCCGATCCCTGTCTGGGTTCTCAAGGAAGACACGTTGGCGTCGTCTTCCGTAGCGGACTACTTGCCACTCGTCCGCCATGACGAGTGGTTTTTAATGTACTATTTTAAATATAAATGAAATAAAACAAAATTGTTTTTAAACAACTAAAAGAGAGCCCAAGGCTTCAAAATCCCTTAAAAGAAAACACCGTAAAGTCGGGTCCAAACAACTAAAAGAGAGCCCAAAGGCTTAAAAATCCCTGAAACTAAAATACCGTAAATTCGGTCCCAAACAACGAAAAGAGAGCCCGAAGGCTTAAAAATCCCTTAAAAGAAACCCGTGTATTCGGTTGTTTAGTATAAACAAAAATAAAAAATTCTGCAAACAACTAAAAGAGAGCACAGGGGCTTGAAAATCCCTAAAAACAAAAAACCGTGTTTTCCGGTTGAAAAAAATCAAACGTGCCTCAGGCAACGTTTCGACCCTAAAAGGTCTTCCTCAGGCCTGTGAGGCACGAAAGAAAATAAAACCAACAAAAATCCAAGCGCTCCAAACAATGGCTGGCTGCTGGAGATGTGCACTGTTTGGCTGTCGAAAGCAGAATGAGCTCTCTCTCCTGCCTGCGCTCCTTTTATATCCTCTGGTCTGTTGTGCGATTTAAACCGTTCGTTTTAAATGTTTTTCCAGTTTCCCTGTGTCCTTTTAAAATTAGGGCTTGACATTACACTAAGATGAATTACACAACATGAATTGAAATTATACACTATTTAAATTAACTTATTTATTTATTTATAAGCGTGAGTGCCTTTTTAATATTTGAGTGTATAATTGTATATTTATACTTTGACAGTACAATAATGAATTTACTGTCATTAATTCAACCCCTTTTCAGAAGATTAAAATATTTAAATATTCCCACCTGATATTAGGGTTGGACATAAAGCCAATTGGGGTTATTAGGGGAAGGGGAAAGGTTAGGGTTAGGGAAAGGGAACATGGGAGGGGTTAGGGTTAGGGGAAGGGAAGGGAAGGGGTTGGGGTTAGGGAAAGGTAGTGGGAGGGGATAGGAGGTAAAGGGGAAGAGGGGGAGTGGTTAGGGTTAGGAAAAGGATCCGGATTGGGGATAAGGGGATGGGATAATAGAAATTTGGACCAGACCAGGGCACATTTCAATTAGGGTTGGACAAAGAACTGGGATCCGGAGTTGGGTCAAATTGGGAATTAAACTAAATTTGCATATTTAGGCCAGATGGGTCTTTAGTACCTAATAAATAAATCCAGTACTTTTCCTTCTTTTTACGTTCCCAATCCGTCCAGCTTACATTCCGTTGCAGGCCAGCCATTCTCATCGCTTCTTCGCCATGAATTAAAAAATGTTGAACCAAAAGAGTGTCCGTTGACTTCTTTCTCTTCACATTGTATCGATGTTGCATCATACGTGTGGACAATGTGTTCCTGGTTTCTCCAACATACTGAACACCACACTTTGAACAAAAGATAACATATATACAATTTTTTGAGTCGGTGCTGAACCCTTGCTCAACCCGAAAAACTTTCTTATCAGCGCTCTTAACAAACTTAAGCCTGACAAATTGGGATTCCAATAGCTGTGGTTTCCGCACGGTTAGAGAGGGTAACCTGGCTTTAACCAAATAATCCCGCAAGTTCTTATTCCGTCTATAGGCTGAGATAACCTTAGATGACGGAAGAAATTGCTGGACATCCGGAACCGTATCGAAATTAGTCTTAAACTTCCCATTTAGAATCTTGGAAGTGCTCGAATAAGACGTAATTAGTGGTATGATATTCCGATCATCCAACGCCTTCGATTCCCTAAAGGTTTTGAAGCAGTCCCGTAGGAATGACCTGGGATAACCTCTGTTCCTCAAGGCCTTAAAGAGTGTCCTCACTGCTTCAAGAAACTCCGCTCTTCTTGTGCAAATCCGAGCAAACCGTAAGAGCTGTGCTTTCACAATCCCTCTGAAACAGTGTGTCGGATGAAAGCTCCTCCTGTGGAGTAATGCGTGTGTATCCGTTGTTTTAAAATGCACCTTAATGTCTAACTTATGTGTCTGTAAGAAATCCGGTCCCTTAAAGACCGTGGTATCTAGGAAATCAATTGAATATTCATCAAATTCCTTTTTTAATGTAATTGAGGGATCGTGTGTATTGAGGATTTGCACAAAGTTATCAAATTCCTCACGCGACTTCGTCCAGACACCCCAAATGTCATCTAAATACCTAAGATAACATTTCGGCTTCGTCTCACACTTGGCTAAAACTTCTTGTTCCCAATTGGCCATAAAGATGTTGGCATAGGCCGGTGCAAATCTTTTGCCCATTGCCGTGCCTTTCACCTGAAGATAATATTTTTCATTAAAGACAAAATCGTTTCTAGTTAAACTAATTTCTAGTAATTTTAAAAGTTCCTGATCTGGTCTTTTGGGGTCTGGATTCCTTTCAAACACCTTCCTAACACAATTGATTCCAGCCTCAATGGGAATATTGGTGTACAGGTTATCCACATCCATACTGAAGAAGGCGGAATCAGACGTGAGGGTTAAACTCTTTACAATCTCAATAAAATGATAAGTATCTCTGACATAGGCAGGGTGAGTAATGGACAAGGGATTAAGATAATAGTCTAAGTATTCCGCTATCAAATATGTCTCACTCCCACAGTCCGAAACTATCGGTCTGCCGGGAGGAATTTCAAATGGGACTGTCCACTTATGCGGCTCCTTATGAATTTTGGGTAAAATATAAAATCTCCTCTCCCTGGGCTCAAATTTGCCAATCAAGTATTGTCTTTGCTTCGCATTTATGAATTTCTTCTTTTTTAGTGTGTCCAATATGTCAATTACCATGGGAACTGTGTCCATGTACATAGGTTTTTCCAATTTTTTATAATACACCGGATCATTAAGTTGTCTTTCCACCTCAAACATGTATTGTTCCCTACTCATTATGACAACAGCCGATCCTTTGTCAGCTGGCTTGATTACCATATGTTTGGTTTTAATTAGCTCCCGTAGCGCTTTTACTTCCTGCCATGAAATATTGGGTTTCTCATTCTGAGATTTATAATGTGTTCTAAAAACGTCTCTATCCGTATCAATTAAATTTTGGACTGGGGTTGGTATCAGATTCCATGAAGGTTCCCAAATGGAAGGGCCAATGAAAGGAAGTATGTCTCGCTTTTTAGAGTTCCTATAATGGGTTGCCAATTTGAGCTTCCTATGATAGTTTTGCATATCTAACTGAAATTGGTCCCTGCCATCCTTGCCTATGTCGAGGGTTGGGACATATGTCAACCCCTTACTGAGCAACCTACGTTGTGAGTCAGTAAGTTTGAAATTTTTTGCCAAAACTACTACTTCCTGAGCCTGAACGGACTGCGAGCCTTCCGCCCCCTCTCGTTCCAGGCTCAAGGGGCAGCAGAGTTTAGCGTCACCATCCAATGTTCAAACATTGCCCTTGCAGTGTCACTGGTCCAGTGTACATCATCCAGCTCGGTCTCAAAATCCTCCTCCGGTAAGAGGGGGATGTAGGGCATGTTCCTGATCAGATGCTCATTCAAGGTCTGGAGGTTTTCCTTTTCCTCTGTTGGGAGGTTTGGCGAAAAGTTGATCAGTGGTACCCATATCTCCGCATAGGGGAACTTCCTCTTCGCAGAACGAAGTGCCCCCTGCAGATTCTTCACTGTGGTTTCCTTAGACTTATTCGCCCTACTGTTAATGCCAAAGGACAAAATGATCTTTTCCACCACTAAATCTGGAGGTGGTGTAGTTTTTTCCATTAATGCCTGTGCGTGTCGAAAATGAGCACCCGGAAAACTATCCACCTGTAGGTTGCTAGTGAGGAAGTCTGGAAACCGACAAACGTTCGAATCGCCCATAATGAGCCACTTTTTCTCAACCTCCAACGACCAATCTGTGAGCTTCCGCTGAGTGTTTGGATGGTGCTTCACCCTAAACCTCGGCGGTTCTGGAGAAGTGAAGTGATCGAAGGAGTCCTCAAACAGATCATCACTGTGTGCAGAGTCTTCTTCCCGGTGGACCTCAACCTGAGATATCTGTGACACAGGTGACATCTGCATGTCGGCGTGCTCCAGGTCTTCACTTTGTGCAGAAGAGTGCAGGGCAGCCGCCGCTGCTTCAGCCGCTTCCTCCTCTCTCTGCATTTCATCAAACAGAGCCTCCAATTCGGGGTGCTCTGAACGATAGACTGGCGCCTCAGACTCCTCCTGGTCCTCCGCGCTTTCAGCGATAACTTCCAGGAAGGCCTCCTGGTCACGGCGTTGCCTGACTCTCCGACGCTCTTTCGGAGGTTCCGCGTGACTTCCAACCTGAGGCCAATCCTCATCTTGAACCCGTAAATCAGTCATGGTTCCAGCCGAAACCATGACCTTGGGCCTCTGCCGGGGACCTTGCTGTCTACCCGAATCTCTACGTTCAGTTGAAGTAGCAGTTAAGGTTGAAACCCTAGGAGCGGTCATCGTAGCTGTGGAAGGTCCACGGGTTTGTGGAGCCTCGGGCTGAGCCGGGGTTTCCGTTTGCTGGGGGACCTGAGCCTGTCCTTGCTGTCCCTCCTCAGCAATGGACGTAATCAGGGCTTCAGCATGCTCAAGAACAGTGTGGGTGATACGCGACAGGTTCCGCTTCGCCCAACGCACTGCTACTTCAAATGCAGGTTTCCAATCAGGAACCAGAACGGTGGACAACCCTTCCAAAAGATCCGTCAGACCAGCTTCATAGTGCTCCATAAGAATCTGGCAAGTGGTATAACCCCAGTTCTTCGCATTGGCCTGAATCAGGCTCAAAGTGTGCTCCGTTGGAGCGGCCGGTTTAATCATTCCAGACAGAACCTCCACCATTCTGGAAATCATCCTCGGCTCTGTAGTCTGTCCAGGCTTCAGAGCCACATTCTGCAAGTGGTGAACCATTTTGATCACCCCATGCATTTTTCGAACCAGTCTCCCAAATTGAGGGTCAGCTGGTTGCCGCCTAACCTCATTGCCTAAGCCCCGTGGAGAAGGACCTCTTCGGGGAGGTCTTGGGTAAGCTTGGCGTACCACATCCGCAAAAGAGCGGGACTGGGCGTTCCTGTACCGGAAGTTCCCTATGGGAGGCGCTGGCCGGCTAGGGTAGGGGAATTGATTCCTCCTACGAGGGTAGAAGGAAGGTGCACGGGCCATCCCACGGGAGAACCCCCGATCCCTGTCTGGGTTCTCAAGGAAGACACGTTGGCGTCGTCTTCCGTAGCGGACTACTTGCCACTCGTCCGCCATGACGAGTGGTTTTTAATGTACTATTTTAAATATAAATGAAATAAAACAAAATTGTTTTTAAACAACTAAAAGAGAGCCCAAGGCTTCAAAATCCCTTAAAAGAAAACACCGTAAAGTCGGGTCCAAACAACTAAAAGAGAGCCCAAAGGCTTAAAAATCCCTGAAACTAAAATACCGTAAATTCGGTCCCAAACAACGAAAAGAGAGCCCGAAGGCTTAAAAATCCCTTAAAAGAAACCCGTGTATTCGGTTGTTTAGTATAAACAAAAATAAAAAATTCTGCAAACAACTAAAAGAGAGCACAGGGGCTTGAAAATCCCTAAAAACAAAAAACCGTGTTTTCCGGTTGAAAAAAATCAAACGTGCCTCAGGCAACGTTTCGACCCTAAAAGGTCTTCCTCAGGCCTGTGAGGCACGAAAGAAAATAAAACCAACAAAAATCCAAGCGCTCCAAACAATGGCTGGCTGCTGGAGATGTGCACTGTTTGGCTGTCGAAAGCAGAATGAGCTCTCTCTCCTGCCTGCGCTCCTTTTATATCCTCTGGTCTGTTGTGCGATTTAAACCGTTCGTTTTAAATGTTTTTCCAGTTTCCCTGTGTCCTTTTAAAATTAGGGCTTGACATTACACTAAGATGAATTACACAACATGAATTGAAATTATACACTATTTAAATTAACTTATTTATTTATTTATAAGCGTGAGTGCCTTTTTAATATTTGAGTGTATAATTGTATATTTATACTTTGACAGTACAATAATGAATTTACTGTCATTAATTCAACCCCTTTTCAGAAGATTAAAATATTTAAATATTCCCACCTGATATTAGGGTTGGACATAAAGCCAATTGGGGTTATTAGGGGAAGGGGAAAGGTTAGGGTTAGGGAAAGGGAACATGGGAGGGGTTAGGGTTAGGGGAAGGGAAGGGAAGGGGTTGGGGTTAGGGAAAGGTAGTGGGAGGGGATAGGAGGTAAAGGGGAAGAGGGGGAGTGGTTAGGGTTAGGAAAAGGATCCGGATTGGGGATAAGGGGATGGGATAATAGAAATTTGGACCAGGGTTAGGGTTAGGGTTAGGGTTAGGGTTAGGGGGTTAGGGTTAGGGTTAGGGTTAGGGTTAGGGTTAGGAGAAGGTAAGATGGGGGTCCGATTGCCGAAGGCAATCGGGTCCCAATGCACGGGCCATTCCTGCTCCCGGCTCAAGGAACCATGTCCCAAACTTGGTGCCCTGAAAAGGGGATTATGATGGCATCCTGGACATCAGGTTTACATTGTGATCAGCCCCAGATGGGGGAGGGGGAGGGGGGAAGAAAAGGGAGAGCGAGAGGTAAGAGAGAGAGAGAGAGAGAGAGTGTGAGAGAGGGGGAGAGGGAGAGAGGGAGGGAGGGAGGGAGGGTGGAGTTTGGAGTTGAGGGTTATTCCAATATAGGGTTAAAATGGTTAAGGTTAGGATTGAACTTAAGGTTAGGCTTCAAGGATAAGATTAAAATCAGCACAGGGTTAGAGCTGGTTAGGGTTAGAATAGATCTCATGGTCAGGATGTCACAGCAAATATATACAGACAGGTGGAGTGTTGGTGACAATGATAATGATAATGAACATGGCAAACACAGGAAAAACAGAACAGTAATAATAAACAAGTATATACATTATGTGGACTTTATGTCCTTTAAAAACTTTTTTCATTTAACCCCTTAGGGTGTACAGTGTCCAGTTTTGCAATCCAGAGTCTTTCAGCCTTCCTCCTCTGCTGAGTAGTCCATCTGGGATTTGCCTGTATTACTGTTGCTCTGACAGATTCCCAGCTATGTGACAGGAAGTGTTTCACTAGTTGTGTGTGTGTGTTCTTCTTCCTTAACACATTGTACCTGTGCTGGGTGAATCTTGTCAGAATTGTGTTACTTGTCTCACCCACATACTGTATTCCACATTTGCTGCAAGTGATCATATATACACAGTTCTTGGAGCGTGGAGTCCCAGTAGCTTGTGAGCAGAATACAGTCCCATTAGAAAAGCTGCGCAACCATTTCTGGTGCTTAAAAAATTGCCCCTGGTCTCTGAGTTTGGGCTCAGAGAGAGGTGAGATTTTTGCCTTAATGAGGAAATCCCTTAGGTTTTTATTCCTCCTAAAGGCAGCTATTACCTTATGATCCCCCAGCAATTGGGTTTTCTGGACAAGATCCTGAAAATTGTTTCTAATCACTCTGATTAGTTTGCACGTTGATGGGGCATAGGTCAAAACGACAGGCAGGACAGGTGTCAAATCAATGGGTTTTGTCTGCAGGAATGAATTGAAGCATTTCCTGAGGAAAGAGCGACAATACCCCCTACTGGTGAGAGCTGAGAATAAAATTTTGGTCGCTGCTCTGAAGTCAGTAGGTTGTGTGCAAATTCTGTGAAATCTCAACAGTTGGGACTTTATTAAACCAGCAAAGGTGTGTTTTGGGTGGAAACTTGTTTTGAATAAAAGGGCATGTGTGTCTGTGGGCTTGAAGAATACTTTAATATCCAATTTGTGTGTCTGTGGAAAATTTGGGCCTTTGAAAGTGGTTGTATCCAAGAAATCAATTGTGGTTCTATTAATTGTAGATTTTAATTTGATCGAATCATTATGGCCGTTCAGAGTGCTTAGAAAGGTTTCAAAATCTTGTTCAGAGTGTGGCCATATGCCCCAGATGTCGTCAAGAAACCGATAGTAGTACAGTGGTTTCTTGACACATTTTGCCAGGGCTGCAGTTTCCCATTCTGCCATGAAAATGTTGGCATATGCCGGTGCGAATTTTTTGCCCATGGCTGTACCTTTTATCTGCAAGAAGAAGTCCCCATTGAATTCAAAGTCATTTCTCGTTAAGTTGATTTCTAATAATTGTAATAATTCCTTTTCAGGTCTTTTTTTGTCTGGGTATTTTTGGAAAATATTCCTGATGGAGTTTATTCCCTCCTTAATGTCAATATTTGTGTATAGGCTGTCAATGTCAATTGAAAAGAGAAATGATTCAGTGGGGACTTCTGTCTGCTTAACCTTTTCCACAAAGTCATACGTATCCTTAATGTAACTTTCATGCTTTATGGATAAGGGATTAAGGAAGAAGTCCAGATATTCTGCAGTGTGGTAAGTTTCACTACCGCAATCAGACACAATGGGACGCCCGGGAGGCACCTGAAATGGCACAGACCACTTTGCTGGGTCTTTGTGGATTTTAGGTAATAAATAAAAGAGCCTTCCCCTTGGCTCAGCGGAGCCCAGTAAATAAGTTTTTTGTTTCAAATTAATGAATTTTTTTAGGTGTAGATTGTTAACAATTTTCTCCACAATAGGTAATGTGTCCAAATAGATGGGTTTCTTTAATTTAGAATAATAGGTCTTATCATGTAATTGTCTGTAGCCCTCTTGGAGGTATTGATCCCTGTCCAAGATTACTACAGCGCTGCCTTTATCTGCTGGTTTTAAGATTATTGATTTATTTTCTTTTAGTTCTTTTAGAGCTTTGAGCTCCTCCTCCGTTAAATTTGGTTTAACGTGGCTGATGTGGAAATGGTTATTAAAATATTCATAGTCAGCTTTCATTAAAGTGGACACTTCCTGTGGAAGCTGACCTAATGGAGGAGACCACTCAGATTTAAGAGTGAAATGCTGGGGTTCTGCATCAGACTTCTCCCCATAATGAATAGCCAATTTGATTCTCCTGTGATATTGTTGAATATCATGCTTACATTGTAATTTGAAATTTTTGTCAGGACCTATTGCAGGAATGAAATTAAGACCCCTATTCAGGAGGTTCCGCTGGGCAGTGGAAGGCTTAAAATGCTTAGACAAGTTAATAACACCAGAACTTACCCCCTCCCTTTTATCAGATGGGCTCACGGGGACTCTACAAAAGCATTCCAGTGCTCCAACATATGCAAAGCCGTCACGTCAGTCCAGTGGATGTTGTCCCTTCCTGTCTCAAAACTGTCAGCAGGAAGAGCCGGTATGTGGTTCACCAGACCTGTAATGAAAGTGTTTAAGTGCAGGAGTGTGTCCTGCTCATTCTGGGGCAGAGCGGAGGAGTAGTTCACCACTGGGACGTAGATGTCAGCTTCAGGAAATTCGTTCTGGGCCGTCAGTAGTGCCTTTTTCAGTTCTGTGATTGGTGTGTTCTTGTCCCTCTGTGATCTGTTATTTAGGCCAAAAGATAAAACTATTGTTTCCACCTCTACGCTGGAAGTGGCTTTTTCCAGCAGGGCCTGTGCATGGCACCACTTTGCACCGGGGAAGCTGTCAATTTGCACGTTCTCCGCTGAAAAAGATGGGAGTGTGCTTACATTTGAGTCACCGATGATGAGTGCTGATTTCCTGATGTGGAGGCTCCAATCCTGCAGCTTCCTCTGCGTGTTTGGGTGTCTCGTGGGGAGGACGGGCTGTTCAGCAGGTGAAGCAGGTGCAAGGGGAGGAGACTGGGAGGATTCCTCCATTCTCCTCGTCTGGAGGCGGGTCTGCACGCAGGATTTCAATCTGTCCTGTGTGGTGCGTGGCAGGCCGAGATGTGCAGACGTGGACGGTCCAGGCGCTGTTTCAATGTCTTTTATGGGTCTCGTGGGGATGGTGTCGTCCCCCTGAGTGAGGTCCATTACCTCGATCATTATGTCGTCTTCCGGTTGCGGGGACTGAGTGGGCGGGGGCGGCTCCTCCTCAGCAGAGGTCGTGCGAAGCGCGGCGAATACCCTCTCCACTCTCCGGTCTTTTGGTGACATTGGTGTGGGTTCAGGAGGGTCTTCATGGGGGGTGGGGGTGATGGGTTTTGGATCGTCGTCCTCCTCACCGTCGCGCTCTATGAAAGGTGACCAGTCACCGCTGATGGTGTCGGTCATGGTGGTCGCCGTCGCCGTGGTGACAGGGCGCGCTGTAGGTGGAGCATGCACCTGTGCAGTCACCGTTATGGTTCGGCCGGCTCCGGGCTGTGTCGTGGCAGGCTGTGCAGTTGGAGCTGGCTGCAACACTTCTGTCAGAGGTTCGGTCGAGTCGAGTGTTATGAGATCATCCCTCACCTCTGGTTGTCGTGTCGGCTCGCTGGTCCCGCGGCTCTGTTCTCTCGATTCGGTGTCCGCTCTCAGGTCTGCCAGCCTGGCTATGATGGCTGCCTGGGTCTGGTCCAGTGACTCCGGTCGGAGACGGCGGCCCAGGTTGCGCTTGGCCCAGGATGACGCCACCTCAAAGGGTCCTTCCCAGTCCTGTTTAGGAAACTCAAAGAGGCGTTTTAGCTCCACCTCCATAGCCATAGAATAATGATCGCGGAGAATCAGGACTGCTGTGTATGCCCAGTTCTTCGCATTACCCTCGATTCGAGTCTGTGTTAGTTCGCTCGGTGCAGCTGGCTTAATGACAGTCATTAAATTCTGTACAATTTTGTTCAGGGAGGGCGGATATTTGTCCCTTGAAACGTTTTTAAGGTGATGAACAGATTTGATAAGTCTGTGAATAATCCGCACTTTAGTTGAAAAGTCTGCGTCATCAGATGGCACGGCGTGTCTGGGAGGATCAGGTCGTGAAAATCTGGCACGCTTCACATACCGTCTGTCCCATGCTTGTCCTCGGTCAGCCAGGCGCCTCTGCTCGTGTTGATCCCCGTGACGGGCAGCATAGCGGGTCGTAGTTGGTCGCTCTCTGCTCCGGCGCTGCCGCCATGTGTGGGGGATTTCTCTCTCCTCTCTCCGGTGGTGCCATCCACTCACTACTGAAGCGTAGGTCCGGCGCTCAGTGTGGGATGGGTAGCTACGATCCCGGGCTCGCTCCTGTTCAAAACGGTGCCCTTGTTCCGGCCGATCACGGTAGCGGGCTGCATAGCGGACTGGAGCTGGCTGTTCTGCCCTCCGGTGTTGACGCCATGCCGGGTAAGCGTTGTGGGGAATTTCTCTCCCCTCACGGCGGTCATATCCCCTCACCACCGACGCGTAGGTACGGCGCACGGCGCGGGATGGGTAGCTGGTCCGTCTGGGAGATCTCCGGTCGTCTCTGAGGTTGCGGTCGCCTCTCCGGCCTCTGCGATGGCGGACGACGGTCCAGTCGTCTTCCGGATAAAACGTGGGCATTTTTGCAGGCACACTTGCGGTCTCAGCTTAGACAAATGGTCGCTGGGGACCGTGCTAGCAGTGTAAAAATTGCTGTGTGTCCCAAAAATAATAATAATAATAATAGTCCTCACGTTTTTTCAGAAAAATGAAAAAGAGCTTTATTTTCGCTTAATGCAAAAAATAAAAGCAAACAAATTTACAAAATTTACAAAGAAATAAGCCAAAGTCGCGACGTTTCGGTCAATATTAACCTTCTTCAGGCTGGCTTACATGAAGAATGAAAATAGCATCATAAAACATTGGTTACAATGCAAGTCGCCGGTGTGTGCATTGCGCAAGTCTAAATTCAAACATTGCGGGTCTCAACAACCAATGAGAGGAGCTCCTGCTCCGTGAGTCAGAGGCCCCCCTCGAAAGATTCAAACTGATTGGTTGTTAGCCCGTTTGCTGCGTTCAGGAACATTTTGAATCACAGTAATTTGTATACAGAAATATATACAGCTTTCAAACAATGTTGCTCTCCATATGAGAGGTAAGGGAACATGGTCACAAACAAAACAGTGTTGACAAAATATGCAGTCAAAAAATATATACACACCGGACGACAGTAACTTGTGAATAGAAATATACAGTATTTACAAAAAGTCTCTCTCCATATGAGAGTCAAAAGGAAATCATCACAATCAGAATTATGTTGATGATATGTACAGCAATTGAGTATACACATATATATACAATGTTTCAGTGTAAGGACAGGGGGTTCCAGGAGTGGGTCGACAGGAGGCACAGGCCGGTTAGGAGAAGGTAAGATGGGGGTCCGATTGCCGAAGGCAATCGGGTCCCAATGCACGGGCCATTCCTGCTCCCGGCTCAAGGAACCATGTCCCAAACTTGGTGCCCTGAAAAGGGGATTATGATGGCATCCTGGACATCAGGTTTACATTGTGATCAGCCCCAGATGGGGGAGGGGGAGGGGGGAAGAAAAGGGAGAGCGAGAGGTAAGAGAGAGAGAGAGAGAGAGAGTGTGAGAGAGGGGGAGAGGGAGAGAGGGAGGGAGGGAGGGAGGGTGGAGTTTGGAGTTGAGGGTTATTCCAATATAGGGTTAAAATGGTTAAGGTTAGGATTGAACTTAAGGTTAGGCTTCAAGGATAAGATTAAAATCAGCACAGGGTTAGAGCTGGTTAGGGTTAGAATAGATCTCATGGTCAGGATGTCACAGCAAATATATACAGACAGGTGGAGTGTTGGTGACAATGATAATGATAATGAACATGGCAAACACAGGAAAAACAGAACAGTAATAATAAACAAGTATATACATTATGTGGACTTTATGTCCTTTAAAAACTTTTTTCATTTAACCCCTTAGGGTGTACAGTGTCCAGTTTTGCAATCCAGAGTCTTTCAGCCTTCCTCCTCTGCTGAGTAGTCCATCTGGGATTTGCCTGTATTACTGTTGCTCTGACAGATTCCCAGCTATGTGACAGGAAGTGTTTCACTAGTTGTGTGTGTGTGTTCTTCTTCCTTAACACATTGTACCTGTGCTGGGTGAATCTTGTCAGAATTGTGTTACTTGTCTCACCCACATACTGTATTCCACATTTGCTGCAAGTGATCATATATACACAGTTCTTGGAGCGTGGAGTCCCAGTAGCTTGTGAGCAGAATACAGTCCCATTAGAAAAGCTGCGCAACCATTTCTGGTGCTTAAAAAATTGCCCCTGGTCTCTGAGTTTGGGCTCAGAGAGAGGTGAGATTTTTGCCTTAATGAGGAAATCCCTTAGGTTTTTATTCCTCCTAAAGGCAGCTATTACCTTATGATCCCCCAGCAATTGGGTTTTCTGGACAAGATCCTGAAAATTGTTTCTAATCACTCTGATTAGTTTGCACGTTGATGGGGCATAGGTCAAAACGACAGGCAGGACAGGTGTCAAATCAATGGGTTTTGTCTGCAGGAATGAATTGAAGCATTTCCTGAGGAAAGAGCGACAATACCCCCTACTGGTGAGAGCTGAGAATAAAATTTTGGTCGCTGCTCTGAAGTCAGTAGGTTGTGTGCAAATTCTGTGAAATCTCAACAGTTGGGACTTTATTAAACCAGCAAAGGTGTGTTTTGGGTGGAAACTTGTTTTGAATAAAAGGGCATGTGTGTCTGTGGGCTTGAAGAATACTTTAATATCCAATTTGTGTGTCTGTGGAAAATTTGGGCCTTTGAAAGTGGTTGTATCCAAGAAATCAATTGTGGTTCTATTAATTGTAGATTTTAATTTGATCGAATCATTATGGCCGTTCAGAGTGCTTAGAAAGGTTTCAAAATCTTGTTCAGAGTGTGGCCATATGCCCCAGATGTCGTCAAGAAACCGATAGTAGTACAGTGGTTTCTTGACACATTTTGCCAGGGCTGCAGTTTCCCATTCTGCCATGAAAATGTTGGCATATGCCGGTGCGAATTTTTTGCCCATGGCTGTACCTTTTATCTGCAAGAAGAAGTCCCCATTGAATTCAAAGTCATTTCTCGTTAAGTTGATTTCTAATAATTGTAATAATTCCTTTTCAGGTCTTTTTTTGTCTGGGTATTTTTGGAAAATATTCCTGATGGAGTTTATTCCCTCCTTAATGTCAATATTTGTGTATAGGCTGTCAATGTCAATTGAAAAGAGAAATGATTCAGTGGGGACTTCTGTCTGCTTAACCTTTTCCACAAAGTCATACGTATCCTTAATGTAACTTTCATGCTTTATGGATAAGGGATTAAGGAAGAAGTCCAGATATTCTGCAGTGTGGTAAGTTTCACTACCGCAATCAGACACAATGGGACGCCCGGGAGGCACCTGAAATGGCACAGACCACTTTGCTGGGTCTTTGTGGATTTTAGGTAATAAATAAAAGAGCCTTCCCCTTGGCTCAGCGGAGCCCAGTAAATAAGTTTTTTGTTTCAAATTAATGAATTTTTTTAGGTGTAGATTGTTAACAATTTTCTCCACAATAGGTAATGTGTCCAAATAGATGGGTTTCTTTAATTTAGAATAATAGGTCTTATCATGTAATTGTCTGTAGCCCTCTTGGAGGTATTGATCCCTGTCCAAGATTACTACAGCGCTGCCTTTATCTGCTGGTTTTAAGATTATTGATTTATTTTCTTTTAGTTCTTTTAGAGCTTTGAGCTCCTCCTCCGTTAAATTTGGTTTAACGTGGCTGATGTGGAAATGGTTATTAAAATATTCATAGTCAGCTTTCATTAAAGTGGACACTTCCTGTGGAAGCTGACCTAATGGAGGAGACCACTCAGATTTAAGAGTGAAATGCTGGGGTTCTGCATCAGACTTCTCCCCATAATGAATAGCCAATTTGATTCTCCTGTGATATTGTTGAATATCATGCTTACATTGTAATTTGAAATTTTTGTCAGGACCTATTGCAGGAATGAAATTAAGACCCCTATTCAGGAGGTTCCGCTGGGCAGTGGAAGGCTTAAAATGCTTAGACAAGTTAATAACACCAGAACTTACCCCCTCCCTTTTATCAGATGGGCTCACGGGGACTCTACAAAAGCATTCCAGTGCTCCAACATATGCAAAGCCGTCACGTCAGTCCAGTGGATGTTGTCCCTTCCTGTCTCAAAACTGTCAGCAGGAAGAGCCGGTATGTGGTTCACCAGACCTGTAATGAAAGTGTTTAAGTGCAGGAGTGTGTCCTGCTCATTCTGGGGCAGAGCGGAGGAGTAGTTCACCACTGGGACGTAGATGTCAGCTTCAGGAAATTCGTTCTGGGCCGTCAGTAGTGCCTTTTTCAGTTCTGTGATTGGTGTGTTCTTGTCCCTCTGTGATCTGTTATTTAGGCCAAAAGATAAAACTATTGTTTCCACCTCTACGCTGGAAGTGGCTTTTTCCAGCAGGGCCTGTGCATGGCACCACTTTGCACCGGGGAAGCTGTCAATTTGCACGTTCTCCGCTGAAAAAGATGGGAGTGTGCTTACATTTGAGTCACCGATGATGAGTGCTGATTTCCTGATGTGGAGGCTCCAATCCTGCAGCTTCCTCTGCGTGTTTGGGTGTCTCGTGGGGAGGACGGGCTGTTCAGCAGGTGAAGCAGGTGCAAGGGGAGGAGACTGGGAGGATTCCTCCATTCTCCTCGTCTGGAGGCGGGTCTGCACGCAGGATTTCAATCTGTCCTGTGTGGTGCGTGGCAGGCCGAGATGTGCAGACGTGGACGGTCCAGGCGCTGTTTCAATGTCTTTTATGGGTCTCGTGGGGATGGTGTCGTCCCCCTGAGTGAGGTCCATTACCTCGATCATTATGTCGTCTTCCGGTTGCGGGGACTGAGTGGGCGGGGGCGGCTCCTCCTCAGCAGAGGTCGTGCGAAGCGCGGCGAATACCCTCTCCACTCTCCGGTCTTTTGGTGACATTGGTGTGGGTTCAGGAGGGTCTTCATGGGGGGTGGGGGTGATGGGTTTTGGATCGTCGTCCTCCTCACCGTCGCGCTCTATGAAAGGTGACCAGTCACCGCTGATGGTGTCGGTCATGGTGGTCGCCGTCGCCGTGGTGACAGGGCGCGCTGTAGGTGGAGCATGCACCTGTGCAGTCACCGTTATGGTTCGGCCGGCTCCGGGCTGTGTCGTGGCAGGCTGTGCAGTTGGAGCTGGCTGCAACACTTCTGTCAGAGGTTCGGTCGAGTCGAGTGTTATGAGATCATCCCTCACCTCTGGTTGTCGTGTCGGCTCGCTGGTCCCGCGGCTCTGTTCTCTCGATTCGGTGTCCGCTCTCAGGTCTGCCAGCCTGGCTATGATGGCTGCCTGGGTCTGGTCCAGTGACTCCGGTCGGAGACGGCGGCCCAGGTTGCGCTTGGCCCAGGATGACGCCACCTCAAAGGGTCCTTCCCAGTCCTGTTTAGGAAACTCAAAGAGGCGTTTTAGCTCCACCTCCATAGCCATAGAATAATGATCGCGGAGAATCAGGACTGCTGTGTATGCCCAGTTCTTCGCATTACCCTCGATTCGAGTCTGTGTTAGTTCGCTCGGTGCAGCTGGCTTAATGACAGTCATTAAATTCTGTACAATTTTGTTCAGGGAGGGCGGATATTTGTCCCTTGAAACGTTTTTAAGGTGATGAACAGATTTGATAAGTCTGTGAATAATCCGCACTTTAGTTGAAAAGTCTGCGTCATCAGATGGCACGGCGTGTCTGGGAGGATCAGGTCGTGAAAATCTGGCACGCTTCACATACCGTCTGTCCCATGCTTGTCCTCGGTCAGCCAGGCGCCTCTGCTCGTGTTGATCCCCGTGACGGGCAGCATAGCGGGTCGTAGTTGGTCGCTCTCTGCTCCGGCGCTGCCGCCATGTGTGGGGGATTTCTCTCTCCTCTCTCCGGTGGTGCCATCCACTCACTACTGAAGCGTAGGTCCGGCGCTCAGTGTGGGATGGGTAGCTACGATCCCGGGCTCGCTCCTGTTCAAAACGGTGCCCTTGTTCCGGCCGATCACGGTAGCGGGCTGCATAGCGGACTGGAGCTGGCTGTTCTGCCCTCCGGTGTTGACGCCATGCCGGGTAAGCGTTGTGGGGAATTTCTCTCCCCTCACGGCGGTCATATCCCCTCACCACCGACGCGTAGGTACGGCGCACGGCGCGGGATGGGTAGCTGGTCCGTCTGGGAGATCTCCGGTCGTCTCTGAGGTTGCGGTCGCCTCTCCGGCCTCTGCGATGGCGGACGACGGTCCAGTCGTCTTCCGGATAAAACGTGGGCATTTTTGCAGGCACACTTGCGGTCTCAGCTTAGACAAATGGTCGCTGGGGACCGTGCTAGCAGTGTAAAAATTGCTGTGTGTCCCAAAAATAATAATAATAATAATAGTCCTCACGTTTTTTCAGAAAAATGAAAAAGAGCTTTATTTTCGCTTAATGCAAAAAATAAAAGCAAACAAATTTACAAAATTTACAAAGAAATAAGCCAAAGTCGCGACGTTTCGGTCAATATTAACCTTCTTCAGGCTGGCTTACATGAAGAATGAAAATAGCATCATAAAACATTGGTTACAATGCAAGTCGCCGGTGTGTGCATTGCGCAAGTCTAAATTCAAACATTGCGGGTCTCAACAACCAATGAGAGGAGCTCCTGCTCCGTGAGTCAGAGGCCCCCCTCGAAAGATTCAAACTGATTGGTTGTTAGCCCGTTTGCTGCGTTCAGGAACATTTTGAATCACAGTAATTTGTATACAGAAATATATACAGCTTTCAAACAATGTTGCTCTCCATATGAGAGGTAAGGGAACATGGTCACAAACAAAACAGTGTTGACAAAATATGCAGTCAAAAAATATATACACACCGGACGACAGTAACTTGTGAATAGAAATATACAGTATTTACAAAAAGTCTCTCTCCATATGAGAGTCAAAAGGAAATCATCACAATCAGAATTATGTTGATGATATGTACAGCAATTGAGTATACACATATATATACAATGTTTCAGTGTAAGGACAGGGGGTTCCAGGAGTGGGTCGACAGGAGGCACAGGCCGGTTAGGAGAAGGTAAGATGGGGGTCCGATTGCCGAAGGCAATCGGGTCCCAATGCACGGGCCATTCCTGCTCCCGGCTCAAGGAACCATGTCCCAAACTTGGTGCCCTGAAAAGGGGATTATGATGGCATCCTGGACATCAGGTTTACATTGTGATCAGCCCCAGATGGGGGAGGGGGAGGGGGGAAGAAAAGGGAGAGCGAGAGGTAAGAGAGAGAGAGAGAGAGAGAGTGTGAGAGAGGGGGAGAGGGAGAGAGGGAGGGAGGGAGGGAGGGTGGAGTTTGGAGTTGAGGGTTATTCCAATATAGGGTTAAAATGGTTAAGGTTAGGATTGAACTTAAGGTTAGGCTTCAAGGATAAGATTAAAATCAGCACAGGGTTAGAGCTGGTTAGGGTTAGAATAGATCTCATGGTCAGGATGTCACAGCAAATATATACAGACAGGTGGAGTGTTGGTGACAATGATAATGATAATGAACATGGCAAACACAGGAAAAACAGAACAGTAATAATAAACAAGTATATACATTATGTGGACTTTATGTCCTTTAAAAACTTTTTTCATTTAACCCCTTAGGGTGTACAGTGTCCAGTTTTGCAATCCAGAGTCTTTCAGCCTTCCTCCTCTGCTGAGTAGTCCATCTGGGATTTGCCTGTATTACTGTTGCTCTGACAGATTCCCAGCTATGTGACAGGAAGTGTTTCACTAGTTGTGTGTGTGTGTTCTTCTTCCTTAACACATTGTACCTGTGCTGGGTGAATCTTGTCAGAATTGTGTTACTTGTCTCACCCACATACTGTATTCCACATTTGCTGCAAGTGATCATATATACACAGTTCTTGGAGCGTGGAGTCCCAGTAGCTTGTGAGCAGAATACAGTCCCATTAGAAAAGCTGCGCAACCATTTCTGGTGCTTAAAAAATTGCCCCTGGTCTCTGAGTTTGGGCTCAGAGAGAGGTGAGATTTTTGCCTTAATGAGGAAATCCCTTAGGTTTTTATTCCTCCTAAAGGCAGCTATTACCTTATGATCCCCCAGCAATTGGGTTTTCTGGACAAGATCCTGAAAATTGTTTCTAATCACTCTGATTAGTTTGCACGTTGATGGGGCATAGGTCAAAACGACAGGCAGGACAGGTGTCAAATCAATGGGTTTTGTCTGCAGGAATGAATTGAAGCATTTCCTGAGGAAAGAGCGACAATACCCCCTACTGGTGAGAGCTGAGAATAAAATTTTGGTCGCTGCTCTGAAGTCAGTAGGTTGTGTGCAAATTCTGTGAAATCTCAACAGTTGGGACTTTATTAAACCAGCAAAGGTGTGTTTTGGGTGGAAACTTGTTTTGAATAAAAGGGCATGTGTGTCTGTGGGCTTGAAGAATACTTTAATATCCAATTTGTGTGTCTGTGGAAAATTTGGGCCTTTGAAAGTGGTTGTATCCAAGAAATCAATTGTGGTTCTATTAATTGTAGATTTTAATTTGATCGAATCATTATGGCCGTTCAGAGTGCTTAGAAAGGTTTCAAAATCTTGTTCAGAGTGTGGCCATATGCCCCAGATGTCGTCAAGAAACCGATAGTAGTACAGTGGTTTCTTGACACATTTTGCCAGGGCTGCAGTTTCCCATTCTGCCATGAAAATGTTGGCATATGCCGGTGCGAATTTTTTGCCCATGGCTGTACCTTTTATCTGCAAGAAGAAGTCCCCATTGAATTCAAAGTCATTTCTCGTTAAGTTGATTTCTAATAATTGTAATAATTCCTTTTCAGGTCTTTTTTTGTCTGGGTATTTTTGGAAAATATTCCTGATGGAGTTTATTCCCTCCTTAATGTCAATATTTGTGTATAGGCTGTCAATGTCAATTGAAAAGAGAAATGATTCAGTGGGGACTTCTGTCTGCTTAACCTTTTCCACAAAGTCATACGTATCCTTAATGTAACTTTCATGCTTTATGGATAAGGGATTAAGGAAGAAGTCCAGATATTCTGCAGTGTGGTAAGTTTCACTACCGCAATCAGACACAATGGGACGCCCGGGAGGCACCTGAAATGGCACAGACCACTTTGCTGGGTCTTTGTGGATTTTAGGTAATAAATAAAAGAGCCTTCCCCTTGGCTCAGCGGAGCCCAGTAAATAAGTTTTTTGTTTCAAATTAATGAATTTTTTTAGGTGTAGATTGTTAACAATTTTCTCCACAATAGGTAATGTGTCCAAATAGATGGGTTTCTTTAATTTAGAATAATAGGTCTTATCATGTAATTGTCTGTAGCCCTCTTGGAGGTATTGATCCCTGTCCAAGATTACTACAGCGCTGCCTTTATCTGCTGGTTTTAAGATTATTGATTTATTTTCTTTTAGTTCTTTTAGAGCTTTGAGCTCCTCCTCCGTTAAATTTGGTTTAACGTGGCTGATGTGGAAATGGTTATTAAAATATTCATAGTCAGCTTTCATTAAAGTGGACACTTCCTGTGGAAGCTGACCTAATGGAGGAGACCACTCAGATTTAAGAGTGAAATGCTGGGGTTCTGCATCAGACTTCTCCCCATAATGAATAGCCAATTTGATTCTCCTGTGATATTGTTGAATATCATGCTTACATTGTAATTTGAAATTTTTGTCAGGACCTATTGCAGGAATGAAATTAAGACCCCTATTCAGGAGGTTCCGCTGGGCAGTGGAAGGCTTAAAATGCTTAGACAAGTTAATAACACCAGAACTTACCCCCTCCCTTTTATCAGATGGGCTCACGGGGACTCTACAAAAGCATTCCAGTGCTCCAACATATGCAAAGCCGTCACGTCAGTCCAGTGGATGTTGTCCCTTCCTGTCTCAAAACTGTCAGCAGGAAGAGCCGGTATGTGGTTCACCAGACCTGTAATGAAAGTGTTTAAGTGCAGGAGTGTGTCCTGCTCATTCTGGGGCAGAGCGGAGGAGTAGTTCACCACTGGGACGTAGATGTCAGCTTCAGGAAATTCGTTCTGGGCCGTCAGTAGTGCCTTTTTCAGTTCTGTGATTGGTGTGTTCTTGTCCCTCTGTGATCTGTTATTTAGGCCAAAAGATAAAACTATTGTTTCCACCTCTACGCTGGAAGTGGCTTTTTCCAGCAGGGCCTGTGCATGGCACCACTTTGCACCGGGGAAGCTGTCAATTTGCACGTTCTCCGCTGAAAAAGATGGGAGTGTGCTTACATTTGAGTCACCGATGATGAGTGCTGATTTCCTGATGTGGAGGCTCCAATCCTGCAGCTTCCTCTGCGTGTTTGGGTGTCTCGTGGGGAGGACGGGCTGTTCAGCAGGTGAAGCAGGTGCAAGGGGAGGAGACTGGGAGGATTCCTCCATTCTCCTCGTCTGGAGGCGGGTCTGCACGCAGGATTTCAATCTGTCCTGTGTGGTGCGTGGCAGGCCGAGATGTGCAGACGTGGACGGTCCAGGCGCTGTTTCAATGTCTTTTATGGGTCTCGTGGGGATGGTGTCGTCCCCCTGAGTGAGGTCCATTACCTCGATCATTATGTCGTCTTCCGGTTGCGGGGACTGAGTGGGCGGGGGCGGCTCCTCCTCAGCAGAGGTCGTGCGAAGCGCGGCGAATACCCTCTCCACTCTCCGGTCTTTTGGTGACATTGGTGTGGGTTCAGGAGGGTCTTCATGGGGGGTGGGGGTGATGGGTTTTGGATCGTCGTCCTCCTCACCGTCGCGCTCTATGAAAGGTGACCAGTCACCGCTGATGGTGTCGGTCATGGTGGTCGCCGTCGCCGTGGTGACAGGGCGCGCTGTAGGTGGAGCATGCACCTGTGCAGTCACCGTTATGGTTCGGCCGGCTCCGGGCTGTGTCGTGGCAGGCTGTGCAGTTGGAGCTGGCTGCAACACTTCTGTCAGAGGTTCGGTCGAGTCGAGTGTTATGAGATCATCCCTCACCTCTGGTTGTCGTGTCGGCTCGCTGGTCCCGCGGCTCTGTTCTCTCGATTCGGTGTCCGCTCTCAGGTCTGCCAGCCTGGCTATGATGGCTGCCTGGGTCTGGTCCAGTGACTCCGGTCGGAGACGGCGGCCCAGGTTGCGCTTGGCCCAGGATGACGCCACCTCAAAGGGTCCTTCCCAGTCCTGTTTAGGAAACTCAAAGAGGCGTTTTAGCTCCACCTCCATAGCCATAGAATAATGATCGCGGAGAATCAGGACTGCTGTGTATGCCCAGTTCTTCGCATTACCCTCGATTCGAGTCTGTGTTAGTTCGCTCGGTGCAGCTGGCTTAATGACAGTCATTAAATTCTGTACAATTTTGTTCAGGGAGGGCGGATATTTGTCCCTTGAAACGTTTTTAAGGTGATGAACAGATTTGATAAGTCTGTGAATAATCCGCACTTTAGTTGAAAAGTCTGCGTCATCAGATGGCACGGCGTGTCTGGGAGGATCAGGTCGTGAAAATCTGGCACGCTTCACATACCGTCTGTCCCATGCTTGTCCTCGGTCAGCCAGGCGCCTCTGCTCGTGTTGATCCCCGTGACGGGCAGCATAGCGGGTCGTAGTTGGTCGCTCTCTGCTCCGGCGCTGCCGCCATGTGTGGGGGATTTCTCTCTCCTCTCTCCGGTGGTGCCATCCACTCACTACTGAAGCGTAGGTCCGGCGCTCAGTGTGGGATGGGTAGCTACGATCCCGGGCTCGCTCCTGTTCAAAACGGTGCCCTTGTTCCGGCCGATCACGGTAGCGGGCTGCATAGCGGACTGGAGCTGGCTGTTCTGCCCTCCGGTGTTGACGCCATGCCGGGTAAGCGTTGTGGGGAATTTCTCTCCCCTCACGGCGGTCATATCCCCTCACCACCGACGCGTAGGTACGGCGCACGGCGCGGGATGGGTAGCTGGTCCGTCTGGGAGATCTCCGGTCGTCTCTGAGGTTGCGGTCGCCTCTCCGGCCTCTGCGATGGCGGACGACGGTCCAGTCGTCTTCCGGATAAAACGTGGGCATTTTTGCAGGCACACTTGCGGTCTCAGCTTAGACAAATGGTCGCTGGGGACCGTGCTAGCAGTGTAAAAATTGCTGTGTGTCCCAAAAATAATAATAATAATAATAGTCCTCACGTTTTTTCAGAAAAATGAAAAAGAGCTTTATTTTCGCTTAATGCAAAAAATAAAAGCAAACAAATTTACAAAATTTACAAAGAAATAAGCCAAAGTCGCGACGTTTCGGTCAATATTAACCTTCTTCAGGCTGGCTTACATGAAGAATGAAAATAGCATCATAAAACATTGGTTACAATGCAAGTCGCCGGTGTGTGCATTGCGCAAGTCTAAATTCAAACATTGCGGGTCTCAACAACCAATGAGAGGAGCTCCTGCTCCGTGAGTCAGAGGCCCCCCTCGAAAGATTCAAACTGATTGGTTGTTAGCCCGTTTGCTGCGTTCAGGAACATTTTGAATCACAGTAATTTGTATACAGAAATATATACAGCTTTCAAACAATGTTGCTCTCCATATGAGAGGTAAGGGAACATGGTCACAAACAAAACAGTGTTGACAAAATATGCAGTCAAAAAATATATACACACCGGACGACAGTAACTTGTGAATAGAAATATACAGTATTTACAAAAAGTCTCTCTCCATATGAGAGTCAAAAGGAAATCATCACAATCAGAATTATGTTGATGATATGTACAGCAATTGAGTATACACATATATATACAATGTTTCAGTGTAAGGACAGGGGGTTCCAGGAGTGGGTCGACAGGAGGCACAGGCCGGTTAGGAGAAGGTAAGATGGGGGTCCGATTGCCGAAGGCAATCGGGTCCCAATGCACGGGCCATTCCTGCTCCCGGCTCAAGGAACCATGTCCCAAACTTGGTGCCCTGAAAAGGGGATTATGATGGCATCCTGGACATCAGGTTTACATTGTGATCAGCCCCAGATGGGGGAGGGGGAGGGGGGAAGAAAAGGGAGAGCGAGAGGTAAGAGAGAGAGAGAGAGAGAGAGTGTGAGAGAGGGGGAGAGGGAGAGAGGGAGGGAGGGAGGGAGGGTGGAGTTTGGAGTTGAGGGTTATTCCAATATAGGGTTAAAATGGTTAAGGTTAGGATTGAACTTAAGGTTAGGCTTCAAGGATAAGATTAAAATCAGCACAGGGTTAGAGCTGGTTAGGGTTAGAATAGATCTCATGGTCAGGATGTCACAGCAAATATATACAGACAGGTGGAGTGTTGGTGACAATGATAATGATAATGAACATGGCAAACACAGGAAAAACAGAACAGTAATAATAAACAAGTATATACATTATGTGGACTTTATGTCCTTTAAAAACTTTTTTCATTTAACCCCTTAGGGTGTACAGTGTCCAGTTTTGCAATCCAGAGTCTTTCAGCCTTCCTCCTCTGCTGAGTAGTCCATCTGGGATTTGCCTGTATTACTGTTGCTCTGACAGATTCCCAGCTATGTGACAGGAAGTGTTTCACTAGTTGTGTGTGTGTGTTCTTCTTCCTTAACACATTGTACCTGTGCTGGGTGAATCTTGTCAGAATTGTGTTACTTGTCTCACCCACATACTGTATTCCACATTTGCTGCAAGTGATCATATATACACAGTTCTTGGAGCGTGGAGTCCCAGTAGCTTGTGAGCAGAATACAGTCCCATTAGAAAAGCTGCGCAACCATTTCTGGTGCTTAAAAAATTGCCCCTGGTCTCTGAGTTTGGGCTCAGAGAGAGGTGAGATTTTTGCCTTAATGAGGAAATCCCTTAGGTTTTTATTCCTCCTAAAGGCAGCTATTACCTTATGATCCCCCAGCAATTGGGTTTTCTGGACAAGATCCTGAAAATTGTTTCTAATCACTCTGATTAGTTTGCACGTTGATGGGGCATAGGTCAAAACGACAGGCAGGACAGGTGTCAAATCAATGGGTTTTGTCTGCAGGAATGAATTGAAGCATTTCCTGAGGAAAGAGCGACAATACCCCCTACTGGTGAGAGCTGAGAATAAAATTTTGGTCGCTGCTCTGAAGTCAGTAGGTTGTGTGCAAATTCTGTGAAATCTCAACAGTTGGGACTTTATTAAACCAGCAAAGGTGTGTTTTGGGTGGAAACTTGTTTTGAATAAAAGGGCATGTGTGTCTGTGGGCTTGAAGAATACTTTAATATCCAATTTGTGTGTCTGTGGAAAATTTGGGCCTTTGAAAGTGGTTGTATCCAAGAAATCAATTGTGGTTCTATTAATTGTAGATTTTAATTTGATCGAATCATTATGGCCGTTCAGAGTGCTTAGAAAGGTTTCAAAATCTTGTTCAGAGTGTGGCCATATGCCCCAGATGTCGTCAAGAAACCGATAGTAGTACAGTGGTTTCTTGACACATTTTGCCAGGGCTGCAGTTTCCCATTCTGCCATGAAAATGTTGGCATATGCCGGTGCGAATTTTTTGCCCATGGCTGTACCTTTTATCTGCAAGAAGAAGTCCCCATTGAATTCAAAGTCATTTCTCGTTAAGTTGATTTCTAATAATTGTAATAATTCCTTTTCAGGTCTTTTTTTGTCTGGGTATTTTTGGAAAATATTCCTGATGGAGTTTATTCCCTCCTTAATGTCAATATTTGTGTATAGGCTGTCAATGTCAATTGAAAAGAGAAATGATTCAGTGGGGACTTCTGTCTGCTTAACCTTTTCCACAAAGTCATACGTATCCTTAATGTAACTTTCATGCTTTATGGATAAGGGATTAAGGAAGAAGTCCAGATATTCTGCAGTGTGGTAAGTTTCACTACCGCAATCAGACACAATGGGACGCCCGGGAGGCACCTGAAATGGCACAGACCACTTTGCTGGGTCTTTGTGGATTTTAGGTAATAAATAAAAGAGCCTTCCCCTTGGCTCAGCGGAGCCCAGTAAATAAGTTTTTTGTTTCAAATTAATGAATTTTTTTAGGTGTAGATTGTTAACAATTTTCTCCACAATAGGTAATGTGTCCAAATAGATGGGTTTCTTTAATTTAGAATAATAGGTCTTATCATGTAATTGTCTGTAGCCCTCTTGGAGGTATTGATCCCTGTCCAAGATTACTACAGCGCTGCCTTTATCTGCTGGTTTTAAGATTATTGATTTATTTTCTTTTAGTTCTTTTAGAGCTTTGAGCTCCTCCTCCGTTAAATTTGGTTTAACGTGGCTGATGTGGAAATGGTTATTAAAATATTCATAGTCAGCTTTCATTAAAGTGGACACTTCCTGTGGAAGCTGACCTAATGGAGGAGACCACTCAGATTTAAGAGTGAAATGCTGGGGTTCTGCATCAGACTTCTCCCCATAATGAATAGCCAATTTGATTCTCCTGTGATATTGTTGAATATCATGCTTACATTGTAATTTGAAATTTTTGTCAGGACCTATTGCAGGAATGAAATTAAGACCCCTATTCAGGAGGTTCCGCTGGGCAGTGGAAGGCTTAAAATGCTTAGACAAGTTAATAACACCAGAACTTACCCCCTCCCTTTTATCAGATGGGCTCACGGGGACTCTACAAAAGCATTCCAGTGCTCCAACATATGCAAAGCCGTCACGTCAGTCCAGTGGATGTTGTCCCTTCCTGTCTCAAAACTGTCAGCAGGAAGAGCCGGTATGTGGTTCACCAGACCTGTAATGAAAGTGTTTAAGTGCAGGAGTGTGTCCTGCTCATTCTGGGGCAGAGCGGAGGAGTAGTTCACCACTGGGACGTAGATGTCAGCTTCAGGAAATTCGTTCTGGGCCGTCAGTAGTGCCTTTTTCAGTTCTGTGATTGGTGTGTTCTTGTCCCTCTGTGATCTGTTATTTAGGCCAAAAGATAAAACTATTGTTTCCACCTCTACGCTGGAAGTGGCTTTTTCCAGCAGGGCCTGTGCATGGCACCACTTTGCACCGGGGAAGCTGTCAATTTGCACGTTCTCCGCTGAAAAAGATGGGAGTGTGCTTACATTTGAGTCACCGATGATGAGTGCTGATTTCCTGATGTGGAGGCTCCAATCCTGCAGCTTCCTCTGCGTGTTTGGGTGTCTCGTGGGGAGGACGGGCTGTTCAGCAGGTGAAGCAGGTGCAAGGGGAGGAGACTGGGAGGATTCCTCCATTCTCCTCGTCTGGAGGCGGGTCTGCACGCAGGATTTCAATCTGTCCTGTGTGGTGCGTGGCAGGCCGAGATGTGCAGACGTGGACGGTCCAGGCGCTGTTTCAATGTCTTTTATGGGTCTCGTGGGGATGGTGTCGTCCCCCTGAGTGAGGTCCATTACCTCGATCATTATGTCGTCTTCCGGTTGCGGGGACTGAGTGGGCGGGGGCGGCTCCTCCTCAGCAGAGGTCGTGCGAAGCGCGGCGAATACCCTCTCCACTCTCCGGTCTTTTGGTGACATTGGTGTGGGTTCAGGAGGGTCTTCATGGGGGGTGGGGGTGATGGGTTTTGGATCGTCGTCCTCCTCACCGTCGCGCTCTATGAAAGGTGACCAGTCACCGCTGATGGTGTCGGTCATGGTGGTCGCCGTCGCCGTGGTGACAGGGCGCGCTGTAGGTGGAGCATGCACCTGTGCAGTCACCGTTATGGTTCGGCCGGCTCCGGGCTGTGTCGTGGCAGGCTGTGCAGTTGGAGCTGGCTGCAACACTTCTGTCAGAGGTTCGGTCGAGTCGAGTGTTATGAGATCATCCCTCACCTCTGGTTGTCGTGTCGGCTCGCTGGTCCCGCGGCTCTGTTCTCTCGATTCGGTGTCCGCTCTCAGGTCTGCCAGCCTGGCTATGATGGCTGCCTGGGTCTGGTCCAGTGACTCCGGTCGGAGACGGCGGCCCAGGTTGCGCTTGGCCCAGGATGACGCCACCTCAAAGGGTCCTTCCCAGTCCTGTTTAGGAAACTCAAAGAGGCGTTTTAGCTCCACCTCCATAGCCATAGAATAATGATCGCGGAGAATCAGGACTGCTGTGTATGCCCAGTTCTTCGCATTACCCTCGATTCGAGTCTGTGTTAGTTCGCTCGGTGCAGCTGGCTTAATGACAGTCATTAAATTCTGTACAATTTTGTTCAGGGAGGGCGGATATTTGTCCCTTGAAACGTTTTTAAGGTGATGAACAGATTTGATAAGTCTGTGAATAATCCGCACTTTAGTTGAAAAGTCTGCGTCATCAGATGGCACGGCGTGTCTGGGAGGATCAGGTCGTGAAAATCTGGCACGCTTCACATACCGTCTGTCCCATGCTTGTCCTCGGTCAGCCAGGCGCCTCTGCTCGTGTTGATCCCCGTGACGGGCAGCATAACGGGTCGTAGTTGGTCGCTCTCTGCTCCGGCGCTGCCGCCATGTGTGGGGGATTTCTCTCTCCTCTCTCCGGTGGTGCCATCCACTCACTACTGAAGCGTAGGTCCGGCGCTCAGTGTGGGATGGGTAGCTACGATCCCGGGCTCGCTCCTGTTCAAAACGGTGCCCTTGTTCCGGCCGATCACGGTAGCGGGCTGCATAGCGGACTGGAGCTGGCTGTTCTGCCCTCCGGTGTTGACGCCATGCCGGGTAAGCGTTGTGGGGAATTTCTCTCCCCTCACGGCGGTCATATCCCCTCACCACCGACGCGTAGGTACGGCGCACGGCGCGGGATGGGTAGCTGGTCCGTCTGGGAGATCTCCGGTCGTCTCTGAGGTTGCGGTCGCCTCTCCGGCCTCTGCGATGGCGGACGACGGTCCAGTCGTCTTCCGGATAAAACGTGGGCATTTTTGCAGGCACACTTGCGGTCTCAGCTTAGACAAATGGTCGCTGGGGACCGTGCTAGCAGTGTAAAAATTGCTGTGTGTCCCAAAAATAATAATAATAATAATAGTCCTCACGTTTTTTCAGAAAAATGAAAAAGAGCTTTATTTTCGCTTAATGCAAAAAATAAAAGCAAACAAATTTACAAAATTTACAAAGAAATAAGCCAAAGTCGCGACGTTTCGGTCAATATTAACCTTCTTCAGGCTGGCTTACATGAAGAATGAAAATAGCATCATAAAACATTGGTTACAATGCAAGTCGCCGGTGTGTGCATTGCGCAAGTCTAAATTCAAACATTGCGGGTCTCAACAACCAATGAGAGGAGCTCCTGCTCCGTGAGTCAGAGGCCCCCCTCGAAAGATTCAAACTGATTGGTTGTTAGCCCGTTTGCTGCGTTCAGGAACATTTTGAATCACAGTAATTTGTATACAGAAATATATACAGCTTTCAAACAATGTTGCTCTCCATATGAGAGGTAAGGGAACATGGTCACAAACAAAACAGTGTTGACAAAATATGCAGTCAAAAAATATATACACACCGGACGACAGTAACTTGTGAATAGAAATATACAGTATTTACAAAAAGTCTCTCTCCATATGAGAGTCAAAAGGAAATCATCACAATCAGAATTATGTTGATGATATGTACAGCAATTGAGTATACACATATATATACAATGTTTCAGTGTAAGGACAGGGGGTTCCAGGAGTGGGTCGACAGGAGGCACAGGCCGGTTAGGAGAAGGTAAGATGGGGGTCCGATTGCCGAAGGCAATCGGGTCCCAATGCACGGGCCATTCCTGCTCCCGGCTCAAGGAACCATGTCCCAAACTTGGTGCCCTGAAAAGGGGATTATGATGGCATCCTGGACATCAGGTTTACATTGTGATCAGCCCCAGATGGGGGAGGGGGAGGGGGGAAGAAAAGGGAGAGCGAGAGGTAAGAGAGAGAGAGAGAGAGAGAGTGTGAGAGAGGGGGAGAGGGAGAGAGGGAGGGAGGGAGGGAGGGTGGAGTTTGGAGTTGAGGGTTATTCCAATATAGGGTTAAAATGGTTAAGGTTAGGATTGAACTTAAGGTTAGGCTTCAAGGATAAGATTAAAATCAGCACAGGGTTAGAGCTGGTTAGGGTTAGAATAGATCTCATGGTCAGGATGTCACAGCAAATATATACAGACAGGTGGAGTGTTGGTGACAATGATAATGATAATGAACATGGCAAACACAGGAAAAACAGAACAGTAATAATAAACAAGTATATACATTATGTGGACTTTATGTCCTTTAAAAACTTTTTTCATTTAACCCCTTAGGGTGTACAGTGTCCAGTTTTGCAATCCAGAGTCTTTCAGCCTTCCTCCTCTGCTGAGTAGTCCATCTGGGATTTGCCTGTATTACTGTTGCTCTGACAGATTCCCAGCTATGTGACAGGAAGTGTTTCACTAGTTGTGTGTGTGTGTTCTTCTTCCTTAACACATTGTACCTGTGCTGGGTGAATCTTGTCAGAATTGTGTTACTTGTCTCACCCACATACTGTATTCCACATTTGCTGCAAGTGATCATATATACACAGTTCTTGGAGCGTGGAGTCCCAGTAGCTTGTGAGCAGAATACAGTCCCATTAGAAAAGCTGCGCAACCATTTCTGGTGCTTAAAAAATTGCCCCTGGTCTCTGAGTTTGGGCTCAGAGAGAGGTGAGATTTTTGCCTTAATGAGGAAATCCCTTAGGTTTTTATTCCTCCTAAAGGCAGCTATTACCTTATGATCCCCCAGCAATTGGGTTTTCTGGACAAGATCCTGAAAATTGTTTCTAATCACTCTGATTAGTTTGCACGTTGATGGGGCATAGGTCAAAACGACAGGCAGGACAGGTGTCAAATCAATGGGTTTTGTCTGCAGGAATGAATTGAAGCATTTCCTGAGGAAAGAGCGACAATACCCCCTACTGGTGAGAGCTGAGAATAAAATTTTGGTCGCTGCTCTGAAGTCAGTAGGTTGTGTGCAAATTCTGTGAAATCTCAACAGTTGGGACTTTATTAAACCAGCAAAGGTGTGTTTTGGGTGGAAACTTGTTTTGAATAAAAGGGCATGTGTGTCTGTGGGCTTGAAGAATACTTTAATATCCAATTTGTGTGTCTGTGGAAAATTTGGGCCTTTGAAAGTGGTTGTATCCAAGAAATCAATTGTGGTTCTATTAATTGTAGATTTTAATTTGATCGAATCATTATGGCCGTTCAGAGTGCTTAGAAAGGTTTCAAAATCTTGTTCAGAGTGTGGCCATATGCCCCAGATGTCGTCAAGAAACCGATAGTAGTACAGTGGTTTCTTGACACATTTTGCCAGGGCTGCAGTTTCCCATTCTGCCATGAAAATGTTGGCATATGCCGGTGCGAATTTTTTGCCCATGGCTGTACCTTTTATCTGCAAGAAGAAGTCCCCATTGAATTCAAAGTCATTTCTCGTTAAGTTGATTTCTAATAATTGTAATAATTCCTTTTCAGGTCTTTTTTTGTCTGGGTATTTTTGGAAAATATTCCTGATGGAGTTTATTCCCTCCTTAATGTCAATATTTGTGTATAGGCTGTCAATGTCAATTGAAAAGAGAAATGATTCAGTGGGGACTTCTGTCTGCTTAACCTTTTCCACAAAGTCATACGTATCCTTAATGTAACTTTCATGCTTTATGGATAAGGGATTAAGGAAGAAGTCCAGATATTCTGCAGTGTGGTAAGTTTCACTACCGCAATCAGACACAATGGGACGCCCGGGAGGCACCTGAAATGGCACAGACCACTTTGCTGGGTCTTTGTGGATTTTAGGTAATAAATAAAAGAGCCTTCCCCTTGGCTCAGCGGAGCCCAGTAAATAAGTTTTTTGTTTCAAATTAATGAATTTTTTTAGGTGTAGATTGTTAACAATTTTCTCCACAATAGGTAATGTGTCCAAATAGATGGGTTTCTTTAATTTAGAATAATAGGTCTTATCATGTAATTGTCTGTAGCCCTCTTGGAGGTATTGATCCCTGTCCAAGATTACTACAGCGCTGCCTTTATCTGCTGGTTTTAAGATTATTGATTTATTTTCTTTTAGTTCTTTTAGAGCTTTGAGCTCCTCCTCCGTTAAATTTGGTTTAACGTGGCTGATGTGGAAATGGTTATTAAAATATTCATAGTCAGCTTTCATTAAAGTGGACACTTCCTGTGGAAGCTGACCTAATGGAGGAGACCACTCAGATTTAAGAGTGAAATGCTGGGGTTCTGCATCAGACTTCTCCCCATAATGAATAGCCAATTTGATTCTCCTGTGATATTGTTGAATATCATGCTTACATTGTAATTTGAAATTTTTGTCAGGACCTATTGCAGGAATGAAATTAAGACCCCTATTCAGGAGGTTCCGCTGGGCAGTGGAAGGCTTAAAATGCTTAGACAAGTTAATAACACCAGAACTTACCCCCTCCCTTTTATCAGATGGGCTCACGGGGACTCTACAAAAGCATTCCAGTGCTCCAACATATGCAAAGCCGTCACGTCAGTCCAGTGGATGTTGTCCCTTCCTGTCTCAAAACTGTCAGCAGGAAGAGCCGGTATGTGGTTCACCAGACCTGTAATGAAAGTGTTTAAGTGCAGGAGTGTGTCCTGCTCATTCTGGGGCAGAGCGGAGGAGTAGTTCACCACTGGGACGTAGATGTCAGCTTCAGGAAATTCGTTCTGGGCCGTCAGTAGTGCCTTTTTCAGTTCTGTGATTGGTGTGTTCTTGTCCCTCTGTGATCTGTTATTTAGGCCAAAAGATAAAACTATTGTTTCCACCTCTACGCTGGAAGTGGCTTTTTCCAGCAGGGCCTGTGCATGGCACCACTTTGCACCGGGGAAGCTGTCAATTTGCACGTTCTCCGCTGAAAAAGATGGGAGTGTGCTTACATTTGAGTCACCGATGATGAGTGCTGATTTCCTGATGTGGAGGCTCCAATCCTGCAGCTTCCTCTGCGTGTTTGGGTGTCTCGTGGGGAGGACGGGCTGTTCAGCAGGTGAAGCAGGTGCAAGGGGAGGAGACTGGGAGGATTCCTCCATTCTCCTCGTCTGGAGGCGGGTCTGCACGCAGGATTTCAATCTGTCCTGTGTGGTGCGTGGCAGGCCGAGATGTGCAGACGTGGACGGTCCAGGCGCTGTTTCAATGTCTTTTATGGGTCTCGTGGGGATGGTGTCGTCCCCCTGAGTGAGGTCCATTACCTCGATCATTATGTCGTCTTCCGGTTGCGGGGACTGAGTGGGCGGGGGCGGCTCCTCCTCAGCAGAGGTCGTGCGAAGCGCGGCGAATACCCTCTCCACTCTCCGGTCTTTTGGTGACATTGGTGTGGGTTCAGGAGGGTCTTCATGGGGGGTGGGGGTGATGGGTTTTGGATCGTCGTCCTCCTCACCGTCGCGCTCTATGAAAGGTGACCAGTCACCGCTGATGGTGTCGGTCATGGTGGTCGCCGTCGCCGTGGTGACAGGGCGCGCTGTAGGTGGAGCATGCACCTGTGCAGTCACCGTTATGGTTCGGCCGGCTCCGGGCTGTGTCGTGGCAGGCTGTGCAGTTGGAGCTGGCTGCAACACTTCTGTCAGAGGTTCGGTCGAGTCGAGTGTTATGAGATCATCCCTCACCTCTGGTTGTCGTGTCGGCTCGCTGGTCCCGCGGCTCTGTTCTCTCGATTCGGTGTCCGCTCTCAGGTCTGCCAGCCTGGCTATGATGGCTGCCTGGGTCTGGTCCAGTGACTCCGGTCGGAGACGGCGGCCCAGGTTGCGCTTGGCCCAGGATGACGCCACCTCAAAGGGTCCTTCCCAGTCCTGTTTAGGAAACTCAAAGAGGCGTTTTAGCTCCACCTCCATAGCCATAGAATAATGATCGCGGAGAATCAGGACTGCTGTGTATGCCCAGTTCTTCGCATTACCCTCGATTCGAGTCTGTGTTAGTTCGCTCGGTGCAGCTGGCTTAATGACAGTCATTAAATTCTGTACAATTTTGTTCAGGGAGGGCGGATATTTGTCCCTTGAAACGTTTTTAAGGTGATGAACAGATTTGATAAGTCTGTGAATAATCCGCACTTTAGTTGAAAAGTCTGCGTCATCAGATGGCACGGCGTGTCTGGGAGGATCAGGTCGTGAAAATCTGGCACGCTTCACATACCGTCTGTCCCATGCTTGTCCTCGGTCAGCCAGGCGCCTCTGCTCGTGTTGATCCCCGTGACGGGCAGCATAGCGGGTCGTAGTTGGTCGCTCTCTGCTCCGGCGCTGCCGCCATGTGTGGGGGATTTCTCTCTCCTCTCTCCGGTGGTGCCATCCACTCACTACTGAAGCGTAGGTCCGGCGCTCAGTGTGGGATGGGTAGCTACGATCCCGGGCTCGCTCCTGTTCAAAACGGTGCCCTTGTTCCGGCCGATCACGGTAGCGGGCTGCATAGCGGACTGGAGCTGGCTGTTCTGCCCTCCGGTGTTGACGCCATGCCGGGTAAGCGTTGTGGGGAATTTCTCTCCCCTCACGGCGGTCATATCCCCTCACCACCGACGCGTAGGTACGGCGCACGGCGCGGGATGGGTAGCTGGTCCGTCTGGGAGATCTCCGGTCGTCTCTGAGGTTGCGGTCGCCTCTCCGGCCTCTGCGATGGCGGACGACGGTCCAGTCGTCTTCCGGATAAAACGTGGGCATTTTTGCAGGCACACTTGCGGTCTCAGCTTAGACAAATGGTCGCTGGGGACCGTGCTAGCAGTGTAAAAATTGCTGTGTGTCCCAAAAATAATAATAATAATAATAGTCCTCACGTTTTTTCAGAAAAATGAAAAAGAGCTTTATTTTCGCTTAATGCAAAAAATAAAAGCAAACAAATTTACAAAATTTACAAAGAAATAAGCCAAAGTCGCGACGTTTCGGTCAATATTAACCTTCTTCAGGCTGGCTTACATGAAGAATGAAAATAGCATCATAAAACATTGGTTACAATGCAAGTCGCCGGTGTGTGCATTGCGCAAGTCTAAATTCAAACATTGCGGGTCTCAACAACCAATGAGAGGAGCTCCTGCTCCGTGAGTCAGAGGCCCCCCTCGAAAGATTCAAACTGATTGGTTGTTAGCCCGTTTGCTGCGTTCAGGAACATTTTGAATCACAGTAATTTGTATACAGAAATATATACAGCTTTCAAACAATGTTGCTCTCCATATGAGAGGTAAGGGAACATGGTCACAAACAAAACAGTGTTGACAAAATATGCAGTCAAAAAATATATACACACCGGACGACAGTAACTTGTGAATAGAAATATACAGTATTTACAAAAAGTCTCTCTCCATATGAGAGTCAAAAGGAAATCATCACAATCAGAATTATGTTGATGATATGTACAGCAATTGAGTATACACATATATATACAATGTTTCAGTGTAAGGACAGGGGGTTCCAGGAGTGGGTCGACAGGAGGCACAGGCCGGTTAGGAGAAGGTAAGATGGGGGTCCGATTGCCGAAGGCAATCGGGTCCCAATGCACGGGCCATTCCTGCTCCCGGCTCAAGGAACCATGTCCCAAACTTGGTGCCCTGAAAAGGGGATTATGATGGCATCCTGGACATCAGGTTTACATTGTGATCAGCCCCAGATGGGGGAGGGGGAGGGGGGAAGAAAAGGGAGAGCGAGAGGTAAGAGAGAGAGAGAGAGAGAGAGTGTGAGAGAGGGGGAGAGGGAGAGAGGGAGGGAGGGAGGGAGGGTGGAGTTTGGAGTTGAGGGTTATTCCAATATAGGGTTAAAATGGTTAAGGTTAGGATTGAACTTAAGGTTAGGCTTCAAGGATAAGATTAAAATCAGCACAGGGTTAGAGCTGGTTAGGGTTAGAATAGATCTCATGGTCAGGATGTCACAGCAAATATATACAGACAGGTGGAGTGTTGGTGACAATGATAATGATAATGAACATGGCAAACACAGGAAAAACAGAACAGTAATAATAAACAAGTATATACATTATGTGGACTTTATGTCCTTTAAAAACTTTTTTCATTTAACCCCTTAGGGTGTACAGTGTCCAGTTTTGCAATCCAGAGTCTTTCAGCCTTCCTCCTCTGCTGAGTAGTCCATCTGGGATTTGCCTGTATTACTGTTGCTCTGACAGATTCCCAGCTATGTGACAGGAAGTGTTTCACTAGTTGTGTGTGTGTGTTCTTCTTCCTTAACACATTGTACCTGTGCTGGGTGAATCTTGTCAGAATTGTGTTACTTGTCTCACCCACATACTGTATTCCACATTTGCTGCAAGTGATCATATATACACAGTTCTTGGAGCGTGGAGTCCCAGTAGCTTGTGAGCAGAATACAGTCCCATTAGAAAAGCTGCGCAACCATTTCTGGTGCTTAAAAAATTGCCCCTGGTCTCTGAGTTTGGGCTCAGAGAGAGGTGAGATTTTTGCCTTAATGAGGAAATCCCTTAGGTTTTTATTCCTCCTAAAGGCAGCTATTACCTTATGATCCCCCAGCAATTGGGTTTTCTGGACAAGATCCTGAAAATTGTTTCTAATCACTCTGATTAGTTTGCACGTTGATGGGGCATAGGTCAAAACGACAGGCAGGACAGGTGTCAAATCAATGGGTTTTGTCTGCAGGAATGAATTGAAGCATTTCCTGAGGAAAGAGCGACAATACCCCCTACTGGTGAGAGCTGAGAATAAAATTTTGGTCGCTGCTCTGAAGTCAGTAGGTTGTGTGCAAATTCTGTGAAATCTCAACAGTTGGGACTTTATTAAACCAGCAAAGGTGTGTTTTGGGTGGAAACTTGTTTTGAATAAAAGGGCATGTGTGTCTGTGGGCTTGAAGAATACTTTAATATCCAATTTGTGTGTCTGTGGAAAATTTGGGCCTTTGAAAGTGGTTGTATCCAAGAAATCAATTGTGGTTCTATTAATTGTAGATTTTAATTTGATCGAATCATTATGGCCGTTCAGAGTGCTTAGAAAGGTTTCAAAATCTTGTTCAGAGTGTGGCCATATGCCCCAGATGTCGTCAAGAAACCGATAGTAGTACAGTGGTTTCTTGACACATTTTGCCAGGGCTGCAGTTTCCCATTCTGCCATGAAAATGTTGGCATATGCCGGTGCGAATTTTTTGCCCATGGCTGTACCTTTTATCTGCAAGAAGAAGTCCCCATTGAATTCAAAGTCATTTCTCGTTAAGTTGATTTCTAATAATTGTAATAATTCCTTTTCAGGTCTTTTTTTGTCTGGGTATTTTTGGAAAATATTCCTGATGGAGTTTATTCCCTCCTTAATGTCAATATTTGTGTATAGGCTGTCAATGTCAATTGAAAAGAGAAATGATTCAGTGGGGACTTCTGTCTGCTTAACCTTTTCCACAAAGTCATACGTATCCTTAATGTAACTTTCATGCTTTATGGATAAGGGATTAAGGAAGAAGTCCAGATATTCTGCAGTGTGGTAAGTTTCACTACCGCAATCAGACACAATGGGACGCCCGGGAGGCACCTGAAATGGCACAGACCACTTTGCTGGGTCTTTGTGGATTTTAGGTAATAAATAAAAGAGCCTTCCCCTTGGCTCAGCGGAGCCCAGTAAATAAGTTTTTTGTTTCAAATTAATGAATTTTTTTAGGTGTAGATTGTTAACAATTTTCTCCACAATAGGTAATGTGTCCAAATAGATGGGTTTCTTTAATTTAGAATAATAGGTCTTATCATGTAATTGTCTGTAGCCCTCTTGGAGGTATTGATCCCTGTCCAAGATTACTACAGCGCTGCCTTTATCTGCTGGTTTTAAGATTATTGATTTATTTTCTTTTAGTTCTTTTAGAGCTTTGAGCTCCTCCTCCGTTAAATTTGGTTTAACGTGGCTGATGTGGAAATGGTTATTAAAATATTCATAGTCAGCTTTCATTAAAGTGGACACTTCCTGTGGAAGCTGACCTAATGGAGGAGACCACTCAGATTTAAGAGTGAAATGCTGGGGTTCTGCATCAGACTTCTCCCCATAATGAATAGCCAATTTGATTCTCCTGTGATATTGTTGAATATCATGCTTACATTGTAATTTGAAATTTTTGTCAGGACCTATTGCAGGAATGAAATTAAGACCCCTATTCAGGAGGTTCCGCTGGGCAGTGGAAGGCTTAAAATGCTTAGACAAGTTAATAACACCAGAACTTACCCCCTCCCTTTTATCAGATGGGCTCACGGGGACTCTACAAAAGCATTCCAGTGCTCCAACATATGCAAAGCCGTCACGTCAGTCCAGTGGATGTTGTCCCTTCCTGTCTCAAAACTGTCAGCAGGAAGAGCCGGTATGTGGTTCACCAGACCTGTAATGAAAGTGTTTAAGTGCAGGAGTGTGTCCTGCTCATTCTGGGGCAGAGCGGAGGAGTAGTTCACCACTGGGACGTAGATGTCAGCTTCAGGAAATTCGTTCTGGGCCGTCAGTAGTGCCTTTTTCAGTTCTGTGATTGGTGTGTTCTTGTCCCTCTGTGATCTGTTATTTAGGCCAAAAGATAAAACTATTGTTTCCACCTCTACGCTGGAAGTGGCTTTTTCCAGCAGGGCCTGTGCATGGCACCACTTTGCACCGGGGAAGCTGTCAATTTGCACGTTCTCCGCTGAAAAAGATGGGAGTGTGCTTACATTTGAGTCACCGATGATGAGTGCTGATTTCCTGATGTGGAGGCTCCAATCCTGCAGCTTCCTCTGCGTGTTTGGGTGTCTCGTGGGGAGGACGGGCTGTTCAGCAGGTGAAGCAGGTGCAAGGGGAGGAGACTGGGAGGATTCCTCCATTCTCCTCGTCTGGAGGCGGGTCTGCACGCAGGATTTCAATCTGTCCTGTGTGGTGCGTGGCAGGCCGAGATGTGCAGACGTGGACGGTCCAGGCGCTGTTTCAATGTCTTTTATGGGTCTCGTGGGGATGGTGTCGTCCCCCTGAGTGAGGTCCATTACCTCGATCATTATGTCGTCTTCCGGTTGCGGGGACTGAGTGGGCGGGGGCGGCTCCTCCTCAGCAGAGGTCGTGCGAAGCGCGGCGAATACCCTCTCCACTCTCCGGTCTTTTGGTGACATTGGTGTGGGTTCAGGAGGGTCTTCATGGGGGGTGGGGGTGATGGGTTTTGGATCGTCGTCCTCCTCACCGTCGCGCTCTATGAAAGGTGACCAGTCACCGCTGATGGTGTCGGTCATGGTGGTCGCCGTCGCCGTGGTGACAGGGCGCGCTGTAGGTGGAGCATGCACCTGTGCAGTCACCGTTATGGTTCGGCCGGCTCCGGGCTGTGTCGTGGCAGGCTGTGCAGTTGGAGCTGGCTGCAACACTTCTGTCAGAGGTTCGGTCGAGTCGAGTGTTATGAGATCATCCCTCACCTCTGGTTGTCGTGTCGGCTCGCTGGTCCCGCGGCTCTGTTCTCTCGATTCGGTGTCCGCTCTCAGGTCTGCCAGCCTGGCTATGATGGCTGCCTGGGTCTGGTCCAGTGACTCCGGTCGGAGACGGCGGCCCAGGTTGCGCTTGGCCCAGGATGACGCCACCTCAAAGGGTCCTTCCCAGTCCTGTTTAGGAAACTCAAAGAGGCGTTTTAGCTCCACCTCCATAGCCATAGAATAATGATCGCGGAGAATCAGGACTGCTGTGTATGCCCAGTTCTTCGCATTACCCTCGATTCGAGTCTGTGTTAGTTCGCTCGGTGCAGCTGGCTTAATGACAGTCATTAAATTCTGTACAATTTTGTTCAGGGAGGGCGGATATTTGTCCCTTGAAACGTTTTTAAGGTGATGAACAGATTTGATAAGTCTGTGAATAATCCGCACTTTAGTTGAAAAGTCTGCGTCATCAGATGGCACGGCGTGTCTGGGAGGATCAGGTCGTGAAAATCTGGCACGCTTCACATACCGTCTGTCCCATGCTTGTCCTCGGTCAGCCAGGCGCCTCTGCTCGTGTTGATCCCCGTGACGGGCAGCATAGCGGGTCGTAGTTGGTCGCTCTCTGCTCCGGCGCTGCCGCCATGTGTGGGGGATTTCTCTCTCCTCTCTCCGGTGGTGCCATCCACTCACTACTGAAGCGTAGGTCCGGCGCTCAGTGTGGGATGGGTAGCTACGATCCCGGGCTCGCTCCTGTTCAAAACGGTGCCCTTGTTCCGGCCGATCACGGTAGCGGGCTGCATAGCGGACTGGAGCTGGCTGTTCTGCCCTCCGGTGTTGACGCCATGCCGGGTAAGCGTTGTGGGGAATTTCTCTCCCCTCACGGCGGTCATATCCCCTCACCACCGACGCGTAGGTACGGCGCACGGCGCGGGATGGGTAGCTGGTCCGTCTGGGAGATCTCCGGTCGTCTCTGAGGTTGCGGTCGCCTCTCCGGCCTCTGCGATGGCGGACGACGGTCCAGTCGTCTTCCGGATAAAACGTGGGCATTTTTGCAGGCACACTTGCGGTCTCAGCTTAGACAAATGGTCGCTGGGGACCGTGCTAGCAGTGTAAAAATTGCTGTGTGTCCCAAAAATAATAATAATAATAATAGTCCTCACGTTTTTTCAGAAAAATGAAAAAGAGCTTTATTTTCGCTTAATGCAAAAAATAAAAGCAAACAAATTTACAAAATTTACAAAGAAATAAGCCAAAGTCGCGACGTTTCGGTCAATATTAACCTTCTTCAGGCTGGCTTACATGAAGAATGAAAATAGCATCATAAAACATTGGTTACAATGCAAGTCGCCGGTGTGTGCATTGCGCAAGTCTAAATTCAAACATTGCGGGTCTCAACAACCAATGAGAGGAGCTCCTGCTCCGTGAGTCAGAGGCCCCCCTCGAAAGATTCAAACTGATTGGTTGTTAGCCCGTTTGCTGCGTTCAGGAACATTTTGAATCACAGTAATTTGTATACAGAAATATATACAGCTTTCAAACAATGTTGCTCTCCATATGAGAGGTAAGGGAACATGGTCACAAACAAAACAGTGTTGACAAAATATGCAGTCAAAAAATATATACACACCGGACGACAGTAACTTGTGAATAGAAATATACAGTATTTACAAAAAGTCTCTCTCCATATGAGAGTCAAAAGGAAATCATCACAATCAGAATTATGTTGATGATATGTACAGCAATTGAGTATACACATATATATACAATGTTTCAGTGTAAGGACAGGGGGTTCCAGGAGTGGGTCGACAGGAGGCACAGGCCGGTTAGGAGAAGGTAAGATGGGGGTCCGATTGCCGAAGGCAATCGGGTCCCAATGCACGGGCCATTCCTGCTCCCGGCTCAAGGAACCATGTCCCAAACTTGGTGCCCTGAAAAGGGGATTATGATGGCATCCTGGACATCAGGTTTACATTGTGATCAGCCCCAGATGGGGGAGGGGGAGGGGGGAAGAAAAGGGAGAGCGAGAGGTAAGAGAGAGAGAGAGAGAGAGAGTGTGAGAGAGGGGGAGAGGGAGAGAGGGAGGGAGGGAGGGAGGGTGGAGTTTGGAGTTGAGGGTTATTCCAATATAGGGTTAAAATGGTTAAGGTTAGGATTGAACTTAAGGTTAGGCTTCAAGGATAAGATTAAAATCAGCACAGGGTTAGAGCTGGTTAGGGTTAGAATAGATCTCATGGTCAGGATGTCACAGCAAATATATACAGACAGGTGGAGTGTTGGTGACAATGATAATGATAATGAACATGGCAAACACAGGAAAAACAGAACAGTAATAATAAACAAGTATATACATTATGTGGACTTTATGTCCTTTAAAAACTTTTTTCATTTAACCCCTTAGGGTGTACAGTGTCCAGTTTTGCAATCCAGAGTCTTTCAGCCTTCCTCCTCTGCTGAGTAGTCCATCTGGGATTTGCCTGTATTACTGTTGCTCTGACAGATTCCCAGCTATGTGACAGGAAGTGTTTCACTAGTTGTGTGTGTGTGTTCTTCTTCCTTAACACATTGTACCTGTGCTGGGTGAATCTTGTCAGAATTGTGTTACTTGTCTCACCCACATACTGTATTCCACATTTGCTGCAAGTGATCATATATACACAGTTCTTGGAGCGTGGAGTCCCAGTAGCTTGTGAGCAGAATACAGTCCCATTAGAAAAGCTGCGCAACCATTTCTGGTGCTTAAAAAATTGCCCCTGGTCTCTGAGTTTGGGCTCAGAGAGAGGTGAGATTTTTGCCTTAATGAGGAAATCCCTTAGGTTTTTATTCCTCCTAAAGGCAGCTATTACCTTATGATCCCCCAGCAATTGGGTTTTCTGGACAAGATCCTGAAAATTGTTTCTAATCACTCTGATTAGTTTGCACGTTGATGGGGCATAGGTCAAAACGACAGGCAGGACAGGTGTCAAATCAATGGGTTTTGTCTGCAGGAATGAATTGAAGCATTTCCTGAGGAAAGAGCGACAATACCCCCTACTGGTGAGAGCTGAGAATAAAATTTTGGTCGCTGCTCTGAAGTCAGTAGGTTGTGTGCAAATTCTGTGAAATCTCAACAGTTGGGACTTTATTAAACCAGCAAAGGTGTGTTTTGGGTGGAAACTTGTTTTGAATAAAAGGGCATGTGTGTCTGTGGGCTTGAAGAATACTTTAATATCCAATTTGTGTGTCTGTGGAAAATTTGGGCCTTTGAAAGTGGTTGTATCCAAGAAATCAATTGTGGTTCTATTAATTGTAGATTTTAATTTGATCGAATCATTATGGCCGTTCAGAGTGCTTAGAAAGGTTTCAAAATCTTGTTCAGAGTGTGGCCATATGCCCCAGATGTCGTCAAGAAACCGATAGTAGTACAGTGGTTTCTTGACACATTTTGCCAGGGCTGCAGTTTCCCATTCTGCCATGAAAATGTTGGCATATGCCGGTGCGAATTTTTTGCCCATGGCTGTACCTTTTATCTGCAAGAAGAAGTCCCCATTGAATTCAAAGTCATTTCTCGTTAAGTTGATTTCTAATAATTGTAATAATTCCTTTTCAGGTCTTTTTTTGTCTGGGTATTTTTGGAAAATATTCCTGATGGAGTTTATTCCCTCCTTAATGTCAATATTTGTGTATAGGCTGTCAATGTCAATTGAAAAGAGAAATGATTCAGTGGGGACTTCTGTCTGCTTAACCTTTTCCACAAAGTCATACGTATCCTTAATGTAACTTTCATGCTTTATGGATAAGGGATTAAGGAAGAAGTCCAGATATTCTGCAGTGTGGTAAGTTTCACTACCGCAATCAGACACAATGGGACGCCCGGGAGGCACCTGAAATGGCACAGACCACTTTGCTGGGTCTTTGTGGATTTTAGGTAATAAATAAAAGAGCCTTCCCCTTGGCTCAGCGGAGCCCAGTAAATAAGTTTTTTGTTTCAAATTAATGAATTTTTTTAGGTGTAGATTGTTAACAATTTTCTCCACAATAGGTAATGTGTCCAAATAGATGGGTTTCTTTAATTTAGAATAATAGGTCTTATCATGTAATTGTCTGTAGCCCTCTTGGAGGTATTGATCCCTGTCCAAGATTACTACAGCGCTGCCTTTATCTGCTGGTTTTAAGATTATTGATTTATTTTCTTTTAGTTCTTTTAGAGCTTTGAGCTCCTCCTCCGTTAAATTTGGTTTAACGTGGCTGATGTGGAAATGGTTATTAAAATATTCATAGTCAGCTTTCATTAAAGTGGACACTTCCTGTGGAAGCTGACCTAATGGAGGAGACCACTCAGATTTAAGAGTGAAATGCTGGGGTTCTGCATCAGACTTCTCCCCATAATGAATAGCCAATTTGATTCTCCTGTGATATTGTTGAATATCATGCTTACATTGTAATTTGAAATTTTTGTCAGGACCTATTGCAGGAATGAAATTAAGACCCCTATTCAGGAGGTTCCGCTGGGCAGTGGAAGGCTTAAAATGCTTAGACAAGTTAATAACACCAGAACTTACCCCCTCCCTTTTATCAGATGGGCTCACGGGGACTCTACAAAAGCATTCCAGTGCTCCAACATATGCAAAGCCGTCACGTCAGTCCAGTGGATGTTGTCCCTTCCTGTCTCAAAACTGTCAGCAGGAAGAGCCGGTATGTGGTTCACCAGACCTGTAATGAAAGTGTTTAAGTGCAGGAGTGTGTCCTGCTCATTCTGGGGCAGAGCGGAGGAGTAGTTCACCACTGGGACGTAGATGTCAGCTTCAGGAAATTCGTTCTGGGCCGTCAGTAGTGCCTTTTTCAGTTCTGTGATTGGTGTGTTCTTGTCCCTCTGTGATCTGTTATTTAGGCCAAAAGATAAAACTATTGTTTCCACCTCTACGCTGGAAGTGGCTTTTTCCAGCAGGGCCTGTGCATGGCACCACTTTGCACCGGGGAAGCTGTCAATTTGCACGTTCTCCGCTGAAAAAGATGGGAGTGTGCTTACATTTGAGTCACCGATGATGAGTGCTGATTTCCTGATGTGGAGGCTCCAATCCTGCAGCTTCCTCTGCGTGTTTGGGTGTCTCGTGGGGAGGACGGGCTGTTCAGCAGGTGAAGCAGGTGCAAGGGGAGGAGACTGGGAGGATTCCTCCATTCTCCTCGTCTGGAGGCGGGTCTGCACGCAGGATTTCAATCTGTCCTGTGTGGTGCGTGGCAGGCCGAGATGTGCAGACGTGGACGGTCCAGGCGCTGTTTCAATGTCTTTTATGGGTCTCGTGGGGATGGTGTCGTCCCCCTGAGTGAGGTCCATTACCTCGATCATTATGTCGTCTTCCGGTTGCGGGGACTGAGTGGGCGGGGGCGGCTCCTCCTCAGCAGAGGTCGTGCGAAGCGCGGCGAATACCCTCTCCACTCTCCGGTCTTTTGGTGACATTGGTGTGGGTTCAGGAGGGTCTTCATGGGGGGTGGGGGTGATGGGTTTTGGATCGTCGTCTTCCTCACCGTCGCGCTCTATGAAAGGTGACCAGTCACCGCTGATGGTGTCGGTCATGGTGGTCGCCGTCGCCGTGGTGACAGGGCGCGCTGTAGGTGGAGCATGCACCTGTGCAGTCACCGTTATGGTTCGGCCGGCTCCGGGCTGTGTCGTGGCAGGCTGTGCAGTTGGAGCTGGCTGCAACACTTCTGTCAGAGGTTCGGTCGAGTCGAGTGTTATGAGATCATCCCTCACCTCTGGTTGTCGTGTCGGCTCGCTGGTCCCGCGGCTCTGTTCTCTCGATTCGGTGTCCGCTCTCAGGTCTGCCAGCCTGGCTATGATGGCTGCCTGGGTCTGGTCCAGTGACTCCGGTCGGAGACGGCGGCCCAGGTTGCGCTTGGCCCAGGATGACGCCACCTCAAAGGGTCCTTCCCAGTCCTGTTTAGGAAACTCAAAGAGGCGTTTTAGCTCCACCTCCATAGCCATAGAATAATGATCGCGGAGAATCAGGACTGCTGTGTATGCCCAGTTCTTCGCATTACCCTCGATTCGAGTCTGTGTTAGTTCGCTCGGTGCAGCTGGCTTAATGACAGTCATTAAATTCTGTACAATTTTGTTCAGGGAGGGCGGATATTTGTCCCTTGAAACGTTTTTAAGGTGATGAACAGATTTGATAAGTCTGTGAATAATCCGCACTTTAGTTGAAAAGTCTGCGTCATCAGATGGCACGGCGTGTCTGGGAGGATCAGGTCGTGAAAATCTGGCACGCTTCACATACCGTCTGTCCCATGCTTGTCCTCGGTCAGCCAGGCGCCTCTGCTCGTGTTGATCCCCGTGACGGGCAGCATAGCGGGTCGTAGTTGGTCGCTCTCTGCTCCGGCGCTGCCGCCATGTGTGGGGGATTTCTCTCTCCTCTCTCCGGTGGTGCCATCCACTCACTACTGAAGCGTAGGTCCGGCGCTCAGTGTGGGATGGGTAGCTACGATCCCGGGCTCGCTCCTGTTCAAAACGGTGCCCTTGTTCCGGCCGATCACGGTAGCGGGCTGCATAGCGGACTGGAGCTGGCTGTTCTGCCCTCCGGTGTTGACGCCATGCCGGGTAAGCGTTGTGGGGAATTTCTCTCCCCTCACGGCGGTCATATCCCCTCACCACCGACGCGTAGGTACGGCGCACGGCGCGGGATGGGTAGCTGGTCCGTCTGGGAGATCTCCGGTCGTCTCTGAGGTTGCGGTCGCCTCTCCGGCCTCTGCGATGGCGGACGACGGTCCAGTCGTCTTCCGGATAAAACGTGGGCATTTTTGCAGGCACACTTGCGGTCTCAGCTTAGACAAATGGTCGCTGGGGACCGTGCTAGCAGTGTAAAAATTGCTGTGTGTCCCAAAAATAATAATAATAATAATAGTCCTCACGTTTTTTCAGAAAAATGAAAAAGAGCTTTATTTTCGCTTAATGCAAAAAATAAAAGCAAACAAATTTACAAAATTTACAAAGAAATAAGCCAAAGTCGCGACGTTTCGGTCAATATTAACCTTCTTCAGGCTGGCTTACATGAAGAATGAAAATAGCATCATAAAACATTGGTTACAATGCAAGTCGCCGGTGTGTGCATTGCGCAAGTCTAAATTCAAACATTGCGGGTCTCAACAACCAATGAGAGGAGCTCCTGCTCCGTGAGTCAGAGGCCCCCCTCGAAAGATTCAAACTGATTGGTTGTTAGCCCGTTTGCTGCGTTCAGGAACATTTTGAATCACAGTAATTTGTATACAGAAATATATACAGCTTTCAAACAATGTTGCTCTCCATATGAGAGGTAAGGGAACATGGTCACAAACAAAACAGTGTTGACAAAATATGCAGTCAAAAAATATATACACACCGGACGACAGTAACTTGTGAATAGAAATATACAGTATTTACAAAAAGTCTCTCTCCATATGAGAGTCAAAAGGAAATCATCACAATCAGAATTATGTTGATGATATGTACAGCAATTGAGTATACACATATATATACAATGTTTCAGTGTAAGGACAGGGGGTTCCAGGAGTGGGTCGACAGGAGGCACAGGCCGGTTAGGAGAAGGTAAGATGGGGGTCCGATTGCCGAAGGCAATCGGGTCCCAATGCACGGGCCATTCCTGCTCCCGGCTCAAGGAACCATGTCCCAAACTTGGTGCCCTGAAAAGGGGATTATGATGGCATCCTGGACATCAGGTTTACATTGTGATCAGCCCCAGATGGGGGAGGGGGAGGGGGGAAGAAAAGGGAGAGCGAGAGGTAAGAGAGAGAGAGAGAGAGAGAGTGTGAGAGAGGGGGAGAGGGAGAGAGGGAGGGAGGGAGGGAGGGTGGAGTTTGGAGTTGAGGGTTATTCCAATATAGGGTTAAAATGGTTAAGGTTAGGATTGAACTTAAGGTTAGGCTTCAAGGATAAGATTAAAATCAGCACAGGGTTAGAGCTGGTTAGGGTTAGAATAGATCTCATGGTCAGGATGTCACAGCAAATATATACAGACAGGTGGAGTGTTGGTGACAATGATAATGATAATGAACATGGCAAACACAGGAAAAACAGAACAGTAATAATAAACAAGTATATACATTATGTGGACTTTATGTCCTTTAAAAACTTTTTTCATTTAACCCCTTAGGGTGTACAGTGTCCAGTTTTGCAATCCAGAGTCTTTCAGCCTTCCTCCTCTGCTGAGTAGTCCATCTGGGATTTGCCTGTATTACTGTTGCTCTGACAGATTCCCAGCTATGTGACAGGAAGTGTTTCACTAGTTGTGTGTGTGTGTTCTTCTTCCTTAACACATTGTACCTGTGCTGGGTGAATCTTGTCAGAATTGTGTTACTTGTCTCACCCACATACTGTATTCCACATTTGCTGCAAGTGATCATATATACACAGTTCTTGGAGCGTGGAGTCCCAGTAGCTTGTGAGCAGAATACAGTCCCATTAGAAAAGCTGCGCAACCATTTCTGGTGCTTAAAAAATTGCCCCTGGTCTCTGAGTTTGGGCTCAGAGAGAGGTGAGATTTTTGCCTTAATGAGGAAATCCCTTAGGTTTTTATTCCTCCTAAAGGCAGCTATTACCTTATGATCCCCCAGCAATTGGGTTTTCTGGACAAGATCCTGAAAATTGTTTCTAATCACTCTGATTAGTTTGCACGTTGATGGGGCATAGGTCAAAACGACAGGCAGGACAGGTGTCAAATCAATGGGTTTTGTCTGCAGGAATGAATTGAAGCATTTCCTGAGGAAAGAGCGACAATACCCCCTACTGGTGAGAGCTGAGAATAAAATTTTGGTCGCTGCTCTGAAGTCAGTAGGTTGTGTGCAAATTCTGTGAAATCTCAACAGTTGGGACTTTATTAAACCAGCAAAGGTGTGTTTTGGGTGGAAACTTGTTTTGAATAAAAGGGCATGTGTGTCTGTGGGCTTGAAGAATACTTTAATATCCAATTTGTGTGTCTGTGGAAAATTTGGGCCTTTGAAAGTGGTTGTATCCAAGAAATCAATTGTGGTTCTATTAATTGTAGATTTTAATTTGATCGAATCATTATGGCCGTTCAGAGTGCTTAGAAAGGTTTCAAAATCTTGTTCAGAGTGTGGCCATATGCCCCAGATGTCGTCAAGAAACCGATAGTAGTACAGTGGTTTCTTGACACATTTTGCCAGGGCTGCAGTTTCCCATTCTGCCATGAAAATGTTGGCATATGCCGGTGCGAATTTTTTGCCCATGGCTGTACCTTTTATCTGCAAGAAGAAGTCCCCATTGAATTCAAAGTCATTTCTCGTTAAGTTGATTTCTAATAATTGTAATAATTCCTTTTCAGGTCTTTTTTTGTCTGGGTATTTTTGGAAAATATTCCTGATGGAGTTTATTCCCTCCTTAATGTCAATATTTGTGTATAGGCTGTCAATGTCAATTGAAAAGAGAAATGATTCAGTGGGGACTTCTGTCTGCTTAACCTTTTCCACAAAGTCATACGTATCCTTAATGTAACTTTCATGCTTTATGGATAAGGGATTAAGGAAGAAGTCCAGATATTCTGCAGTGTGGTAAGTTTCACTACCGCAATCAGACACAATGGGACGCCCGGGAGGCACCTGAAATGGCACAGACCACTTTGCTGGGTCTTTGTGGATTTTAGGTAATAAATAAAAGAGCCTTCCCCTTGGCTCAGCGGAGCCCAGTAAATAAGTTTTTTGTTTCAAATTAATGAATTTTTTTAGGTGTAGATTGTTAACAATTTTCTCCACAATAGGTAATGTGTCCAAATAGATGGGTTTCTTTAATTTAGAATAATAGGTCTTATCATGTAATTGTCTGTAGCCCTCTTGGAGGTATTGATCCCTGTCCAAGATTACTACAGCGCTGCCTTTATCTGCTGGTTTTAAGATTATTGATTTATTTTCTTTTAGTTCTTTTAGAGCTTTGAGCTCCTCCTCCGTTAAATTTGGTTTAACGTGGCTGATGTGGAAATGGTTATTAAAATATTCATAGTCAGCTTTCATTAAAGTGGACACTTCCTGTGGAAGCTGACCTAATGGAGGAGACCACTCAGATTTAAGAGTGAAATGCTGGGGTTCTGCATCAGACTTCTCCCCATAATGAATAGCCAATTTGATTCTCCTGTGATATTGTTGAATATCATGCTTACATTGTAATTTGAAATTTTTGTCAGGACCTATTGCAGGAATGAAATTAAGACCCCTATTCAGGAGGTTCCGCTGGGCAGTGGAAGGCTTAAAATGCTTAGACAAGTTAATAACACCAGAACTTACCCCCTCCCTTTTATCAGATGGGCTCACGGGGACTCTACAAAAGCATTCCAGTGCTCCAACATATGCAAAGCCGTCACGTCAGTCCAGTGGATGTTGTCCCTTCCTGTCTCAAAACTGTCAGCAGGAAGAGCCGGTATGTGGTTCACCAGACCTGTAATGAAAGTGTTTAAGTGCAGGAGTGTGTCCTGCTCATTCTGGGGCAGAGCGGAGGAGTAGTTCACCACTGGGACGTAGATGTCAGCTTCAGGAAATTCGTTCTGGGCCGTCAGTAGTGCCTTTTTCAGTTCTGTGATTGGTGTGTTCTTGTCCCTCTGTGATCTGTTATTTAGGCCAAAAGATAAAACTATTGTTTCCACCTCTACGCTGGAAGTGGCTTTTTCCAGCAGGGCCTGTGCATGGCACCACTTTGCACCGGGGAAGCTGTCAATTTGCACGTTCTCCGCTGAAAAAGATGGGAGTGTGCTTACATTTGAGTCACCGATGATGAGTGCTGATTTCCTGATGTGGAGGCTCCAATCCTGCAGCTTCCTCTGCGTGTTTGGGTGTCTCGTGGGGAGGACGGGCTGTTCAGCAGGTGAAGCAGGTGCAAGGGGAGGAGACTGGGAGGATTCCTCCATTCTCCTCGTCTGGAGGCGGGTCTGCACGCAGGATTTCAATCTGTCCTGTGTGGTGCGTGGCAGGCCGAGATGTGCAGACGTGGACGGTCCAGGCGCTGTTTCAATGTCTTTTATGGGTCTCGTGGGGATGGTGTCGTCCCCCTGAGTGAGGTCCATTACCTCGATCATTATGTCGTCTTCCGGTTGCGGGGACTGAGTGGGCGGGGGCGGCTCCTCCTCAGCAGAGGTCGTGCGAAGCGCGGCGAATACCCTCTCCACTCTCCGGTCTTTTGGTGACATTGGTGTGGGTTCAGGAGGGTCTTCATGGGGGGTGGGGGTGATGGGTTTTGGATCGTCGTCCTCCTCACCGTCGCGCTCTATGAAAGGTGACCAGTCACCGCTGATGGTGTCGGTCATGGTGGTCGCCGTCGCCGTGGTGACAGGGCGCGCTGTAGGTGGAGCATGCACCTGTGCAGTCACCGTTATGGTTCGGCCGGCTCCGGGCTGTGTCGTGGCAGGCTGTGCAGTTGGAGCTGGCTGCAACACTTCTGTCAGAGGTTCGGTCGAGTCGAGTGTTATGAGATCATCCCTCACCTCTGGTTGTCGTGTCGGCTCGCTGGTCCCGCGGCTCTGTTCTCTCGATTCGGTGTCCGCTCTCAGGTCTGCCAGCCTGGCTATGATGGCTGCCTGGGTCTGGTCCAGTGACTCCGGTCGGAGACGGCGGCCCAGGTTGCGCTTGGCCCAGGATGACGCCACCTCAAAGGGTCCTTCCCAGTCCTGTTTAGGAAACTCAAAGAGGCGTTTTAGCTCCACCTCCATAGCCATAGAATAATGATCGCGGAGAATCAGGACTGCTGTGTATGCCCAGTTCTTCGCATTACCCTCGATTCGAGTCTGTGTTAGTTCGCTCGGTGCAGCTGGCTTAATGACAGTCATTAAATTCTGTACAATTTTGTTCAGGGAGGGCGGATATTTGTCCCTTGAAACGTTTTTAAGGTGATGAACAGATTTGATAAGTCTGTGAATAATCCGCACTTTAGTTGAAAAGTCTGCGTCATCAGATGGCACGGCGTGTCTGGGAGGATCAGGTCGTGAAAATCTGGCACGCTTCACATACCGTCTGTCCCATGCTTGTCCTCGGTCAGCCAGGCGCCTCTGCTCGTGTTGATCCCCGTGACGGGCAGCATAGCGGGTCGTAGTTGGTCGCTCTCTGCTCCGGCGCTGCCGCCATGTGTGGGGGATTTCTCTCTCCTCTCTCCGGTGGTGCCATCCACTCACTACTGAAGCGTAGGTCCGGCGCTCAGTGTGGGATGGGTAGCTACGATCCCGGGCTCGCTCCTGTTCAAAACGGTGCCCTTGTTCCGGCCGATCACGGTAGCGGGCTGCATAGCGGACTGGAGCTGGCTGTTCTGCCCTCCGGTGTTGACGCCATGCCGGGTAAGCGTTGTGGGGAATTTCTCTCCCCTCACGGCGGTCATATCCCCTCACCACCGACGCGTAGGTACGGCGCACGGCGCGGGATGGGTAGCTGGTCCGTCTGGGAGATCTCCGGTCGTCTCTGAGGTTGCGGTCGCCTCTCCGGCCTCTGCGATGGCGGACGACGGTCCAGTCGTCTTCCGGATAAAACGTGGGCATTTTTGCAGGCACACTTGCGGTCTCAGCTTAGACAAATGGTCGCTGGGGACCGTGCTAGCAGTGTAAAAATTGCTGTGTGTCCCAAAAATAATAATAATAATAATAGTCCTCACGTTTTTTCAGAAAAATGAAAAAGAGCTTTATTTTCGCTTAATGCAAAAAATAAAAGCAAACAAATTTACAAAATTTACAAAGAAATAAGCCAAAGTCGCGACGTTTCGGTCAATATTAACCTTCTTCAGGCTGGCTTACATGAAGAATGAAAATAGCATCATAAAACATTGGTTACAATGCAAGTCGCCGGTGTGTGCATTGCGCAAGTCTAAATTCAAACATTGCGGGTCTCAACAACCAATGAGAGGAGCTCCTGCTCCGTGAGTCAGAGGCCCCCCTCGAAAGATTCAAACTGATTGGTTGTTAGCCCGTTTGCTGCGTTCAGGAACATTTTGAATCACAGTAATTTGTATACAGAAATATATACAGCTTTCAAACAATGTTGCTCTCCATATGAGAGGTAAGGGAACATGGTCACAAACAAAACAGTGTTGACAAAATATGCAGTCAAAAAATATATACACACCGGACGACAGTAACTTGTGAATAGAAATATACAGTATTTACAAAAAGTCTCTCTCCATATGAGAGTCAAAAGGAAATCATCACAATCAGAATTATGTTGATGATATGTACAGCAATTGAGTATACACATATATATACAATGTTTCAGTGTAAGGACAGGGGGTTCCAGGAGTGGGTCGACAGGAGGCACAGGCCGGTTAGGAGAAGGTAAGATGGGGGTCCGATTGCCGAAGGCAATCGGGTCCCAATGCACGGGCCATTCCTGCTCCCGGCTCAAGGAACCATGTCCCAAACTTGGTGCCCTGAAAAGGGGATTATGATGGCATCCTGGACATCAGGTTTACATTGTGATCAGCCCCAGATGGGGGAGGGGGAGGGGGGAAGAAAAGGGAGAGCGAGAGGTAAGAGAGAGAGAGAGAGAGAGAGTGTGAGAGAGGGGGAGAGGGAGAGAGGGAGGGAGGGAGGGAGGGTGGAGTTTGGAGTTGAGGGTTATTCCAATATAGGGTTAAAATGGTTAAGGTTAGGATTGAACTTAAGGTTAGGCTTCAAGGATAAGATTAAAATCAGCACAGGGTTAGAGCTGGTTAGGGTTAGAATAGATCTCATGGTCAGGATGTCACAGCAAATATATACAGACAGGTGGAGTGTTGGTGACAATGATAATGATAATGAACATGGCAAACACAGGAAAAACAGAACAGTAATAATAAACAAGTATATACATTATGTGGACTTTATGTCCTTTAAAAACTTTTTTCATTTAACCCCTTAGGGTGTACAGTGTCCAGTTTTGCAATCCAGAGTCTTTCAGCCTTCCTCCTCTGCTGAGTAGTCCATCTGGGATTTGCCTGTATTACTGTTGCTCTGACAGATTCCCAGCTATGTGACAGGAAGTGTTTCACTAGTTGTGTGTGTGTGTTCTTCTTCCTTAACACATTGTACCTGTGCTGGGTGAATCTTGTCAGAATTGTGTTACTTGTCTCACCCACATACTGTATTCCACATTTGCTGCAAGTGATCATATATACACAGTTCTTGGAGCGTGGAGTCCCAGTAGCTTGTGAGCAGAATACAGTCCCATTAGAAAAGCTGCGCAACCATTTCTGGTGCTTAAAAAATTGCCCCTGGTCTCTGAGTTTGGGCTCAGAGAGAGGTGAGATTTTTGCCTTAATGAGGAAATCCCTTAGGTTTTTATTCCTCCTAAAGGCAGCTATTACCTTATGATCCCCCAGCAATTGGGTTTTCTGGACAAGATCCTGAAAATTGTTTCTAATCACTCTGATTAGTTTGCACGTTGATGGGGCATAGGTCAAAACGACAGGCAGGACAGGTGTCAAATCAATGGGTTTTGTCTGCAGGAATGAATTGAAGCATTTCCTGAGGAAAGAGCGACAATACCCCCTACTGGTGAGAGCTGAGAATAAAATTTTGGTCGCTGCTCTGAAGTCAGTAGGTTGTGTGCAAATTCTGTGAAATCTCAACAGTTGGGACTTTATTAAACCAGCAAAGGTGTGTTTTGGGTGGAAACTTGTTTTGAATAAAAGGGCATGTGTGTCTGTGGGCTTGAAGAATACTTTAATATCCAATTTGTGTGTCTGTGGAAAATTTGGGCCTTTGAAAGTGGTTGTATCCAAGAAATCAATTGTGGTTCTATTAATTGTAGATTTTAATTTGATCGAATCATTATGGCCGTTCAGAGTGCTTAGAAAGGTTTCAAAATCTTGTTCAGAGTGTGGCCATATGCCCCAGATGTCGTCAAGAAACCGATAGTAGTACAGTGGTTTCTTGACACATTTTGCCAGGGCTGCAGTTTCCCATTCTGCCATGAAAATGTTGGCATATGCCGGTGCGAATTTTTTGCCCATGGCTGTACCTTTTATCTGCAAGAAGAAGTCCCCATTGAATTCAAAGTCATTTCTCGTTAAGTTGATTTCTAATAATTGTAATAATTCCTTTTCAGGTCTTTTTTTGTCTGGGTATTTTTGGAAAATATTCCTGATGGAGTTTATTCCCTCCTTAATGTCAATATTTGTGTATAGGCTGTCAATGTCAATTGAAAAGAGAAATGATTCAGTGGGGACTTCTGTCTGCTTAACCTTTTCCACAAAGTCATACGTATCCTTAATGTAACTTTCATGCTTTATGGATAAGGGATTAAGGAAGAAGTCCAGATATTCTGCAGTGTGGTAAGTTTCACTACCGCAATCAGACACAATGGGACGCCCGGGAGGCACCTGAAATGGCACAGACCACTTTGCTGGGTCTTTGTGGATTTTAGGTAATAAATAAAAGAGCCTTCCCCTTGGCTCAGCGGAGCCCAGTAAATAAGTTTTTTGTTTCAAATTAATGAATTTTTTTAGGTGTAGATTGTTAACAATTTTCTCCACAATAGGTAATGTGTCCAAATAGATGGGTTTCTTTAATTTAGAATAATAGGTCTTATCATGTAATTGTCTGTAGCCCTCTTGGAGGTATTGATCCCTGTCCAAGATTACTACAGCGCTGCCTTTATCTGCTGGTTTTAAGATTATTGATTTATTTTCTTTTAGTTCTTTTAGAGCTTTGAGCTCCTCCTCCGTTAAATTTGGTTTAACGTGGCTGATGTGGAAATGGTTATTAAAATATTCATAGTCAGCTTTCATTAAAGTGGACACTTCCTGTGGAAGCTGACCTAATGGAGGAGACCACTCAGATTTAAGAGTGAAATGCTGGGGTTCTGCATCAGACTTCTCCCCATAATGAATAGCCAATTTGATTCTCCTGTGATATTGTTGAATATCATGCTTACATTGTAATTTGAAATTTTTGTCAGGACCTATTGCAGGAATGAAATTAAGACCCCTATTCAGGAGGTTCCGCTGGGCAGTGGAAGGCTTAAAATGCTTAGACAAGTTAATAACACCAGAACTTACCCCCTCCCTTTTATCAGATGGGCTCACGGGGACTCTACAAAAGCATTCCAGTGCTCCAACATATGCAAAGCCGTCACGTCAGTCCAGTGGATGTTGTCCCTTCCTGTCTCAAAACTGTCAGCAGGAAGAGCCGGTATGTGGTTCACCAGACCTGTAATGAAAGTGTTTAAGTGCAGGAGTGTGTCCTGCTCATTCTGGGGCAGAGCGGAGGAGTAGTTCACCACTGGGACGTAGATGTCAGCTTCAGGAAATTCGTTCTGGGCCGTCAGTAGTGCCTTTTTCAGTTCTGTGATTGGTGTGTTCTTGTCCCTCTGTGATCTGTTATTTAGGCCAAAAGATAAAACTATTGTTTCCACCTCTACGCTGGAAGTGGCTTTTTCCAGCAGGGCCTGTGCATGGCACCACTTTGCACCGGGGAAGCTGTCAATTTGCACGTTCTCCGCTGAAAAAGATGGGAGTGTGCTTACATTTGAGTCACCGATGATGAGTGCTGATTTCCTGATGTGGAGGCTCCAATCCTGCAGCTTCCTCTGCGTGTTTGGGTGTCTCGTGGGGAGGACGGGCTGTTCAGCAGGTGAAGCAGGTGCAAGGGGAGGAGACTGGGAGGATTCCTCCATTCTCCTCGTCTGGAGGCGGGTCTGCACGCAGGATTTCAATCTGTCCTGTGTGGTGCGTGGCAGGCCGAGATGTGCAGACGTGGACGGTCCAGGCGCTGTTTCAATGTCTTTTATGGGTCTCGTGGGGATGGTGTCGTCCCCCTGAGTGAGGTCCATTACCTCGATCATTATGTCGTCTTCCGGTTGCGGGGACTGAGTGGGCGGGGGCGGCTCCTCCTCAGCAGAGGTCGTGCGAAGCGCGGCGAATACCCTCTCCACTCTCCGGTCTTTTGGTGACATTGGTGTGGGTTCAGGAGGGTCTTCATGGGGGGTGGGGGTGATGGGTTTTGGATCGTCGTCCTCCTCACCGTCGCGCTCTATGAAAGGTGACCAGTCACCGCTGATGGTGTCGGTCATGGTGGTCGCCGTCGCCGTGGTGACAGGGCGCGCTGTAGGTGGAGCATGCACCTGTGCAGTCACCGTTATGGTTCGGCCGGCTCCGGGCTGTGTCGTGGCAGGCTGTGCAGTTGGAGCTGGCTGCAACACTTCTGTCAGAGGTTCGGTCGAGTCGAGTGTTATGAGATCATCCCTCACCTCTGGTTGTCGTGTCGGCTCGCTGGTCCCGCGGCTCTGTTCTCTCGATTCGGTGTCCGCTCTCAGGTCTGCCAGCCTGGCTATGATGGCTGCCTGGGTCTGGTCCAGTGACTCCGGTCGGAGACGGCGGCCCAGGTTGCGCTTGGCCCAGGATGACGCCACCTCAAAGGGTCCTTCCCAGTCCTGTTTAGGAAACTCAAAGAGGCGTTTTAGCTCCACCTCCATAGCCATAGAATAATGATCGCGGAGAATCAGGACTGCTGTGTATGCCCAGTTCTTCGCATTACCCTCGATTCGAGTCTGTGTTAGTTCGCTCGGTGCAGCTGGCTTAATGACAGTCATTAAATTCTGTACAATTTTGTTCAGGGAGGGCGGATATTTGTCCCTTGAAACGTTTTTAAGGTGATGAACAGATTTGATAAGTCTGTGAATAATCCGCACTTTAGTTGAAAAGTCTGCGTCATCAGATGGCACGGCGTGTCTGGGAGGATCAGGTCGTGAAAATCTGGCACGCTTCACATACCGTCTGTCCCATGCTTGTCCTCGGTCAGCCAGGCGCCTCTGCTCGTGTTGATCCCCGTGACGGGCAGCATAGCGGGTCGTAGTTGGTCGCTCTCTGCTCCGGCGCTGCCGCCATGTGTGGGGGATTTCTCTCTCCTCTCTCCGGTGGTGCCATCCACTCACTACTGAAGCGTAGGTCCGGCGCTCAGTGTGGGATGGGTAGCTACGATCCCGGGCTCGCTCCTGTTCAAAACGGTGCCCTTGTTCCGGCCGATCACGGTAGCGGGCTGCATAGCGGACTGGAGCTGGCTGTTCTGCCCTCCGGTGTTGACGCCATGCCGGGTAAGCGTTGTGGGGAATTTCTCTCCCCTCACGGCGGTCATATCCCCTCACCACCGACGCGTAGGTACGGCGCACGGCGCGGGATGGGTAGCTGGTCCGTCTGGGAGATCTCCGGTCGTCTCTGAGGTTGCGGTCGCCTCTCCGGCCTCTGCGATGGCGGACGACGGTCCAGTCGTCTTCCGGATAAAACGTGGGCATTTTTGCAGGCACACTTGCGGTCTCAGCTTAGACAAATGGTCGCTGGGGACCGTGCTAGCAGTGTAAAAATTGCTGTGTGTCCCAAAAATAATAATAATAATAATAGTCCTCACGTTTTTTCAGAAAAATGAAAAAGAGCTTTATTTTCGCTTAATGCAAAAAATAAAAGCAAACAAATTTACAAAATTTACAAAGAAATAAGCCAAAGTCGCGACGTTTCGGTCAATATTAACCTTCTTCAGGCTGGCTTACATGAAGAATGAAAATAGCATCATAAAACATTGGTTACAATGCAAGTCGCCGGTGTGTGCATTGCGCAAGTCTAAATTCAAACATTGCGGGTCTCAACAACCAATGAGAGGAGCTCCTGCTCCGTGAGTCAGAGGCCCCCCTCGAAAGATTCAAACTGATTGGTTGTTAGCCCGTTTGCTGCGTTCAGGAACATTTTGAATCACAGTAATTTGTATACAGAAATATATACAGCTTTCAAACAATGTTGCTCTCCATATGAGAGGTAAGGGAACATGGTCACAAACAAAACAGTGTTGACAAAATATGCAGTCAAAAAATATATACACACCGGACGACAGTAACTTGTGAATAGAAATATACAGTATTTACAAAAAGTCTCTCTCCATATGAGAGTCAAAAGGAAATCATCACAATCAGAATTATGTTGATGATATGTACAGCAATTGAGTATACACATATATATACAATGTTTCAGTGTAAGGACAGGGGGTTCCAGGAGTGGGTCGACAGGAGGCACAGGCCGGTTAGGAGAAGGTAAGATGGGGGTCCGATTGCCGAAGGCAATCGGGTCCCAATGCACGGGCCATTCCTGCTCCCGGCTCAAGGAACCATGTCCCAAACTTGGTGCCCTGAAAAGGGGATTATGATGGCATCCTGGACATCAGGTTTACATTGTGATCAGCCCCAGATGGGGGAGGGGGAGGGGGGAAGAAAAGGGAGAGCGAGAGGTAAGAGAGAGAGAGAGAGAGAGAGTGTGAGAGAGGGGGAGAGGGAGAGAGGGAGGGAGGGAGGGAGGGTGGAGTTTGGAGTTGAGGGTTATTCCAATATAGGGTTAAAATGGTTAAGGTTAGGATTGAACTTAAGGTTAGGCTTCAAGGATAAGATTAAAATCAGCACAGGGTTAGAGCTGGTTAGGGTTAGAATAGATCTCATGGTCAGGATGTCACAGCAAATATATACAGACAGGTGGAGTGTTGGTGACAATGATAATGATAATGAACATGGCAAACACAGGAAAAACAGAACAGTAATAATAAACAAGTATATACATTATGTGGACTTTATGTCCTTTAAAAACTTTTTTCATTTAACCCCTTAGGGTGTACAGTGTCCAGTTTTGCAATCCAGAGTCTTTCAGCCTTCCTCCTCTGCTGAGTAGTCCATCTGGGATTTGCCTGTATTACTGTTGCTCTGACAGATTCCCAGCTATGTGACAGGAAGTGTTTCACTAGTTGTGTGTGTGTGTTCTTCTTCCTTAACACATTGTACCTGTGCTGGGTGAATCTTGTCAGAATTGTGTTACTTGTCTCACCCACATACTGTATTCCACATTTGCTGCAAGTGATCATATATACACAGTTCTTGGAGCGTGGAGTCCCAGTAGCTTGTGAGCAGAATACAGTCCCATTAGAAAAGCTGCGCAACCATTTCTGGTGCTTAAAAAATTGCCCCTGGTCTCTGAGTTTGGGCTCAGAGAGAGGTGAGATTTTTGCCTTAATGAGGAAATCCCTTAGGTTTTTATTCCTCCTAAAGGCAGCTATTACCTTATGATCCCCCAGCAATTGGGTTTTCTGGACAAGATCCTGAAAATTGTTTCTAATCACTCTGATTAGTTTGCACGTTGATGGGGCATAGGTCAAAACGACAGGCAGGACAGGTGTCAAATCAATGGGTTTTGTCTGCAGGAATGAATTGAAGCATTTCCTGAGGAAAGAGCGACAATACCCCCTACTGGTGAGAGCTGAGAATAAAATTTTGGTCGCTGCTCTGAAGTCAGTAGGTTGTGTGCAAATTCTGTGAAATCTCAACAGTTGGGACTTTATTAAACCAGCAAAGGTGTGTTTTGGGTGGAAACTTGTTTTGAATAAAAGGGCATGTGTGTCTGTGGGCTTGAAGAATACTTTAATATCCAATTTGTGTGTCTGTGGAAAATTTGGGCCTTTGAAAGTGGTTGTATCCAAGAAATCAATTGTGGTTCTATTAATTGTAGATTTTAATTTGATCGAATCATTATGGCCGTTCAGAGTGCTTAGAAAGGTTTCAAAATCTTGTTCAGAGTGTGGCCATATGCCCCAGATGTCGTCAAGAAACCGATAGTAGTACAGTGGTTTCTTGACACATTTTGCCAGGGCTGCAGTTTCCCATTCTGCCATGAAAATGTTGGCATATGCCGGTGCGAATTTTTTGCCCATGGCTGTACCTTTTATCTGCAAGAAGAAGTCCCCATTGAATTCAAAGTCATTTCTCGTTAAGTTGATTTCTAATAATTGTAATAATTCCTTTTCAGGTCTTTTTTTGTCTGGGTATTTTTGGAAAATATTCCTGATGGAGTTTATTCCCTCCTTAATGTCAATATTTGTGTATAGGCTGTCAATGTCAATTGAAAAGAGAAATGATTCAGTGGGGACTTCTGTCTGCTTAACCTTTTCCACAAAGTCATACGTATCCTTAATGTAACTTTCATGCTTTATGGATAAGGGATTAAGGAAGAAGTCCAGATATTCTGCAGTGTGGTAAGTTTCACTACCGCAATCAGACACAATGGGACGCCCGGGAGGCACCTGAAATGGCACAGACCACTTTGCTGGGTCTTTGTGGATTTTAGGTAATAAATAAAAGAGCCTTCCCCTTGGCTCAGCGGAGCCCAGTAAATAAGTTTTTTGTTTCAAATTAATGAATTTTTTTAGGTGTAGATTGTTAACAATTTTCTCCACAATAGGTAATGTGTCCAAATAGATGGGTTTCTTTAATTTAGAATAATAGGTCTTATCATGTAATTGTCTGTAGCCCTCTTGGAGGTATTGATCCCTGTCCAAGATTACTACAGCGCTGCCTTTATCTGCTGGTTTTAAGATTATTGATTTATTTTCTTTTAGTTCTTTTAGAGCTTTGAGCTCCTCCTCCGTTAAATTTGGTTTAACGTGGCTGATGTGGAAATGGTTATTAAAATATTCATAGTCAGCTTTCATTAAAGTGGACACTTCCTGTGGAAGCTGACCTAATGGAGGAGACCACTCAGATTTAAGAGTGAAATGCTGGGGTTCTGCATCAGACTTCTCCCCATAATGAATAGCCAATTTGATTCTCCTGTGATATTGTTGAATATCATGCTTACATTGTAATTTGAAATTTTTGTCAGGACCTATTGCAGGAATGAAATTAAGACCCCTATTCAGGAGGTTCCGCTGGGCAGTGGAAGGCTTAAAATGCTTAGACAAGTTAATAACACCAGAACTTACCCCCTCCCTTTTATCAGATGGGCTCACGGGGACTCTACAAAAGCATTCCAGTGCTCCAACATATGCAAAGCCGTCACGTCAGTCCAGTGGATGTTGTCCCTTCCTGTCTCAAAACTGTCAGCAGGAAGAGCCGGTATGTGGTTCACCAGACCTGTAATGAAAGTGTTTAAGTGCAGGAGTGTGTCCTGCTCATTCTGGGGCAGAGCGGAGGAGTAGTTCACCACTGGGACGTAGATGTCAGCTTCAGGAAATTCGTTCTGGGCCGTCAGTAGTGCCTTTTTCAGTTCTGTGATTGGTGTGTTCTTGTCCCTCTGTGATCTGTTATTTAGGCCAAAAGATAAAACTATTGTTTCCACCTCTACGCTGGAAGTGGCTTTTTCCAGCAGGGCCTGTGCATGGCACCACTTTGCACCGGGGAAGCTGTCAATTTGCACGTTCTCCGCTGAAAAAGATGGGAGTGTGCTTACATTTGAGTCACCGATGATGAGTGCTGATTTCCTGATGTGGAGGCTCCAATCCTGCAGCTTCCTCTGCGTGTTTGGGTGTCTCGTGGGGAGGACGGGCTGTTCAGCAGGTGAAGCAGGTGCAAGGGGAGGAGACTGGGAGGATTCCTCCATTCTCCTCGTCTGGAGGCGGGTCTGCACGCAGGATTTCAATCTGTCCTGTGTGGTGCGTGGCAGGCCGAGATGTGCAGACGTGGACGGTCCAGGCGCTGTTTCAATGTCTTTTATGGGTCTCGTGGGGATGGTGTCGTCCCCCTGAGTGAGGTCCATTACCTCGATCATTATGTCGTCTTCCGGTTGCGGGGACTGAGTGGGCGGGGGCGGCTCCTCCTCAGCAGAGGTCGTGCGAAGCGCGGCGAATACCCTCTCCACTCTCCGGTCTTTTGGTGACATTGGTGTGGGTTCAGGAGGGTCTTCATGGGGGGTGGGGGTGATGGGTTTTGGATCGTCGTCCTCCTCACCGTCGCGCTCTATGAAAGGTGACCAGTCACCGCTGATGGTGTCGGTCATGGTGGTCGCCGTCGCCGTGGTGACAGGGCGCGCTGTAGGTGGAGCATGCACCTGTGCAGTCACCGTTATGGTTCGGCCGGCTCCGGGCTGTGTCGTGGCAGGCTGTGCAGTTGGAGCTGGCTGCAACACTTCTGTCAGAGGTTCGGTCGAGTCGAGTGTTATGAGATCATCCCTCACCTCTGGTTGTCGTGTCGGCTCGCTGGTCCCGCGGCTCTGTTCTCTCGATTCGGTGTCCGCTCTCAGGTCTGCCAGCCTGGCTATGATGGCTGCCTGGGTCTGGTCCAGTGACTCCGGTCGGAGACGGCGGCCCAGGTTGCGCTTGGCCCAGGATGACGCCACCTCAAAGGGTCCTTCCCAGTCCTGTTTAGGAAACTCAAAGAGGCGTTTTAGCTCCACCTCCATAGCCATAGAATAATGATCGCGGAGAATCAGGACTGCTGTGTATGCCCAGTTCTTCGCATTACCCTCGATTCGAGTCTGTGTTAGTTCGCTCGGTGCAGCTGGCTTAATGACAGTCATTAAATTCTGTACAATTTTGTTCAGGGAGGGCGGATATTTGTCCCTTGAAACGTTTTTAAGGTGATGAACAGATTTGATAAGTCTGTGAATAATCCGCACTTTAGTTGAAAAGTCTGCGTCATCAGATGGCACGGCGTGTCTGGGAGGATCAGGTCGTGAAAATCTGGCACGCTTCACATACCGTCTGTCCCATGCTTGTCCTCGGTCAGCCAGGCGCCTCTGCTCGTGTTGATCCCCGTGACGGGCAGCATAACGGGTCGTAGTTGGTCGCTCTCTGCTCCGGCGCTGCCGCCATGTGTGGGGGATTTCTCTCTCCTCTCTCCGGTGGTGCCATCCACTCACTACTGAAGCGTAGGTCCGGCGCTCAGTGTGGGATGGGTAGCTACGATCCCGGGCTCGCTCCTGTTCAAAACGGTGCCCTTGTTCCGGCCGATCACGGTAGCGGGCTGCATAGCGGACTGGAGCTGGCTGTTCTGCCCTCCGGTGTTGACGCCATGCCGGGTAAGCGTTGTGGGGAATTTCTCTCCCCTCACGGCGGTCATATCCCCTCACCACCGACGCGTAGGTACGGCGCACGGCGCGGGATGGGTAGCTGGTCCGTCTGGGAGATCTCCGGTCGTCTCTGAGGTTGCGGTCGCCTCTCCGGCCTCTGCGATGGCGGACGACGGTCCAGTCGTCTTCCGGATAAAACGTGGGCATTTTTGCAGGCACACTTGCGGTCTCAGCTTAGACAAATGGTCGCTGGGGACCGTGCTAGCAGTGTAAAAATTGCTGTGTGTCCCAAAAATAATAATAATAATAATAGTCCTCACGTTTTTTCAGAAAAATGAAAAAGAGCTTTATTTTCGCTTAATGCAAAAAATAAAAGCAAACAAATTTACAAAATTTACAAAGAAATAAGCCAAAGTCGCGACGTTTCGGTCAATATTAACCTTCTTCAGGCTGGCTTACATGAAGAATGAAAATAGCATCATAAAACATTGGTTACAATGCAAGTCGCCGGTGTGTGCATTGCGCAAGTCTAAATTCAAACATTGCGGGTCTCAACAACCAATGAGAGGAGCTCCTGCTCCGTGAGTCAGAGGCCCCCCTCGAAAGATTCAAACTGATTGGTTGTTAGCCCGTTTGCTGCGTTCAGGAACATTTTGAATCACAGTAATTTGTATACAGAAATATATACAGCTTTCAAACAATGTTGCTCTCCATATGAGAGGTAAGGGAACATGGTCACAAACAAAACAGTGTTGACAAAATATGCAGTCAAAAAATATATACACACCGGACGACAGTAACTTGTGAATAGAAATATACAGTATTTACAAAAAGTCTCTCTCCATATGAGAGTCAAAAGGAAATCATCACAATCAGAATTATGTTGATGATATGTACAGCAATTGAGTATACACATATATATACAATGTTTCAGTGTAAGGACAGGGGGTTCCAGGAGTGGGTCGACAGGAGGCACAGGCCGGTTAGGAGAAGGTAAGATGGGGGTCCGATTGCCGAAGGCAATCGGGTCCCAATGCACGGGCCATTCCTGCTCCCGGCTCAAGGAACCATGTCCCAAACTTGGTGCCCTGAAAAGGGGATTATGATGGCATCCTGGACATCAGGTTTACATTGTGATCAGCCCCAGATGGGGGAGGGGGAGGGGGGAAGAAAAGGGAGAGCGAGAGGTAAGAGAGAGAGAGAGAGAGAGAGTGTGAGAGAGGGGGAGAGGGAGAGAGGGAGGGAGGGAGGGAGGGTGGAGTTTGGAGTTGAGGGTTATTCCAATATAGGGTTAAAATGGTTAAGGTTAGGATTGAACTTAAGGTTAGGCTTCAAGGATAAGATTAAAATCAGCACAGGGTTAGAGCTGGTTAGGGTTAGAATAGATCTCATGGTCAGGATGTCACAGCAAATATATACAGACAGGTGGAGTGTTGGTGACAATGATAATGATAATGAACATGGCAAACACAGGAAAAACAGAACAGTAATAATAAACAAGTATATACATTATGTGGACTTTATGTCCTTTAAAAACTTTTTTCATTTAACCCCTTAGGGTGTACAGTGTCCAGTTTTGCAATCCAGAGTCTTTCAGCCTTCCTCCTCTGCTGAGTAGTCCATCTGGGATTTGCCTGTATTACTGTTGCTCTGACAGATTCCCAGCTATGTGACAGGAAGTGTTTCACTAGTTGTGTGTGTGTGTTCTTCTTCCTTAACACATTGTACCTGTGCTGGGTGAATCTTGTCAGAATTGTGTTACTTGTCTCACCCACATACTGTATTCCACATTTGCTGCAAGTGATCATATATACACAGTTCTTGGAGCGTGGAGTCCCAGTAGCTTGTGAGCAGAATACAGTCCCATTAGAAAAGCTGCGCAACCATTTCTGGTGCTTAAAAAATTGCCCCTGGTCTCTGAGTTTGGGCTCAGAGAGAGGTGAGATTTTTGCCTTAATGAGGAAATCCCTTAGGTTTTTATTCCTCCTAAAGGCAGCTATTACCTTATGATCCCCCAGCAATTGGGTTTTCTGGACAAGATCCTGAAAATTGTTTCTAATCACTCTGATTAGTTTGCACGTTGATGGGGCATAGGTCAAAACGACAGGCAGGACAGGTGTCAAATCAATGGGTTTTGTCTGCAGGAATGAATTGAAGCATTTCCTGAGGAAAGAGCGACAATACCCCCTACTGGTGAGAGCTGAGAATAAAATTTTGGTCGCTGCTCTGAAGTCAGTAGGTTGTGTGCAAATTCTGTGAAATCTCAACAGTTGGGACTTTATTAAACCAGCAAAGGTGTGTTTTGGGTGGAAACTTGTTTTGAATAAAAGGGCATGTGTGTCTGTGGGCTTGAAGAATACTTTAATATCCAATTTGTGTGTCTGTGGAAAATTTGGGCCTTTGAAAGTGGTTGTATCCAAGAAATCAATTGTGGTTCTATTAATTGTAGATTTTAATTTGATCGAATCATTATGGCCGTTCAGAGTGCTTAGAAAGGTTTCAAAATCTTGTTCAGAGTGTGGCCATATGCCCCAGATGTCGTCAAGAAACCGATAGTAGTACAGTGGTTTCTTGACACATTTTGCCAGGGCTGCAGTTTCCCATTCTGCCATGAAAATGTTGGCATATGCCGGTGCGAATTTTTTGCCCATGGCTGTACCTTTTATCTGCAAGAAGAAGTCCCCATTGAATTCAAAGTCATTTCTCGTTAAGTTGATTTCTAATAATTGTAATAATTCCTTTTCAGGTCTTTTTTTGTCTGGGTATTTTTGGAAAATATTCCTGATGGAGTTTATTCCCTCCTTAATGTCAATATTTGTGTATAGGCTGTCAATGTCAATTGAAAAGAGAAATGATTCAGTGGGGACTTCTGTCTGCTTAACCTTTTCCACAAAGTCATACGTATCCTTAATGTAACTTTCATGCTTTATGGATAAGGGATTAAGGAAGAAGTCCAGATATTCTGCAGTGTGGTAAGTTTCACTACCGCAATCAGACACAATGGGACGCCCGGGAGGCACCTGAAATGGCACAGACCACTTTGCTGGGTCTTTGTGGATTTTAGGTAATAAATAAAAGAGCCTTCCCCTTGGCTCAGCGGAGCCCAGTAAATAAGTTTTTTGTTTCAAATTAATGAATTTTTTTAGGTGTAGATTGTTAACAATTTTCTCCACAATAGGTAATGTGTCCAAATAGATGGGTTTCTTTAATTTAGAATAATAGGTCTTATCATGTAATTGTCTGTAGCCCTCTTGGAGGTATTGATCCCTGTCCAAGATTACTACAGCGCTGCCTTTATCTGCTGGTTTTAAGATTATTGATTTATTTTCTTTTAGTTCTTTTAGAGCTTTGAGCTCCTCCTCCGTTAAATTTGGTTTAACGTGGCTGATGTGGAAATGGTTATTAAAATATTCATAGTCAGCTTTCATTAAAGTGGACACTTCCTGTGGAAGCTGACCTAATGGAGGAGACCACTCAGATTTAAGAGTGAAATGCTGGGGTTCTGCATCAGACTTCTCCCCATAATGAATAGCCAATTTGATTCTCCTGTGATATTGTTGAATATCATGCTTACATTGTAATTTGAAATTTTTGTCAGGACCTATTGCAGGAATGAAATTAAGACCCCTATTCAGGAGGTTCCGCTGGGCAGTGGAAGGCTTAAAATGCTTAGACAAGTTAATAACACCAGAACTTACCCCCTCCCTTTTATCAGATGGGCTCACGGGGACTCTACAAAAGCATTCCAGTGCTCCAACATATGCAAAGCCGTCACGTCAGTCCAGTGGATGTTGTCCCTTCCTGTCTCAAAACTGTCAGCAGGAAGAGCCGGTATGTGGTTCACCAGACCTGTAATGAAAGTGTTTAAGTGCAGGAGTGTGTCCTGCTCATTCTGGGGCAGAGCGGAGGAGTAGTTCACCACTGGGACGTAGATGTCAGCTTCAGGAAATTCGTTCTGGGCCGTCAGTAGTGCCTTTTTCAGTTCTGTGATTGGTGTGTTCTTGTCCCTCTGTGATCTGTTATTTAGGCCAAAAGATAAAACTATTGTTTCCACCTCTACGCTGGAAGTGGCTTTTTCCAGCAGGGCCTGTGCATGGCACCACTTTGCACCGGGGAAGCTGTCAATTTGCACGTTCTCCGCTGAAAAAGATGGGAGTGTGCTTACATTTGAGTCACCGATGATGAGTGCTGATTTCCTGATGTGGAGGCTCCAATCCTGCAGCTTCCTCTGCGTGTTTGGGTGTCTCGTGGGGAGGACGGGCTGTTCAGCAGGTGAAGCAGGTGCAAGGGGAGGAGACTGGGAGGATTCCTCCATTCTCCTCGTCTGGAGGCGGGTCTGCACGCAGGATTTCAATCTGTCCTGTGTGGTGCGTGGCAGGCCGAGATGTGCAGACGTGGACGGTCCAGGCGCTGTTTCAATGTCTTTTATGGGTCTCGTGGGGATGGTGTCGTCCCCCTGAGTGAGGTCCATTACCTCGATCATTATGTCGTCTTCCGGTTGCGGGGACTGAGTGGGCGGGGGCGGCTCCTCCTCAGCAGAGGTCGTGCGAAGCGCGGCGAATACCCTCTCCACTCTCCGGTCTTTTGGTGACATTGGTGTGGGTTCAGGAGGGTCTTCATGGGGGGTGGGGGTGATGGGTTTTGGATCGTCGTCCTCCTCACCGTCGCGCTCTATGAAAGGTGACCAGTCACCGCTGATGGTGTCGGTCATGGTGGTCGCCGTCGCCGTGGTGACAGGGCGCGCTGTAGGTGGAGCATGCACCTGTGCAGTCACCGTTATGGTTCGGCCGGCTCCGGGCTGTGTCGTGGCAGGCTGTGCAGTTGGAGCTGGCTGCAACACTTCTGTCAGAGGTTCGGTCGAGTCGAGTGTTATGAGATCATCCCTCACCTCTGGTTGTCGTGTCGGCTCGCTGGTCCCGCGGCTCTGTTCTCTCGATTCGGTGTCCGCTCTCAGGTCTGCCAGCCTGGCTATGATGGCTGCCTGGGTCTGGTCCAGTGACTCCGGTCGGAGACGGCGGCCCAGGTTGCGCTTGGCCCAGGATGACGCCACCTCAAAGGGTCCTTCCCAGTCCTGTTTAGGAAACTCAAAGAGGCGTTTTAGCTCCACCTCCATAGCCATAGAATAATGATCGCGGAGAATCAGGACTGCTGTGTATGCCCAGTTCTTCGCATTACCCTCGATTCGAGTCTGTGTTAGTTCGCTCGGTGCAGCTGGCTTAATGACAGTCATTAAATTCTGTACAATTTTGTTCAGGGAGGGCGGATATTTGTCCCTTGAAACGTTTTTAAGGTGATGAACAGATTTGATAAGTCTGTGAATAATCCGCACTTTAGTTGAAAAGTCTGCGTCATCAGATGGCACGGCGTGTCTGGGAGGATCAGGTCGTGAAAATCTGGCACGCTTCACATACCGTCTGTCCCATGCTTGTCCTCGGTCAGCCAGGCGCCTCTGCTCGTGTTGATCCCCGTGACGGGCAGCATAGCGGGTCGTAGTTGGTCGCTCTCTGCTCCGGCGCTGCCGCCATGTGTGGGGGATTTCTCTCTCCTCTCTCCGGTGGTGCCATCCACTCACTACTGAAGCGTAGGTCCGGCGCTCAGTGTGGGATGGGTAGCTACGATCCCGGGCTCGCTCCTGTTCAAAACGGTGCCCTTGTTCCGGCCGATCACGGTAGCGGGCTGCATAGCGGACTGGAGCTGGCTGTTCTGCCCTCCGGTGTTGACGCCATGCCGGGTAAGCGTTGTGGGGAATTTCTCTCCCCTCACGGCGGTCATATCCCCTCACCACCGACGCGTAGGTACGGCGCACGGCGCGGGATGGGTAGCTGGTCCGTCTGGGAGATCTCCGGTCGTCTCTGAGGTTGCGGTCGCCTCTCCGGCCTCTGCGATGGCGGACGACGGTCCAGTCGTCTTCCGGATAAAACGTGGGCATTTTTGCAGGCACACTTGCGGTCTCAGCTTAGACAAATGGTCGCTGGGGACCGTGCTAGCAGTGTAAAAATTGCTGTGTGTCCCAAAAATAATAATAATAATAATAGTCCTCACGTTTTTTCAGAAAAATGAAAAAGAGCTTTATTTTCGCTTAATGCAAAAAATAAAAGCAAACAAATTTACAAAATTTACAAAGAAATAAGCCAAAGTCGCGACGTTTCGGTCAATATTAACCTTCTTCAGGCTGGCTTACATGAAGAATGAAAATAGCATCATAAAACATTGGTTACAATGCAAGTCGCCGGTGTGTGCATTGCGCAAGTCTAAATTCAAACATTGCGGGTCTCAACAACCAATGAGAGGAGCTCCTGCTCCGTGAGTCAGAGGCCCCCCTCGAAAGATTCAAACTGATTGGTTGTTAGCCCGTTTGCTGCGTTCAGGAACATTTTGAATCACAGTAATTTGTATACAGAAATATATACAGCTTTCAAACAATGTTGCTCTCCATATGAGAGGTAAGGGAACATGGTCACAAACAAAACAGTGTTGACAAAATATGCAGTCAAAAAATATATACACACCGGACGACAGTAACTTGTGAATAGAAATATACAGTATTTACAAAAAGTCTCTCTCCATATGAGAGTCAAAAGGAAATCATCACAATCAGAATTATGTTGATGATATGTACAGCAATTGAGTATACACATATATATACAATGTTTCAGTGTAAGGACAGGGGGTTCCAGGAGTGGGTCGACAGGAGGCACAGGCCGGTTAGGAGAAGGTAAGATGGGGGTCCGATTGCCGAAGGCAATCGGGTCCCAATGCACGGGCCATTCCTGCTCCCGGCTCAAGGAACCATGTCCCAAACTTGGTGCCCTGAAAAGGGGATTATGATGGCATCCTGGACATCAGGTTTACATTGTGATCAGCCCCAGATGGGGGAGGGGGAGGGGGGAAGAAAAGGGAGAGCGAGAGGTAAGAGAGAGAGAGAGAGAGAGAGTGTGAGAGAGGGGGAGAGGGAGAGAGGGAGGGAGGGAGGGAGGGTGGAGTTTGGAGTTGAGGGTTATTCCAATATAGGGTTAAAATGGTTAAGGTTAGGATTGAACTTAAGGTTAGGCTTCAAGGATAAGATTAAAATCAGCACAGGGTTAGAGCTGGTTAGGGTTAGAATAGATCTCATGGTCAGGATGTCACAGCAAATATATACAGACAGGTGGAGTGTTGGTGACAATGATAATGATAATGAACATGGCAAACACAGGAAAAACAGAACAGTAATAATAAACAAGTATATACATTATGTGGACTTTATGTCCTTTAAAAACTTTTTTCATTTAACCCCTTAGGGTGTACAGTGTCCAGTTTTGCAATCCAGAGTCTTTCAGCCTTCCTCCTCTGCTGAGTAGTCCATCTGGGATTTGCCTGTATTACTGTTGCTCTGACAGATTCCCAGCTATGTGACAGGAAGTGTTTCACTAGTTGTGTGTGTGTGTTCTTCTTCCTTAACACATTGTACCTGTGCTGGGTGAATCTTGTCAGAATTGTGTTACTTGTCTCACCCACATACTGTATTCCACATTTGCTGCAAGTGATCATATATACACAGTTCTTGGAGCGTGGAGTCCCAGTAGCTTGTGAGCAGAATACAGTCCCATTAGAAAAGCTGCGCAACCATTTCTGGTGCTTAAAAAATTGCCCCTGGTCTCTGAGTTTGGGCTCAGAGAGAGGTGAGATTTTTGCCTTAATGAGGAAATCCCTTAGGTTTTTATTCCTCCTAAAGGCAGCTATTACCTTATGATCCCCCAGCAATTGGGTTTTCTGGACAAGATCCTGAAAATTGTTTCTAATCACTCTGATTAGTTTGCACGTTGATGGGGCATAGGTCAAAACGACAGGCAGGACAGGTGTCAAATCAATGGGTTTTGTCTGCAGGAATGAATTGAAGCATTTCCTGAGGAAAGAGCGACAATACCCCCTACTGGTGAGAGCTGAGAATAAAATTTTGGTCGCTGCTCTGAAGTCAGTAGGTTGTGTGCAAATTCTGTGAAATCTCAACAGTTGGGACTTTATTAAACCAGCAAAGGTGTGTTTTGGGTGGAAACTTGTTTTGAATAAAAGGGCATGTGTGTCTGTGGGCTTGAAGAATACTTTAATATCCAATTTGTGTGTCTGTGGAAAATTTGGGCCTTTGAAAGTGGTTGTATCCAAGAAATCAATTGTGGTTCTATTAATTGTAGATTTTAATTTGATCGAATCATTATGGCCGTTCAGAGTGCTTAGAAAGGTTTCAAAATCTTGTTCAGAGTGTGGCCATATGCCCCAGATGTCGTCAAGAAACCGATAGTAGTACAGTGGTTTCTTGACACATTTTGCCAGGGCTGCAGTTTCCCATTCTGCCATGAAAATGTTGGCATATGCCGGTGCGAATTTTTTGCCCATGGCTGTACCTTTTATCTGCAAGAAGAAGTCCCCATTGAATTCAAAGTCATTTCTCGTTAAGTTGATTTCTAATAATTGTAATAATTCCTTTTCAGGTCTTTTTTTGTCTGGGTATTTTTGGAAAATATTCCTGATGGAGTTTATTCCCTCCTTAATGTCAATATTTGTGTATAGGCTGTCAATGTCAATTGAAAAGAGAAATGATTCAGTGGGGACTTCTGTCTGCTTAACCTTTTCCACAAAGTCATACGTATCCTTAATGTAACTTTCATGCTTTATGGATAAGGGATTAAGGAAGAAGTCCAGATATTCTGCAGTGTGGTAAGTTTCACTACCGCAATCAGACACAATGGGACGCCCGGGAGGCACCTGAAATGGCACAGACCACTTTGCTGGGTCTTTGTGGATTTTAGGTAATAAATAAAAGAGCCTTCCCCTTGGCTCAGCGGAGCCCAGTAAATAAGTTTTTTGTTTCAAATTAATGAATTTTTTTAGGTGTAGATTGTTAACAATTTTCTCCACAATAGGTAATGTGTCCAAATAGATGGGTTTCTTTAATTTAGAATAATAGGTCTTATCATGTAATTGTCTGTAGCCCTCTTGGAGGTATTGATCCCTGTCCAAGATTACTACAGCGCTGCCTTTATCTGCTGGTTTTAAGATTATTGATTTATTTTCTTTTAGTTCTTTTAGAGCTTTGAGCTCCTCCTCCGTTAAATTTGGTTTAACGTGGCTGATGTGGAAATGGTTATTAAAATATTCATAGTCAGCTTTCATTAAAGTGGACACTTCCTGTGGAAGCTGACCTAATGGAGGAGACCACTCAGATTTAAGAGTGAAATGCTGGGGTTCTGCATCAGACTTCTCCCCATAATGAATAGCCAATTTGATTCTCCTGTGATATTGTTGAATATCATGCTTACATTGTAATTTGAAATTTTTGTCAGGACCTATTGCAGGAATGAAATTAAGACCCCTATTCAGGAGGTTCCGCTGGGCAGTGGAAGGCTTAAAATGCTTAGACAAGTTAATAACACCAGAACTTACCCCCTCCCTTTTATCAGATGGGCTCACGGGGACTCTACAAAAGCATTCCAGTGCTCCAACATATGCAAAGCCGTCACGTCAGTCCAGTGGATGTTGTCCCTTCCTGTCTCAAAACTGTCAGCAGGAAGAGCCGGTATGTGGTTCACCAGACCTGTAATGAAAGTGTTTAAGTGCAGGAGTGTGTCCTGCTCATTCTGGGGCAGAGCGGAGGAGTAGTTCACCACTGGGACGTAGATGTCAGCTTCAGGAAATTCGTTCTGGGCCGTCAGTAGTGCCTTTTTCAGTTCTGTGATTGGTGTGTTCTTGTCCCTCTGTGATCTGTTATTTAGGCCAAAAGATAAAACTATTGTTTCCACCTCTACGCTGGAAGTGGCTTTTTCCAGCAGGGCCTGTGCATGGCACCACTTTGCACCGGGGAAGCTGTCAATTTGCACGTTCTCCGCTGAAAAAGATGGGAGTGTGCTTACATTTGAGTCACCGATGATGAGTGCTGATTTCCTGATGTGGAGGCTCCAATCCTGCAGCTTCCTCTGCGTGTTTGGGTGTCTCGTGGGGAGGACGGGCTGTTCAGCAGGTGAAGCAGGTGCAAGGGGAGGAGACTGGGAGGATTCCTCCATTCTCCTCGTCTGGAGGCGGGTCTGCACGCAGGATTTCAATCTGTCCTGTGTGGTGCGTGGCAGGCCGAGATGTGCAGACGTGGACGGTCCAGGCGCTGTTTCAATGTCTTTTATGGGTCTCGTGGGGATGGTGTCGTCCCCCTGAGTGAGGTCCATTACCTCGATCATTATGTCGTCTTCCGGTTGCGGGGACTGAGTGGGCGGGGGCGGCTCCTCCTCAGCAGAGGTCGTGCGAAGCGCGGCGAATACCCTCTCCACTCTCCGGTCTTTTGGTGACATTGGTGTGGGTTCAGGAGGGTCTTCATGGGGGGTGGGGGTGATGGGTTTTGGATCGTCGTCCTCCTCACCGTCGCGCTCTATGAAAGGTGACCAGTCACCGCTGATGGTGTCGGTCATGGTGGTCGCCGTCGCCGTGGTGACAGGGCGCGCTGTAGGTGGAGCATGCACCTGTGCAGTCACCGTTATGGTTCGGCCGGCTCCGGGCTGTGTCGTGGCAGGCTGTGCAGTTGGAGCTGGCTGCAACACTTCTGTCAGAGGTTCGGTCGAGTCGAGTGTTATGAGATCATCCCTCACCTCTGGTTGTCGTGTCGGCTCGCTGGTCCCGCGGCTCTGTTCTCTCGATTCGGTGTCCGCTCTCAGGTCTGCCAGCCTGGCTATGATGGCTGCCTGGGTCTGGTCCAGTGACTCCGGTCGGAGACGGCGGCCCAGGTTGCGCTTGGCCCAGGATGACGCCACCTCAAAGGGTCCTTCCCAGTCCTGTTTAGGAAACTCAAAGAGGCGTTTTAGCTCCACCTCCATAGCCATAGAATAATGATCGCGGAGAATCAGGACTGCTGTGTATGCCCAGTTCTTCGCATTACCCTCGATTCGAGTCTGTGTTAGTTCGCTCGGTGCAGCTGGCTTAATGACAGTCATTAAATTCTGTACAATTTTGTTCAGGGAGGGCGGATATTTGTCCCTTGAAACGTTTTTAAGGTGATGAACAGATTTGATAAGTCTGTGAATAATCCGCACTTTAGTTGAAAAGTCTGCGTCATCAGATGGCACGGCGTGTCTGGGAGGATCAGGTCGTGAAAATCTGGCACGCTTCACATACCGTCTGTCCCATGCTTGTCCTCGGTCAGCCAGGCGCCTCTGCTCGTGTTGATCCCCGTGACGGGCAGCATAGCGGGTCGTAGTTGGTCGCTCTCTGCTCCGGCGCTGCCGCCATGTGTGGGGGATTTCTCTCTCCTCTCTCCGGTGGTGCCATCCACTCACTACTGAAGCGTAGGTCCGGCGCTCAGTGTGGGATGGGTAGCTACGATCCCGGGCTCGCTCCTGTTCAAAACGGTGCCCTTGTTCCGGCCGATCACGGTAGCGGGCTGCATAGCGGACTGGAGCTGGCTGTTCTGCCCTCCGGTGTTGACGCCATGCCGGGTAAGCGTTGTGGGGAATTTCTCTCCCCTCACGGCGGTCATATCCCCTCACCACCGACGCGTAGGTACGGCGCACGGCGCGGGATGGGTAGCTGGTCCGTCTGGGAGATCTCCGGTCGTCTCTGAGGTTGCGGTCGCCTCTCCGGCCTCTGCGATGGCGGACGACGGTCCAGTCGTCTTCCGGATAAAACGTGGGCATTTTTGCAGGCACACTTGCGGTCTCAGCTTAGACAAATGGTCGCTGGGGACCGTGCTAGCAGTGTAAAAATTGCTGTGTGTCCCAAAAATAATAATAATAATAATAGTCCTCACGTTTTTTCAGAAAAATGAAAAAGAGCTTTATTTTCGCTTAATGCAAAAAATAAAAGCAAACAAATTTACAAAATTTACAAAGAAATAAGCCAAAGTCGCGACGTTTCGGTCAATATTAACCTTCTTCAGGCTGGCTTACATGAAGAATGAAAATAGCATCATAAAACATTGGTTACAATGCAAGTCGCCGGTGTGTGCATTGCGCAAGTCTAAATTCAAACATTGCGGGTCTCAACAACCAATGAGAGGAGCTCCTGCTCCGTGAGTCAGAGGCCCCCCTCGAAAGATTCAAACTGATTGGTTGTTAGCCCGTTTGCTGCGTTCAGGAACATTTTGAATCACAGTAATTTGTATACAGAAATATATACAGCTTTCAAACAATGTTGCTCTCCATATGAGAGGTAAGGGAACATGGTCACAAACAAAACAGTGTTGACAAAATATGCAGTCAAAAAATATATACACACCGGACGACAGTAACTTGTGAATAGAAATATACAGTATTTACAAAAAGTCTCTCTCCATATGAGAGTCAAAAGGAAATCATCACAATCAGAATTATGTTGATGATATGTACAGCAATTGAGTATACACATATATATACAATGTTTCAGTGTAAGGACAGGGGGTTCCAGGAGTGGGTCGACAGGAGGCACAGGCCGGTTAGGAGAAGGTAAGATGGGGGTCCGATTGCCGAAGGCAATCGGGTCCCAATGCACGGGCCATTCCTGCTCCCGGCTCAAGGAACCATGTCCCAAACTTGGTGCCCTGAAAAGGGGATTATGATGGCATCCTGGACATCAGGTTTACATTGTGATCAGCCCCAGATGGGGGAGGGGGAGGGGGGAAGAAAAGGGAGAGCGAGAGGTAAGAGAGAGAGAGAGAGAGAGAGTGTGAGAGAGGGGGAGAGGGAGAGAGGGAGGGAGGGAGGGAGGGTGGAGTTTGGAGTTGAGGGTTATTCCAATATAGGGTTAAAATGGTTAAGGTTAGGATTGAACTTAAGGTTAGGCTTCAAGGATAAGATTAAAATCAGCACAGGGTTAGAGCTGGTTAGGGTTAGAATAGATCTCATGGTCAGGATGTCACAGCAAATATATACAGACAGGTGGAGTGTTGGTGACAATGATAATGATAATGAACATGGCAAACACAGGAAAAACAGAACAGTAATAATAAACAAGTATATACATTATGTGGACTTTATGTCCTTTAAAAACTTTTTTCATTTAACCCCTTAGGGTGTACAGTGTCCAGTTTTGCAATCCAGAGTCTTTCAGCCTTCCTCCTCTGCTGAGTAGTCCATCTGGGATTTGCCTGTATTACTGTTGCTCTGACAGATTCCCAGCTATGTGACAGGAAGTGTTTCACTAGTTGTGTGTGTGTGTTCTTCTTCCTTAACACATTGTACCTGTGCTGGGTGAATCTTGTCAGAATTGTGTTACTTGTCTCACCCACATACTGTATTCCACATTTGCTGCAAGTGATCATATATACACAGTTCTTGGAGCGTGGAGTCCCAGTAGCTTGTGAGCAGAATACAGTCCCATTAGAAAAGCTGCGCAACCATTTCTGGTGCTTAAAAAATTGCCCCTGGTCTCTGAGTTTGGGCTCAGAGAGAGGTGAGATTTTTGCCTTAATGAGGAAATCCCTTAGGTTTTTATTCCTCCTAAAGGCAGCTATTACCTTATGATCCCCCAGCAATTGGGTTTTCTGGACAAGATCCTGAAAATTGTTTCTAATCACTCTGATTAGTTTGCACGTTGATGGGGCATAGGTCAAAACGACAGGCAGGACAGGTGTCAAATCAATGGGTTTTGTCTGCAGGAATGAATTGAAGCATTTCCTGAGGAAAGAGCGACAATACCCCCTACTGGTGAGAGCTGAGAATAAAATTTTGGTCGCTGCTCTGAAGTCAGTAGGTTGTGTGCAAATTCTGTGAAATCTCAACAGTTGGGACTTTATTAAACCAGCAAAGGTGTGTTTTGGGTGGAAACTTGTTTTGAATAAAAGGGCATGTGTGTCTGTGGGCTTGAAGAATACTTTAATATCCAATTTGTGTGTCTGTGGAAAATTTGGGCCTTTGAAAGTGGTTGTATCCAAGAAATCAATTGTGGTTCTATTAATTGTAGATTTTAATTTGATCGAATCATTATGGCCGTTCAGAGTGCTTAGAAAGGTTTCAAAATCTTGTTCAGAGTGTGGCCATATGCCCCAGATGTCGTCAAGAAACCGATAGTAGTACAGTGGTTTCTTGACACATTTTGCCAGGGCTGCAGTTTCCCATTCTGCCATGAAAATGTTGGCATATGCCGGTGCGAATTTTTTGCCCATGGCTGTACCTTTTATCTGCAAGAAGAAGTCCCCATTGAATTCAAAGTCATTTCTCGTTAAGTTGATTTCTAATAATTGTAATAATTCCTTTTCAGGTCTTTTTTTGTCTGGGTATTTTTGGAAAATATTCCTGATGGAGTTTATTCCCTCCTTAATGTCAATATTTGTGTATAGGCTGTCAATGTCAATTGAAAAGAGAAATGATTCAGTGGGGACTTCTGTCTGCTTAACCTTTTCCACAAAGTCATACGTATCCTTAATGTAACTTTCATGCTTTATGGATAAGGGATTAAGGAAGAAGTCCAGATATTCTGCAGTGTGGTAAGTTTCACTACCGCAATCAGACACAATGGGACGCCCGGGAGGCACCTGAAATGGCACAGACCACTTTGCTGGGTCTTTGTGGATTTTAGGTAATAAATAAAAGAGCCTTCCCCTTGGCTCAGCGGAGCCCAGTAAATAAGTTTTTTGTTTCAAATTAATGAATTTTTTTAGGTGTAGATTGTTAACAATTTTCTCCACAATAGGTAATGTGTCCAAATAGATGGGTTTCTTTAATTTAGAATAATAGGTCTTATCATGTAATTGTCTGTAGCCCTCTTGGAGGTATTGATCCCTGTCCAAGATTACTACAGCGCTGCCTTTATCTGCTGGTTTTAAGATTATTGATTTATTTTCTTTTAGTTCTTTTAGAGCTTTGAGCTCCTCCTCCGTTAAATTTGGTTTAACGTGGCTGATGTGGAAATGGTTATTAAAATATTCATAGTCAGCTTTCATTAAAGTGGACACTTCCTGTGGAAGCTGACCTAATGGAGGAGACCACTCAGATTTAAGAGTGAAATGCTGGGGTTCTGCATCAGACTTCTCCCCATAATGAATAGCCAATTTGATTCTCCTGTGATATTGTTGAATATCATGCTTACATTGTAATTTGAAATTTTTGTCAGGACCTATTGCAGGAATGAAATTAAGACCCCTATTCAGGAGGTTCCGCTGGGCAGTGGAAGGCTTAAAATGCTTAGACAAGTTAATAACACCAGAACTTACCCCCTCCCTTTTATCAGATGGGCTCACGGGGACTCTACAAAAGCATTCCAGTGCTCCAACATATGCAAAGCCGTCACGTCAGTCCAGTGGATGTTGTCCCTTCCTGTCTCAAAACTGTCAGCAGGAAGAGCCGGTATGTGGTTCACCAGACCTGTAATGAAAGTGTTTAAGTGCAGGAGTGTGTCCTGCTCATTCTGGGGCAGAGCGGAGGAGTAGTTCACCACTGGGACGTAGATGTCAGCTTCAGGAAATTCGTTCTGGGCCGTCAGTAGTGCCTTTTTCAGTTCTGTGATTGGTGTGTTCTTGTCCCTCTGTGATCTGTTATTTAGGCCAAAAGATAAAACTATTGTTTCCACCTCTACGCTGGAAGTGGCTTTTTCCAGCAGGGCCTGTGCATGGCACCACTTTGCACCGGGGAAGCTGTCAATTTGCACGTTCTCCGCTGAAAAAGATGGGAGTGTGCTTACATTTGAGTCACCGATGATGAGTGCTGATTTCCTGATGTGGAGGCTCCAATCCTGCAGCTTCCTCTGCGTGTTTGGGTGTCTCGTGGGGAGGACGGGCTGTTCAGCAGGTGAAGCAGGTGCAAGGGGAGGAGACTGGGAGGATTCCTCCATTCTCCTCGTCTGGAGGCGGGTCTGCACGCAGGATTTCAATCTGTCCTGTGTGGTGCGTGGCAGGCCGAGATGTGCAGACGTGGACGGTCCAGGCGCTGTTTCAATGTCTTTTATGGGTCTCGTGGGGATGGTGTCGTCCCCCTGAGTGAGGTCCATTACCTCGATCATTATGTCGTCTTCCGGTTGCGGGGACTGAGTGGGCGGGGGCGGCTCCTCCTCAGCAGAGGTCGTGCGAAGCGCGGCGAATACCCTCTCCACTCTCCGGTCTTTTGGTGACATTGGTGTGGGTTCAGGAGGGTCTTCATGGGGGGTGGGGGTGATGGGTTTTGGATCGTCGTCCTCCTCACCGTCGCGCTCTATGAAAGGTGACCAGTCACCGCTGATGGTGTCGGTCATGGTGGTCGCCGTCGCCGTGGTGACAGGGCGCGCTGTAGGTGGAGCATGCACCTGTGCAGTCACCGTTATGGTTCGGCCGGCTCCGGGCTGTGTCGTGGCAGGCTGTGCAGTTGGAGCTGGCTGCAACACTTCTGTCAGAGGTTCGGTCGAGTCGAGTGTTATGAGATCATCCCTCACCTCTGGTTGTCGTGTCGGCTCGCTGGTCCCGCGGCTCTGTTCTCTCGATTCGGTGTCCGCTCTCAGGTCTGCCAGCCTGGCTATGATGGCTGCCTGGGTCTGGTCCAGTGACTCCGGTCGGAGACGGCGGCCCAGGTTGCGCTTGGCCCAGGATGACGCCACCTCAAAGGGTCCTTCCCAGTCCTGTTTAGGAAACTCAAAGAGGCGTTTTAGCTCCACCTCCATAGCCATAGAATAATGATCGCGGAGAATCAGGACTGCTGTGTATGCCCAGTTCTTCGCATTACCCTCGATTCGAGTCTGTGTTAGTTCGCTCGGTGCAGCTGGCTTAATGACAGTCATTAAATTCTGTACAATTTTGTTCAGGGAGGGCGGATATTTGTCCCTTGAAACGTTTTTAAGGTGATGAACAGATTTGATAAGTCTGTGAATAATCCGCACTTTAGTTGAAAAGTCTGCGTCATCAGATGGCACGGCGTGTCTGGGAGGATCAGGTCGTGAAAATCTGGCACGCTTCACATACCGTCTGTCCCATGCTTGTCCTCGGTCAGCCAGGCGCCTCTGCTCGTGTTGATCCCCGTGACGGGCAGCATAGCGGGTCGTAGTTGGTCGCTCTCTGCTCCGGCGCTGCCGCCATGTGTGGGGGATTTCTCTCTCCTCTCTCCGGTGGTGCCATCCACTCACTACTGAAGCGTAGGTCCGGCGCTCAGTGTGGGATGGGTAGCTACGATCCCGGGCTCGCTCCTGTTCAAAACGGTGCCCTTGTTCCGGCCGATCACGGTAGCGGGCTGCATAGCGGACTGGAGCTGGCTGTTCTGCCCTCCGGTGTTGACGCCATGCCGGGTAAGCGTTGTGGGGAATTTCTCTCCCCTCACGGCGGTCATATCCCCTCACCACCGACGCGTAGGTACGGCGCACGGCGCGGGATGGGTAGCTGGTCCGTCTGGGAGATCTCCGGTCGTCTCTGAGGTTGCGGTCGCCTCTCCGGCCTCTGCGATGGCGGACGACGGTCCAGTCGTCTTCCGGATAAAACGTGGGCATTTTTGCAGGCACACTTGCGGTCTCAGCTTAGACAAATGGTCGCTGGGGACCGTGCTAGCAGTGTAAAAATTGCTGTGTGTCCCAAAAATAATAATAATAATAATAGTCCTCACGTTTTTTCAGAAAAATGAAAAAGAGCTTTATTTTCGCTTAATGCAAAAAATAAAAGCAAACAAATTTACAAAATTTACAAAGAAATAAGCCAAAGTCGCGACGTTTCGGTCAATATTAACCTTCTTCAGGCTGGCTTACATGAAGAATGAAAATAGCATCATAAAACATTGGTTACAATGCAAGTCGCCGGTGTGTGCATTGCGCAAGTCTAAATTCAAACATTGCGGGTCTCAACAACCAATGAGAGGAGCTCCTGCTCCGTGAGTCAGAGGCCCCCCTCGAAAGATTCAAACTGATTGGTTGTTAGCCCGTTTGCTGCGTTCAGGAACATTTTGAATCACAGTAATTTGTATACAGAAATATATACAGCTTTCAAACAATGTTGCTCTCCATATGAGAGGTAAGGGAACATGGTCACAAACAAAACAGTGTTGACAAAATATGCAGTCAAAAAATATATACACACCGGACGACAGTAACTTGTGAATAGAAATATACAGTATTTACAAAAAGTCTCTCTCCATATGAGAGTCAAAAGGAAATCATCACAATCAGAATTATGTTGATGATATGTACAGCAATTGAGTATACACATATATATACAATGTTTCAGTGTAAGGACAGGGGGTTCCAGGAGTGGGTCGACAGGAGGCACAGGCCGGTTAGGAGAAGGTAAGATGGGGGTCCGATTGCCGAAGGCAATCGGGTCCCAATGCACGGGCCATTCCTGCTCCCGGCTCAAGGAACCATGTCCCAAACTTGGTGCCCTGAAAAGGGGATTATGATGGCATCCTGGACATCAGGTTTACATTGTGATCAGCCCCAGATGGGGGAGGGGGAGGGGGGAAGAAAAGGGAGAGCGAGAGGTAAGAGAGAGAGAGAGAGAGAGAGTGTGAGAGAGGGGGAGAGGGAGAGAGGGAGGGAGGGAGGGAGGGTGGAGTTTGGAGTTGAGGGTTATTCCAATATAGGGTTAAAATGGTTAAGGTTAGGATTGAACTTAAGGTTAGGCTTCAAGGATAAGATTAAAATCAGCACAGGGTTAGAGCTGGTTAGGGTTAGAATAGATCTCATGGTCAGGATGTCACAGCAAATATATACAGACAGGTGGAGTGTTGGTGACAATGATAATGATAATGAACATGGCAAACACAGGAAAAACAGAACAGTAATAATAAACAAGTATATACATTATGTGGACTTTATGTCCTTTAAAAACTTTTTTCATTTAACCCCTTAGGGTGTACAGTGTCCAGTTTTGCAATCCAGAGTCTTTCAGCCTTCCTCCTCTGCTGAGTAGTCCATCTGGGATTTGCCTGTATTACTGTTGCTCTGACAGATTCCCAGCTATGTGACAGGAAGTGTTTCACTAGTTGTGTGTGTGTGTTCTTCTTCCTTAACACATTGTACCTGTGCTGGGTGAATCTTGTCAGAATTGTGTTACTTGTCTCACCCACATACTGTATTCCACATTTGCTGCAAGTGATCATATATACACAGTTCTTGGAGCGTGGAGTCCCAGTAGCTTGTGAGCAGAATACAGTCCCATTAGAAAAGCTGCGCAACCATTTCTGGTGCTTAAAAAATTGCCCCTGGTCTCTGAGTTTGGGCTCAGAGAGAGGTGAGATTTTTGCCTTAATGAGGAAATCCCTTAGGTTTTTATTCCTCCTAAAGGCAGCTATTACCTTATGATCCCCCAGCAATTGGGTTTTCTGGACAAGATCCTGAAAATTGTTTCTAATCACTCTGATTAGTTTGCACGTTGATGGGGCATAGGTCAAAACGACAGGCAGGACAGGTGTCAAATCAATGGGTTTTGTCTGCAGGAATGAATTGAAGCATTTCCTGAGGAAAGAGCGACAATACCCCCTACTGGTGAGAGCTGAGAATAAAATTTTGGTCGCTGCTCTGAAGTCAGTAGGTTGTGTGCAAATTCTGTGAAATCTCAACAGTTGGGACTTTATTAAACCAGCAAAGGTGTGTTTTGGGTGGAAACTTGTTTTGAATAAAAGGGCATGTGTGTCTGTGGGCTTGAAGAATACTTTAATATCCAATTTGTGTGTCTGTGGAAAATTTGGGCCTTTGAAAGTGGTTGTATCCAAGAAATCAATTGTGGTTCTATTAATTGTAGATTTTAATTTGATCGAATCATTATGGCCGTTCAGAGTGCTTAGAAAGGTTTCAAAATCTTGTTCAGAGTGTGGCCATATGCCCCAGATGTCGTCAAGAAACCGATAGTAGTACAGTGGTTTCTTGACACATTTTGCCAGGGCTGCAGTTTCCCATTCTGCCATGAAAATGTTGGCATATGCCGGTGCGAATTTTTTGCCCATGGCTGTACCTTTTATCTGCAAGAAGAAGTCCCCATTGAATTCAAAGTCATTTCTCGTTAAGTTGATTTCTAATAATTGTAATAATTCCTTTTCAGGTCTTTTTTTGTCTGGGTATTTTTGGAAAATATTCCTGATGGAGTTTATTCCCTCCTTAATGTCAATATTTGTGTATAGGCTGTCAATGTCAATTGAAAAGAGAAATGATTCAGTGGGGACTTCTGTCTGCTTAACCTTTTCCACAAAGTCATACGTATCCTTAATGTAACTTTCATGCTTTATGGATAAGGGATTAAGGAAGAAGTCCAGATATTCTGCAGTGTGGTAAGTTTCACTACCGCAATCAGACACAATGGGACGCCCGGGAGGCACCTGAAATGGCACAGACCACTTTGCTGGGTCTTTGTGGATTTTAGGTAATAAATAAAAGAGCCTTCCCCTTGGCTCAGCGGAGCCCAGTAAATAAGTTTTTTGTTTCAAATTAATGAATTTTTTTAGGTGTAGATTGTTAACAATTTTCTCCACAATAGGTAATGTGTCCAAATAGATGGGTTTCTTTAATTTAGAATAATAGGTCTTATCATGTAATTGTCTGTAGCCCTCTTGGAGGTATTGATCCCTGTCCAAGATTACTACAGCGCTGCCTTTATCTGCTGGTTTTAAGATTATTGATTTATTTTCTTTTAGTTCTTTTAGAGCTTTGAGCTCCTCCTCCGTTAAATTTGGTTTAACGTGGCTGATGTGGAAATGGTTATTAAAATATTCATAGTCAGCTTTCATTAAAGTGGACACTTCCTGTGGAAGCTGACCTAATGGAGGAGACCACTCAGATTTAAGAGTGAAATGCTGGGGTTCTGCATCAGACTTCTCCCCATAATGAATAGCCAATTTGATTCTCCTGTGATATTGTTGAATATCATGCTTACATTGTAATTTGAAATTTTTGTCAGGACCTATTGCAGGAATGAAATTAAGACCCCTATTCAGGAGGTTCCGCTGGGCAGTGGAAGGCTTAAAATGCTTAGACAAGTTAATAACACCAGAACTTACCCCCTCCCTTTTATCAGATGGGCTCACGGGGACTCTACAAAAGCATTCCAGTGCTCCAACATATGCAAAGCCGTCACGTCAGTCCAGTGGATGTTGTCCCTTCCTGTCTCAAAACTGTCAGCAGGAAGAGCCGGTATGTGGTTCACCAGACCTGTAATGAAAGTGTTTAAGTGCAGGAGTGTGTCCTGCTCATTCTGGGGCAGAGCGGAGGAGTAGTTCACCACTGGGACGTAGATGTCAGCTTCAGGAAATTCGTTCTGGGCCGTCAGTAGTGCCTTTTTCAGTTCTGTGATTGGTGTGTTCTTGTCCCTCTGTGATCTGTTATTTAGGCCAAAAGATAAAACTATTGTTTCCACCTCTACGCTGGAAGTGGCTTTTTCCAGCAGGGCCTGTGCATGGCACCACTTTGCACCGGGGAAGCTGTCAATTTGCACGTTCTCCGCTGAAAAAGATGGGAGTGTGCTTACATTTGAGTCACCGATGATGAGTGCTGATTTCCTGATGTGGAGGCTCCAATCCTGCAGCTTCCTCTGCGTGTTTGGGTGTCTCGTGGGGAGGACGGGCTGTTCAGCAGGTGAAGCAGGTGCAAGGGGAGGAGACTGGGAGGATTCCTCCATTCTCCTCGTCTGGAGGCGGGTCTGCACGCAGGATTTCAATCTGTCCTGTGTGGTGCGTGGCAGGCCGAGATGTGCAGACGTGGACGGTCCAGGCGCTGTTTCAATGTCTTTTATGGGTCTCGTGGGGATGGTGTCGTCCCCCTGAGTGAGGTCCATTACCTCGATCATTATGTCGTCTTCCGGTTGCGGGGACTGAGTGGGCGGGGGCGGCTCCTCCTCAGCAGAGGTCGTGCGAAGCGCGGCGAATACCCTCTCCACTCTCCGGTCTTTTGGTGACATTGGTGTGGGTTCAGGAGGGTCTTCATGGGGGGTGGGGGTGATGGGTTTTGGATCGTCGTCCTCCTCACCGTCGCGCTCTATGAAAGGTGACCAGTCACCGCTGATGGTGTCGGTCATGGTGGTCGCCGTCGCCGTGGTGACAGGGCGCGCTGTAGGTGGAGCATGCACCTGTGCAGTCACCGTTATGGTTCGGCCGGCTCCGGGCTGTGTCGTGGCAGGCTGTGCAGTTGGAGCTGGCTGCAACACTTCTGTCAGAGGTTCGGTCGAGTCGAGTGTTATGAGATCATCCCTCACCTCTGGTTGTCGTGTCGGCTCGCTGGTCCCGCGGCTCTGTTCTCTCGATTCGGTGTCCGCTCTCAGGTCTGCCAGCCTGGCTATGATGGCTGCCTGGGTCTGGTCCAGTGACTCCGGTCGGAGACGGCGGCCCAGGTTGCGCTTGGCCCAGGATGACGCCACCTCAAAGGGTCCTTCCCAGTCCTGTTTAGGAAACTCAAAGAGGCGTTTTAGCTCCACCTCCATAGCCATAGAATAATGATCGCGGAGAATCAGGACTGCTGTGTATGCCCAGTTCTTCGCATTACCCTCGATTCGAGTCTGTGTTAGTTCGCTCGGTGCAGCTGGCTTAATGACAGTCATTAAATTCTGTACAATTTTGTTCAGGGAGGGCGGATATTTGTCCCTTGAAACGTTTTTAAGGTGATGAACAGATTTGATAAGTCTGTGAATAATCCGCACTTTAGTTGAAAAGTCTGCGTCATCAGATGGCACGGCGTGTCTGGGAGGATCAGGTCGTGAAAATCTGGCACGCTTCACATACCGTCTGTCCCATGCTTGTCCTCGGTCAGCCAGGCGCCTCTGCTCGTGTTGATCCCCGTGACGGGCAGCATAGCGGGTCGTAGTTGGTCGCTCTCTGCTCCGGCGCTGCCGCCATGTGTGGGGGATTTCTCTCTCCTCTCTCCGGTGGTGCCATCCACTCACTACTGAAGCGTAGGTCCGGCGCTCAGTGTGGGATGGGTAGCTACGATCCCGGGCTCGCTCCTGTTCAAAACGGTGCCCTTGTTCCGGCCGATCACGGTAGCGGGCTGCATAGCGGACTGGAGCTGGCTGTTCTGCCCTCCGGTGTTGACGCCATGCCGGGTAAGCGTTGTGGGGAATTTCTCTCCCCTCACGGCGGTCATATCCCCTCACCACCGACGCGTAGGTACGGCGCACGGCGCGGGATGGGTAGCTGGTCCGTCTGGGAGATCTCCGGTCGTCTCTGAGGTTGCGGTCGCCTCTCCGGCCTCTGCGATGGCGGACGACGGTCCAGTCGTCTTCCGGATAAAACGTGGGCATTTTTGCAGGCACACTTGCGGTCTCAGCTTAGACAAATGGTCGCTGGGGACCGTGCTAGCAGTGTAAAAATTGCTGTGTGTCCCAAAAATAATAATAATAATAATAGTCCTCACGTTTTTTCAGAAAAATGAAAAAGAGCTTTATTTTCGCTTAATGCAAAAAATAAAAGCAAACAAATTTACAAAATTTACAAAGAAATAAGCCAAAGTCGCGACGTTTCGGTCAATATTAACCTTCTTCAGGCTGGCTTACATGAAGAATGAAAATAGCATCATAAAACATTGGTTACAATGCAAGTCGCCGGTGTGTGCATTGCGCAAGTCTAAATTCAAACATTGCGGGTCTCAACAACCAATGAGAGGAGCTCCTGCTCCGTGAGTCAGAGGCCCCCCTCGAAAGATTCAAACTGATTGGTTGTTAGCCCGTTTGCTGCGTTCAGGAACATTTTGAATCACAGTAATTTGTATACAGAAATATATACAGCTTTCAAACAATGTTGCTCTCCATATGAGAGGTAAGGGAACATGGTCACAAACAAAACAGTGTTGACAAAATATGCAGTCAAAAAATATATACACACCGGACGACAGTAACTTGTGAATAGAAATATACAGTATTTACAAAAAGTCTCTCTCCATATGAGAGTCAAAAGGAAATCATCACAATCAGAATTATGTTGATGATATGTACAGCAATTGAGTATACACATATATATACAATGTTTCAGTGTAAGGACAGGGGGTTCCAGGAGTGGGTCGACAGGAGGCACAGGCCGGTTAGGAGAAGGTAAGATGGGGGTCCGATTGCCGAAGGCAATCGGGTCCCAATGCACGGGCCATTCCTGCTCCCGGCTCAAGGAACCATGTCCCAAACTTGGTGCCCTGAAAAGGGGATTATGATGGCATCCTGGACATCAGGTTTACATTGTGATCAGCCCCAGATGGGGGAGGGGGAGGGGGGAAGAAAAGGGAGAGCGAGAGGTAAGAGAGAGAGAGAGAGAGAGAGTGTGAGAGAGGGGGAGAGGGAGAGAGGGAGGGAGGGAGGGAGGGTGGAGTTTGGAGTTGAGGGTTATTCCAATATAGGGTTAAAATGGTTAAGGTTAGGATTGAACTTAAGGTTAGGCTTCAAGGATAAGATTAAAATCAGCACAGGGTTAGAGCTGGTTAGGGTTAGAATAGATCTCATGGTCAGGATGTCACAGCAAATATATACAGACAGGTGGAGTGTTGGTGACAATGATAATGATAATGAACATGGCAAACACAGGAAAAACAGAACAGTAATAATAAACAAGTATATACATTATGTGGACTTTATGTCCTTTAAAAACTTTTTTCATTTAACCCCTTAGGGTGTACAGTGTCCAGTTTTGCAATCCAGAGTCTTTCAGCCTTCCTCCTCTGCTGAGTAGTCCATCTGGGATTTGCCTGTATTACTGTTGCTCTGACAGATTCCCAGCTATGTGACAGGAAGTGTTTCACTAGTTGTGTGTGTGTGTTCTTCTTCCTTAACACATTGTACCTGTGCTGGGTGAATCTTGTCAGAATTGTGTTACTTGTCTCACCCACATACTGTATTCCACATTTGCTGCAAGTGATCATATATACACAGTTCTTGGAGCGTGGAGTCCCAGTAGCTTGTGAGCAGAATACAGTCCCATTAGAAAAGCTGCGCAACCATTTCTGGTGCTTAAAAAATTGCCCCTGGTCTCTGAGTTTGGGCTCAGAGAGAGGTGAGATTTTTGCCTTAATGAGGAAATCCCTTAGGTTTTTATTCCTCCTAAAGGCAGCTATTACCTTATGATCCCCCAGCAATTGGGTTTTCTGGACAAGATCCTGAAAATTGTTTCTAATCACTCTGATTAGTTTGCACGTTGATGGGGCATAGGTCAAAACGACAGGCAGGACAGGTGTCAAATCAATGGGTTTTGTCTGCAGGAATGAATTGAAGCATTTCCTGAGGAAAGAGCGACAATACCCCCTACTGGTGAGAGCTGAGAATAAAATTTTGGTCGCTGCTCTGAAGTCAGTAGGTTGTGTGCAAATTCTGTGAAATCTCAACAGTTGGGACTTTATTAAACCAGCAAAGGTGTGTTTTGGGTGGAAACTTGTTTTGAATAAAAGGGCATGTGTGTCTGTGGGCTTGAAGAATACTTTAATATCCAATTTGTGTGTCTGTGGAAAATTTGGGCCTTTGAAAGTGGTTGTATCCAAGAAATCAATTGTGGTTCTATTAATTGTAGATTTTAATTTGATCGAATCATTATGGCCGTTCAGAGTGCTTAGAAAGGTTTCAAAATCTTGTTCAGAGTGTGGCCATATGCCCCAGATGTCGTCAAGAAACCGATAGTAGTACAGTGGTTTCTTGACACATTTTGCCAGGGCTGCAGTTTCCCATTCTGCCATGAAAATGTTGGCATATGCCGGTGCGAATTTTTTGCCCATGGCTGTACCTTTTATCTGCAAGAAGAAGTCCCCATTGAATTCAAAGTCATTTCTCGTTAAGTTGATTTCTAATAATTGTAATAATTCCTTTTCAGGTCTTTTTTTGTCTGGGTATTTTTGGAAAATATTCCTGATGGAGTTTATTCCCTCCTTAATGTCAATATTTGTGTATAGGCTGTCAATGTCAATTGAAAAGAGAAATGATTCAGTGGGGACTTCTGTCTGCTTAACCTTTTCCACAAAGTCATACGTATCCTTAATGTAACTTTCATGCTTTATGGATAAGGGATTAAGGAAGAAGTCCAGATATTCTGCAGTGTGGTAAGTTTCACTACCGCAATCAGACACAATGGGACGCCCGGGAGGCACCTGAAATGGCACAGACCACTTTGCTGGGTCTTTGTGGATTTTAGGTAATAAATAAAAGAGCCTTCCCCTTGGCTCAGCGGAGCCCAGTAAATAAGTTTTTTGTTTCAAATTAATGAATTTTTTTAGGTGTAGATTGTTAACAATTTTCTCCACAATAGGTAATGTGTCCAAATAGATGGGTTTCTTTAATTTAGAATAATAGGTCTTATCATGTAATTGTCTGTAGCCCTCTTGGAGGTATTGATCCCTGTCCAAGATTACTACAGCGCTGCCTTTATCTGCTGGTTTTAAGATTATTGATTTATTTTCTTTTAGTTCTTTTAGAGCTTTGAGCTCCTCCTCCGTTAAATTTGGTTTAACGTGGCTGATGTGGAAATGGTTATTAAAATATTCATAGTCAGCTTTCATTAAAGTGGACACTTCCTGTGGAAGCTGACCTAATGGAGGAGACCACTCAGATTTAAGAGTGAAATGCTGGGGTTCTGCATCAGACTTCTCCCCATAATGAATAGCCAATTTGATTCTCCTGTGATATTGTTGAATATCATGCTTACATTGTAATTTGAAATTTTTGTCAGGACCTATTGCAGGAATGAAATTAAGACCCCTATTCAGGAGGTTCCGCTGGGCAGTGGAAGGCTTAAAATGCTTAGACAAGTTAATAACACCAGAACTTACCCCCTCCCTTTTATCAGATGGGCTCACGGGGACTCTACAAAAGCATTCCAGTGCTCCAACATATGCAAAGCCGTCACGTCAGTCCAGTGGATGTTGTCCCTTCCTGTCTCAAAACTGTCAGCAGGAAGAGCCGGTATGTGGTTCACCAGACCTGTAATGAAAGTGTTTAAGTGCAGGAGTGTGTCCTGCTCATTCTGGGGCAGAGCGGAGGAGTAGTTCACCACTGGGACGTAGATGTCAGCTTCAGGAAATTCGTTCTGGGCCGTCAGTAGTGCCTTTTTCAGTTCTGTGATTGGTGTGTTCTTGTCCCTCTGTGATCTGTTATTTAGGCCAAAAGATAAAACTATTGTTTCCACCTCTACGCTGGAAGTGGCTTTTTCCAGCAGGGCCTGTGCATGGCACCACTTTGCACCGGGGAAGCTGTCAATTTGCACGTTCTCCGCTGAAAAAGATGGGAGTGTGCTTACATTTGAGTCACCGATGATGAGTGCTGATTTCCTGATGTGGAGGCTCCAATCCTGCAGCTTCCTCTGCGTGTTTGGGTGTCTCGTGGGGAGGACGGGCTGTTCAGCAGGTGAAGCAGGTGCAAGGGGAGGAGACTGGGAGGATTCCTCCATTCTCCTCGTCTGGAGGCGGGTCTGCACGCAGGATTTCAATCTGTCCTGTGTGGTGCGTGGCAGGCCGAGATGTGCAGACGTGGACGGTCCAGGCGCTGTTTCAATGTCTTTTATGGGTCTCGTGGGGATGGTGTCGTCCCCCTGAGTGAGGTCCATTACCTCGATCATTATGTCGTCTTCCGGTTGCGGGGACTGAGTGGGCGGGGGCGGCTCCTCCTCAGCAGAGGTCGTGCGAAGCGCGGCGAATACCCTCTCCACTCTCCGGTCTTTTGGTGACATTGGTGTGGGTTCAGGAGGGTCTTCATGGGGGGTGGGGGTGATGGGTTTTGGATCGTCGTCCTCCTCACCGTCGCGCTCTATGAAAGGTGACCAGTCACCGCTGATGGTGTCGGTCATGGTGGTCGCCGTCGCCGTGGTGACAGGGCGCGCTGTAGGTGGAGCATGCACCTGTGCAGTCACCGTTATGGTTCGGCCGGCTCCGGGCTGTGTCGTGGCAGGCTGTGCAGTTGGAGCTGGCTGCAACACTTCTGTCAGAGGTTCGGTCGAGTCGAGTGTTATGAGATCATCCCTCACCTCTGGTTGTCGTGTCGGCTCGCTGGTCCCGCGGCTCTGTTCTCTCGATTCGGTGTCCGCTCTCAGGTCTGCCAGCCTGGCTATGATGGCTGCCTGGGTCTGGTCCAGTGACTCCGGTCGGAGACGGCGGCCCAGGTTGCGCTTGGCCCAGGATGACGCCACCTCAAAGGGTCCTTCCCAGTCCTGTTTAGGAAACTCAAAGAGGCGTTTTAGCTCCACCTCCATAGCCATAGAATAATGATCGCGGAGAATCAGGACTGCTGTGTATGCCCAGTTCTTCGCATTACCCTCGATTCGAGTCTGTGTTAGTTCGCTCGGTGCAGCTGGCTTAATGACAGTCATTAAATTCTGTACAATTTTGTTCAGGGAGGGCGGATATTTGTCCCTTGAAACGTTTTTAAGGTGATGAACAGATTTGATAAGTCTGTGAATAATCCGCACTTTAGTTGAAAAGTCTGCGTCATCAGATGGCACGGCGTGTCTGGGAGGATCAGGTCGTGAAAATCTGGCACGCTTCACATACCGTCTGTCCCATGCTTGTCCTCGGTCAGCCAGGCGCCTCTGCTCGTGTTGATCCCCGTGACGGGCAGCATAACGGGTCGTAGTTGGTCGCTCTCTGCTCCGGCGCTGCCGCCATGTGTGGGGGATTTCTCTCTCCTCTCTCCGGTGGTGCCATCCACTCACTACTGAAGCGTAGGTCCGGCGCTCAGTGTGGGATGGGTAGCTACGATCCCGGGCTCGCTCCTGTTCAAAACGGTGCCCTTGTTCCGGCCGATCACGGTAGCGGGCTGCATAGCGGACTGGAGCTGGCTGTTCTGCCCTCCGGTGTTGACGCCATGCCGGGTAAGCGTTGTGGGGAATTTCTCTCCCCTCACGGCGGTCATATCCCCTCACCACCGACGCGTAGGTACGGCGCACGGCGCGGGATGGGTAGCTGGTCCGTCTGGGAGATCTCCGGTCGTCTCTGAGGTTGCGGTCGCCTCTCCGGCCTCTGCGATGGCGGACGACGGTCCAGTCGTCTTCCGGATAAAACGTGGGCATTTTTGCAGGCACACTTGCGGTCTCAGCTTAGACAAATGGTCGCTGGGGACCGTGCTAGCAGTGTAAAAATTGCTGTGTGTCCCAAAAATAATAATAATAATAATAGTCCTCACGTTTTTTCAGAAAAATGAAAAAGAGCTTTATTTTCGCTTAATGCAAAAAATAAAAGCAAACAAATTTACAAAATTTACAAAGAAATAAGCCAAAGTCGCGACGTTTCGGTCAATATTAACCTTCTTCAGGCTGGCTTACATGAAGAATGAAAATAGCATCATAAAACATTGGTTACAATGCAAGTCGCCGGTGTGTGCATTGCGCAAGTCTAAATTCAAACATTGCGGGTCTCAACAACCAATGAGAGGAGCTCCTGCTCCGTGAGTCAGAGGCCCCCCTCGAAAGATTCAAACTGATTGGTTGTTAGCCCGTTTGCTGCGTTCAGGAACATTTTGAATCACAGTAATTTGTATACAGAAATATATACAGCTTTCAAACAATGTTGCTCTCCATATGAGAGGTAAGGGAACATGGTCACAAACAAAACAGTGTTGACAAAATATGCAGTCAAAAAATATATACACACCGGACGACAGTAACTTGTGAATAGAAATATACAGTATTTACAAAAAGTCTCTCTCCATATGAGAGTCAAAAGGAAATCATCACAATCAGAATTATGTTGATGATATGTACAGCAATTGAGTATACACATATATATACAATGTTTCAGTGTAAGGACAGGGGGTTCCAGGAGTGGGTCGACAGGAGGCACAGGCCGGTTAGGAGAAGGTAAGATGGGGGTCCGATTGCCGAAGGCAATCGGGTCCCAATGCACGGGCCATTCCTGCTCCCGGCTCAAGGAACCATGTCCCAAACTTGGTGCCCTGAAAAGGGGATTATGATGGCATCCTGGACATCAGGTTTACATTGTGATCAGCCCCAGATGGGGGAGGGGGAGGGGGGAAGAAAAGGGAGAGCGAGAGGTAAGAGAGAGAGAGAGAGAGAGAGTGTGAGAGAGGGGGAGAGGGAGAGAGGGAGGGAGGGAGGGAGGGTGGAGTTTGGAGTTGAGGGTTATTCCAATATAGGGTTAAAATGGTTAAGGTTAGGATTGAACTTAAGGTTAGGCTTCAAGGATAAGATTAAAATCAGCACAGGGTTAGAGCTGGTTAGGGTTAGAATAGATCTCATGGTCAGGATGTCACAGCAAATATATACAGACAGGTGGAGTGTTGGTGACAATGATAATGATAATGAACATGGCAAACACAGGAAAAACAGAACAGTAATAATAAACAAGTATATACATTATGTGGACTTTATGTCCTTTAAAAACTTTTTTCATTTAACCCCTTAGGGTGTACAGTGTCCAGTTTTGCAATCCAGAGTCTTTCAGCCTTCCTCCTCTGCTGAGTAGTCCATCTGGGATTTGCCTGTATTACTGTTGCTCTGACAGATTCCCAGCTATGTGACAGGAAGTGTTTCACTAGTTGTGTGTGTGTGTTCTTCTTCCTTAACACATTGTACCTGTGCTGGGTGAATCTTGTCAGAATTGTGTTACTTGTCTCACCCACATACTGTATTCCACATTTGCTGCAAGTGATCATATATACACAGTTCTTGGAGCGTGGAGTCCCAGTAGCTTGTGAGCAGAATACAGTCCCATTAGAAAAGCTGCGCAACCATTTCTGGTGCTTAAAAAATTGCCCCTGGTCTCTGAGTTTGGGCTCAGAGAGAGGTGAGATTTTTGCCTTAATGAGGAAATCCCTTAGGTTTTTATTCCTCCTAAAGGCAGCTATTACCTTATGATCCCCCAGCAATTGGGTTTTCTGGACAAGATCCTGAAAATTGTTTCTAATCACTCTGATTAGTTTGCACGTTGATGGGGCATAGGTCAAAACGACAGGCAGGACAGGTGTCAAATCAATGGGTTTTGTCTGCAGGAATGAATTGAAGCATTTCCTGAGGAAAGAGCGACAATACCCCCTACTGGTGAGAGCTGAGAATAAAATTTTGGTCGCTGCTCTGAAGTCAGTAGGTTGTGTGCAAATTCTGTGAAATCTCAACAGTTGGGACTTTATTAAACCAGCAAAGGTGTGTTTTGGGTGGAAACTTGTTTTGAATAAAAGGGCATGTGTGTCTGTGGGCTTGAAGAATACTTTAATATCCAATTTGTGTGTCTGTGGAAAATTTGGGCCTTTGAAAGTGGTTGTATCCAAGAAATCAATTGTGGTTCTATTAATTGTAGATTTTAATTTGATCGAATCATTATGGCCGTTCAGAGTGCTTAGAAAGGTTTCAAAATCTTGTTCAGAGTGTGGCCATATGCCCCAGATGTCGTCAAGAAACCGATAGTAGTACAGTGGTTTCTTGACACATTTTGCCAGGGCTGCAGTTTCCCATTCTGCCATGAAAATGTTGGCATATGCCGGTGCGAATTTTTTGCCCATGGCTGTACCTTTTATCTGCAAGAAGAAGTCCCCATTGAATTCAAAGTCATTTCTCGTTAAGTTGATTTCTAATAATTGTAATAATTCCTTTTCAGGTCTTTTTTTGTCTGGGTATTTTTGGAAAATATTCCTGATGGAGTTTATTCCCTCCTTAATGTCAATATTTGTGTATAGGCTGTCAATGTCAATTGAAAAGAGAAATGATTCAGTGGGGACTTCTGTCTGCTTAACCTTTTCCACAAAGTCATACGTATCCTTAATGTAACTTTCATGCTTTATGGATAAGGGATTAAGGAAGAAGTCCAGATATTCTGCAGTGTGGTAAGTTTCACTACCGCAATCAGACACAATGGGACGCCCGGGAGGCACCTGAAATGGCACAGACCACTTTGCTGGGTCTTTGTGGATTTTAGGTAATAAATAAAAGAGCCTTCCCCTTGGCTCAGCGGAGCCCAGTAAATAAGTTTTTTGTTTCAAATTAATGAATTTTTTTAGGTGTAGATTGTTAACAATTTTCTCCACAATAGGTAATGTGTCCAAATAGATGGGTTTCTTTAATTTAGAATAATAGGTCTTATCATGTAATTGTCTGTAGCCCTCTTGGAGGTATTGATCCCTGTCCAAGATTACTACAGCGCTGCCTTTATCTGCTGGTTTTAAGATTATTGATTTATTTTCTTTTAGTTCTTTTAGAGCTTTGAGCTCCTCCTCCGTTAAATTTGGTTTAACGTGGCTGATGTGGAAATGGTTATTAAAATATTCATAGTCAGCTTTCATTAAAGTGGACACTTCCTGTGGAAGCTGACCTAATGGAGGAGACCACTCAGATTTAAGAGTGAAATGCTGGGGTTCTGCATCAGACTTCTCCCCATAATGAATAGCCAATTTGATTCTCCTGTGATATTGTTGAATATCATGCTTACATTGTAATTTGAAATTTTTGTCAGGACCTATTGCAGGAATGAAATTAAGACCCCTATTCAGGAGGTTCCGCTGGGCAGTGGAAGGCTTAAAATGCTTAGACAAGTTAATAACACCAGAACTTACCCCCTCCCTTTTATCAGATGGGCTCACGGGGACTCTACAAAAGCATTCCAGTGCTCCAACATATGCAAAGCCGTCACGTCAGTCCAGTGGATGTTGTCCCTTCCTGTCTCAAAACTGTCAGCAGGAAGAGCCGGTATGTGGTTCACCAGACCTGTAATGAAAGTGTTTAAGTGCAGGAGTGTGTCCTGCTCATTCTGGGGCAGAGCGGAGGAGTAGTTCACCACTGGGACGTAGATGTCAGCTTCAGGAAATTCGTTCTGGGCCGTCAGTAGTGCCTTTTTCAGTTCTGTGATTGGTGTGTTCTTGTCCCTCTGTGATCTGTTATTTAGGCCAAAAGATAAAACTATTGTTTCCACCTCTACGCTGGAAGTGGCTTTTTCCAGCAGGGCCTGTGCATGGCACCACTTTGCACCGGGGAAGCTGTCAATTTGCACGTTCTCCGCTGAAAAAGATGGGAGTGTGCTTACATTTGAGTCACCGATGATGAGTGCTGATTTCCTGATGTGGAGGCTCCAATCCTGCAGCTTCCTCTGCGTGTTTGGGTGTCTCGTGGGGAGGACGGGCTGTTCAGCAGGTGAAGCAGGTGCAAGGGGAGGAGACTGGGAGGATTCCTCCATTCTCCTCGTCTGGAGGCGGGTCTGCACGCAGGATTTCAATCTGTCCTGTGTGGTGCGTGGCAGGCCGAGATGTGCAGACGTGGACGGTCCAGGCGCTGTTTCAATGTCTTTTATGGGTCTCGTGGGGATGGTGTCGTCCCCCTGAGTGAGGTCCATTACCTCGATCATTATGTCGTCTTCCGGTTGCGGGGACTGAGTGGGCGGGGGCGGCTCCTCCTCAGCAGAGGTCGTGCGAAGCGCGGCGAATACCCTCTCCACTCTCCGGTCTTTTGGTGACATTGGTGTGGGTTCAGGAGGGTCTTCATGGGGGGTGGGGGTGATGGGTTTTGGATCGTCGTCCTCCTCACCGTCGCGCTCTATGAAAGGTGACCAGTCACCGCTGATGGTGTCGGTCATGGTGGTCGCCGTCGCCGTGGTGACAGGGCGCGCTGTAGGTGGAGCATGCACCTGTGCAGTCACCGTTATGGTTCGGCCGGCTCCGGGCTGTGTCGTGGCAGGCTGTGCAGTTGGAGCTGGCTGCAACACTTCTGTCAGAGGTTCGGTCGAGTCGAGTGTTATGAGATCATCCCTCACCTCTGGTTGTCGTGTCGGCTCGCTGGTCCCGCGGCTCTGTTCTCTCGATTCGGTGTCCGCTCTCAGGTCTGCCAGCCTGGCTATGATGGCTGCCTGGGTCTGGTCCAGTGACTCCGGTCGGAGACGGCGGGGTTAGGGTTAGGGGGTGGGGGGAAAGAATAGGCCCGGCTATGCCGGAACCTAGGTGCACGGTCCATCCATGGGACTGGTATTGGTGCCCCCTGATCAAAAAATTACCCTAAGCGGGTGTAGTGCACTGGGGTTGGGCCATTCGCGACGTTTCGGCTTCTCTGAGCCTTCTTCAGGCTTGGCCCACCCGCTTCTTGTGTTCAATTTCGCCACTCTGGGCCTTTTATACTCTTGCTTTTCATTTCTGTTTTTCTTAACTTTTTCTGTTTCTTATTTTTTCTTGTTCTCAGTTTTTTCTGCTTTAGCTCTCCCTTTTTCTATCTTTTTCTGTTGTTCTTTGTTCTTTCTGTTTTTCTTTATCTTTCTCTTTGTATTTCTGTTTTTCTTTATTTATTCTTTCTGTGATTCTTTATCTTTCTCTTTATATTTCTGTTGTTCTTTATTCTCTCTGTTGTTCTTTATCATTTCACTTTATTTCTCTTGTGTTCTTTTCTTTATTCCTTCTCATATTTCTTTAAATGGCACCCCCTTCTTTTTAGACATCCCGTCCTGTTCTGTATTTTTCTTTTTCTCTATATGGCACCCCCTTCCTGTAAATCCTTTCCTTTTGTACTTTGTCTTTTTTTCTGACCTTTCTTGTCTTTTTTCTCTTAGCTTAGGCTTTTAGGGCTCCCTTAGTTAGGGCTAGAAGGGGAGGGGGGAGGGGGGCAATGGGGTTAGGGTAAGGACAGGGTAGTGGGTGGGGGGCTCCCCACAATGAGGGAGAGAGGCAATGGGCAGGGGCACCACCAATCCCAGGAGGCACAGGCTGGTTAGGGTGTGGGGAAAGAATAGGCCCGGCTATGCCGGAACCTAGGTGCACGGTCCATCCATGGGACTGGTATTGGTGCCCCCTGATCAAAAAATTACCCTAAGCGGGTGTAGTGCACTGGGGTTGGGCCATTCGCGACGTTTCGGCTTCTCTGAGCCTTCTTCAGGCTTGGCCCACCCGCTTCTTGTGTTCAATTTCGCCACTCTGGGCCTTTTATACTCTTGCTTTTCATTTCTGTTTTTCTTAACTTTTTCTGTTTCTTATTTTTTCTTGTTCTCAGTTTTTTCTGCTTTAGCTCTCCCTTTTTCTATCTTTTTCTGTTGTTCTTTGTTCTTTCTGTTTTTCTTTATCTTTCTCTTTGTATTTCTGTTTTTCTTTATTTATTCTTTCTGTGATTCTTTATCTTTCTCTTTATATTTCTGTTGTTCTTTATTCTCTCTGTTGTTCTTTATCATTTCACTTTATTTCTCTTGTGTTCTTTTCTTTATTCCTTCTCATATTTCTTTAAATGGCACCCCCTTCTTTTTAGACATCCCGTCCTGTTCTGTATTTTTCTTTTTCTCTATATGGCACCCCCTTCCTGTAAATCCTTTCCTTTTGTACTTTGTCTTTTTTTCTGACCTTTCTTGTCTTTTTTCTCTTAGCTTAGGCTTTTAGGGCTCCCTTAGTTAGGGCTAGAAGGGGAGGGGGGAGGGGGGCAATGGGGTTAGGGTAAGGACAGGGTAGTGGGTGGGGGGCTCCCCACAATGAGGGAGAGAGGCAATGGGCAGGGGCACCACCAATCCCAGGAGGCACAGGCTGGTTAGGGTGTGGGGAAAGAATAGGCCCGGCTATGCCGGAACCTAGGTGCACGGTCCATCCATGGGACTGGTATTGGTGCCCCCTGATCAAAAAATTACCCTAAGCGGGTGTAGTGCACTGGGGTTGGGCCATTCGCGACGTTTCGGCTTCTCTGAGCCTTCTTCAGGCTTGGCCCACCCGCTTCTTGTGTTCAATTTCGCCACTCTGGGCCTTTTATACTCTTGCTTTTCATTTCTGTTTTTCTTAACTTTTTCTGTTTCTTATTTTTTCTTGTTCTCAGTTTTTTCTGCTTTAGCTCTCCCTTTTTCTATCTTTTTCTGTTGTTCTTTGTTCTTTCTGTTTTTCTTTATCTTTCTCTTTGTATTTCTGTTTTTCTTTATTTATTCTTTCTGTGATTCTTTATCTTTCTCTTTATATTTCTGTTGTTCTTTATTCTCTCTGTTGTTCTTTATCATTTCACTTTATTTCTCTTGTGTTCTTTTCTTTATTCCTTCTCATATTTCTTTAAATGGCACCCCCTTCTTTTTAGACATCCCGTCCTGTTCTGTATTTTTCTTTTTCTCTATATGGCACCCCCTTCCTGTAAATCCTTTCCTTTTGTACTTTGTCTTTTTTTCTGACCTTTCTTGTCTTTTTTCTCTTAGCTTAGGCTTTTAGGGCTCCCTTAGTTAGGGCTAGAAGGGGAGGGGGGAGGGGGGCAATGGGGTTAGGGTAAGGACAGGGTAGTGGGTGGGGGGCTCCCCACAATGAGGGAGAGAGGCAATGGGCAGGGGCACCACCAATCCCAGGAGGCACAGGCTGGTTAGGGTGTGGGGAAAGAATAGGCCCGGCTATGCCGGAACCTAGGTGCACGGTCCATCCATGGGACTGGTATTGGTGCCCCCTGATCAAAAAATTACCCTAAGCGGGTGTAGTGCACTGGGGTTGGGCCATTCGCGACGTTTCGGCTTCTCTGAGCCTTCTTCAGGCTTGGCCCACCCGCTTCTTGTGTTCAATTTCGCCACTCTGGGCCTTTTATACTCTTGCTTTTCATTTCTGTTTTTCTTAACTTTTTCTGTTTCTTATTTTTTCTTGTTCTCAGTTTTTTCTGCTTTAGCTCTCCCTTTTTCTATCTTTTTCTGTTGTTCTTTGTTCTTTCTGTTTTTCTTTATCTTTCTCTTTGTATTTCTGTTTTTCTTTATTTATTCTTTCTGTGATTCTTTATCTTTCTCTTTATATTTCTGTTGTTCTTTATTCTCTCTGTTGTTCTTTATCATTTCACTTTATTTCTCTTGTGTTCTTTTCTTTATTCCTTCTCATATTTCTTTAAATGGCACCCCCTTCTTTTTAGACATCCCGTCCTGTTCTGTATTTTTCTTTTTCTCTATATGGCACCCCCTTCCTGTAAATCCTTTCCTTTTGTACTTTGTCTTTTTTTCTGACCTTTCTTGTCTTTTTTCTCTTAGCTTAGGCTTTTAGGGCTCCCTTAGTTAGGGCTAGAAGGGGAGGGGGGAGGGGGGCAATGGGGTTAGGGTAAGGACAGGGTAGTGGGTGGGGGGCTCCCCACAATGAGGGAGAGAGGCAATGGGCAGGGGCACCACCAATCCCAGGAGGCACAGGCTGGTTAGGGTGTGGGGAAAGAATAGGCCCGGCTATGCCGGAACCTAGGTGCACGGTCCATCCATGGGACTGGTATTGGTGCCCCCTGATCAAAAAATTACCCTAAGCGGGTGTAGTGCACTGGGGTTGGGCCATTCGCGACGTTTCGGCTTCTCTGAGCCTTCTTCAGGCTTGGCCCACCCGCTTCTTGTGTTCAATTTCGCCACTCTGGGCCTTTTATACTCTTGCTTTTCATTTCTGTTTTTCTTAACTTTTTCTGTTTCTTATTTTTTCTTGTTCTCAGTTTTTTCTGCTTTAGCTCTCCCTTTTTCTATCTTTTTCTGTTGTTCTTTGTTCTTTCTGTTTTTCTTTATCTTTCTCTTTGTATTTCTGTTTTTCTTTATTTATTCTTTCTGTGATTCTTTATCTTTCTCTTTATATTTCTGTTGTTCTTTATTCTCTCTGTTGTTCTTTATCATTTCACTTTATTTCTCTTGTGTTCTTTTCTTTATTCCTTCTCATATTTCTTTAAATGGCACCCCCTTCTTTTTAGACATCCCGTCCTGTTCTGTATTTTTCTTTTTCTCTATATGGCACCCCCTTCCTGTAAATCCTTTCCTTTTGTACTTTGTCTTTTTTTCTGACCTTTCTTGTCTTTTTTCTCTTAGCTTAGGCTTTTAGGGCTCCCTTAGTTAGGGCTAGAAGGGGAGGGGGGAGGGGGGCAATGGGGTTAGGGTAAGGACAGGGTAGTGGGTGGGGGGCTCCCCACAATGAGGGAGAGAGGCAATGGGCAGGGGCACCACCAATCCCAGGAGGCACAGGCTGGTTAGGGTGTGGGGAAAGAATAGGCCCGGCTATGCCGGAACCTAGGTGCACGGTCCATCCATGGGACTGGTATTGGTGCCCCCTGATCAAAAAATTACCCTAAGCGGGTGTAGTGCACTGGGGTTGGGCCATTCGCGACGTTTCGGCTTCTCTGAGCCTTCTTCAGGCTTGGCCCACCCGCTTCTTGTGTTCAATTTCGCCACTCTGGGCCTTTTATACTCTTGCTTTTCATTTCTGTTTTTCTTAACTTTTTCTGTTTCTTATTTTTTCTTGTTCTCAGTTTTTTCTGCTTTAGCTCTCCCTTTTTCTATCTTTTTCTGTTGTTCTTTGTTCTTTCTGTTTTTCTTTATCTTTCTCTTTGTATTTCTGTTTTTCTTTATTTATTCTTTCTGTGATTCTTTATCTTTCTCTTTATATTTCTGTTGTTCTTTATTCTCTCTGTTGTTCTTTATCATTTCACTTTATTTCTCTTGTGTTCTTTTCTTTATTCCTTCTCATATTTCTTTAAATGGCACCCCCTTCTTTTTAGACATCCCGTCCTGTTCTGTATTTTTCTTTTTCTCTATATGGCACCCCCTTCCTGTAAATCCTTTCCTTTTGTACTTTGTCTTTTTTTCTGACCTTTCTTGTCTTTTTTCTCTTAGCTTAGGCTTTTAGGGCTCCCTTAGTTAGGGCTAGAAGGGGAGGGGGGAGGGGGGCAATGGGGTTAGGGTAAGGACAGGGTAGTGGGTGGGGGGCTCCCCACAATGAGGGAGAGAGGCAATGGGCAGGGGCACCACCAATCCCAGGAGGCACAGGCTGGTTAGGGTGTGGGGAAAGAATAGGCCCGGCTATGCCGGAACCTAGGTGCACGGTCCATCCATGGGACTGGTATTGGTGCCCCCTGATCAAAAAATTACCCTAAGCGGGTGTAGTGCACTGGGGTTGGGCCATTCGCGACGTTTCGGCTTCTCTGAGCCTTCTTCAGGCTTGGCCCACCCGCTTCTTGTGTTCAATTTCGCCACTCTGGGCCTTTTATACTCTTGCTTTTCATTTCTGTTTTTCTTAACTTTTTCTGTTTCTTATTTTTTCTTGTTCTCAGTTTTTTCTGCTTTAGCTCTCCCTTTTTCTATCTTTTTCTGTTGTTCTTTGTTCTTTCTGTTTTTCTTTATCTTTCTCTTTGTATTTCTGTTTTTCTTTATTTATTCTTTCTGTGATTCTTTATCTTTCTCTTTATATTTCTGTTGTTCTTTATTCTCTCTGTTGTTCTTTATCATTTCACTTTATTTCTCTTGTGTTCTTTTCTTTATTCCTTCTCATATTTCTTTAAATGGCACCCCCTTCTTTTTAGACATCCCGTCCTGTTCTGTATTTTTCTTTTTCTCTATATGGCACCCCCTTCCTGTAAATCCTTTCCTTTTGTACTTTGTCTTTTTTTCTGACCTTTCTTGTCTTTTTTCTCTTAGCTTAGGCTTTTAGGGCTCCCTTAGTTAGGGCTAGAAGGGGAGGGGGGAGGGGGGCAATGGGGTTAGGGTAAGGACAGGGTAGTGGGTGGGGGGCTCCCCACAATGAGGGAGAGAGGCAATGGGCAGGGGCACCACCAATCCCAGGAGGCACAGGCTGGTTAGGGTGTGGGGAAAGAATAGGCCCGGCTATGCCGGAACCTAGGTGCACGGTCCATCCATGGGACTGGTATTGGTGCCCCCTGATCAAAAAATTACCCTAAGCGGGTGTAGTGCACTGGGGTTGGGCCATTCGCGACGTTTCGGCTTCTCTGAGCCTTCTTCAGGCTTGGCCCACCCGCTTCTTGTGTTCAATTTCGCCACTCTGGGCCTTTTATACTCTTGCTTTTCATTTCTGTTTTTCTTAACTTTTTCTGTTTCTTATTTTTTCTTGTTCTCAGTTTTTTCTGCTTTAGCTCTCCCTTTTTCTATCTTTTTCTGTTGTTCTTTGTTCTTTCTGTTTTTCTTTATCTTTCTCTTTGTATTTCTGTTTTTCTTTATTTATTCTTTCTGTGATTCTTTATCTTTCTCTTTATATTTCTGTTGTTCTTTATTCTCTCTGTTGTTCTTTATCATTTCACTTTATTTCTCTTGTGTTCTTTTCTTTATTCCTTCTCATATTTCTTTAAATGGCACCCCCTTCTTTTTAGACATCCCGTCCTGTTCTGTATTTTTCTTTTTCTCTATATGGCACCCCCTTCCTGTAAATCCTTTCCTTTTGTACTTTGTCTTTTTTTCTGACCTTTCTTGTCTTTTTTCTCTTAGCTTAGGCTTTTAGGGCTCCCTTAGTTAGGGCTAGAAGGGGAGGGGGGAGGGGGGCAATGGGGTTAGGGTAAGGACAGGGTAGTGGGTGGGGGGCTCCCCACAATGAGGGAGAGAGGCAATGGGCAGGGGCACCACCAATCCCAGGAGGCACAGGCTGGTTAGGGTGTGGGGAAAGAATAGGCCCGGCTATGCCGGAACCTAGGTGCACGGTCCATCCATGGGACTGGTATTGGTGCCCCCTGATCAAAAAATTACCCTAAGCGGGTGTAGTGCACTGGGGTTGGGCCATTCGCGACGTTTCGGCTTCTCTGAGCCTTCTTCAGGCTTGGCCCACCCGCTTCTTGTGTTCAATTTCGCCACTCTGGGCCTTTTATACTCTTGCTTTTCATTTCTGTTTTTCTTAACTTTTTCTGTTTCTTATTTTTTCTTGTTCTCAGTTTTTTCTGCTTTAGCTCTCCCTTTTTCTATCTTTTTCTGTTGTTCTTTGTTCTTTCTGTTTTTCTTTATCTTTCTCTTTGTATTTCTGTTTTTCTTTATTTATTCTTTCTGTGATTCTTTATCTTTCTCTTTATATTTCTGTTGTTCTTTATTCTCTCTGTTGTTCTTTATCATTTCACTTTATTTCTCTTGTGTTCTTTTCTTTATTCCTTCTCATATTTCTTTAAATGGCACCCCCTTCTTTTTAGACATCCCGTCCTGTTCTGTATTTTTCTTTTTCTCTATATGGCACCCCCTTCCTGTAAATCCTTTCCTTTTGTACTTTGTCTTTTTTTCTGACCTTTCTTGTCTTTTTTCTCTTAGCTTAGGCTTTTAGGGCTCCCTTAGTTAGGGCTAGAAGGGGAGGGGGGAGGGGGGCAATGGGGTTAGGGTAAGGACAGGGTAGTGGGTGGGGGGCTCCCCACAATGAGGGAGAGAGGCAATGGGCAGGGGCACCACCAATCCCAGGAGGCACAGGCTGGTTAGGGTGTGGGGAAAGAATAGGCCCGGCTATGCCGGAACCTAGGTGCACGGTCCATCCATGGGACTGGTATTGGTGCCCCCTGATCAAAAAATTACCCTAAGCGGGTGTAGTGCACTGGGGTTGGGCCATTCGCGACGTTTCGGCTTCTCTGAGCCTTCTTCAGGCTTGGCCCACCCGCTTCTTGTGTTCAATTTCGCCACTCTGGGCCTTTTATACTCTTGCTTTTCATTTCTGTTTTTCTTAACTTTTTCTGTTTCTTATTTTTTCTTGTTCTCAGTTTTTTCTGCTTTAGCTCTCCCTTTTTCTATCTTTTTCTGTTGTTCTTTGTTCTTTCTGTTTTTCTTTATCTTTCTCTTTGTATTTCTGTTTTTCTTTATTTATTCTTTCTGTGATTCTTTATCTTTCTCTTTATATTTCTGTTGTTCTTTATTCTCTCTGTTGTTCTTTATCATTTCACTTTATTTCTCTTGTGTTCTTTTCTTTATTCCTTCTCATATTTCTTTAAATGGCACCCCCTTCTTTTTAGACATCCCGTCCTGTTCTGTATTTTTCTTTTTCTCTATATGGCACCCCCTTCCTGTAAATCCTTTCCTTTTGTACTTTGTCTTTTTTTCTGACCTTTCTTGTCTTTTTTCTCTTAGCTTAGGCTTTTAGGGCTCCCTTAGTTAGGGCTAGAAGGGGAGGGGGGAGGGGGGCAATGGGGTTAGGGTAAGGACAGGGTAGTGGGTGGGGGGCTCCCCACAATGAGGGAGAGAGGCAATGGGCAGGGGCACCACCAATCCCAGGAGGCACAGGCTGGTTAGGGTGTGGGGAAAGAATAGGCCCGGCTATGCCGGAACCTAGGTGCACGGTCCATCCATGGGACTGGTATTGGTGCCCCCTGATCAAAAAATTACCCTAAGCGGGTGTAGTGCACTGGGGTTGGGCCATTCGCGACGTTTCGGCTTCTCTGAGCCTTCTTCAGGCTTGGCCCACCCGCTTCTTGTGTTCAATTTCGCCACTCTGGGCCTTTTATACTCTTGCTTTTCATTTCTGTTTTTCTTAACTTTTTCTGTTTCTTATTTTTTCTTGTTCTCAGTTTTTTCTGCTTTAGCTCTCCCTTTTTCTATCTTTTTCTGTTGTTCTTTGTTCTTTCTGTTTTTCTTTATCTTTCTCTTTGTATTTCTGTTTTTCTTTATTTATTCTTTCTGTGATTCTTTATCTTTCTCTTTATATTTCTGTTGTTCTTTATTCTCTCTGTTGTTCTTTATCATTTCACTTTATTTCTCTTGTGTTCTTTTCTTTATTCCTTCTCATATTTCTTTAAATGGCACCCCCTTCTTTTTAGACATCCCGTCCTGTTCTGTATTTTTCTTTTTCTCTATATGGCACCCCCTTCCTGTAAATCCTTTCCTTTTGTACTTTGTCTTTTTTTCTGACCTTTCTTGTCTTTTTTCTCTTAGCTTAGGCTTTTAGGGCTCCCTTAGTTAGGGCTAGAAGGGGAGGGGGGAGGGGGGCAATGGGGTTAGGGTAAGGACAGGGTAGTGGGTGGGGGGCTCCCCACAATGAGGGAGAGAGGCAATGGGCAGGGGCACCACCAATCCCAGGAGGCACAGGCTGGTTAGGGTGTGGGGAAAGAATAGGCCCGGCTATGCCGGAACCTAGGTGCACGGTCCATCCATGGGACTGGTATTGGTGCCCCCTGATCAAAAAATTACCCTAAGCGGGTGTAGTGCACTGGGGTTGGGCCATTCGCGACGTTTCGGCTTCTCTGAGCCTTCTTCAGGCTTGGCCCACCCGCTTCTTGTGTTCAATTTCGCCACTCTGGGCCTTTTATACTCTTGCTTTTCATTTCTGTTTTTCTTAACTTTTTCTGTTTCTTATTTTTTCTTGTTCTCAGTTTTTTCTGCTTTAGCTCTCCCTTTTTCTATCTTTTTCTGTTGTTCTTTGTTCTTTCTGTTTTTCTTTATCTTTCTCTTTGTATTTCTGTTTTTCTTTATTTATTCTTTCTGTGATTCTTTATCTTTCTCTTTATATTTCTGTTGTTCTTTATTCTCTCTGTTGTTCTTTATCATTTCACTTTATTTCTCTTGTGTTCTTTTCTTTATTCCTTCTCATATTTCTTTAAATGGCACCCCCTTCTTTTTAGACATCCCGTCCTGTTCTGTATTTTTCTTTTTCTCTATATGGCACCCCCTTCCTGTAAATCCTTTCCTTTTGTACTTTGTCTTTTTTTCTGACCTTTCTTGTCTTTTTTCTCTTAGCTTAGGCTTTTAGGGCTCCCTTAGTTAGGGCTAGAAGGGGAGGGGGGAGGGGGGCAATGGGGTTAGGGTAAGGACAGGGTAGTGGGTGGGGGGCTCCCCACAATGAGGGAGAGAGGCAATGGGCAGGGGCACCACCAATCCCAGGAGGCACAGGCTGGTTAGGGTGTGGGGAAAGAATAGGCCCGGCTATGCCGGAACCTAGGTGCACGGTCCATCCATGGGACTGGTATTGGTGCCCCCTGATCAAAAAATTACCCTAAGCGGGTGTAGTGCACTGGGGTTGGGCCATTCGCGACGTTTCGGCTTCTCTGAGCCTTCTTCAGGCTTGGCCCACCCGCTTCTTGTGTTCAATTTCGCCACTCTGGGCCTTTTATACTCTTGCTTTTCATTTCTGTTTTTCTTAACTTTTTCTGTTTCTTATTTTTTCTTGTTCTCAGTTTTTTCTGCTTTAGCTCTCCCTTTTTCTATCTTTTTCTGTTGTTCTTTGTTCTTTCTGTTTTTCTTTATCTTTCTCTTTGTATTTCTGTTTTTCTTTATTTATTCTTTCTGTGATTCTTTATCTTTCTCTTTATATTTCTGTTGTTCTTTATTCTCTCTGTTGTTCTTTATCATTTCACTTTATTTCTCTTGTGTTCTTTTCTTTATTCCTTCTCATATTTCTTTAAATGGCACCCCCTTCTTTTTAGACATCCCGTCCTGTTCTGTATTTTTCTTTTTCTCTATATGGCACCCCCTTCCTGTAAATCCTTTCCTTTTGTACTTTGTCTTTTTTTCTGACCTTTCTTGTCTTTTTTCTCTTAGCTTAGGCTTTTAGGGCTCCCTTAGTTAGGGCTAGAAGGGGAGGGGGGAGGGGGGCAATGGGGTTAGGGTAAGGACAGGGTAGTGGGTGGGGGGCTCCCCACAATGAGGGAGAGAGGCAATGGGCAGGGGCACCACCAATCCCAGGAGGCACAGGCTGGTTAGGGTGTGGGGAAAGAATAGGCCCGGCTATGCCGGAACCTAGGTGCACGGTCCATCCATGGGACTGGTATTGGTGCCCCCTGATCAAAAAATTACCCTAAGCGGGTGTAGTGCACTGGGGTTGGGCCATTCGCGACGTTTCGGCTTCTCTGAGCCTTCTTCAGGCTTGGCCCACCCGCTTCTTGTGTTCAATTTCGCCACTCTGGGCCTTTTATACTCTTGCTTTTCATTTCTGTTTTTCTTAACTTTTTCTGTTTCTTATTTTTTCTTGTTCTCAGTTTTTTCTGCTTTAGCTCTCCCTTTTTCTATCTTTTTCTGTTGTTCTTTGTTCTTTCTGTTTTTCTTTATCTTTCTCTTTGTATTTCTGTTTTTCTTTATTTATTCTTTCTGTGATTCTTTATCTTTCTCTTTATATTTCTGTTGTTCTTTATTCTCTCTGTTGTTCTTTATCATTTCACTTTATTTCTCTTGTGTTCTTTTCTTTATTCCTTCTCATATTTCTTTAAATGGCACCCCCTTCTTTTTAGACATCCCGTCCTGTTCTGTATTTTTCTTTTTCTCTATATGGCACCCCCTTCCTGTAAATCCTTTCCTTTTGTACTTTGTCTTTTTTTCTGACCTTTCTTGTCTTTTTTCTCTTAGCTTAGGCTTTTAGGGCTCCCTTAGTTAGGGCTAGAAGGGGAGGGGGGAGGGGGGCAATGGGGTTAGGGTAAGGACAGGGTAGTGGGTGGGGGGCTCCCCACAATGAGGGAGAGAGGCAATGGGCAGGGGCACCACCAATCCCAGGAGGCACAGGCTGGTTAGGGTGTGGGGAAAGAATAGGCCCGGCTATGCCGGAACCTAGGTGCACGGTCCATCCATGGGACTGGTATTGGTGCCCCCTGATCAAAAAATTACCCTAAGCGGGTGTAGTGCACTGGGGTTGGGCCATTCGCGACGTTTCGGCTTCTCTGAGCCTTCTTCAGGCTTGGCCCACCCGCTTCTTGTGTTCAATTTCGCCACTCTGGGCCTTTTATACTCTTGCTTTTCATTTCTGTTTTTCTTAACTTTTTCTGTTTCTTATTTTTTCTTGTTCTCAGTTTTTTCTGCTTTAGCTCTCCCTTTTTCTATCTTTTTCTGTTGTTCTTTGTTCTTTCTGTTTTTCTTTATCTTTCTCTTTGTATTTCTGTTTTTCTTTATTTATTCTTTCTGTGATTCTTTATCTTTCTCTTTATATTTCTGTTGTTCTTTATTCTCTCTGTTGTTCTTTATCATTTCACTTTATTTCTCTTGTGTTCTTTTCTTTATTCCTTCTCATATTTCTTTAAATGGCACCCCCTTCTTTTTAGACATCCCGTCCTGTTCTGTATTTTTCTTTTTCTCTATATGGCACCCCCTTCCTGTAAATCCTTTCCTTTTGTACTTTGTCTTTTTTTCTGACCTTTCTTGTCTTTTTTCTCTTAGCTTAGGCTTTTAGGGCTCCCTTAGTTAGGGCTAGAAGGGGAGGGGGGAGGGGGGCAATGGGGTTAGGGTAAGGACAGGGTAGTGGGTGGGGGGCTCCCCACAATGAGGGAGAGAGGCAATGGGCAGGGGCACCACCAATCCCAGGAGGCACAGGCTGGTTAGGGTGTGGGGAAAGAATAGGCCCGGCTATGCCGGAACCTAGGTGCACGGTCCATCCATGGGACTGGTATTGGTGCCCCCTGATCAAAAAATTACCCTAAGCGGGTGTAGTGCACTGGGGTTGGGCCATTCGCGACGTTTCGGCTTCTCTGAGCCTTCTTCAGGCTTGGCCCACCCGCTTCTTGTGTTCAATTTCGCCACTCTGGGCCTTTTATACTCTTGCTTTTCATTTCTGTTTTTCTTAACTTTTTCTGTTTCTTATTTTTTCTTGTTCTCAGTTTTTTCTGCTTTAGCTCTCCCTTTTTCTATCTTTTTCTGTTGTTCTTTGTTCTTTCTGTTTTTCTTTATCTTTCTCTTTGTATTTCTGTTTTTCTTTATTTATTCTTTCTGTGATTCTTTATCTTTCTCTTTATATTTCTGTTGTTCTTTATTCTCTCTGTTGTTCTTTATCATTTCACTTTATTTCTCTTGTGTTCTTTTCTTTATTCCTTCTCATATTTCTTTAAATGGCACCCCCTTCTTTTTAGACATCCCGTCCTGTTCTGTATTTTTCTTTTTCTCTATATGGCACCCCCTTCCTGTAAATCCTTTCCTTTTGTACTTTGTCTTTTTTTCTGACCTTTCTTGTCTTTTTTCTCTTAGCTTAGGCTTTTAGGGCTCCCTTAGTTAGGGCTAGAAGGGGAGGGGGGAGGGGGGCAATGGGGTTAGGGTAAGGACAGGGTAGTGGGTGGGGGGCTCCCCACAATGAGGGAGAGAGGCAATGGGCAGGGGCACCACCAATCCCAGGAGGCACAGGCTGGTTAGGGTGTGGGGAAAGAATAGGCCCGGCTATGCCGGAACCTAGGTGCACGGTCCATCCATGGGACTGGTATTGGTGCCCCCTGATCAAAAAATTACCCTAAGCGGGTGTAGTGCACTGGGGTTGGGCCATTCGCGACGTTTCGGCTTCTCTGAGCCTTCTTCAGGCTTGGCCCACCCGCTTCTTGTGTTCAATTTCGCCACTCTGGGCCTTTTATACTCTTGCTTTTCATTTCTGTTTTTCTTAACTTTTTCTGTTTCTTATTTTTTCTTGTTCTCAGTTTTTTCTGCTTTAGCTCTCCCTTTTTCTATCTTTTTCTGTTGTTCTTTGTTCTTTCTGTTTTTCTTTATCTTTCTCTTTGTATTTCTGTTTTTCTTTATTTATTCTTTCTGTGATTCTTTATCTTTCTCTTTATATTTCTGTTGTTCTTTATTCTCTCTGTTGTTCTTTATCATTTCACTTTATTTCTCTTGTGTTCTTTTCTTTATTCCTTCTCATATTTCTTTAAATGGCACCCCCTTCTTTTTAGACATCCCGTCCTGTTCTGTATTTTTCTTTTTCTCTATATGGCACCCCCTTCCTGTAAATCCTTTCCTTTTGTACTTTGTCTTTTTTTCTGACCTTTCTTGTCTTTTTTCTCTTAGCTTAGGCTTTTAGGGCTCCCTTAGTTAGGGCTAGAAGGGGAGGGGGGAGGGGGGCAATGGGGTTAGGGTAAGGACAGGGTAGTGGGTGGGGGGCTCCCCACAATGAGGGAGAGAGGCAATGGGCAGGGGCACCACCAATCCCAGGAGGCACAGGCTGGTTAGGGTGTGGGGAAAGAATAGGCCCGGCTATGCCGGAACCTAGGTGCACGGTCCATCCATGGGACTGGTATTGGTGCCCCCTGATCAAAAAATTACCCTAAGCGGGTGTAGTGCACTGGGGTTGGGCCATTCGCGACGTTTCGGCTTCTCTGAGCCTTCTTCAGGCTTGGCCCACCCGCTTCTTGTGTTCAATTTCGCCACTCTGGGCCTTTTATACTCTTGCTTTTCATTTCTGTTTTTCTTAACTTTTTCTGTTTCTTATTTTTTCTTGTTCTCAGTTTTTTCTGCTTTAGCTCTCCCTTTTTCTATCTTTTTCTGTTGTTCTTTGTTCTTTCTGTTTTTCTTTATCTTTCTCTTTGTATTTCTGTTTTTCTTTATTTATTCTTTCTGTGATTCTTTATCTTTCTCTTTATATTTCTGTTGTTCTTTATTCTCTCTGTTGTTCTTTATCATTTCACTTTATTTCTCTTGTGTTCTTTTCTTTATTCCTTCTCATATTTCTTTAAATGGCACCCCCTTCTTTTTAGACATCCCGTCCTGTTCTGTATTTTTCTTTTTCTCTATATGGCACCCCCTTCCTGTAAATCCTTTCCTTTTGTACTTTGTCTTTTTTTCTGACCTTTCTTGTCTTTTTTCTCTTAGCTTAGGCTTTAGGGTTAGGGTTAGGGTTAGGGTTAGGGTTAGGGGGGTAGGGTTAGGGGTTAGGGTTAGGGTTAGGGTTAGGGTTAGGGGTTAGGGTTAGGGTTAGGGTTAGGGTTAGGGTTAGGTGTTAGAAAAGAAACAGGCCACCAGCAAGCTGGTAGCCTGAGGTGCACGGGCCATCGATGGGGCTGGGTGGTGATACCCCTGCCCTGTTTCAAAAAATTACCCATCTTGGGTGTATGCGCATTGTACATCATGGGGGCCCTCGCGACGTTTCGGCATATCTGTGCCTTCTTCAGGCTGGCCCCATGTGTGTTCTCTTGTGTCTGTTTGACTTCTGTCTTGTCTGTGCCTCTCTTGGCTTTTATACTCTTTCTTAGCTCCTCCCACTCTTGGGTTTCCAACTTGTGTTTCTTACTTGTTTTTCTTTCTGTGTTTCTCTGTACGTGACTTTCTTGTCTTACTATATTTCTTACTTGCTTTTCTTACTGTGTTTCTCTTTACGTGACTTACTTGTCTTACTTGCTTTTCTTACTGTGTTTCTCTTTACATGACTTTCTTGTCTTACTTGTTTTTCTTTCTGTTTTTCTCTTTACGTGACTTTCTTGTCTTACTGTGTTTCTGCCACTCTGGGCCTTTTATTTACGGGACTTCTTGTCTTTCCGTTATTCTTTATTCTTTTCTCTTTATTTCTCTCTTTTCTGTCTTTTCTGTTCTACGGGACTTCTTGTCTTTCCGTTATTCTTTATTCTTTCTCTTTATTTCTCTTTTCTGTTTTTTCTGTTGTACGGGACTTCTTGTCTTTCCGTTACTTTGTTTCTTTTTCTTTGTGTTTTAGGGGACCCCCCTGGTTAGGGTTAGGGTCCTGGGTTTAGGCAGGGGCATCCCCAACCCCACGAGGCACTGGCTGGTTAGGTGTTAGAAAAGAAACAGGCCACCAGCAAGCTGGTAGCCTGAGGTGCACGGGCCATCGATGGGGCTGGGTGGTGATACCCCTGCCCTGTTTCAAAAAATTACCCATCTTGGGTGTATGCGCATTGTACATCATGGGGGCCCTCGCGACGTTTCGGCATATCTGTGCCTTCTTCAGGCTGGCCCCATGTGTGTTCTCTTGTGTCTGTTTGACTTCTGTCTTGTCTGTGCCTCTCTTGGCTTTTATACTCTTTCTTAGCTCCTCCCACTCTTGGGTTTCCAACTTGTGTTTCTTACTTGTTTTTCTTTCTGTGTTTCTCTGTACGTGACTTTCTTGTCTTACTATATTTCTTACTTGCTTTTCTTACTGTGTTTCTCTTTACGTGACTTACTTGTCTTACTTGCTTTTCTTACTGTGTTTCTCTTTACGTGACTTTCTTGTCTTACTTGTTTTTCTTTCTGTTTTTCTCTTTACGTGACTTTCTTGTCTTACTGTGTTTCTGCCACTCTGGGCCTTTTATTTACGGGACTTCTTGTCTTTCCGTTATTCTTTATTCTTTTCTCTTTATTTCTCTCTTTTCTGTCTTTTCTGTTCTACGGGACTTCTTGTCTTTCCGTTATTCTTTATTCTTTCTCTTTATTTCTCTTTTCTGTTTTTTCTGTTGTACGGGACTTCTTGTCTTTCCGTTACTTTGTTTCTTTTTCTTTGTGTTTTAGGGGACCCCCCTGGTTAGGGTTAGGGTCCTGGGTTTAGGCAGGGGCATCCCCAACCCCACGAGGCACTGGCTGGTTAGGTGTTAGAAAAGAAACAGGCCACCAGCAAGCTGGTAGCCTGAGGTGCACGGGCCATCGATGGGGCTGGGTGGTGATACCCCTGCCCTGTTTCAAAAAATTACCCATCTTGGGTGTATGCGCATTGTACATCATGGGGGCCCTCGCGACGTTTCGGCATATCTGTGCCTTCTTCAGGCTGGCCCCATGTGTGTTCTCTTGTGTCTGTTTGACTTCTGTCTTGTCTGTGCCTCTCTTGGCTTTTATACTCTTTCTTAGCTCCTCCCACTCTTGGGTTTCCAACTTGTGTTTCTTACTTGTTTTTCTTTCTGTGTTTCTCTGTACGTGACTTTCTTGTCTTACTATATTTCTTACTTGCTTTTCTTACTGTGTTTCTCTTTACGTGACTTACTTGTCTTACTTGCTTTTCTTACTGTGTTTCTCTTTACATGACTTTCTTGTCTTACTTGTTTTTCTTTCTGTTTTTCTCTTTACGTGACTTTCTTGTCTTACTGTGTTTCTGCCACTCTGGGCCTTTTATTTACGGGACTTCTTGTCTTTCCGTTATTCTTTATTCTTTTCTCTTTATTTCTCTCTTTTCTGTCTTTTCTGTTCTACGGGACTTCTTGTCTTTCCGTTATTCTTTATTCTTTCTCTTTATTTCTCTTTTCTGTTTTTTCTGTTGTACGGGACTTCTTGTCTTTCCGTTACTTTGTTTCTTTTTCTTTGTGTTTTAGGGGACCCCCCTGGTTAGGGTTAGGGTCCTGGGTTTAGGCAGGGGCATCCCCAACCCCACGAGGCACTGGCTGGTTAGGTGTTAGAAAAGAAACAGGCCACCAGCAAGCTGGTAGCCTGAGGTGCACGGGCCATCGATGGGGCTGGGTGGTGATACCCCTGCCCTGTTTCAAAAAATTACCCATCTTGGGTGTATGCGCATTGTACATCATGGGGGCCCTCGCGACGTTTCGGCATATCTGTGCCTTCTTCAGGCTGGCCCCATGTGTGTTCTCTTGTGTCTGTTTGACTTCTGTCTTGTCTGTGCCTCTCTTGGCTTTTATACTCTTTCTTAGCTCCTCCCACTCTTGGGTTTCCAACTTGTGTTTCTTACTTGTTTTTCTTTCTGTGTTTCTCTGTACGTGACTTTCTTGTCTTACTATATTTCTTACTTGCTTTTCTTACTGTGTTTCTCTTTACGTGACTTACTTGTCTTACTTGCTTTTCTTACTGTGTTTCTCTTTACGTGACTTTCTTGTCTTACTTGTTTTTCTTTCTGTTTTTCTCTTTACGTGACTTTCTTGTCTTACTGTGTTTCTGCCACTCTGGGCCTTTTATTTACGGGACTTCTTGTCTTTCCGTTATTCTTTATTCTTTTCTCTTTATTTCTCTCTTTTCTGTCTTTTCTGTTCTACGGGACTTCTTGTCTTTCCGTTATTCTTTATTCTTTCTCTTTATTTCTCTTTTCTGTTTTTTCTGTTGTACGGGACTTCTTGTCTTTCCGTTACTTTGTTTCTTTTTCTTTGTGTTTTAGGGGACCCCCCTGGTTAGGGTTAGGGTCCTGGGTTTAGGCAGGGGCATCCCCAACCCCACGAGGCACTGGCTGGTTAGGTGTTAGAAAAGAAACAGGCCACCAGCAAGCTGGTAGCCTGAGGTGCACGGGCCATCGATGGGGCTGGGTGGTGATACCCCTGCCCTGTTTCAAAAAATTACCCATCTTGGGTGTATGCGCATTGTACATCATGGGGGCCCTCGCGACGTTTCGGCATATCTGTGCCTTCTTCAGGCTGGCCCCATGTGTGTTCTCTTGTGTCTGTTTGACTTCTGTCTTGTCTGTGCCTCTCTTGGCTTTTATACTCTTTCTTAGCTCCTCCCACTCTTGGGTTTCCAACTTGTGTTTCTTACTTGTTTTTCTTTCTGTGTTTCTCTGTACGTGACTTTCTTGTCTTACTATATTTCTTACTTGCTTTTCTTACTGTGTTTCTCTTTACGTGACTTACTTGTCTTACTTGCTTTTCTTACTGTGTTTCTCTTTACATGACTTTCTTGTCTTACTTGTTTTTCTTTCTGTTTTTCTCTTTACGTGACTTTCTTGTCTTACTGTGTTTCTGCCACTCTGGGCCTTTTATTTACGGGACTTCTTGTCTTTCCGTTATTCTTTATTCTTTTCTCTTTATTTCTCTCTTTTCTGTCTTTTCTGTTCTACGGGACTTCTTGTCTTTCCGTTATTCTTTATTCTTTCTCTTTATTTCTCTTTTCTGTTTTTTCTGTTGTACGGGACTTCTTGTCTTTCCGTTACTTTGTTTCTTTTTCTTTGTGTTTTAGGGGACCCCCCTGGTTAGGGTTAGGGTCCTGGGTTTAGGCAGGGGCATCCCCAACCCCACGAGGCACTGGCTGGTTAGGTGTTAGAAAAGAAACAGGCCACCAGCAAGCTGGTAGCCTGAGGTGCACGGGCCATCGATGGGGCTGGGTGGTGATACCCCTGCCCTGTTTCAAAAAATTACCCATCTTGGGTGTATGCGCATTGTACATCATGGGGGCCCTCGCGACGTTTCGGCATATCTGTGCCTTCTTCAGGCTGGCCCCATGTGTGTTCTCTTGTGTCTGTTTGACTTCTGTCTTGTCTGTGCCTCTCTTGGCTTTTATACTCTTTCTTAGCTCCTCCCACTCTTGGGTTTCCAACTTGTGTTTCTTACTTGTTTTTCTTTCTGTGTTTCTCTGTACGTGACTTTCTTGTCTTACTATATTTCTTACTTGCTTTTCTTACTGTGTTTCTCTTTACGTGACTTACTTGTCTTACTTGCTTTTCTTACTGTGTTTCTCTTTACGTGACTTTCTTGTCTTACTTGTTTTTCTTTCTGTTTTTCTCTTTACGTGACTTTCTTGTCTTACTGTGTTTCTGCCACTCTGGGCCTTTTATTTACGGGACTTCTTGTCTTTCCGTTATTCTTTATTCTTTTCTCTTTATTTCTCTCTTTTCTGTCTTTTCTGTTCTACGGGACTTCTTGTCTTTCCGTTATTCTTTATTCTTTCTCTTTATTTCTCTTTTCTGTTTTTTCTGTTGTACGGGACTTCTTGTCTTTCCGTTACTTTGTTTCTTTTTCTTTGTGTTTTAGGGGACCCCCCTGGTTAGGGTTAGGGTCCTGGGTTTAGGCAGGGGCATCCCCAACCCCACGAGGCACTGGCTGGTTAGGTGTTAGAAAAGAAACAGGCCACCAGCAAGCTGGTAGCCTGAGGTGCACGGGCCATCGATGGGGCTGGGTGGTGATACCCCTGCCCTGTTTCAAAAAATTACCCATCTTGGGTGTATGCGCATTGTACATCATGGGGGCCCTCGCGACGTTTCGGCATATCTGTGCCTTCTTCAGGCTGGCCCCATGTGTGTTCTCTTGTGTCTGTTTGACTTCTGTCTTGTCTGTGCCTCTCTTGGCTTTTATACTCTTTCTTAGCTCCTCCCACTCTTGGGTTTCCAACTTGTGTTTCTTACTTGTTTTTCTTTCTGTGTTTCTCTGTACGTGACTTTCTTGTCTTACTATATTTCTTACTTGCTTTTCTTACTGTGTTTCTCTTTACGTGACTTACTTGTCTTACTTGCTTTTCTTACTGTGTTTCTCTTTACATGACTTTCTTGTCTTACTTGTTTTTCTTTCTGTTTTTCTCTTTACGTGACTTTCTTGTCTTACTGTGTTTCTGCCACTCTGGGCCTTTTATTTACGGGACTTCTTGTCTTTCCGTTATTCTTTATTCTTTTCTCTTTATTTCTCTCTTTTCTGTCTTTTCTGTTCTACGGGACTTCTTGTCTTTCCGTTATTCTTTATTCTTTCTCTTTATTTCTCTTTTCTGTTTTTTCTGTTGTACGGGACTTCTTGTCTTTCCGTTACTTTGTTTCTTTTTCTTTGTGTTTTAGGGGACCCCCCTGGTTAGGGTTAGGGTCCTGGGTTTAGGCAGGGGCATCCCCAACCCCACGAGGCACTGGCTGGTTAGGTGTTAGAAAAGAAACAGGCCACCAGCAAGCTGGTAGCCTGAGGTGCACGGGCCATCGATGGGGCTGGGTGGTGATACCCCTGCCCTGTTTCAAAAAATTACCCATCTTGGGTGTATGCGCATTGTACATCATGGGGGCCCTCGCGACGTTTCGGCATATCTGTGCCTTCTTCAGGCTGGCCCCATGTGTGTTCTCTTGTGTCTGTTTGACTTCTGTCTTGTCTGTGCCTCTCTTGGCTTTTATACTCTTTCTTAGCTCCTCCCACTCTTGGGTTTCCAACTTGTGTTTCTTACTTGTTTTTCTTTCTGTGTTTCTCTGTACGTGACTTTCTTGTCTTACTATATTTCTTACTTGCTTTTCTTACTGTGTTTCTCTTTACGTGACTTACTTGTCTTACTTGCTTTTCTTACTGTGTTTCTCTTTACGTGACTTTCTTGTCTTACTTGTTTTTCTTTCTGTTTTTCTCTTTACGTGACTTTCTTGTCTTACTGTGTTTCTGCCACTCTGGGCCTTTTATTTACGGGACTTCTTGTCTTTCCGTTATTCTTTATTCTTTTCTCTTTATTTCTCTCTTTTCTGTCTTTTCTGTTCTACGGGACTTCTTGTCTTTCCGTTATTCTTTATTCTTTCTCTTTATTTCTCTTTTCTGTTTTTTCTGTTGTACGGGACTTCTTGTCTTTCCGTTACTTTGTTTCTTTTTCTTTGTGTTTTAGGGGACCCCCCTGGTTAGGGTTAGGGTCCTGGGTTTAGGCAGGGGCATCCCCAACCCCACGAGGCACTGGCTGGTTAGGTGTTAGAAAAGAAACAGGCCACCAGCAAGCTGGTAGCCTGAGGTGCACGGGCCATCGATGGGGCTGGGTGGTGATACCCCTGCCCTGTTTCAAAAAATTACCCATCTTGGGTGTATGCGCATTGTACATCATGGGGGCCCTCGCGACGTTTCGGCATATCTGTGCCTTCTTCAGGCTGGCCCCATGTGTGTTCTCTTGTGTCTGTTTGACTTCTGTCTTGTCTGTGCCTCTCTTGGCTTTTATACTCTTTCTTAGCTCCTCCCACTCTTGGGTTTCCAACTTGTGTTTCTTACTTGTTTTTCTTTCTGTGTTTCTCTGTACGTGACTTTCTTGTCTTACTATATTTCTTACTTGCTTTTCTTACTGTGTTTCTCTTTACGTGACTTACTTGTCTTACTTGCTTTTCTTACTGTGTTTCTCTTTACATGACTTTCTTGTCTTACTTGTTTTTCTTTCTGTTTTTCTCTTTACGTGACTTTCTTGTCTTACTGTGTTTCTGCCACTCTGGGCCTTTTATTTACGGGACTTCTTGTCTTTCCGTTATTCTTTATTCTTTTCTCTTTATTTCTCTCTTTTCTGTCTTTTCTGTTCTACGGGACTTCTTGTCTTTCCGTTATTCTTTATTCTTTCTCTTTATTTCTCTTTTCTGTTTTTTCTGTTGTACGGGACTTCTTGTCTTTCCGTTACTTTGTTTCTTTTTCTTTGTGTTTTAGGGGACCCCCCTGGTTAGGGTTAGGGTCCTGGGTTTAGGCAGGGGCATCCCCAACCCCACGAGGCACTGGCTGGTTAGGTGTTAGAAAAGAAACAGGCCACCAGCAAGCTGGTAGCCTGAGGTGCACGGGCCATCGATGGGGCTGGGTGGTGATACCCCTGCCCTGTTTCAAAAAATTACCCATCTTGGGTGTATGCGCATTGTACATCATGGGGGCCCTCGCGACGTTTCGGCATATCTGTGCCTTCTTCAGGCTGGCCCCATGTGTGTTCTCTTGTGTCTGTTTGACTTCTGTCTTGTCTGTGCCTCTCTTGGCTTTTATACTCTTTCTTAGCTCCTCCCACTCTTGGGTTTCCAACTTGTGTTTCTTACTTGTTTTTCTTTCTGTGTTTCTCTGTACGTGACTTTCTTGTCTTACTATATTTCTTACTTGCTTTTCTTACTGTGTTTCTCTTTACGTGACTTACTTGTCTTACTTGCTTTTCTTACTGTGTTTCTCTTTACGTGACTTTCTTGTCTTACTTGTTTTTCTTTCTGTTTTTCTCTTTACGTGACTTTCTTGTCTTACTGTGTTTCTGCCACTCTGGGCCTTTTATTTACGGGACTTCTTGTCTTTCCGTTATTCTTTATTCTTTTCTCTTTATTTCTCTCTTTTCTGTCTTTTCTGTTCTACGGGACTTCTTGTCTTTCCGTTATTCTTTATTCTTTCTCTTTATTTCTCTTTTCTGTTTTTTCTGTTGTACGGGACTTCTTGTCTTTCCGTTACTTTGTTTCTTTTTCTTTGTGTTTTAGGGGACCCCCCTGGTTAGGGTTAGGGTCCTGGGTTTAGGCAGGGGCATCCCCAACCCCACGAGGCACTGGCTGGTTAGGTGTTAGAAAAGAAACAGGCCACCAGCAAGCTGGTAGCCTGAGGTGCACGGGCCATCGATGGGGCTGGGTGGTGATACCCCTGCCCTGTTTCAAAAAATTACCCATCTTGGGTGTATGCGCATTGTACATCATGGGGGCCCTCGCGACGTTTCGGCATATCTGTGCCTTCTTCAGGCTGGCCCCATGTGTGTTCTCTTGTGTCTGTTTGACTTCTGTCTTGTCTGTGCCTCTCTTGGCTTTTATACTCTTTCTTAGCTCCTCCCACTCTTGGGTTTCCAACTTGTGTTTCTTACTTGTTTTTCTTTCTGTGTTTCTCTGTACGTGACTTTCTTGTCTTACTATATTTCTTACTTGCTTTTCTTACTGTGTTTCTCTTTACGTGACTTACTTGTCTTACTTGCTTTTCTTACTGTGTTTCTCTTTACATGACTTTCTTGTCTTACTTGTTTTTCTTTCTGTTTTTCTCTTTACGTGACTTTCTTGTCTTACTGTGTTTCTGCCACTCTGGGCCTTTTATTTACGGGACTTCTTGTCTTTCCGTTATTCTTTATTCTTTTCTCTTTATTTCTCTCTTTTCTGTCTTTTCTGTTCTACGGGACTTCTTGTCTTTCCGTTATTCTTTATTCTTTCTCTTTATTTCTCTTTTCTGTTTTTTCTGTTGTACGGGACTTCTTGTCTTTCCGTTACTTTGTTTCTTTTTCTTTGTGTTTTAGGGGACCCCCCTGGTTAGGGTTAGGGTCCTGGGTTTAGGCAGGGGCATCCCCAACCCCACGAGGCACTGGCTGGTTAGGTGTTAGAAAAGAAACAGGCCACCAGCAAGCTGGTAGCCTGAGGTGCACGGGCCATCGATGGGGCTGGGTGGTGATACCCCTGCCCTGTTTCAAAAAATTACCCATCTTGGGTGTATGCGCATTGTACATCATGGGGGCCCTCGCGACGTTTCGGCATATCTGTGCCTTCTTCAGGCTGGCCCCATGTGTGTTCTCTTGTGTCTGTTTGACTTCTGTCTTGTCTGTGCCTCTCTTGGCTTTTATACTCTTTCTTAGCTCCTCCCACTCTTGGGTTTCCAACTTGTGTTTCTTACTTGTTTTTCTTTCTGTGTTTCTCTGTACGTGACTTTCTTGTCTTACTATATTTCTTACTTGCTTTTCTTACTGTGTTTCTCTTTACGTGACTTACTTGTCTTACTTGCTTTTCTTACTGTGTTTCTCTTTACGTGACTTTCTTGTCTTACTTGTTTTTCTTTCTGTTTTTCTCTTTACGTGACTTTCTTGTCTTACTGTGTTTCTGCCACTCTGGGCCTTTTATTTACGGGACTTCTTGTCTTTCCGTTATTCTTTATTCTTTTCTCTTTATTTCTCTCTTTTCTGTCTTTTCTGTTCTACGGGACTTCTTGTCTTTCCGTTATTCTTTATTCTTTCTCTTTATTTCTCTTTTCTGTTTTTTCTGTTGTACGGGACTTCTTGTCTTTCCGTTACTTTGTTTCTTTTTCTTTGTGTTTTAGGGGACCCCCCTGGTTAGGGTTAGGGTCCTGGGTTTAGGCAGGGGCATCCCCAACCCCACGAGGCACTGGCTGGTTAGGTGTTAGAAAAGAAACAGGCCACCAGCAAGCTGGTAGCCTGAGGTGCACGGGCCATCGATGGGGCTGGGTGGTGATACCCCTGCCCTGTTTCAAAAAATTACCCATCTTGGGTGTATGCGCATTGTACATCATGGGGGCCCTCGCGACGTTTCGGCATATCTGTGCCTTCTTCAGGCTGGCCCCATGTGTGTTCTCTTGTGTCTGTTTGACTTCTGTCTTGTCTGTGCCTCTCTTGGCTTTTATACTCTTTCTTAGCTCCTCCCACTCTTGGGTTTCCAACTTGTGTTTCTTACTTGTTTTTCTTTCTGTGTTTCTCTGTACGTGACTTTCTTGTCTTACTATATTTCTTACTTGCTTTTCTTACTGTGTTTCTCTTTACGTGACTTACTTGTCTTACTTGCTTTTCTTACTGTGTTTCTCTTTACATGACTTTCTTGTCTTACTTGTTTTTCTTTCTGTTTTTCTCTTTACGTGACTTTCTTGTCTTACTGTGTTTCTGCCACTCTGGGCCTTTTATTTACGGGACTTCTTGTCTTTCCGTTATTCTTTATTCTTTTCTCTTTATTTCTCTCTTTTCTGTCTTTTCTGTTCTACGGGACTTCTTGTCTTTCCGTTATTCTTTATTCTTTCTCTTTATTTCTCTTTTCTGTTTTTTCTGTTGTACGGGACTTCTTGTCTTTCCGTTACTTTGTTTCTTTTTCTTTGTGTTTTAGGGGACCCCCCTGGTTAGGGTTAGGGTCCTGGGTTTAGGCAGGGGCATCCCCAACCCCACGAGGCACTGGCTGGTTAGGTGTTAGAAAAGAAACAGGCCACCAGCAAGCTGGTAGCCTGAGGTGCACGGGCCATCGATGGGGCTGGGTGGTGATACCCCTGCCCTGTTTCAAAAAATTACCCATCTTGGGTGTATGCGCATTGTACATCATGGGGGCCCTCGCGACGTTTCGGCATATCTGTGCCTTCTTCAGGCTGGCCCCATGTGTGTTCTCTTGTGTCTGTTTGACTTCTGTCTTGTCTGTGCCTCTCTTGGCTTTTATACTCTTTCTTAGCTCCTCCCACTCTTGGGTTTCCAACTTGTGTTTCTTACTTGTTTTTCTTTCTGTGTTTCTCTGTACGTGACTTTCTTGTCTTACTATATTTCTTACTTGCTTTTCTTACTGTGTTTCTCTTTACGTGACTTACTTGTCTTACTTGCTTTTCTTACTGTGTTTCTCTTTACGTGACTTTCTTGTCTTACTTGTTTTTCTTTCTGTTTTTCTCTTTACGTGACTTTCTTGTCTTACTGTGTTTCTGCCACTCTGGGCCTTTTATTTACGGGACTTCTTGTCTTTCCGTTATTCTTTATTCTTTTCTCTTTATTTCTCTCTTTTCTGTCTTTTCTGTTCTACGGGACTTCTTGTCTTTCCGTTATTCTTTATTCTTTCTCTTTATTTCTCTTTTCTGTTTTTTCTGTTGTACGGGACTTCTTGTCTTTCCGTTACTTTGTTTCTTTTTCTTTGTGTTTTAGGGGACCCCCCTGGTTAGGGTTAGGGTCCTGGGTTTAGGCAGGGGCATCCCCAACCCCACGAGGCACTGGCTGGTTAGGTGTTAGAAAAGAAACAGGCCACCAGCAAGCTGGTAGCCTGAGGTGCACGGGCCATCGATGGGGCTGGGTGGTGATACCCCTGCCCTGTTTCAAAAAATTACCCATCTTGGGTGTATGCGCATTGTACATCATGGGGGCCCTCGCGACGTTTCGGCATGTTAGGTGTTAGAAAAGAAACAGGCCACCAGCAAGCTGGTAGCCTGAGGTGCACGGGCCATCGATGGGGCTGGGTGGTGATACCCCTGCCCTGTTTCAAAAAATTACCCATCTTGGGTGTATGCGCATTGTACATCATGGGGGCCCTCGCGACGTTTCGGCATATCTGTGCCTTCTTCAGGCTGGCCCCATGTGTGTTCTCTTGTGTCTGTTTGACTTCTGTCTTGTCTGTGCCTCTCTTGGCTTTTATACTCTTTCTTAGCTCCTCCCACTCTTGGGTTTCCAACTTGTGTTTCTTACTTGTTTTTCTTTCTGTGTTTCTCTGTACGTGACTTTCTTGTCTTACTATATTTCTTACTTGCTTTTCTTACTGTGTTTCTCTTTACGTGACTTACTTGTCTTACTTGCTTTTCTTACTGTGTTTCTCTTTACGTGACTTTCTTGTCTTACTTGTTTTTCTTTCTGTTTTTCTCTTTACGTGACTTTCTTGTCTTACTGTGTTTCTGCCACTCTGGGCCTTTTATTTACGGGACTTCTTGTCTTTCCGTTATTCTTTATTCTTTTCTCTTTATTTCTCTCTTTTCTGTCTTTTCTGTTCTACGGGACTTCTTGTCTTTCCGTTATTCTTTATTCTTTCTCTTTATTTCTCTTTTCTGTTTTTTCTGTTGTACGGGACTTCTTGTCTTTCCGTTACTTTGTTTCTTTTTCTTTGTGTTTTAGGGGACCCCCCTGGTTAGGGTTAGGGTCCTGGGTTTAGGCAGGGGCATCCCCAACCCCACGAGGCACTGGCTGGTTAGGTGTTAGAAAAGAAACAGGCCACCAGCAAGCTGGTAGCCTGAGGTGCACGGGCCATCGATGGGGCTGGGTGGTGATACCCCTGCCCTGTTTCAAA